>NC_079470.1:8586968-9211146 GCF_026250575.1 Diorhabda carinulata
ATTTTCCTTTCTTAGTTCTCCATATTTATTTCAAAGCGTTGTAAACGACGAATGGTAGAAATTCATTATTTCGGTTACTGAAAATATATCTGGAAAATCGAGAAACATGTGAAAATTTGAATTATGAATTGACATTCTTCAACGTGAAAATACGATTCCTACCTTCAACAATGACAGACACAACCCTCAATTTTCTAAATGTTCTAAAAGTATAGACTATAAATATGTTACACTCGTATATAATAATATAATGAAAATGTAAAACGCTAGTCATGGATTAGATTTTCAAACACGAACATCTTGGCAGGATCGACCTAGTTGCAAGCGTCATTTGTTTTTCATTTATTTAAATCAAAAGGTTCCGTTTTGTACATAAAAGCACTTCACATATAAATAAACTTAATAATGTAAGATTGGAGGGTGAATATTGCATTAAGGTACTGCCGCAAATTACGTATGTAACGTAGTACTCCTTGCTGAAACCATATCGCATTCACTGGAACTTAAGGGTTTCTTGGAGAAGGATATAAGCTTGCTAAAGCTAGAATGACCTAATATTGTAGTTGTTTCAAATGATGGTCGCTATTTGAATTGTCCTCAATGGAAAAGTTTTCCAACAATCCCTACTGAAACATTAACCTTCGGCTTGTGATCTTCTCTTATCCAGTAACGATTTTCCGTTAATAGTGGTAGAATTTTGCCTACTAGCATCATTAATAAGAGAATAATAGCAATATAACGTCTTCTAATTGGATAATATGTCCATCAATCGTTCACAAAAATAAATTCTCCTGAGTAAGTATCATTTTATAGAGATGCATTCTATTTCAATATTTTTTCTATTGATGTTTGGCTAACATTTGATGTAGTGGATACCTGTAGACATGTGGGTTTTAGTCAAACGTATGCATTTCATATCAGTGTATTGGCAGCTGCTTTTTTATCTGTTTTATATAACTAAATATGGAAAACTGCTTCTTCATTTTACTAATTGTTTCATGAGATATAGGCGGTAAATCAGCAAATTACTTCCTGTTGTCTTCGGGCTTTATCTCCATAACCAATCATTTGTAAAACTGTTATTTTAAGCTCTTCCTTTTATCTAACCTTTTTTCAGAATTGTTAACGAATTTCAGACAACAATTATAATACTGATCAAAACAGTTTGCTGAGGCATTTCGAACAAATTAATGTTGCTAAGAAAATTATTGAATACCAACTATGTATATTTTAACAAATTTCAGTGCTTGAATTTATTTTATTCCATTTGAATTTCTGTAACCTTTCTTAACATAGAATGAAGAGATTTTTAAGATGATATATCACAAATTTATAGTTTAAAAAATTGTATCTGTCTTTCGAAGGAAGTTTCGCAGTTTCCGGTTGAAGAATGTTAATTTTTAATTCAAATTTGACGTAATTGGGGATTTTTCATAAATATGTACAGTAACCGAAATCATAAGTTTATTTCAATCTATTTATTTAATTTCAATTTAACTTATTCACACATTAACTTCGGGGCTTGTGATCTTCCAAATCTAAACTATTAAATAATACCGTTGAATTATATAATAATTATTGAATCACATTAGATAACAAATACAGTAACGGTAACATTCTTTCACAAAAAAATATCCAAAAACATAAAATCTTTTCGGCAGCGCAGAATCTCGTAATCCGGACATCGCAAAATCTACCTTCCACAACGAATACTCCTAGTCTGTAGTCAGTTCAAAACGACGCCTGACAACGCGCGCGTCTCTTTTAAGGCGTCCTAACTCGGCAGGATACGATAATATATACCTGAAATTCTCTATTCAACTCATTATAAGTTATTCGAACTTTTTAAGTATAATGTGACATGAGTTGAGTCATTTGAATACGTTCGTGCTTAAAATCTTAAAAAAAAAACATTCATGAACTTAAAAATGTAGGTTAGGATGTTGCAGCTAGCCACCCGGCAAATTGATCTTTGGCATTGGCTTGTGTAATCGAGGTAATATTGTTTTTTGTGACCTTGGTCACGGTTTAATTAACTTGTTTCTATGTTTCATTTTAAAATGAACTCCGATGCCGTTCCTGTTCTTATCGGAAAGGAAACAAATGGCTTTGTTATTGTTACAACATGTGGTTAACTTATTTGTGTGAAGTTCAATATTATCAAGAATATAAAATTATCCTTATATTTATAGGAAATAAGAAATAATAATTTATCACGGCAATAGTTTCAAAATAAAGTCAAATAACATTAACCAAATAAAATAATAATGAAATTGAATGAACAAATTCATCGTTTTAAGAACCGAATTTATGTGAAATTGGTGGAGAATACAAGTTTATAAATGTCTATGCTCTGATTTAAAAACAGTGTTTACCAACGTGTGGCTCACGCCACACAGGGGGGCTATTTAGTTTTTAAGGGGGCCAATAAAACAAAAATATTAACTGGGTGTTTGGCGTCAAGTACACGTCCATTCAATAGACAACAGGCTCCGCGGAAAACCTCAGACTTCTCGCTGTTGTAGTATTTCACTTACAGTTGATTTTAATCTGAAATGAAAGTCTATAAAAACTGTTGTAAATGCTCATTCACTGATTAAATATTGCTTAAATACAATTAGTAAGTACTTGATTTTATTTCTTCATCTTTGTAAAGTTAAATATATTGAATCAAGGAACAAATAAAACTCAAAAGCGAAGATAATTGGTTTCGTTACTTGATTTCAATCATTTGAAAGAAAGATTATCTGATTTAAGACAAATTGATTTATAAACAAGAATCAGGGACCAAGAACTTGCAGAATTTAAAATGATTAGTCAGTTGAAACTTTATTCAATATTCAATTGTGTCTCTTCTGTTTTGCAATGTGATCAGTTTCCAAAGAACTGAACTTATCCACTCTCTTAACAGTTTATTATGCCCTTATTGAGTCGCATCTTCGGTATGCCCTTTCCTTCTGGGGTACGTGTGATGCGACTCAATTTGAGCGAATCTTCAAACTACAAAAGAGTGCTGTTAGATATTTACTCCGACTAAATAGAACGGCTCATTGCTTGGACTTCTTTGAAAGATTAAAAATTCTGACTCTTTCTACCGCATTCATCTTTTAATCCGTTTGCCTAATTCGCACGCTTCTTCAATTTCAGAAAGATCGTTGCACGGCTATCTACAATAAAAAAATACACAATCGCTTATCAATTGCAATCAAATCGATATCATCTTTTCTCGCAAATAATAATTTTTAATTCCGAGCATGCTGGTTTAATTTTGCAATGGACTTATATTATAATTATTACCTTTAATTTCTTATTTCTTATACCTTTTGATATTGTTTATATTTCTAGATGCTCTTGATTTTAAGTCTCTTCTGTTTCAAAATTAGTTTTTTTTAATAATTTATATATATATATATATATATATATATATATATATATATATATATATATATATATATATATAAAATGAGCGGTTTTTTATTGGGAACGTGGCAAGGAAACACCAAAGTGGACTAACTTCAATATATTTTCTGAGCTTTCGAATACTTATGTATTATGAAATTTCTATTGAATGCTATGAATACTGAATTTCGAATTCTGTGAATTAAAAAAATTCTTACAAGCTTTAATAATATCAAAATTCACCGGAGATCTTAATTAATTTTTTCCCAGACGATGAATATATAAGTATTCGAGAGCTCGGAAAATATATTGAAGACTTAAAAAAAAAGCTCGAAACGTCAATTTATTTCTATCTTAAAAATTATTAAAAAAATAATTTTGAATTAGAAGGGACCTAAAATTAAGAACATCTAGAAACATAAACTAATAACTACCTATTACTATTACATTTAATTTTGTTAATCATTGTGGTTTTCTTCTATATATTGAAATTTTATTTTATTTGTATCTTTATTCAGTTATTTAGTTATATCAAGTTCTAGCTGAACGTGGATTTAGTGCTGTAAATGATTTACTGGTCAAAAAAAGAAATATAACATAACGTGAGAACTTGAGATTGAAGCTAACCAAATTGGAACCTAATATGAAATCTCTATGTAGCAAGCATCAAGCATAGTGATCTCAATAAATTAAAATAATAAATGAATATAGAGAAATTCCTATTAAAATTATTTGGAATCTGAACTAACGAAAGGAACTAACGAAATATTAAATGAAATAGGTATCCAATTTTTTATTTTGGAAATTTTCTGTCTTCACAACCACAATTTTTTTATCAACTTCCCAGTGTATTATAATACATATATACATCTCAAACATTGTAATTTTTTACTTTTTACTTCTTAAACCTTTTAAAAAATATTTCATGATGATTCATTTTGATTTTAGGTCTCTTTTCACAGAAAATTAGTTTGAAATAACAGTTAAAAAGTTGACGTCTGTCTTCATCAAAATATAACTTAACATTGACAATTTGCGTAACTATACTCAAATAGTTTAGGTCTTTTTTATCTTTGGAAGCTTTCTCGTTACTATGTATGTAAAATTTATGCTATTTGTTATTTTAAAAGAAATTCTACGAAAAGAGATCTAAAATCAAAACAAAGCATCACGATTTATATAACAATTCCAAAAACAGGACATGTGGAGGAGACATCCTATGGTGTACCCCTTTTAAAGTTTGTGTAATCTTAGCACTAAATAATTAATCCAATGGAACTTTTCGTTTCAACTTCGGAATTCAAGCGATTTATTGATTATACTTTTTGCGAACGCATTTGGACGCACTTTTAGTTTTTCTGTACATGCTCCTCAACTTGTGGGCCAGTTATTTTCTTTTGGAGAATATGTGTTTTTCTTGTGGATTTCTTTACCGTGAAGTTATACAGGAAAGAATGTTTTCTTATGTATTGTAAATTTTATATGTTTTGATTTGTTCTAGTTTATTTTTACCCTCGATTTTCTCATTCATTATAGTATTTTGCAAGGGTTTCTGAGGCTATTTTAGAATTCTTGTCAGATGCAAGGTTGTCAAGTCATCAGCGAATGTGAGAATGGTAACATTTGTGTCTGTAGGCAGGTCGGCTGTAAATATTAAATTTAGTCACCGTGGATTGGTTGAATGCTTGAGTAGTAGATGGAAGCATCTATGACTGATTTATGATTTTAGAGTAATTTGTTTTAGCTGGTATTAGTTTAGGCCTTTCCATGTATTTTTATCTCTTTATCTCCACTAAAATCCTGGTGAAATCTAAAAAATAATATCTGTGTGAAAAAGGGTCGTGTCGAGCAAAGCACGATGATTAAATATTTACGATTAAAAGTATACTCTCAACGCAAATTCACGAAAATTTTGTGGATACATTAGCGGAATCTGTAGTATCATATGGCCTAGTGAAAAGGATCTACCACACTTGGATATATTATATCCTGCATTGCTGTTAATACATGATTCCTAATATATCGCGGTTTACACACATGAATACAAATAATAACCTACCTCGCAGTTTTTGAAATGATATCATGGATCCCTTGCACCAGGATATTAACTATTCATTTGCATCCTTAAGCTTCGAGGAACCATTGATCTGAACTTTCGACTTTCACAATCGGAGTCCGATGAATAATCATCACTACTATTTTCTTAAAAATGCCTATTCCATGAACATTAGTGAGAAGATGACATCGTTCAAATGGTTGAATCAGTTTCAAGTTCAAGTTAAATTCTCAAGATACAAGTCAATCAAGGAATGTCCTTTCTATTGAAATTATGTAAGCCATAAATTTAGAACTAACATATTTTTGGTATCGAGTGTTACATAATATGATTAATTTTTCTTTGATTGACAGCCCAGTTTAAGATAAAATTATACAAATTAAAGTGGCAACGCGTTTTATTACAAAATAACCAAGAAGAGAATTTGAATTTCAAAATAGACATACCATAAATATTACGAAACAATAATTAAAACCAAATAAATTGAGTTTTTGGCAGTAGTAATTATGAATACATCTAGTTTATCCTTAATTTTTGTATTTGTTAAGTAACATTATTTAGTAATTAGTGCACTTGAGTATTAATCTTATCTGTATCTACTGCAGACATGTCGAGAGAAGTAATAAAAGAATTCTATCACGATCTTATAATCTTCGTGAAAACCGTTTTCAGGTAAGACCAAGTGGTGACATGATTGGTCCTTTGGGATTGAGCATGCGAATGGTATGAGGAGATCGATTAACTACTTTTATAATGGAAGAATTGAAGGTAGTGATTAATACTTTCTTTGACCTAACTCTCAGGTGACTATTCACCTGGGAATCATCAATGAAAACACTCAGACAAGTTATCAAAAATCAAATAGATTTTATCCTCATTAACAAACCAATACAGTAGCATTTGAAGAAACATATATAGAAGCAAGCATGAAGAGCTGAACAATGCTTAAAAGATTAACAAATTAAACAAAAATGCCAAAAATGTATAAACTGCAAAATTCCAGTTAATGAATAGATACCTTCACAGAACAGTCGAAAGAAAGCAACGGATGATAGATGAAATATAGGAAATGATGGAGAGAAGTTGAAAAAC
Source organism: Diorhabda carinulata (assembly GCF_026250575.1). NCBI lineage: Eukaryota > Metazoa > Arthropoda > Insecta > Coleoptera > Chrysomelidae > Diorhabda > Diorhabda carinulata. The sequence continues at coordinate 8,593,516 of NC_079470.1, forward strand.
AAATAATATATAAGCAAACAAATGAAGATATGAAATTCGAAATCCGAAAAGCAAACGTTCAATGGTTCGAAACGGAGGGGGGTAAAGAGAATTTCATATGATTATACTCCGATTAAAGCAGTGCAAGCATCTAACTATATCATTTAATCATTTAGCATGCCAGCTTTCCCACTTTTTCCTTTTTAATTGAATTCCATTTCTTTAGGAATTGGAAAAATCCAATTAAATATCTATTGTTCTTTCCATCTGAGTTCCAATTGTATATACTTTAACTGAGGCAAAATACCACTTCTTGAAGAAGAGTATTCAGTCTGGTATTTCAATCCTATAGAGTTTGTTAGGACTGTAAATACCAGATCAACCGAAATGACCTTACTCGTTTATAAGACGTAATTCGAATCATTACTTTCCCATAAAATTTAAATATATAAAAAACCAAATGCATAGCGTAAAGATACAGACATTCCATTCGAAATGGTAATCAATGACCGCCAAATATGGGTCAAACAAAATATTTCACAAGCTTAAAATGTATCTTTGTAGCGAACAAATGCTTCGAAGTTAGCGGAAAGAGCTGTATTGGGTATTTTTGAATCAAAATCCCTTCATACCATCTGGAAAAGCAATTACTATGTTAAAGTCAGAATTGTTAGCAACAAAAACATTTGCTCATGAGTGTGTGAATAGAAACTAGGTAGACAGCACTTACATTCTCCCCGTTAGCCAAGCCGTCTTGAAAGTAATCGAGAGCGTATCCAAGCTAGCGAACAAACCAACTCTGAAAGCCTAACAAAGTGACCCTAATGGAGGATATTCCAGGCAATGAGAGAGAGAATTTAAGGATTCATAACCATATCATCTGAGAATTCTGAGGAACGGCATTAAATTGATAATTGGGAGGTTACTGCCATGTCACACACCATTTAAAGACGATTTGGCAGAAGACGACAACTATAGATTTTGTGAGCAAGCCATAGAGATAACAGTGCATCTAGTCTGCAAATATCCTACCCATTTCAGTAGAAGGTTTGGGTACCTTGAAGCAGTGTTAATATAATGAGAAGTAGCTTCTTCGGGAGGAGTCTACGTATTTTGACGGCAGAACAATGAGGTGCTGTGTTACGCATAAAATATCTTTTTTTATATAGGTGCAGAGAGACTCGAAAGCCAAAAGGACTACCCAAACAATCCACAATATCAAACAAATGTGGGTGATGTATGTGTGTGATAGTATATTTGAATAATTAAGATCCCGTTGCTCCGAATTTCAGTTATAGTACGCACATTTTAAGTATGTGCTGTAGAAGTACCAAATATTTCTGGGACTGGATTCATCTTATCTCACATCATTATATTATTCAATTTATAAAAAAGTTTATATCATTTTTATATCTCGTTCATATCAACCCAATTAAATCTACTTCAAGAATTTGTAAATTTCAAATGACCTCTATTATTTTAATTCCATTCCAATAACTTTCGTTGTGATATTACACAATATATCAAATTTTAATGATACCCATCAATATTTATTTCATCGTGTGAAGATTCTGTTCACGTTTTTGAAATTTACATAATTGATGACTGTATTTTTATCGGATGTTTTGGATTTGTCGGAATTGCTAAAACAAGTTTTTGATTCCATGTATAAACATAAAATATATTTTTAGGATGAAACATTATTTTTAGCAGCTTACGTTTCCATTTGTTTAATTCGAAGTTATTCCTAATAGTGTTAAACTTCATGACGTATATCTACGTTAGTAAAATTACTATGTATAGGTATATTTCAATGGCATAAAAAGCTGTTTTTAAACAGAAAAGATTTATTACATTAAAGTAGTTTATGTATAAATATAAACAAACAAAATTTGAATATGCAATTTGTTCGCTACTTCACTATCATTATAATCAGAACTGAAAATGAATTAGTGTCGAAAAATATTTCTCATTAGGAGCTTCGTTTGTGAAATTATTACATCAGTTACATATTTATCTTATTGCCGTTGAAGAAACGAATGTGATTTTAAATATTTATACTTTATATTTATTCCATTATTGATGTGCAACTTAAAATGGATTATATTCGCTGTGAAAAAGACATTTTATGTGAACGACGACTCAATATTCTTACTATTACACAAACCTCGACATTTTCTGTATATGGGTGATTCCGTTCTAACTGTGATTTTTTGTATTCAAAATTTCAAGATTTTAAAATTTAACTTTTCTAACTTTTTTATGCATATTATTCATCTATTTTACTGTAAAAATAAAACTCTAAGAGGAATTTACTACAACTTCAAAGTATCACGAGCAAGACACAAATGTCGGATTTTGAGTTCCACGGTACTGACTCATTTATCCACAGTACTGACATGGTAACTTAAGATATTAAACAACAAGTGCATCAATTTTCCTCAGTTTGATCATAAACATTAGAATTTATAAGGTAATTAGTTTAAATCATTTGTTACGACAAAAAAAATTAATAATTTATCGGTAAATTCTAGGAATGGACATGACACGGTACTGACATGGTAACTTAAGATATTAAACAACAAGTGCATCAATTTTCCTCAGTTTGATCATAAACATTAGAATTTATAAGGTAATTAGTTTAAATCATTTGTTACGACAAAAAAAATTAATAATTTATCGGTAAATTCTAGGAATGGACATGACACGGTACTGACATTCAAGTGATGTAGTATAAGTTTTCTTTAAGTGGCAAGTTATATTGTATAAAAATAATGTTTAAATATCTTAAGAATTATTCAATTAACACAAAATTTTTATTAATTGATTATTAATTAATGACTAGTACAAAAAAACAATACAGGACATTGAATATCACAGTTATAATGGAATCACCCATATACCCTTATTTTGTTTTTGAATTTTCTGGGTAATAAATTCTGTATAGCATAAATCACACAGGGCGAAATTGGTCGCGAGTAAAATTTAAAGCTAGTGAGTGAGTTAGAACACGCTTGGCGAGTGTTTACTACAATAGGCTTACCAAATCGCTTACTCACCATATTATTTTATTGTTGAAACGTGTTTATTTCGTTCTCTAAATTAGATATGTTGGTTAACAATAATTATATAATATCTAAAAATTCACATTCCCAATTTTCACTATTGCAATGCAATTCCGAAAAACAATTATATAAATATTAAGCTAAAAGATGTTTTATTTGGAAAAGTGTGTTAGCAATCGGAACGAGTTCTTAAGAAATAAATGAAAGTTAATTGAAATCCAAAATCAAAAATTTGAAAGATGTATTACATCAGGAAATTAGGAAATAGAACGAAGTAAAAAATTTCCATCCTCATTTTTGCGGATCATACTTTCAACTATTTGTGATAAATCATTGAATTGTTCTTCGCTGATTCTCATAACATTCCTGAAATCCACAGAATTTTCATCTTCTAATTGCCTGAGTAAAATATCCTATGATTCTTATACGTCCTGTTTGGAAACCCAGTCCCTAGTTCTTATCCTTACTGACAATTCCTGCTTGGACGATTCCAGCCATATTGCCCAACGAAAAAGTCAGCTTTCAAATAAATAATATTTATAAAATTAATATGTCTGCATACAGAAAAATCATAAATCATAATTGTTTGTGAATTATGAGATATCGGCCCGTTTTCGGTAAAATTCCTTCACCCTGAGGCTTCACTAAATTATAGCGGCTCGTTATTATACACATAGCCACTCCGTTAGGGAATTCATAAAGAGGGTTCAGTGGCAACTATACTTGTCAACAAGGGTAATCTCGCTAAATGTATTTATGCTTGTGGTAATATTCGCTACTTGTCTTATTTCTGGAACTGTACATGATAATTCATCTTCACTATCTCAATTCATATTTTTCAGCACATATGTACAATAATAAAATATCAAATTATTTGGAAACGTCATATTTATATAATAATGGAGTGTTTCCTTTCGGCTTGTACAAATGTACAGAGCCCCCTCTATATCCTGTTGTGAATCACTCCAAGAATCTTTTCCGATTTATTATTGTGAGTTATTAAAACTCATGTTATTTCTTTAAGCTCAAAAGCAGTTGAATAATCAACTTATGAATTAATAGTAATAGATATACTTTTTCATCAACTTAAATTAGATTTTATTAAGAGTTTGCGATCAGTTTATAGTATATAAATTGTTAAAGATATTACACTTTACTTGTTGACGTTTACGTGAATTACCACATCCTAACTTAATCAAAATTTATATATTTAATTGAAACATACTCTGTATAGTATCTCCATATTATAAAATACTTAATCATAGATTTTAAATTTTTGAACGAAACAAAATTTATGTCTTTACAATTTATGCAGATAAACCCTTGATTCAGATTGGAATTCTAAAAAGCGCAATTGGGATTAACTACTTAATTGAGTTCCCAAAACCGAGGATGCGGTTAATAAAACAGAGAAATACTATTTACTTCAAGTTCAACGTCAATGATTTTAGATTCTATTCCAGTAATTAAAACTGATTTATAGTAACGGAAATTCAGTTTGATATTCTGTTCATTTTATCATCCCCAAACTAATGAAGTTTAATTGTGAAGTATGCAATACAGAAACTGATAGAATTGTTACGCTGCTTGATATTATATCTGGAGTTTACAAGACGAGGAAGATAACATTCGTCAGCAGAGGTCTTTTTAAAATTAAGCTTTTCCAAGATCGATAAACGTACTAAATTTAAATTATATAACGATATCACCACAACATGAAGACAAATTAGCAGCTTCCAGTGCTGTTTCCGTTTTATATACAAGAGTGTAAAATTGTTTGATGTACTCTAAATCATCTTCGCTACTTCGTAAATCAGCTATTCACTACCTTCACACAACATATTACATGTTCCTTTTTTCTTGCCTTATCGCTTTTTCTCGTCTGCATCTACCATTGTGAAACTTTTATTTAGGACGGGGACCTAATAATAAGAGGAACAGCATTCGTTATCTGCATATCTTTTGAGACATTATCAGTTCAGTGCCATGTGTGATATCGACGTGGCTTGTTCTGTTTTTCTGTAGGGCTAATTTCTTCTTGTTACAGCTAAAACTGTATTAATGTTGAAGAGAGCTCACAAAGATGTTGATGTATGATTAACTTAAGTATACGAGTAGTTTACACAGTCATCACTGTGGATGTCAATCAACTGCTTGAATATTTCATTTGGAAGAACACGCAATAGACCAATTTTTGGCAGATAAAAGCCTGGTTTTTCACCATGACAAGGAACGTGCACACACAGCTATCTTCATTTAACATATTGTGGCATGATTACTCTGCCCCATGCACTTAACTCGCCTGACCTTGCATCATGTGACTTTTCCTACATGCACACTAATTATATGGCATTAAAGAGGCCAATTAAATAGCGAGGAAGAAGCCATTAGCCATTTCTACAGATTTGTACAAAAATGTTGCCAACAGTGGAAAATTCGGGGGGATTTATTCATTATTTATAATAGAATTTATTGTAAGGTTTTTCATATTTATTTACATTTTCTCTATTCGTAGGGTGAATTAATAAACACTGTCTTTTAAATTCTTAATTTATTCACACACTATACACTATTTATAATAATTCACTTATAAATATCACTTGAATAATTTTTGCGATTACTTCACTAATTGGTTCTATTTATTTAAAACTAAAGTATTTACCCAAATCATTTATATACCGAAATAAAGTTCTACAAAGTTTTAGAACAAAAAGAAGCAAAAGAAATGAATAAATAGACTGTACTAGAAATTATTTCAAAAGAAATACTTACTGTGAATACTTTGCCTGCTACTAACATAATTATATACAAATAAACATGAAACGAGTTCCTTCATTTATAAAAAATGTGAAAGATGCCGCCGGAAAAACGCAGCGTGAATTCGACGAATTTTTAAAAATCCATAGTAGCTGGACATGGCTGGCCTAGGGAACCATTTTGCCAACTTGTTCGTAACAGTATATTGAGGGGGAAAATGTTATTTTATTATGATTATTTCAATAAAATAACGATGCACGGGGATAATTTTAACCATGATTTATCTTCAAGTTACTATAAACTTTGTAAATAATTCTCTTATATTAACGAAAACACAATATTTCTAAGAGTTTCCTCATTGTTTTTTCAAATAGTTACCTTATTTAATCATGCACCGCTAAGATCTGATTATAAGTGCCTTGGAACATTCAACCGATTCAAATTCTTTTTCAGGATATAGTTTTAAAGTATTCGTCACGTTTCATTAGGGGCGTGTTTGAGTCGTGGAAATAGAGAAAAGTCTGGAAGATTGAAATAAGGTGACTATGGTGGAGGTTCAATTACATCATCCCTATTTTTACTAGTAATTGCTTGGCAACGATGAAGGTGTGAGGGTGGAGATTACGAATTTAAAACCATGAGCCTTGTTGTGCGTAAGGGGGCCGTAGACATGGAAACAGGTCAATAATGCAGCTCACGACTATAACTATCAAAGAAGGTAAAGAGTGATTTATGTGGTGCTATATTTTTTCTACATTCCATGCTTTACATTTTCGTTTCAATATCGTATTTCAAAAAACAGAACTCATACTCAGTGACAATAAATATTTTGCCGTCTCATCCGTCGTTCTCAAAAAAATCCCGTGAAACTGCAAAACATTCTAAGTAAGTAAGTGGGAAGAGATACACAACCAATTTCATTAATATTGAATTATCTTCATGAGCTCACAATAGCATCATCAGCATGATCGTTCTCAGTTTCTCAGTTCTCAAGGATCAACGAGCTAAGCAAATACTTTGTGAAACAAGCTTAACGGAACACAAGCGAAGCTCAACTAAGCGACAATGGGAGACAAGAAAGTTAACGTCTGCTGCTTTTTGTTGCCAGATCTATATTATCGGACGTTGTATTTTGCATATGAGACTTGTGGTTTCAATTTCTAAATAAACATTGTAGGATTAATTGTTATGAAACTATTTTCATATCAACTGAATGCGATTATTAAAATTGACAGCTCTTTTTCACATTTCATGAAATGCACAAATATTTCGAACAGGTTATTTGTTATCATTATCAATAATTCTCGCAATTTGCAATAATCTGCTTCGTTATTTTGATATTGCTTCGTTATAACAACAAATTATAATTGAATTATTGCTTTTTGAATGGAAGAGACTTGGAATAATGGATATTATATTATATTGCTGTTACGTGAACAGTTTTACACAATCACATTATGTAATATATTAATTATTAGACAACGTACAACATCAATCAATTATACAATGTCAGAATAAATGTCTATTTATTAACAAATGAAATTATTCTGAATATTTTATACCATTCAAACTTTTACTATTACATTTGATGGATACTACTTATTGGTATCACTAAATATTTAAGAATTCGCTGGAATGGCAAAATAAATTTTTGTTATCAATTAAATTAAACTGGAAGTTTCTGCCAATCAAACAAGTTGTGATTGGATCCTATTAATTCAGCAAAGTTACATTCTCAGTAATACAAGGCTTGTTCCAAGCAGATAATGCGGCGTGCAGGTTTGTTGTACAGAGGACGAGTCCTGAGGAACTCCAGAGCACCTGGAGTATATGGAGTAGAAGATGAAGATCTCTAGCAATTAAAGCCATCACACATTCTAGACTTTTCAGAAGGAGTGGGATCAGCTGTAAACACAGGGTTTTCAAGTATCGCAATTATGAAAACATAACACCAATTGAGATTTAACGTAAATAAAATTAGGGATTTTGAGTAACGAATTTTTTTTAATTAATAATTCAATTGCAAATTTACAATCTACTCAAAAAAATACAGAGTAATAGATAAATGATATTGTTTCTTGCTAAATGACTTGAAGCGGGCACCATCCACTGAGGGGTCTCCGTAGATCACTCTATGAGGCCAGCGTCTTTTCAGTCTTCTCTGTTCCATTGGATCAGTGTAAAGCGTGGACATTAGTGGATTTTGATGGTTTTCGTTGCGGTTTTTGTTTCTTATCGCTGATGTCTGAATAACTGTCTGTGTGTAATGTTTGGTTAATAAATATAAAAAAGTGGTTAGCTGGTACAACACATTGTTGCGCTGTAGTGACCAGGCTATATTATTCCCTGTTGTTGGTCATTTGGCTGATAAACAAGTTCACCCAATTACAGGAATACGTAGAAAACCCGTAGCACTGAAAAGTGGTCCTGTTTTTCGCTATCCTATTTATCTTCCTTGAACTCCTTTATTTGTGATAGTGCGTCCCAAATATTCCATTTATTTCAATTTTTCTATTCTATAGCTCATATTTCTATTACAATTTATAGCATTATCGGTTTTTTAAATGAAAGAAAGAAAGAAAATGTGATACATTGATATTAAGTACAGTTCACAATAAATACCACAAAATAACTGTGTTTCAATAAACTTTGTGTATAAGGAATGTTCAACAAAAGTTGAAGTTACATAACCGAAGATTCTATTTGTGGATATATTTCTCATTGAAAACGAAAAGATTTAATACCACGAATCTTGTTGTGCTCGTAGACTTTTCACGAAACATATCAACTTGTAGTGAGGAATTTTTCACGTGGAATGCCTTCTCTATCAATAAAATAATGCGTCATTTTTCTATTCCTATCTTTTTTCCAATATTCCATGCTTTACAGTTTCAAACACCATACTGAGGAATATTGATTTCTATGAATGAGCCCACAACGGCATCATATGGGTTTCTCGCCCTGAAAAAAAAGACATACATGATCGTTCTTAGTAAAAAATCAACGAACTAAATAAACACTTTGCGAAACAAGTTTTACATGGAACACAAGCGAAGCTCAAATAAGAGACATTGGGAGACAAGAAAGTTAACATCTGCTGCATATTGTTGCCAGATCGGTTGTTCTGACCTCATTCATCGAACTTTATTATGATTCACAATAAATACTACAAAATAACTGTGTTTCCATAAACTTTGAGTATAAGGAACGTTCAACAAAACTCGAAGTTACATTACCGAGGATATTATCTGTAGATATCTTTCTTTGTGATTGTAATTTTAGTAGTTTCGTCTGGGGTTTGTGGTCAGTCAGGCAGTCAAGCTGTTATTTAGTTAGGACAAGACCTTTTGTATATATAAATTGAGTATGATTGTTGTCTACGCCATAGCGGATATTACATCAATATACAAGAAAGGAGATAACAAGAAGTATGACAACTATCGTGGCATTAGTGTAACTGACGCAATAGGAACTTTGTGCGGTGAGGTAGTGAAACATAAAATTGAAAAAATACAATAGAAATCGAATAACAGAACGGATTTCGTGCGTGACGCTCATATATTGATAATACATTCGTTTTATAGCAAATACTAAAAAAAAGTGAAACCAGGAGCCAATTCGCTTACCTCGTATTTGTTGATATTGAAAAGATCTACGACACGGTACCGTCGAAAACGCTGTTTTATATATTGCCGAACTGTGACCTCAACAATGTTTATGTTCGAGATATTCAGAACATATACAAAAAGTCAAAAGGTGTAGTCAACCTACGAAGTATCATATCGAAACCATTCTTGACAGAGGATAAGTGCCAAACAACTTTTTCCGTAAGCGACAAAGTTGTTATAGTTTTTGACGAGGACATTGAAGATTATATGCCGAGAATATGCAAAATGGGGTTTCAATGTGAATATATATATAGGGTTAGGCGATGTAGACCATTCAAATACCTAGTAAGCATAATTTTGGAATATGTAACAAACAAAGATATAAGAAATAGAATGCAATAAGGATAGAAGCTTCACAAATTCTGAACTTATTGCTTTGGTCAGAAACAATTAACCCAAACACAAAAATGACTATATACAAAGTCATAATACATTTCAACATATGGATGCGAGCTCTGGCATCTAATGGATAGACAGGAGAAAACAATAGAGTCTATGGAAATGGACTATCTAAGAAGATTGTGCAAGATATCCAGAACAGAGCGTATACGAAAATAAGGTATACGACGAATAACAGGTCGAGTATACACGATTTCAGAGAGAAAACAGACTGAACAACTGCTCTGGTGAAGATATGTGAAGAAGTGAATGGGTATATCAACAGCAGAATAGAAGAAGACGAGGAAGACCCTCAAAGACCAGGGGGTAAGGGATTGAACAAACCATGAAAGACAGAGCTATCTAGGAAAAAGATTGAATAGATACAGAAAGAAAGTATGGCGTACGAAATGCGGGATGAGACACAGGAAGCTATAGAACTCCCGCTTTCCGATTCTGTATTCGGTGTGGAGTTTGTTATACCACTCTGATGAGACGTAATAACGTCGAAACTAGTCAGTGGTAATAACCCTCCCTTTGCAATTGCGAGCCATTAGGTCGATGGACATCACGTTTTTCATAGGGGATGTAATTCAATTTTTGGCGCAGCATTAGCCAGGAAAGTCGTAGTTGCCTCCTTTGAAGAAATGGAAACAATAATTTCAAATCATGAAAATTCGAAATTATATCAGAAGTACAAATATATTATAACATATATATATTTAACATATTAGAGTAAGATGTTAAAGATTTAGTAATATAGTAAAATTATTTTTATAAACGTTCCCCATCTATATTTAATTACTACATTGTATATTTTATTTCTTGAAATACGATCTTACACATGTTTTGGAAAGTTTGCTTATTTTAAACGCAGAGCAGCTATTTTCTTAAGGAGTACTGAAATTTACGCCTACGTTCATATAAAATTATATTATTTTCGAACGAACGAACACAACGATCTACAAAACTACATGTGATATATTCATATACATTGTATAATACCTATTTCTAGTACGTATACGTTGAGTATATCTGCATCGTTGACATGCAGTATAAAGACCCGAATAAAATATCGTTTGGTCGACGTTTAGGTATGATACTGAATGTCTTTAAAACGATACAAAATGTTTTCTGCGTTGATTTAACAATCCAATAAAGTTTAAAAAGGGACTGAAGGAAAGACCGAACACAAATTAATGAAATGAGAAGAATTCGAGATTTCTAATAAAAATGCTGATGTAGCTTGGAGTCTACCGAAAAAAGACCATTAAATTTATCTTGGTCATTAGATGTAGTAGTTTATTGATAATTAAAAGGGTATTCGAGTGGAAAATAAATTATTTCCCGTAACCTATTTTAGAGAGAAATAAAGTTTAATTAGAACATCCCTTAAATTTTGTATATCGAAACTACTGAAAGAAATACCGTCGTTTTACTAAGATGACTCAAAATCGAGTGCAATTCTTCATTATCGATGATTTGATTACCAAGAAGTTTTGTGGAACAGCATCACTAGCAAATAAAGTCAATAATGCACAGAACGATAAATTTGGATACCATTAAAGCCATTATTGTTTTAATACACAGCGAATTAAGTTCTTACTATAGAACAAGAACACAAGGACACACCGATTATTGATACATCGCTCTAAATTGTTGAGTATGTTTTTGTTTCAACATTGTTTTTTCCTGGTTTTTTGAAAAAAAATTGATGTTGATGAAGTTGATCAAGTATTGGTGTGAACGTATTTTTATCATTAGAAAAATTGTGCAAGAGCAGAAGGCAGATAAAATAACGTGTTCAATATTCAAGAAATAATTTTCAACTGAACTAAACACAGTCCGACAAAACCAAGTATAAAGGGACGGGTTTCGCTACAATGAGAAGAAGTTTAGAGAAGTTATAGTAGATTCCACTAAGTTCCTAAGCTTCTATAGATTTATTAAGATAAGTATAGTAGTGTAGAGAAGACAATACCATATGTCAGTACATTCTAGTCGCTTCCTTAGCGTTCCATTCCAAAAACAGAAAATGCTACAGATATTTTTTGTAGATAATTTTACTAGGAACAATTTTTATAATAACCTCTATTGACCTCTGAGCAATATATCGCGAGATATTTTTGTGACCTTTTGACTCTTTTAACCCGCACGATGTCGTTACTAGGAATTTTTCGGCAGATTGGGGTTTAGAATGCCCAAAATGACTGTACTATTATATATTCACAATATACTTGTTCAGTTCTCTCATAATCATTATTTATTATTTAAATCCTTCTCAGAGACCAATTGTACCAAATTTTTACACTAAATATTTTATTTTTAATGTGGTTCTCCCAGAGAAGTTCCAATTAACTATTTCTATAGAAGGATTTTGGTTGGAAGGAATTGTTTTTGTTTCACATCTTTCTAATAAAGTCATCGAGTACGTCGATGATTGAATTAATCGCAGATCTTTATTTATTAATCTTAGTTAACGACTATGATTTGTTAAGACAAGCAATGGCAAATTTGAACCCGTCTTGGTTTGTCAGTCGCTTTTTGTGAGATTGTGTCTATCGTTAAAAATAGATCTTTAAAATTTGAAAAGTTCAAAACAAGAAATGGTTGATACGTTGTTCGATCTTAAAACTAGAAATGTTCTCAGTTATCGATACAACGTAAATGCAGTACTTTGTAGAGGATTTAGTGAAATAATTCAACTTTTTCTTTTGTCACCCTCTGTACAACCTGATTTCATATAACGTCTTATTTTTCAGGGATGTTTTAGTTCGTTGCACATGTTCTTCACAAATGGCTCTATTGCATTTTAGGAATTATTCTGGTAACAACTATTCGAGAATTGTCATAAAACAATCGAGACTTCCAACACATGAAGTATCCTTAATCAAAATTGAAATACTTGGCAGAGTTTAGAATTATAATATCCTCTAGTACATGTCTATAAAATATGCTCCAACTGGGACATTCTGTATAGTAAATTATTTTGCCGTTTATTAATAATATTACGTAGCTCTGTCTCGAGGTCGCTGTTATTTGATATTATCTTTTCTCTTAAATATTATATCATGGAATTCTTTCGATTTGTATTATTACCAATTAAAATTTCAATACTTTTTCTTACGTGGTAGGGAAATATTTTTATGAAAACTTCAAGATGATTTAGGAGCTCTGAAAATTTAGTAAAGTTGGTTATAATTATTATTTCTGAGTTAAAAAATTATATTTGAGACGATAACAATAATTTTTTCTACGTTCGTTATCATATTCACGTTTTTTTCTTCTATTCGTATTCTTAAAAAATGTAATTTCTGAATTGGTCAAAAAGCATGAAAAAAAGTACCGTAGTAGTTAATTGTTTCACGCTTTTTAACGTAATTATAGAATTGTTTTATAAAAATAGTGGGATGTGAACGCTTCCTTTCTCATGTCAATTCGTTTCTTAGATAAACAGTCACACTTTTATTTCTTGATATTCGTTCAAGAAAATTCGTTTAGTGTCTAATTGAGAGGAGTGTAGTATTATTATTAGTGATGGAGAATAATAGTGAAGAAAGTTTAAGCTGCACACCAGAAGATGTTGAATCGGCAACTACAGCGACTGTGAATCTTCTTCCTGAGAAATACAGGAAAGAGTATTTAAAGGAATATAATTCTTTTATGGAGTGGCGATCTAAAAAAGGCATAAACAGCTTCACAGAAAGAGAGTTACTAACTTACTTTGGAACTAAATCCAATATGTGGAAGTCTTCAATATTTTGGTCGACTTATTCAAAACTGAGAGGCACCTTATTGGTAAATAACGACGTAGACATTAGTAAATACACGAAACTTATTGCACATTTCAAAAATAAATCAGTTGGCTATAGACTCAAAAAATATAGAACATTTGCCCGTGAAGATATTAAGTTTCTGTTGCAAGATCCAGACGATCATTATCTCATGCATAAGGTATGACAGCAACAAATTTCAATGTAAGCCTAGAACATCTTTCAGGTTGCTTTAATAATTGGAATCGTAGGAACTCTGCGGAGGGAGGATTTATATAGCAGTACTCTACTCAGCAGTAGGGTTTTGAGGACGTCCTTGAGGAATGCCAAACATAATTGAAGATGAACGACTGTCGTTTCTTTCATCAGTCTGTGTTTCAGTAGAGCCGCAAGGAATTCGCACCCTGCACGAACAAAAATCATTAATGTATCGCTTCAGGACACATCCACGCATCTGGACCCCCACCGACAACGAACGTTTAAGCATTGTGGTTGATGAGGATTTTTAAAAATAGCATCCAGTTCGATCCGTAATCTCCTTCCTTTTTTCCTTTCTACAAATGCAGTAGGGGTGGTTTTATAACGGAACATAGCATTCCTGATCTTCTCAGCCAGTGACAGCTTTTTTACAAACATCGCTTTCAATTTTTCCTTTATTGTTTGGAACCTTCGTTCTGCTAAGCCGTTGGTGGCTGGGTGTCCAGATGAAATGAATTATTGTGAAATTCTGTAAATTGAAATTCGGAGCTCACAAATATCGTTGCATTATCCGAAACAATAATATTGGAGTATCTACAGAGAAAATATCGTCTAGTAACTTGATAGCATAACCAGAGCTTGGGGTATCCTTCAGTATCATCATTCAAACCATTTGGATTTTGCATTTATACAAGTTGGAAAGTTGTTACCCTCAAATATAATCCAAATGGTATTCGTTCCCAGTTAGCACCAGGATATCCCGGGGATGGACGACAACTTAGGGAGGATTCTTTGCATAGTACAGTCAGCACAGCATTTGACTAGGTGTTCAATAGCACCCTCAATCCCTTCCCAATAAACATAACGCACATCAAGATGAAATATTGATGACGTCATAACTTTATTAAATTTTACTTTCTACTTTTTTGACTAATATCAAATAACGAGAAATAAAATAAACTGTTTGATGTCCATACCTCTTCATAATTTATTAGTTTTTCTATGAATTTGTTATATAATGAGAACAAAGTTTAGAATATTTCGAAATTCAGAAAGTTGAGACGGACTATAAAAAAATATAAATTACTTCTAAAAGGGCGTCTCTACTAATTCTACATTTCTAGATAGTTACCAAACAAATTGCGGCGCATTTCATTGCGGTGAACAAGCTTTGGAATTCCTTCGTTTTGTGATTCTACCACCTGCGATTTCTGCTACACAGTGACAGCAATAAAGGGCGGTTAAGAGGAAATCTCCAATTGGAATAAATTGATGTCAAGTATTACCATGGAGAAACAAAAATTTGTAAGTTAAGTTTCCTCGAAAATTGTTTTCAATTGCTTTTTTAAGGTTGCACAAAGTTTAATAGTAACGAGTTTATTGTGATACCATGTTATAGAAGTTTAAGTAGAAATTTTACTCAAAAGGAAGAATTTTTCTTGGTGATTGGTTTTCAAACTTTTTTTTATAGTTTTTACATCTAGTAATACATTCCCATTTCTGTTCAACGTATCTTGTCTCCTTTCAATCCCTTTTATATTGTCTATAAACAATTTTGGGCATAATTTGGAGTAGTCTAGTTTATATTCATATTTCTTATAAGAAAGTCGGTGAAATCGGAATATTAAACAAAAAATCAGTTAGTGCAAAAACTGTATTATAGATCATTTTAAATTCGAGTTCTATATTTGATTATAGTAAAAATAGACTGGATGCCGACTAAGAGATCGCGCCCACAAATGTCAAAATATACTTGATCAGTGCGCGACTATGGGCGTCAAATGGAAACTTTCATCACTTTCTAAATAATACATAGAAAGCTAAGTATTGGATATTAATTTGAGATAATATATTGAATCAACTCTAACGCAACTATCTGTAGTAAATCAATAATTTTAACTCTGTAAAACCCCAGCTATTTCGCTTCTACCATTCCTTTATTAATTATAGTAGGGGTAGTATATAATACAGAACACATAAATGTCAATGACATTGAGAACCAATCGTGCAGATATTGTACCTTCCAACAGTCAGCTGCTATTTATAGACATCCAGAAATTTGAAACTCTGGGGATTTCCTGAACACTAAAATGATGGTGTTCATTCTATCCAAAAACTTATTGTTTGATTATTAAATCCGAATATTAGTTTATATAATATAATAAATAATGCAAATCGATTGAGAAATTCATTTTCGCTAACTTTATATTGTACAGGTTGTCCCTGTAAAAGTTACGGACTGTTAACCATTGGGCGTGAGGCACCCCTGGCCTTCATATAGTAGTGTAGAATTATTTCTTCCATTAACCAAACCACACATAGACTTATGTTCGAATGTATATTTTAGTAAATATACTTAAATATAAGTTCTGATTTCGCAACTTTAAGAGCCTATAACTCAGAAACATGGGGTCGTATGAGAATTTTTTTCAAGCCATAACATTATTTTTACGTTATCTACTCCCTTCAAGTCCCGGAAGTCTCGGAACACCCTGTATAAGGCATTAATGATTGTTTTAAGTTCGTAATGAGAGGTGGTACGATTTTTATTTGAAAGCTTATAAAAATAAAGAATCGTATTCACTGTATCTTTAACAATCGGCAATAGGGATTAATGTTTTTTTTGTTTTTTTTTTCGGTGGCTTCGTCTAACAGTGAAGATAGTTGTGGGTTGTTTTCTTCCTTCAACTGTTGCATGATTCTTGCCTAAGCCTAACACTTAATTAAAGATTTCAGTGAAAAATAAGAATGAACTATTTACATATAAGTTTTGTACGCCCTGTCTTCAAAGTATCTCGTATGTTACTGGTTTGTAGCGCTTAAAGCGATTGTTTATGGTTGGCGTGAAAAAAAGTTAAAAGCGTTAAATGCTATAACGTTAACTTTATTTCACGCTTTCTATAAACTAACATAGTTTGTTAGTGCAATTCATCCACATTATTGACAAAAAAATATCAAGTTACCTTGGATTTTGACATGTCAGTACATGAACTGAATTAACTTTAATAACATTAAATTTGTTGCCAGAAAAATCCAAAGAAAACTATCTAAAAAAATATAACACATTTTATGAAATGGCGGAACCAGAATAATAATAAGGAGCTTGATTAAAATATCCCAAATATCTATTTGAATTTCATTCTTTTGTATAGGGCTGTAGAAAAAATAATCTATGCAACATGTGCCTTTTTCACACTCATGGAATTGCCGCCATCAACTTTTTCTATTCGTGAAAAAAGTGCCACTTTATACAACCAAGATTCTTATATCAAACAAATATATGGACTGCTACTACTCCTAGTCTCCCTAGAAAAAATTGTGATGTGGCGAAATATCTAATATAACTAAAATATCAACCAGTGGGGATTTTCGATTCATTCTCTTTAAAACCTCTATTCAATTTTTCAAAAAACAATATTTTCTTATTGCTTTTTTATGAATTGATAATCAATTTCATCATATGAATAGAAATTATTCCTAATTATTCGACAAGAACTGAAATTGTTTACCATTTTCGAACCATAAAAGCATCGAAAATGCTTTCTTTGGAATTATCAGAAGCACCCAAGGGAATATGATGCTCCTCAATATTCATCACTTCAGCTGATCTATACAACATGTACGTACATACACCACTCGTAACAGCAGATCACAAACAAATCCCAGCGACGTGAGAATTGGAAATCCAAACTCGGTGTCCACTTAGACTACGTAAATTTTGGCATTATAGATTGGCCAAATGGAAGTATCTAAAGGATTTCCTTCTTATGTTTTCTGGAATAATGTTTGCTGTAATTCCAATGACCCTTCAGTATATCAAGTATACCAAGTCTTGAATTTGAACTCGCTTTAATATTGTGAAATTTTGCCTTTTGCTTTTTAGTGAAGAAGATCTTCTCAATTCTATAAGGCGACATACAGCGCTGTCTATGAATAACATCATATAAAAATCCAATTTATAACATCTTTCGCTTTGAATGCGTCAGTTAAATAAATTAAATTCACCTTTTACATCGCTAGAAATTTCATTGATGATTCTCTATCATTGAACAGCATAATTTTGGTCACAATACAAACGGAATTACTGTTCAAGGAATTGATATCCCATCCAAATTAGAATATCGGTTAATAAGTATTTATTCACTTGAGACTTTATAGTATATATGAAAATTAACAGCCTACTTCGTTTCGTTTGCGTGGTCAAAGGATTTTTAATTAAAACTGTATAAGTAAAATCAATCCTAAACAAATAGTATATATTATTAGACAAGTGAACAAGGGTCAATATCAGGGTTAGACGTATGCTTTTCTGTAAAAAACGTGTTCTAAGGTAAGTACCTTCGAAATGCAAATCAAAATTTGGTTGCGATATTACGGGTTAGGTTAGGTAAGGTTAACAGGGTGATCTCCACTTTTCAGCTGAGATCCATTCGGAGGCCTTAGGCCCATTGTGATGCCCTTGCTGACTTTTCAGTCAGCACCATTTCACTCCCCTTCTCTATCTCTTCTGTTACCAGGTCCTTGCCCCCTTCCCAAGCTTTTCCAGTTTGTCATGAAGTGATTCAGGTCTTTAACAGGACGGCTGCTTCTCCCAGACATTCCAATGTTTAACTCCCCATGCATTGTAGTCGTTTCGATACCAATGCTGTGCAGTGACACATTAGTTGCTCCATTGTTTCTTCCTCTTCACTGCATTCTGCATAGAGATTGTCTCATACCCATTTTTCTGAGTCTAGAGCCTACTGTGCAGTGACCGGTAATCACTGCTACGACTCTTCGGATCGAGGCTTTTCCATAGCCTAGCAGTTCTGTCGTCTTCCTCTTCTGTAGCACCGACCACAAGGAGCGTTTGATGACACAGATATTTCTATTATTCCATATCTTGCCGTGCTCTCCCTCTAATATTCTCTCTATCGTGTCCCTCAGCAATTTGATCGGTGGTAGTGGCAAGCCCGCCGCTTCGTCTGCGCTCCTCGTCGTTCCCAATTTGGCTCGTTTGTCTGCCATTTGAATCACTTCTACATTGCTGTGTCCAGGTATCCAGAGTCTAACCTTTCGGTCACGAATCCATGACAGGGCTTCGCGACAGCTCACCACTCACCTAGACCTCACTGCCGTTACGGGTTTACTCGCAAACAAAAATCGAAATGAAGAAAAGAATGTAATTTAATTTGACAACATAGAACTGTTCAAAAACACAGCGTTTTGGCTTACGAAAATAATCTCTCATAGGATCTGTACTATATCCATTCATATTCAAATTTCTTACCAACCGATCTATGTTCAGAATGAGTTAAGAAAATTTTTTTTACAAAAATTTAACTATTCAATTCAACTATTTAACTATTCAGCTCCTTCTTTTGTTTTATATCACAATATATTATTACCTAACCGTAAAGCCTCAACTTTTCCGATTTATAAAAGATTTAATCGATTCCACAAAATTAGATTGAGTTCTGGTAGACGATGTTTGAGATGTTGGGACCGTTTTTCGCAGTTTTTCGATTTATATTTAATAGGTATTCTCAACTTAATAGAATGAAGAAGTTTGGAATAGTTATGTAAATGTGTTGATCAAAAACGAACGCCGTTCGGCTGTTACGTAATTTTTTGTACGGTCTATAAATCAGAAAACAATATATGAATGCCCGATGGATGAATTAACTATATTGATAATAATCAAAAGTGATTTATCGGTTTTAGAAAAAGTGCCGAACCGAATCTAAAGTTAAAATATTTGTGTACAAGTCGGGTTTATTATAAATGTTGTTATTTAAAAGTCTGTGGCTTTTTTTGTGCTGGCGTTATTTTACAGTTCCTTGACTTCAAGCTTTGCTCCGTTCAAATGAAACGAAACATACCCAGATAATTAACAATTAGTTGGTGCTATTATTGTATCAAATAATAGTGAGCATCTTCAGAGAAAAGTTGATAAACTCGTATCAAACAACTTGTCAAAAGTTGAGGATATTGATTACATTCTTGATTTTAGAAGCGAGTACAAAAAAATTCAGTGGCATTCTTCAATATGTTACGCAGGGTGTTCTGGGACTTAATGCGAAAAATTCGGGAGTGCGTAGATGACGTGAAAATAATGCTTCTGAGTTATATGCCTGTAAAGTTGCGAAATCAGAGCTTATATTAATTTCTAAATGGTGTAATAAATTATCTTAATAATATTTTCCTAATAGGTGGATTAGTCGGAGAGGTCTATTTGCATGACCACCACGTTTTTCTGAAATAAATACATTGGAACACAAGGAACGAAATTAGTAAATATACATTGATAATTTCCGATTTCGTAACTTTAAGAACCTATAAGTCAGAAACGACTGATAGTATGAAATAATTGAGTTTTAAATATTATTATATTGAATTTTAAATAAACAAGGATGGATAGGATATGAAATGAGGTAATTTTAGAGAAGCTCTAATAGGAACCAATAGAAAAGGAGTAATTAAAAGATGTTTAAACTGGTACGGACACATGAAGAGAGGAACACAACAAAGCCTGATAAGAAGAGCGACAGCAAAAAGATATAGATAACTGAAATCGTAATACTCTAAAGCTCGAGTTCCAAAGAAGTAAAATATGAAGAATAAAATTGAATAAAGTGCTAATATGGAATGATAAAATAAGAAAAAATATCCAGAAATTCAATAAATATGAATGATTGAGTAACAGCTACTGAGTAGTGGCTTATGAAAATAACAAAATAGTAATAAAGTTGTATAATATCTAGAACAGAGTTCTCTTGTCTATAAACGTATTTCTCACCATTTTAAGTACCATTCAGCCGAAAATTGTTATTTAAACGGTTATTATCAATTATTAACTAGTTGTGCTACTTATTTCATCTATCGTATTCCTCTGATCAGGCCCCCAGCGACTTTTTTTTGTTTTCGAACCTTAAAGATTTTAAACACTTATATATTCTGAAGACTGAAAAAGGTTGAAGCATCGCTGGAAAAAATGTATAGCCTTGAAAAGAAACTATGCTGGAAACTAAACTGATTATGGAAAAAATTGTTTCTTTGTACGGTTGGAAACAACTGTCATAATTTTATTTATTGACGAATGGATAATTCAACTGAATTTATTAATGTCAATCGACCAAGATTAGGCCATGTGCAAATGGGAAATTGATTATCATGTGATCAAGTGTGGATAAGATGAAGACAACTACAACAACAGAATGTCTATGAATATTGTTATCTCACTAATACCTGTCTTTTCACAATCCAGAAGGAAATATTCGATTATTCTCTGCATTGATTACAATTTGGTTTATTCTTTTACAAGATAGTCACTACCAATCTGCTCTTAACAGTCTGCTATTGATCTGTTTCGGCTTTGAATTGATACATGAACATAACTAACATATTCTATAAATTAACAGATTCAACAATACCGATAATTTGAATGTATCCAATCGTTAAATTCTCAATAAAGTCTTTATCAGAATCCGAGTTCAGTCGCACATGAAATTGATGTTGCGTTTCACCCTCTCGTTAAACTGAAACAAATTTTGGTATTTATCCAATACCCCGTTAAATTGGTAAGTATCTAGAAAAGGAGACGTAGAATGTCTGAAATACTCGTTCTACATAAATTACTTCAAGTTCCTTCGTTTACCCAAGAGTCTAGTACACCATCGATAATTGATAAGTTCTTTTCTCTTTCTCTTATCTTTTGTGACTGTCTTGCTTAGATTCCTGTGCTTTTTCCTTTCTTGCTGACAGAATTTCTTGGCAAATTTCACAGGGAATGCTCTTTCAATTTTCTAAATCATTCACACACGTGTAGACGCAGAGATTTTTTCACGAAATTGGATTGCATGATGTGAATTAGTTAGTGGAAATTGTAGATTGAATTAATAAGGGAAAATCAAGTTTAAATCTAGCTATGCATGAGAGATTTGTTATATTAGATGATAAATGTGATTATAGATTTGACTTTTCCAAATCGATGGATTCTAATAATAACAAATCGTTAAAAAAGTTTTTCAAAAAGAACTATCTTCTAGAAGTACATTATTGAATTTCAAATCATTCTTTTATTGTTTACCAAAATTATATGGCATCTTTGTGAGAATTACCATGGGGTTTCATGTTTGAACACCACTCACAAAGTATTTTCAGTGATTATAGTGAATCCTATGCTGAAAAAACAATAAGCAACCACCAGAACTGGTACGATACCGAACGACTGATTAGTTTTTTACTATCTGGAAAGGAACTTAAGAATCAGCAAGGGATAAAGAAAAGGTGGTATTAGTCTTTTGAACTTTCGTTTGGAACATAAGGAATTCGCAATCTGTTCACCACCAGTATGACTTTGCGAATATTGACATTAAGAAGATAATTTATTTGATTCTAGTCGATTTGTAACTTTTTAGACGGCGTACTTCACCTATCGTAACTTACTCGCGACTATATTTTAAATTCATTTAATCCTGTCTTCATATCTATAACAGAATAGTTCATATAGTCTTCATTTTTATCTTCATTTTTAATAGTGGGAATTTGTGGATTTCTTTCTATGATAGAATCAGGCATGACCAAGAAGCATTGACAATTATTTTGAAAATCTTATTTTGAATTCTTTGTACTTTCTTTCTGGTTTAGATTGAGAGGCAGATCCCTATAACTGAATGTGGGTATCTATCTAAATAAGCTATATAATAGTATCATATACTCCGAGGACTATTGTGATTTCTACCAATTACCCAGTAAATCTCGTGAAATCTAAATCCCAGTTGCTTTCACGTTGAATAAATGTGTTTTCCACGTTAGTCTTTTGTCTAGATCTTGTTATATGCCCAAAGATTTTACAGTATTCTGTGAGCTGGAAATTATTTAGTATAAATATGTATAAATGTGTGTGAATCTAATATGTTGACCTTTCAATTCCATGGCTTCCACTTCCCATTTCTTCAGTTATGCTTCTATTTTTTCAAATGATTTTGAAGATTTTTTGTAACTGTTTCTGAGTTGTGGTGATACGCTGGTATTGCTGTGTTATCTTTGGTGAAGACTGCAATTTGCTTTTCGGTTGACAAGTGTGAGGTGAACAGCAGGTCCAGTACCGAAACCAATACGCTCTCTTGAGTTACTCCTAACTCATTTTGTTGTATATGAAATTTTCATTTTTGCATTCATTGACGATGCTGACTGACGTCAAGAACAGAAAAGTGCCTAATTGAAATCTGTAGGGATTTAGAAGAGTAGTTTCGGGTTTTCAGACTTGTAATTTACAAGGATGAAGATAAATATATTGTAAGAACAGCAACAGATGGTTTTGAGAAGGCGAGTCTAAGTATCGTGGCTCAATCATTCAATGATACTTATGA
This sequence comes from Diorhabda carinulata, assembly GCF_026250575.1. Taxonomy (NCBI): domain Eukaryota; kingdom Metazoa; phylum Arthropoda; class Insecta; order Coleoptera; family Chrysomelidae; genus Diorhabda; species Diorhabda carinulata. Next base: position 8,616,687 of record NC_079470.1, read on the forward strand.
GGCCGAAATTTTTTTGGAGAATATTACTTCGAAAAATGTCTGGACCAATATAAAACCTCAACAGTAAATTATGAAAACCAATGTTCTATGGAGCGAATGATTGAAGATAGAGCAACAAGGGAGATCTATAGACGAAGAGGGAAAAAATAGAGATTAAACACCCTAAAAACGGTGAGTAGATGAGGTGGAACAAAACATGAATAGATTGGAAATTGAAAATTGGAAAAAAGACTAAGGATCTGTAATGTGGGCAAGTGGATCCGCGTGATGAAGAAGATCAAGAAACTTTATATAGAGTAGAGCCGAGAAGTAAGTCAGTATATTGCCTTTTTTAGATCAGATTTAAAGTTCTTCAACTAAATCCAATTCATTCAATTTGAGCTAGACTATGAATGGAAAAATCTTTTGATTTGTAAGGCTAAGAAATTTTATTATTGAATTGAAGTAATTAATATATAAGGTTTTACTTGACATTGCTTTCATTTGAAGCCATACTGTATATTATAAATTATTTATGCGTTGAATAGCTCCCAAAATCAATAGGGTTCGTTCAACTAATATATGAGAATTAATGTTAAACTCAAAATTGTTCTAGCGCTCATATTATTTGACCAGTAGAGTCAACATATATCTGTGAATGCTCTCTGTATGGATTGAGATTAACCTCATACGCCATGTTACTGTTTAATCGAAATTAATACCTAATATTTAATTTTCCCTACATTTATAATTTCAGTGTGCAATTCTTGTTTATCAAATATGCTCTTACAACTGGAGTACACTTTATATTCAATAGCTATTTTGAACTTAAAGTCACTATTTCACGTGTATTAATGCTGTAATACATGATGACTCCCTTCGGTCATCGATATCGTGTGATTAATTTAACTTTATACTCTTCTGTTCACTTTCTTTCGTTGGTTGTGGATGAATAATTAATTAAAAAACAAAAAACAATAGCAATATAATTCCATTATATCTCCTCGGTCATTTTCTTTGCCAGTCTTAATTACGAAACAGTCCGAACCATCCTAGTTCTATGGATCTTATGATTCTGCTAATTTCTTCTTCATCATATAGGTTGCTTTATTTCGTGGTTTGCCCTTCTTCTCCATATGTCTTCCAGCGTTTTCCCTCCTAATATCCTAAATAATTTCCTCTCCCATATATCTAGTTTGTTCCACTGCGCTTTATTCAGTATCTGTTTTGACATAATAATATAAAATTATTCAAATTTGAAAACATTGCACAATTGTAACCCGGACAGAGATACAATCCATTATGTGTAATTTAACTCACCCCCGGTGCGAACCATTAAGATCTGTTAGTCATTTAGTTGAAGGATACAATAACGTTCCTTATTTTCACCCTCCATTAACGGATCCTCTCGGATTACCAAATTTTTCTCTTATATTAATGTGACTGTGAAGAATTGTAAATTTAGCTACTTCTCGTAAATTCAAAGTTTATTGTATTCATTGAGATTTATGGTACACGATCTTTATGGGGACCCACATCATAGATAATTGATTCTGGGTGTCTCTTGGACACTTGAGGTATCAAATTACGTACTTTATTTTGTATAGATGTAACCATACTTATAGATAATTATAAACTTTTATATAATAGTAGTAGTAGTAGTAGATTTTTCAGTATTCAAGACCGGTAGTAATCAGATAGATGTCTTAATATTCTGACGTTCCTTCGATTCGTCGGATTATTGAAACTTCATGCAACTACTTATTCTATTATTTGATAAATAGCTTATTCCAAAGTAGTTTTGATGTTTTAATACAACGAATATGGTCAACCATCATTGGTTAGCCCGAACACACATTACAGTATCTATGATTCAATTGCATAACGTACTGTCGGTCTGATGACTGTCTGATATAGATGTAGCTCAGTTTTTTGGGAAATGCTCTTGAAGATTAGTATCTTTCATTTAATTTTAGTATCAATAAGAAGTAAGAAATAATTGATCAGAAATTAATTTCATTTCATGAAAAACACTAGAGAGCCAAAATTTAACTTGTGATTGTAACAAGTATGTAGATATTTATTATTCCATCTAGGCATCAGAAACAAATTACATTGGAACAATCACCAAAACTCACGGCAAAAACTGATATGTATTTTAACATTTTAAGTAATGGTGTGAACAGAGTATTCCTTTTGTTACACAAAAGTGCGGTTTTGGATAATATTGTTACGAATAAGTTCAGAAATGTCTCCCTAGGCCGGCCCTGTCCAGCTACTATGAAATTTTGAAAATTCGGCAAATCCGCGTGGCGCTTTTCGGGTGACGTATTTAACATTTTTTATAAGTAGCGGAACTTGTTTGATGTTTATTTGTATAGAATTTTTTTAGTTGCAGGCGGTTTATTCACAGTATTTCTTCTAAATAATTTCTAGGAAAATCTATTCATTTATTTCTTTTTGTTCTAGAATTTTATAGAGTTTAATCAGGTATATAAACGATTAAACGCAGTTTTAAATAAAGAGTCGTTGTAAACAGAACGAATTACTGGAAGTAATGGCAGAAATTATTTAAGTGATTTGTATAAGTAAATTATTGTGAGTTAAGTGTATTCTATTGTGTAATAAATTAAGAACTTACGAGACAATGTTCATTGATTGACCCCACGAATAGAAAGAGTATAAAAAAGTACGAGAAACGTTAAAATATGTATATGAAAGTCAATGGTAAGAAACTTCATGAAAAATTCGATCTCTGAGCTGATAGACTCTATAAAAATAGTAGAGATCTATCCAGATTTAGAGGACCAAAACAGATCTGATAAGTTGGGAACATTCTCTTGGATTAATTATATTGTTTATGTGAAATTCATACATTGGTAAGATCCGTCTCAACATGAAAAACAGCTACACGAGAAATATGGAATGTAACACGATCTAAAAGTAATTTTAGGAGACTTTCTTTATTCCAAGGAAGCTCCTAACCCTTAACCGTGAAATATCTCTTTTGAAAGTTATTACATAAAGTATTGTTATATTTAATTAACATGTGAGTTTCCTCCATTAATAAATACAGATGATTCAAATCTCAAGAGTATCCTGATTGTGTAATAATTATTCCAAAAACTGAATAATCATAAACCTGTTGAAATGCTCTTACATAATGATTAGAGCTCTTTATCACTGGGAAGTTAGTTTTACAGATAAAATCTATTTTACAATTGTGCAATAAATTATGACCGAAGATAATGCAGCGTTCCGTTTTCCATAGCTTTCGTTGTATGCCGTAGCAAGACTAATTTTCCACTATACCACAGGGAGCCCGTAGGCGCAGACGATGTAGACACGGAATTTAAATAGTGGCGTAGAAACTTTATAAGATAATATAAATGCTTATTCGATAAAAAATTAGATTTTCACGGTATTATTTCTCAACAATTATTAATATCATTTATCATAACACTATATTATAAAAATCAAATTTTGAACATGCTTTACTATCAATCGATCAGGTAAATGTTGTTTTTAGAAAATTTTTTTAACTTTCACTAATCTGCACTGATATTCTCCTCTACTTGCTGATTAAACGAATGAATTTAAAGCTTTATAGCTGAATTACTTTTATGATTAAACATGATTAACTTTTGGAAAAATCCAGATTTGTTTGTTGTTTATTAGAAACTAAATTTTTGACCCAAGAATGTTAGAATTGACAGCAAAAACTGCCAATAATAGGAATGAGAAACTTGAGTATATGCTTTTGACGAAAAGAAAGTTATAAGAGTAAAATAGATTCATAATATATGAGTGTCATTGCGAAAAGATTAATTCCAAGCCTCAAAAGTATGTATTTGTTTACAAAATATTCGTTTTCAAGAGCTTATTTCAATTAATTATCGTGGCTGACACAAGCTATTTTAATCAAAATAGAATATTAGAATAAAAAAATACATGAAATTCAAAACAAAATGCTTTCAAAAAATTGCGCATCTACGCATCTAAGTGAGGAAAACATGTAATAATACGATATTAAATATCCCGAAACTGGACACAGTCACAGGGCTTTAGATCGGGACAGTAAAGTGGGTTGTCAAAAACTCTTCACTTGATCTACTACACCAGATGAGAGCATACCTCTTTTATATAATTGTTGCTACGCGTTTTATGAAATTGTATGTTGTATGAAATTTTTCTATACAATCGGATAGCTTCGAAAACGCCTTAGATATTTGATGACTACAAAATGGATGCAAACTAACTAATTTAGAGAATCAATCTAACCTTTCAAAGTTTCATAAGACTCTGTATTGGGGCATAATATCCTATTGTCAAACTATTCACTTCAATTCTCAGGTGTTCTAAAGACTGGGATACCTCGTGTTGTTTCTTTTCTCAAATTACTTTTTCGTATTAATTTGTTTGTCGAATATTTACATTTCTATCATGCTCAATATTCAATACCAAACGAAACGTTTATAGTTTCCAAGTTTTTTAGTTGAATGAATTTTCTTTGCATTCTTTTTCTGATACTCCCAATGTTTTCTTTTTGAAATGATCATGCTGTGAAAAACTGATTGACATAGGATCTTCCTCTTCCAATTTCGATCTTCACGACATATATCAATTGTTATTTATATGGTATGTACTGGTTTTTCTTTATACTCTACAATTTATTGACTAACTTTGCGTTACGCTTCCAGATTTCGTAAAATGAAGTTCGACTCTACAAAACTTATTTAGATTTAATATGTCGAGCACATGATATCTATTTTCTACGTATCTTTTTTTTAGAATTTTTCATAGATCCTCACATGGTTGTACGAATTTCGAAACGCATTTTCACGTAGATATATACGATTTGAACGAGAAACTGTCTAATTTTTATTATTTATCAGCATGAATGATTTTCTGTTTCATATAATGCACATTGTTAATTTATTACAACGTACCATATGACATTTGAGCACTGAGCCTCTAAGCAATTGGAATTAGGTGGAGAGACCTAGTCTAAGCAGAGTTTCATTTAATGAAATGAAGTTGGCCTTGCTGAATATACTCCATTTATAGAAATCAGTGGAAAAAATTAGTTAGTAACATAAAATGTTATATAAATTAAAACCCCGTTACTTAAGTGCAATTGCAGATCTAGTTAAGAACCAATTTGAGCTGTACCTGTACCAAGAATTTTCCTGTGATACTAACATTGTACCGGTATTATTTTAAGTAAGTTACTATTTGTGTAACACTAGTTAAAAAAATCATCAGCAAACAACTAAATTGCAAATTCCTATAAAAAGAATGAATATTAATAAGATTTGTCGGATTGCAATGTGGAATGAATTAGAAGATGAAGACGAAAAATTATAAATTAATCACGATACATGAACATAATAGTAATTTCAGAGTGTAATATCCATGCTTGCACTAAATGAATCAGTTGAGATCAGATCAGCTCAGTTTAGTGTCACCAATAAGTTGAGACAAATAGTAGATGTTTTTATCTATCAATAAGTAAACACTTTTAGAAAATGAACCAACGTTATAGTCATTTAGCAACAAATTATCCTAATATGGGTAGTATTACTTATATGGTGGAATACGAGTATTTCTATGGTAATTTCAATTCCTCAGAATTTCATTTTTATTCCATAAAATTTCAAAATCCCATTCCCAGTTCTATTACACAGAAACGATTTCGTAATAGTATAAATTAAATTTCTTTTCTTTTTCTGAAATCTCATCATTATATTTGACTTACGTGTTTATTTTTTGGTCGCAGGACATGCAGGCTGCAGTCATTGTTATCACTATCGCATTGGATGGTTGAGGCTATACATTTCACACCCAGTAGCTTTAATGTGTGAAACATATAGTCGTTCAGGGGGACTAATTCAAAGGCAAGGTAGACTACGGTGTAGGTGGGAATAGGTCTCTTTAGTTGATTAACAGGGGACACGAAACTAACCAGATATAGTTTCAACTTGCAATTTTTCTAATGAATTTAAATAGAATGCTGAAGACAGAAGAAGTTGAATGGACGTAGAATATCTATTATTTCATACATTTCTTCACTGTGCTGGATATACCTATTACATAAAAAAAGTCATACGGTTACAACTATGCCACAAGTTGCAATCTACTTTATTTATTCCATAAAGTGATTAATAAATTGATATTCGCTGTTGTATTTTCATTCACACAATGGTACTATAAATCGAATTAGCACAAACCGTACTATATTATACTCGTTTATGTTGAAAGACAGATTGAATATGATTGTTTAGCTTGGAATAATGTAATCATTTTGTAATCAAGAGCGATTATGCGTGTTTTGAGTATATTAAACATCACATTACACTTGAAAGGATAAATTAGAGAACTATTTTCATTGGTAGAGGTTGGTGCTACAATTAACATTATTAAGTATTATCAAGCGATTTTATCTGAAACTGTACATACTAAAACAACACCTAGATGTAAATTGGAGTTTCTGGAACCATTCATGATGTTCATACTGAACACACTACTACACTCGAAATTGCACTGTATGATGTGCGCTCCCATTACCAAGTATTATCGTCAGTAACACCTAGATGGAGAATGTTAAATGATTCCATTTTCCGTTTCATTTCAAATGTGATTAGAAATATTTTTTGCGAGTTGAAATTACTATATCAGTGCAACTAATATTAACATGTTAATAATTGTGTGCCAAACAAGGCAAAAAAAATCCCTGTCACTTTCACGGTAATCTGATTAAAGCTGATGTTTCTCCACATTCTTTATTCTCTCTAAAAAATAAAATTTTTAAGGTTATAAGGGTATTTTGGGGGGTTTTAACGACGAGCATTTCTTCAAAATTGGAAAAAAATATTGTCTTAGTTCTACATCCTGACAAAAGTGTACCCTTGTAATGTCCTGTAATGTTTTCTTTCCCACATACGGCTATTTCCTTAGCCCATCTCTTTACATTAACCTAATGACTTGGCATAATATTCGACCATGTTTAACCTTACTCCTACCTTTTCAGTATTTCATATTCTTTGTTAGATTTGGATAAATTATGACATAAAATTAAAAACTATTCATGGAAACAAAGCCTTATAGTCTATGAGCACAGATTATATACTAAAGATGTCTCATTAAGACGGAGAAACGAAATTATGAGAAAGTTGCAAAAAGTAGCTGATTTAGAGGGATGGCATAGCAAAATGCACACAAGATTATCGGTTAAAAACAGTCATAGAATCCCATTTTACGACTGTATAGTGAGGGAACGCTGAACATAACCGATTTAAATGTCCAAGATTACGCATCGTTTCGAGAGAAATCGAAAGAGTGATATATCTGTAGTATTTAGAAGTGATGAACAAATTGTATGCATGTAGCGAACGAATTCAACTGCCTTGTGCACTATTTGATGGAAAATGTAGTTGGTACACCAGTTATCATATCAATAAGTTTCACAATGCTGAGACTAGCAAGTAAATGGATATTGTTTAGCACTTTCTATAATAAAAATATATAATACCTCTACATTTTCTCTATTTTAATTATTTCGGTTCAATTGGTTCCGAGACACATCAGTATAGGGAATAGAATAGCAGACAAACACATTCTCTTTAAGTGGGAGACACTACGGAAGAGCATAACACCTGGAATGTATTAAATAGTTAATGAAGATCTTTGACAGCTACACCCATTCCACATGCTGAACTTTCTAAAAGGGGTGAGTTTATCAGATCAACAATGAGTATCCCTCAGTGGAACAGTGAGAAAAAAGGATACAATATATCATTTACAGCATAGCAGTGAAGGATCTAGATTAAATCATCAATTTATTCTAAAAACCACTCAAGAATACAGGCAGTCAGTGACTTGAATGCGTATAGTGATTTATTTAAGTTATTCAAGGCCTGATTATCATAAAATTTTTTTAATTTTCCCTTATGCAATCCACTAGTAATAAACATCTACGCCAATGTTCTTATCTATAGGTATTAATCTGTTGATAGTTATTTGGGGAAATCAAGAACATTATATTGATTTATAGCCTCCAAATCATGTATTCAATGAAAATTGAAATCGGGTAGTTCCATTTGGAGTATTGTGGTATGTTGCGTGTTAAGATCCTTATGTAGATAGTCTCTAGTGGGTTAGTTTGGAAAAACATACGTGTTTGTTGGATGGGTGAATTTAATTATGGAAACATATACCTACACGTCCGAAATGATGTCTGTTATTTTTTTTTTGGTAGTGTATCAAACCAGGCAAATTGAGATGGAATATTTGGAAAATGTGATATAGGGAAGGAAGATAATTAATTTTGAATAATAATTTATCCCTGTATTTTATGAGAAAAAGTCTTGAATACTTGAATGTCACTATGTACCTGATTGCGGCACAGATCGAGACATATTACTAATTGTAATTGAATGTGTATTATTTTGTTCACTAATTATCACATTCGAGTATTTAGATTCTTCAAAATGTCTGTCTTGTTTTTTACACAATTTTTAGATTTCCTATATATGTGGCAACAGTGTTATTTCACAAACATTAGGGGAATAGTTTAAATTTTTCTCTATACGAGGATAGATATATTTATTTTTCAATGTAATATCCTTTTAACTTCATATACTTTCCCAGCTATGTTCAATAAGTTCGATACCCTTTTTATAATAAGAATCGTCAAACTACTCAAAATAGCCATTAAACTACCGACATCACCTCTTCATCGAAACATTTTTTTCAGTCTGGGAAAGGAAAATAATCCGAGGGGGCTATTTCTGGCGAATAGGGTACATGAAGACACAATTAAAACTTTAACCCATTAATTCTGGCAATTGGAATAACGGATGTGTGATGCTTTGATAAAGCAACACTTGCTACTTAGCCAAATGCGGCCTTTTTTGCTTAATTTATTCGCTCAAACGTTGTAATAAGTTCGCATAATATTTGCCGTTGATAGCACTTTCAGTCGATCATCATCCAGTGGATTTTCTTCAAAATTTCTGGAGTCACCTCATTTGTTCGACCACTGCGAAGTTTTTTTTTTCTCAGGTCGTACGGCCTCGTTCAAACTTTACTATTCAATTTTGTTGACAACGAAGGAGAAGTCTCCCTCAGATTGGATTCTAGTTCAGCTTTTATATTGGTTGGGCTAAACCTTTTATATAGATGTGTTGTATATAATAATGACCAATTTTGCGAAAAAATCAGGAAAATCAATCGCAGAAGACGAATCATTCTCCACCAAGACTATACGAGCTCTCACCCATCAGTTCAAACAACATCATTTTCGAACAGTCAAAACATCGAATAAATGTGTCAATCGCCGTACAGTCCTTCTTTGGCATCAAAAAATTTTTTCTAATTCCCGCAGATCAAAAATAAATTGTGAGGTTAACGTTTTTCTACACCTGAATGGAGAATATTTTGAAGAGAAATAAAGCCATATCTAATCATAAATATTTAATTGTCTATCTCCAAACGTAAGTAGCAACATTCGGAAGATATAATAAATAATACAAATTGGTTTCATTAACTTTTCATCGTAATTAATGCACAAAGAGGATAATGTTGATGTAGAGGAAACCAGAAATTGTTATATTTTATAATCAATAGAAAGTGATGTAGACGTAGTTAACCACAAGTTTTCATTTTATAATGTTACCAGAAATATCAATGGACTTTGGTTACCTTTTATGATATTTTCAATTTGGTAGCAATGTATTATTTACATGGACAACAAGCCCAATGGAGAGTGTGATAAATGTCGACGATTATTCCAGAAAGTTTGAGACTTTCACAAACTTTGTAGAAACAGATTGTGCATGAATTTACATGTCCTCCCATTTCTGTACACAATTTCCTTTATTTATGTATATTTTTTATAGTTATTTGTTCATTAAGAAATAGTTTTTTATTATACTGTTGTGTATATTCAAATTTACGTAAATTTTGAATCGAATGAAATGTGACGAAATTATATTTTTTAAGTCAATTAACAATTATATAAAGAAGCAATATCTGCAGATTTTATATTAATTTATTCATAAAAAACATTCAAAATAAATGAATTTGCATAAAAATACCTTGTAAAGAAATAAAAATAATAACAACACAATGACCAATTTAAATGTGTTACTCACAGGCCGCACCCATATGTGAATGTCATGGTCGTCCATCTGTGGAACGGATCCTTCTGCGTTTCCTGTTATTATATCCAAGAGACACTTTCCGAGTTAGTGCAAATTATGTTGTGTTTACTCTTTTTTTTGTATGAAGCTCAAGGGAAAAGTGAATTGAAGAATAATTTTATTTATATAGACAAAATGACTAAGTTCATAAAATTCGTATTATAATAGTTTAAAAAAATAGTTGTCGAGTGATTTTTGGTAGAGAAAGTGTTTCTTTCTCAACTTTCCGACATTCACGGCTGAGTTGCCGAATTTATTAATGAGAAGGTACTGACAAAAAGGTCGGAAACAAAGCGTACTCCTCAAGAATACAGGCGTGACTGTAAATTAGAATAAAAAAGTATCAATGATAAGCATGATTGTCACCTATAAAGGGTTAATTTTATGGAAAGTTCTGACGTAACTGCCGACTAAAATCTTTTTTTGTCGGAAATTATGTTATAAATGAACTTGATCAAAATTTTAGCCTTTAATAGTCAACGTCCTATCCCAAAGTATAAATGTCTCTTCATTTGTATGTTCTAAACACCAAAGTAATCGAAAAAAATTTGGCCCAATCAAAATGAAATAGAAGAACAAGGTACTGAGTAGTTGTTTAAGCCAACCGTCGTTTGAAAAAGTTTAAAAAAAGGAACTTCACGATTCAATCCAGTTGTAAATCGATACTACAAGTGCTTCTTTTGAAAGAATAACTGCAGTAGTATTACAAAACCGCAGTTTCATATACGAGTACAATCATTCTCACCATCATTAAATTCTAGATATATCAGAAATCTTAATCCACTTTTTTTCCACATTTTTTTAACGGCACTCGATTTTTCGTGTTTTTTTGTGCCAACATCCTTTTGTAGCATGTGTCAACACTTTATTATTGTTTTTTGTTTATTCTAGTTATTCATATATAAAAGCGTCCAGTGTTGCAATGAATCTTTATGTAACAACTGAATAAATAGGGTTATGAAATAGAGAGTTGACTTTACCTTGGATAATACGCTCTTGATAATCCAGTTTGAGAGGAATTTAAATACCAAAATATGATACAAACTCGAATAATGTTCATATTATCCTATATGGATGGAAATCAATGAACTAATTATTTAGGAACGGAGTTGTTAATAACTTCGATCGACATTTACATGACAGGGAAATTGACCGCGGTTTAATTAGAGTTGTGTATATGTTTTAGTTGGCGGAAAGGAGTTATAGAGCAATGCTGAAATCAATCAGGCGTTTTGGGAAAACATAACACATCGAACAAAACCTCGCAGGATTATCCATTTGTTTTTTCTTTGTTCTAAAATCTGATTGTCGCTTTTGAAACCGTTACTAGCAATTTGACTAATTCGACCAATTGTTGCGATTAGTCTAATGATGGGTTACAAATGAATTAGAGTGTTTGGTTTTAAGCCAATTTTGTAATTAATAGGGATATTCAAAAAATTCAACACCAATATTGTGGAAATGACTTCATAACCAATTGTACTAAGATTGATCTAACAATAGTGAATATAATTAAAAACGATCATTTCATGTCTATTTATGATTATTATCACGTCAAAGGTGTCAGTAAAAATAATCAAAATGGAATTTTATCAAAATCACATTTTCCTTCTATTCTAGAGAAAACTATTACTCAACATCCCTTCGCAATTATTTCAGAAATATTGAAACGGTCAACAGAAGTTAATTGAACAAATCTCAAAAAACGTTTATATAAACTGCTTAAAAATGTATCGAAAACTAAAAGTTATATTACAATTACATTATTTAAATAATTTTTGTTCTCTTGATGTTAACACTTTTTAAACATGTGGCAGGTAAATTGTCAACGTTGTGATATCACAATTACACTAGTGATTACAATTAAACGGTAGATTGTCAATCGATTTCATTCAATGGAGTCGTCGTGAAATTGTTGTAGCTCGTTATAAAAAATTTTAGGTATTTATAAAAAAATTGTGGAAGCCCTGTCGTCTTTGTTAAATTTCGAATGATTTTATCGACTTCGTGCTGAAATGATGGATTGCTGAAACCATTAACACACAACAAAAAAATGAATCACTGACTACGTTTTTAAGTATTTACTAAGGACTTTACTACTTTACTTTTTACATAAAGAGCATTTTCAATGTTTCAATTTCCAGGAATACCAAAAACAAACTTAAACAGGTTTAACACTTCCAGTAACTTGACCATGTTGAGTTATTTTTTATTAAACTAAGGTAAGCTACAGAGCTCACTTAGAGTGGCATCTAATTAAGTCTAAGTCGTTTTAATCATGTGTACCAAGAGTTAATTCAAAATTTAATTGAGTCGTAATATCGGTTAATCCTTATATCCCATTTTGTCCTCAAACTCTAGTACTTTAAATCGATGATTCCCATTTTCCGTCCAACCTTTATGGCCACTAAAAAGGAAGTAAGAGTATGAGAAAAAAGTAAAATATTCTTTTTTCGGTTGCATCCACAAATTTTGGCCTCTTCAACAGTTCTTTACATAATATTTGATAATGGCCTACTTTTGGTTTCTAATTTTATATTTTCCTGGTATGAATATTGACAAAATCTCTTGATATATAAAGATAGAACATTTCTTTACTACACGAAATCACACAAATTTTATTATAGTATATTGTTATTCAGGTATTTACTCGGACACGACCTACTGACTATAACTGAATGTAGTGAACTTCCATTTAAATCACGCCACACTGTTTCAGACTGCAATCTCAATATTTCATATTCAAGAATTTTCCACGGGTCTGAATAAATGGTAATCTTGTAAGAAAACCTGGATATTTCTGAGATTATACCTCGTAAATTCGAATCAACTGTCCACTATATATTTCGGCATTTACAGCTCGACCACCTGCAACACTAAACTTCCATAATTCCACCAGAAACACTTTCCGCTCGTATCGACCTCTCTTTGCGATAGGCTTTGGTAATTCCCCTTTTTACTACCACTCATTTTCCATGTTCGAGATATTTAGATAAATTCTTTCCTCATCGCTAGTGAAAATGACAGGGCAAGATGTTTACATAGCTCTAGACCACGTTTCGTTTGAATCTGGGTTAGTTCGTGTGACACTATTCTGGTACTAGGTTGTTATTTACTACTTGTAACCTCAATATTCTGCGCAGGTGGATGACTTGCAGACGAAAGATCTTCAGGCGAAAAATTTGAGAAAACTGCAAGGTATTGAGATTTTTTTTTGATTAAGTAATAGAAGATGTGATATTAGTTCAAATTATTGTTATTTGAATGATATAATTTTTCTGAGAGTTTTGTAGCACTCCTGCTCTTATGCCTCTGTGCCACAATATATTCTCAAAGTTCTCATTATTCATCAGTCTCATATAGTTCAAAATTACATTCTGTTAAAGAGCATTTCCACTTAGATTACAAAGAGTTATACGAGCAACATAATTCTCAAACTTTGCTTTGAAAAATTTTTTCATCTTAGCCATTATTTCGCAAGAGTTATTTCACATAGTAATGGAATTGCTATTATCAAGAAATTATATATTAAAACAATTCATAAAGTTACCGAAATTTCACAACTTGTTAATACTAATTACAATTCAGTTCCAGCTGAAACAATGGCAGCACAGGGAGGGGTAAAATGGATTCAGGTAAGCGAAGTTGAATTACAACTCTAAACTTCATAATCACTAAAGTTTCGTTATATTATATGGACTACTTAAGTTCAATAATCCCCATATGAAACATAGATCACCTTGGATAAGGGAGTCATCTTACAGTTAAATGTTATTGAAATTCACTACTTTGAGTCGTTTATTCGGGAATTTATGAATATTTGACTGAAATTGAAAACTGATATTTTGTGATCACCATCAGCAATGGTTAGGTAACCACTTAAATATTGTATTTGCAAACGAACGAACACTTGAAAACAAACCAAAATAACTGTATTTGTTTACTTTCATCCATTTATCCATTTAGACCCGTGATTCCCAAAGTGGTTCAAGTGGACCGCCAGGAGTTCACCGGAGACTCGACGAGGGTTTACGATATTTGATAAAAGAACAGAATGATTGAACTTGTTGTTCCTCCTTTATTTTTATTGATATCAAAATATTGTTGAAAAGCTTCTATCGAATTTACGGAAATACAGAGTGAGTTTTATGTATGGAATGCCTCAATTATCTCGGAAACGGCTTGTACGATTTTTATAAATTTTTGTGTACAAGTATCTTGTACCTTTTGCCGGAAAAATAATAAACTTTCTATTTCAAATGAATCACCATGTATATTTTTTTCTTTACGAAATCCTTAAGAAATACTTATTATTTTTCATATGATGTTTCCTATACCTAAATGCCATAATTTCGGAGTTATAGCTACATTTGCATTATCTCCGCAGAAGTTAAAATAATACATTTAGGTGGATATGACTTCTACAATAAGAAATTTGATGTTCCAATAAATCATTATTGTTGGAGTTTATTGAAAGAAACAATGGATCTTTCATATTTTAATGATATTACGATATGGTGATAGGCGTAGAAGTCAATAAGAAACGTGTAATATCATTAATAATTTATATCCTAACCGAAATCCCATAACAAAATCTACTGTCAGTAAATTAGTGAAAAACTTTAACGAAACTGGTTTAGTAAAAGATGTATCCAAATCAGAACGAGAGAAAAGCTGCATAAACTGAAAACAAATCTTTAGATGTTTGCGTCCCGTTTGAAGACTATCCACACTTGAGTAATAGACAAATATCTAGGGAACTTGATATTTTGTGAGCATTCGTAATAAAAATTTTACGTGATAATTATTTCCATCCATACAAAGTAATTTTGGTTCAAAAGTTGTAAGATAACGATTTTAATTGACGTGAAGAGTTTGCAGACCTATTGATGGAAACATGTTACAATCAAAACGATCCATATTTTTTAAGTAATGCCATGTTTTGCGATAAGGCCACTTTTTTATTAATGGAAACGTAAATGGGCATGATTGTAGATACTGGTCACCTAACAATCCTCGTTGGATGCGTGAATCCCACACCCAAAATCCCGAAAAACTGAATGTATGAGCTGGAATAATAGGCGACAGAATAATTGGTTCGTTTTTCATTGAGAGTACGTATTTACGTTTATTTACGTTCCGGCGTATTTAGATTTATTGGAAAATACTATTATATCTGTGTTGACTCGGATATTTCCAAATCAAAGTAAGTATTTTCAATTACATTAAAAAAAAATTCATTATTAGAAATTTTCAGATAACAAGATGTGGCCCCACCTTACTATGATGATTTGGAAGGCATGGTTTCATTGAATAGCCCCCACATGAATCCTTTGGAATATTTTCTGTGGGCCACTTAAAAAACTTCGTTTATAAAACGAAACCTGCCAATAACCAGGAATTAAAAGATGGGATGTCAGTCAAGGATGTTTCAAAGTTTTAAAAATCGCATGGCTTGTATTGAAGTGAATGGACAACATTTTGAGCACTGTAATCGCCTTCACTGTATGTTTCCTAAAATTCGTAATTTTTCTGCTTCACTTCTTCTTCTAACATAACACAATAATTCAAAGATTTGTCTTCAGTTGCTCTGCTCAATGATTTGAATAAATGTTTTACTGGACTGGTTTCGTTAAACTTTTTACTAATTTACTGACAGTGGCGAAAGTGACATTTGCGGTTATTGCTTAAAAAACTCAAGCCAAATATTGATAATTTGTTGTCAATCCATCAAGTATATCCCTCTCATTAAAATTATATTGTAGAATTACGACTGTTATCACAATAATAATTAATAGTGTAATACTTCACTGCTATACTCCAATTTACTATACTCATATCTATAACACAAGATAATATACTATATTTCATTTTACCACCCCGAATAGGAAGTTTTCTAAATAAAATTTGTGAAAAATGATTGGTTTTTGTGCTGTGAGTCACTGTATATTTAAAAAAAGTTGGATGGAGTCACTTTTTCAATAAGCCAACTTTGCTTTTTGATTTGCACTCACAGCACAATCAATTGAAATTTGATTGAAAATTTGTTTAGCAGTCAATTCTAACTTTTTTTTTCAAAATTGTTAATTCTTCTTAGAAACTCAGCCCCAACGCAAGTTTCTATAGATAGATCTAATCACATTTTCTCGAGATTTGAAAATTGGTAGCAAGATTTTGAGAAGGGTCTATAAAATAAAATAGTTTGGTAAATAATGATTCATACAATTGTACACGAAGTAATATATAGGGTGAGTTTCCAGTTTGACAAATAAATTCCGTATTATGGAGACAGAAACAAAAAAAACGAAAGAGTTTACAATATACTTAGTGTATTAGAAATTGGAGGTTGCTTTCATTCTACCTTCTCTTAATACTGTTACGAACAAGCTCGCGAAATGGATCCTTAGACCGGCCCTGTCCAGTTACGATGGAATTTTTAAATTTGGCGAATTCACGTGGTAGATGCGATGAACTTTTTATCATAGAAGGCGGTTTATTTACAGTATTTCTTTCCAATAATTTCTAGTAGAGTCTATTTATTTCTTTTGTATCATTTTGTTCTGGAACTTTGGAATATTTTATTTAGATATATAAATGATTTGCGTGAAAGCAGTTAGTCAGGTTTAAATAAATAGTCGTAGTGAATAGAACGAATTAGTAAAAGTAAATTATTATAAGTTTAGTGTAATTATAGTGTGTACATAAATTAAGAACGTAGGGGACAATGCTTATTAATTCACCCCACGAATAGAAAGAGTGTAAATAAGTACGAAAAACGTTACAATACACTTTGTATTATAATCAAATTCAAATAGTTATAAATTCCTATGATTATTCAAATCCACCTTCTGCTAATTCCAATTTTATCACAATAATTGGAGGTTATACGAAGCTTATATTGTGGAAGTAGATTTAGAAACTCTACTAGTTTAGTTACTATTATTATTTCGTGATATGAAAGCTAATTGGAAGTTTTCATAATAATGTTAATAGGATTAAAAATAACGACCAACAAATATAGATTAGTTTTTATGCTATGATATTTTTGTACTGATTAGTATGTTAAATAAACGTGTTCTATTATTAGTACGTTGAATAATGTTTTCAAAGCAATGAACGAAATTAACATGAAACAAACAAATCAGTGAACACAGGATGACTAAACAAAATCTTTAGTATCATGTGAATCAATATTTGGCAGTTAAGCACCGATATGATATAAATATGTAATACAATTTTTTGTGAATTAGAATCTATTTATTACATTTTCATTACTCCTAACTAAACTTTTACGCAAATCATCTAAAGTTGTCATGTGCGACGTCCGCACACCTCAAAAATATCTAGTAGGGGAAAACCTGGGGACTTACCCAGGTAGGAAAACTGAACAATCTTTGAAAAATATATCAAAATTAGCGCGAACGAAACGTCAATTGGTCATTAGTTTCATGCTAGTGGTCAATCACTATATTCCATCATAGCTGTTTTGTTTCGCAATGAGGATTATTGTGATGGTGCTCCTCTTTATTGATGTACGTATTGTAATTTACCATAATTTTATTATTATTATAAATGTAGTCTGTCTTTCCTTTACGTGCGGTAGTTTTTCAAAGACATAAGCTCAATTTGATTAGACTAGGTGCAAAGGATGCTCATTGGATTGTATTACCGTTTGTAGAAACTATTCACATGATGTCCTTTCAATACAACTTTTTGAAAATACATGCGAACGAAAAGAATACAAAAAATCTATTTTTGATTGGAGCATGTGTTTTTAATATTTTCCAAGTGACATTCTGTAACTGAAATATAAATAGATGCACCAACCAAATAAAAAAAGCTTATAACAAGTTTAAGTACTTGCTATTTAATTATCATTCTCTATGAACAGAGTTGTATAGTGTCCTCGTTCATATTTTGGAATAATAGTATGTCTAGTGTCATCACAGACTTGAACGTATCGATAGCTTATTGACCTACATATTGAAATTAATTGTTGATATAGTGGATCAAGGATTTCTTCACGCCTTTTCAGCTGTAGTATATGAAGTTATATCCAATCTTGATTTTAGAAACCTCATCATTCATCAAAATATTCTTATAACACACTTTCATATCTTCTATTGAATGAAAATAAGCTAATTGCTTTGTGGTTGAAAATTTTGGAGAAGAGAAACATATCCACATCAGGTTTATAGGGTTGTTATACATTCTCTTTTAGTTTACAGAATGAAATCGTGTCTTTTGGATGCAATAAAGACAAAAGTAACTAAATTGACCTACCTAGCTTTTTATAAGCGACCTTCTGTAGTGTTGCTTCAAAATGTATCTAAACAGAGTAGCATTAACCATATGCTACTTTCTTGCAATTCATAATAATTATTTCTCTTCGCGACACGGAACGTGACAACGGCAATTCTACTTGAGATAGTTCTTCGACATTTCTGTTGTCATATCAGAATTGTTACAATTTTTATCGCAATTTGTGAATCAAAAGAAATTTCATTACTGAAGACTGGAAATTCCGTTGAACATTCGATGAAGATTGACACGATGAACTCGAAATCTTCTGGGCTATATCAATGTTGTTCATAATAGTATCTGCCGAAAATCCATTTGCGACACTTCTGATTTCATATCGATTTAATTGTATCAAATTAGTGCTTGATTCCTTGAAACAGTAGCTCATGTTGGCCTGAAGCAGTCACCAGTGAATTTAGGGTTTGATAAATTTAGATATGTAGCAAAATTTTTGCGATAGAATTCATTCCAACGATTTGATTAAGACAAATTCTTGTACATAGTTGAGAAAAAATTGGAGGGAAGTTGAATTTAGTGGCCGTAAGTGTCATTGTTTTTAGTACTACGACAGATAATATATAAAGTCAGTGCTAGATATTTTAATTGCAGCTTATTTTCATCTTTAAATTTGGAATTTTCACAATAAGCAACGAGTCTTTATCCTCAACATCTTCTAGAGTCTACATGTTTATCTCCAGTTATTCTAAAATTAGAACATTTTTTCAGCAGATAATATTTATGTTTTCTTGAGTTCAAATTTTACATTTTTCGGCTCTGCAGCCATCATCCTGCTGTTTTAAATATGCAAAAAGTTTCACATATTCGTATGTATATATATTGTAGTTTTTAACATTGAGTTAACAGACCAAAGTGTAAGTGGCTTCATTGACTTTGTTTTTTCTGATAAATACATTAGTAAGATAGTTTCAAAATGTTTCGTCATAGTTTTCTCATTGTAACATGTTTTAGATAGGCGGTATGATTTCTCATATAAACTTGCTGATATTTGTGGAATTGAATTTAAAGTTGCCGATTGGTCTGCTTCAGAAATATCAGGAAGAGTGCTGGAATAATTGTCATTTTCACTATCCCTCTTCATTAACAAAAAAATTATAATATCTTATTGATCACAAATTATATTAAAAAAATTAAGACATTACTTTTTGTGGGAATTTCTGGTTCATTATCTATTAAAGTACCTACTTCAATGTAGGTATTAGAATGTTTTTCTGTTTATGACGTTGAAAAGATCTTCTGAAGTGTTTAACCTCTCCATTTCTTTATCTCGAAGTGAAGGCGTGCCTGAGATATCAATAATAACAATTATCAAAACTATCAACAAAGCTGATTAAATCGTTAAAAAATTATATATAACGGTTATTATACGGTAAGTTGACGATCAATCGTCGTGGTTAAATAAGCAAGTGAAAAAAATTCTTTTTTCTAGTACCGTGAGTGAACTACGTACTTTAGACCCACTTTGAGTGCCTAAAATTTTACATACTAAGTGGTTAGATTACAAGGATCACATGCAAGAGGTCCCAGGTTCGAGTCGCAATCATTCTTTATTCTTCTACTGTAGTAAAACTCATTTTTGGGTAGCTCTTATGCAAAGAGAAGGGTTGACTAATTTAATAACTGCACAACGTGCACCTTTAATATTAGTATTGTTAATGATTGAATTGGATAATTGTTTTGTTAATTTCTTCTAATTTTGATTAAAATGTTCAAAATATTATTAAATATGTGATATATTTTATAGGGAATCAATAAAAGCGTTAAAATTTCTTCCAACGAAAAAATAAACCTATTTTGCGTAAGTAAAGCGTGAAGAAACATATTTTACTCACTAGTGCGTAAAGAAAATTACTATTAAATAGTATTTTGATAAAATTTCCTCTAGTGGAAAAAATATTGTATGTAAAGGCCTATTTTCGACTCTTGTGATTGTCAATAATCACAGTCGTCGAAAAAAGGCTACTTTATATACATGAATTACTGTTTTTACTTCGCCAGAGCGTGAAGTAATAATCATTCCATTTAATTATAGTGATTATTCATTTCACGCTCGACTCTAGAAAAAACTTTTTGGTAAGTACGGAGACACTCAAATATATTTAATATATAAAGGCTTATTCAAAAGACAACCGCAACTTATATCATATGGTTATTCAGGAAGAGATGAGTGATCTTGAGATTTAGAATTTCAGAAAATACCTAAAATCAATAAATGAATAAACTAGATCCTTCTAAAAGTTTTTTTCGCATAATCAATTTTTAATAACTATCCATTTATGTGAATAAAATTCCACAAAATTGTGTTGTTGTTTTTCTGTTGTTAGTTTTGATTGAACAATTGAGATTTTATTTCGGACTTCTCTTGCTTTGAGAACAAAGGATCAAATCCAATAAACTTGATAAAAATGTAATTTCCACCTGTAGTTTTTCTTCGCATTCCCCTAGTCATCGATCGTCCTCCGAACATCGAAACGTGACTCGTGCCTCCGTCGTATTTCTCATGCTTCATACCTAATACCTGTCAGTGCGATTGTGGTCCGACCCTTTCCACCTAACCATTTTCAGTGCATTCGACTTCATACCTAGTGCACAACTATGCATACCGTAACGAGATATGCATGAATGCATATGTAGGTTTAGTATCCTGCATACGTATATACCACAATGAGTTTGAAAGATATTATTTATTCATTGTATGACCAATGACGAAAATAAATTGATTATATTTCACGTATTTCATTTTCTTTTTCCAATATAAATAATTATGAGGAAATGTCTGTGTTGAAATATAACTTTTTTCCATTTTTATTAAAAAAAGAACCGCGTCAACAACGAAAGGTTATTGGGGGCTGGACAATGTGAGTAAAGTGTTAATCTAAGTTTAAAAAAAAATTTAATTTGTACAGGTTAGTCAATTTTAGAAACTTAATCATTTTATCATTGTTGACATAGTACAGCGCATTTTTCATTTCACGTGGAAGTTCACTTTCTAGTCGTTTCTGATGGTAGAGTGGACATTCGACAATTATATGTTCTACTGATAAAGGAGTATCACAGGCGAAGCACAGTTTTTATTGCCATTTCTTCAATACTCAGGTACTCATAGGTTAACTTGATGTGTCTTATTCTCATGCGATGCTGTATCCCTTGATCCCGTCGTCTTCGTGATATTTTCCTTTTTGGTAGTAGATTTGGGTTGATACGTTAGAGTTTATTGTCTTCAAGTTTTTCCCATTTTTTTGCCATATTTCCGTCGAATGTTGTTTGATACAGCTTCGAATGTCGGAATGTGGAATTTCAGGAGGTTCGTTTTCTATTCTGTTGATACTGCAGACATCTTTAGCTTCCTAATCGGCTTTCTCATTTCCTTTTATACCCGCGTGGGATGGAATCCACATCAACTCGACTTGTTTGTACATATTGTGGAGTGCTTCAAGGTCGGTTTTTTTATTTGGCATGTTTCGTCGACGAAAGCTGCGCCTACTGCTTCCATTTGAGATTTTTGATACATCTGTGTATATTTGGTAGTGGCTTTTATACTTGTTTATGATCTCTTGAAAAATTTGTAGAATCAGGGATAACGGAGTACTGGATTTAGGGTACAGTAGAAGATTTGTATTATATTTGGGAATTTTTATGGTCCAGGGAGGAGGATAGTTAACATTGTTTGAAATAATTTTCAGAAGTGAAATTTAAATCTATAATTGCTTTGCTAAATAATGCGGGTAGATTTGATTTTTGGTCAAAAATTGAATGAAAATGATCGGAAAAGTTATATGAATAAGTGAGATTATTAGGATTGTTTCCGGTTTTAGCTTTGTATTGTAGACTCAGTTTGTACCCTCTAATTGTAAGAGGGGGCTCGTTAGTTTCGACATAGAGGCTTTCCACTCGTCTGGTTCTGTAAGCTCCAAGTACAAGTTTTAATACAGTGTTTTGTATGACTTCCAGTTGCTTCAATAGGCAACCTTTGGCTGAAGAGTACACCATAGAACCATAATTTAGCTTGCTTCGAATTTGTGTTCTATAGGCAGTTAGTAATTGTGTGGTATCGGCTCCCCTATTGCTCATGTTCATGTTTGGCATGCAGGATTTTGAGTTGTTGAATGTGACTGTTCCACGTAAGTTTTGGAACGAGAATCATTTCCAGGAATCTGTGTTCTCTTACGTACTGCAAATTATCTTTGTATAATGTCAAATTGGGCAGGTTTATTTGGTTTTTTAATGAAAAAGGATTTTATTTACCTGAAAATCTTTGTTCAAGCAACTACAAAAGCAAAATCAATAGGGAGAAGGTATGCTGAAAGTTCATAATAATAAGAAGCATATAATAAAAAATAATTGAATCTATTGAATGAATCCATATTAAAAATCAAAACAAAAAGTCTAGGTTACTTTCCAAATATTAACATGATATTGATTAGTATTAGAAACAATTACTCTTCGTTCTATTTACATTGATAATTGATTGTCCGATATTGACTAACACTATACGATTGAATCTACGATTTGAGGTTATGTCCAATTTGGTAAGCAATTCAGAAGAAATTTCTTGCGAATTGTTCTCCAACTTATAATAAATTTTCAACATTAGGTTTATTGCTTTAAGATTGATTATGAATTAAAAACCCACAATGTCGTGAATTTCTGATTAATGGAGCGTTCATTATAAATAATACTGAATACAGAACAATACACCAATTTTTCCTACCACGGATATAGTTCTTATTCGTGATATAAAGTTATTATTCTGCACTATCATTAAGAGGAATTCAGATTTGATGACTGTTATTGAGCTAAATTTGAATACAGAATAGCGAGATACATTTTCTGATAAAGAATCCGAATAATTTGAAATAGCGTGATGCTCATATTTGGTACAGCTAGTGTACATCATGTGAATTTGAATGCATTGATTTTAATGGGTTACGTTGTTATCAGGAAAACTTCTTATTAAAGTATAATGGTCTATAATTCGATTCTGAATAATTCCATGAAACATTTCTACTCATTCGAAAACTTTCCATTTCTAGTTGTTAACCATCTAAATTAATAGTGAGATAATGAAATAGGTAACAACTTGATTAGGAAAGTGCCAAGCGCACTCTTCAAATCTATTTCGAAATAATTTTCCGCTTTTATTTATTAAATCAGGAATAAAACATTCTTGAGCAACTACTAGATACCTTTCAAAATAAATATGTACGAAAGAAAAGGAAGTTGCTATTGATGCAATTCAATTGGTAACATCTGCTTTTGACTGAAGAGTATTATTACACTGTCACAAGTTTTGTTGCAGGTAAGTAAGAATTTTTTGGGGCAGTCAAATAATTGCAGATGAGATTCCACCTTAACCTCAATTTTATCATATGAAAACATAATGACGTAATGTATGATTACCACAGACATTTTCTCACGTGCTCTATCACTTTGGAAAGTTGATTTCTTTTTCACATTTATCTCTTAATTTTTTTTTTCAAAACATTTCATTAGTTTTCATTCATCATAAATACAGGCTGTTTCAAAAAAAGGTGATCCCGTCTCAATGATACATAGAAAACTGAAACATTTTTCACGATTTTACCACAACTACTGACAACATTATATTGAAATTTTATACGAAGATGTTTTAGAGGCTGATACATCCAATGAATTTGTTTTTATATCTGACTATCATAGAATGCGCTAATTACACGGTTCATACTAAGTAGTATCGAACATAACTCATTCAATATTAGATTTATTAAGCAAAATTTCAAGGGAACTCAAATATCATTTAATTTTACACCAAAAAGATACTCCAGATAAAACTCGATACTATATATCGTTTTTGGAATATTTTGATTTGAAAATTCTTAAGTAATAACCGATACTGGTATGAAGTAATGATAAATGTTTTAAATAAACAAGGTTATTATTATGAAATATAATTTAATTAGAGTAGGTGTTCAAAATGTCCTCCGCTTATACGAATACACAAGTTTATCCTGTTTTTTAAATAATCCATCAATCTTCTAAACGGTTGGTAGTTAGTTATGAGGTCATTAAAGTGAAGTTTAATTCTGTCTTTCAATTCCTGATGTAGCATAAGCTTTTCCTTTAAGAAGAGATCAATCTGTGTAATTGTCCGAGAGCTTCTGCACCTCTACCAATCCATCTATTTGGAATATGGTTAATCAACTTATTACGATACCTTCTATCAAAGTGCGGTGGAGATCTTCGCTCGTTTAGAGTTAAATCTTGTAATATCTCTAATTGGTAGATCGTCTGTGCATCTATTGCACTTCAAGTATCCTCCAAGTACTTGAAGAAGACGTATTTGTTTGACTTACCATATTCCTTACGCTAATTGTTTTTATTATGGAGCAACTAAATTTTAAATCATATTTTGTTCTTGTTGCTGTTGGCCTACCCTTCATAATTTTAAAATCAAAATATTCCGAAAACGATACACAGTATCGAGTTTTATCAAGAGTACATTTTTGGTGTAAAATTGAATGATGCTTAAGTTCACTTGAAATTTTGCTCAATAAATCTAATATTGAAAAAGTTATATTCAATACTACTTGATACGAATCGTGTAACTAGCTAGCGTCCTCTATAAGAGTCAGATAAAAAAACAAATTCATCAAATCAAATCAGCTACCAAAAAACATATTTTTATCAAATTTCAATACAATGTTGCCAGTAGTTGCGGCAAAATCGTAAAAAAAAGTGTATAATTTTTTTTCTTCGACGCCCTTTATCGTATCTTATTTTATCTTGAATACGGGGGACGTTACGAAGTAAAAGAATATACCAAATGTTTGAGGGTTTATCATGAAATTTGGCTCCTACCTTATCCAAGTCCTCATTATTTTAGTCCATCTCCACAATCTGATCTTCAAATCCCTCATTTCATGTAACATATCCACTAGTAAGTACATAATCTCTCGAATCAGAAATGGGACATAAGGAAATCTCTAATCATTTAGTTGAGGTGAAAACATTATCTGGTTATGGGTTTACCGTGTTGATATTGAGATGTAATTAAAAAGGAGATATTGAATATGTTCTAACTTAGTGCAACGTTAACAATCTCAATAATTAAAAATTTTTAGTTTAGGCTAGAAAACTTAAGATGTTCAGATAAAAAGATTGTAAATTATATGGTTTGAACAAATGATACATTCATAATATAATTTTTGCATATTATAATCATGATATTAATATAATAATATTATTGTTGTAGACATTTTTTGGGTTACAAGAAACTGTTAGCTAGGAAATGTGAGGAAAACCATAATTTAAGTGAAAATAATATAATGAAATTGTTATTATATAGAAATATAGATAAAATGATTATAAGATTTTTTTTTGTTTACACATTTTGAAAATATTAAATGGTCACTGCCTAAATTGAACTCACTTATATTTTTGATTTCAATTGAACTCTTACTTTCATGACTATTAATAATTTAAAGATGCAGTCTGCTGCAATCAACAGAGGAAGGAATTTTGATGGAGAAAAAATTATGAGAAGCCGACATAACGGAAGTCAAAGTTTGCTAGGTCCTGACAGAATAATACTATTAGGGATCCATTAATGATTATTGAGATTTTGATTTCAATCTCTTGCCTTACTTCCCACACGATGTTTCGTTGTTTACTCTAAGCGCAACTGCCATTTTCTTCCATATCCAGCAATTAGGTTGAAAGAATCATAACGTCTTTTCATCGCTACTTGCAAAGTCCAGTTATCGGGCTACCTCAGGCGCCAGTTTTTTTTCGTTGTATGTTCCACTTATTACGGGCGTCAGTGAAGAAATGAAATACCCCAGGAGAAACTATAGTGATAACGACAACTCCGAAGACATTAAAGCATATTTTCCTCATTGTTCTGGATTGGTAACTTGCATATTTGCAGCTTTAGTTTCTTACCAGACTTTCCAGATTCAGATTATAAATTTATAAATTCGATTCGATTCGAATCATTCAAAAACTTAACTTGTTTTGTTTTTTCAGTACCTAGCTCATGTCTTTCGCCATCTCGAACTTCTAATGATTTTGCTACAAAATCTTTTCTCCAGAATTTATAGTTTTTGAAGGCCCTGTGTGGTTAAGTATGAATTTTTTATATAAATAAGCACTATTCCAAGTTTTCCTGTGGACAATCGTTTAGTTTTTTCATAATTTTTTGCAAGTATAGTTTGTCTGAAAGTAGGTCTATCTTTTCCTTGTTTTCTGATTTATCGGAAAAGTAATCACAAAGTTAAGCTTGGGCGAAAATAACATGACGTTCCTAAGAATTTAAAGCGTGAGAAAAATATTAAAAATGGAATTCTAAAATTTGTTGATATTGTCCATAAAAATAAATCTTACACTCCAAGTTCGAGTGCTCTAAGCTGTGCTTGCAAGCTGCGTCGCAAGCTGTAGCGTAATTTATTAGAGAATTCAGAAAAATGATTGTGGGTAGACTTAATATTCCGTCTCAGAAAACACTGATCTAAGGTTCATGTTTCTACCTCATTTCCATGGACTACGTAAAATTTATCTCTAAATATATATATTTTCAAAAAATACAAACTTTATGTTGGAAGTGAAAACTTGCAATAAAGTTATGAGAGAATATGAATTCTAGAGGAACAATGAAATATGTTTAAGCCAATATTTTATATGACCTTCTGACTACTAAAAACACTAATACATTTCGAACAAAAACACATTCACAACTTCTAATGGTTTCCGGAGAAATGAAAGCAGCGAACGCCTTTTAGAAAATGGGAAAGTGTTTCATATTGCTGAAACTATATCGATTTATCACGGAGTAGAGAATTATATTATGCGGGAAGCATTTATCTCACTGACTGTCTCTAATGAGGAATTTCATCTATCTACTACCTACAGTTGATAATAGAATCTGTGACAAGAAATATTGAGAAAATATACCTCAAAACAATGCTGTTCAATTAAATAAGATCCAAACTCCATTAGAAATTGCAGAGATGCCATCAAATGGTACATGAATTGCTTCATAACAGAGCTGGAATAAAAGTGTATGGACCCAGAACACTCTGAAATCTTGGAAAATAAATCAATTGTTTTCCAAGCAAAAATATATGTAATGTTATTAGTTGAACTTGGAGAAGAAATATCAAAAAGGAAGGATTATCATCTTGTCCGATGGCTAAACAACCATTAGAGTTCTAAACTCCACAATTATGAGTTTGGAAATGTCTTGAGTTGAATGAGCTACACAAAAAGAATAAAATTACTGGGTTCCGAGATGCACTGGTGTGAAGAAGACTTGTAGAACCTGTAACTTTGTCGGTTACAATATAATAGGGATAATACTAGAAAACCAGGTTTACATGGGAGAAAATTGAGTCACTAAAATAATTTACAGGGATTGAGACAGGCAAAGATACTCCTGGGAATCTATACCCAAAGAAAATTGAATGTATTAAACTAAGTAAAAAGAATCACAAATATTAAGCATTGCGCTCCAGCCTAGTAACTCATAAAGGATACCATTAACTCCAGCACTATATCAGAAAGGTCGTTGCACTGCTATCCACTTAGGAACGCAGAGTATAGCCTTTACCTATCTATTCTACGTTCAGAATTAGTTAAACGCTCAATATATTACAATGCAAAAAAGTGCACAATCACTTGCCAATTGAAATCAAATCGATATCATCTTTTCCCACATTCCGCAATAATTTGAAAGCATATTTACTGGAAAGTGCCTTCTACTCTGTAAAGGACTTCTACTCTAATAATAATATTAAATTCCATTCTGCATACTTATTTGATTTTGCTATGGACTAATTATTACCTATTACTATTATCTATAATTTTGTTACTTATTGTGGTGTTCCTCTGTATATTGAAATTTTCTTGTATTCGTATCTTCATTTGGTTATTTTCATGTTTTTTTTTCGTTTTTACAAGATTTTGTCTAGAGATTGTAATAATTTTTTGACAATAAAGCATTTCTCTCTCTCTCTCCCTCTCTCTATCAGTTACAAGTACGTACCCCTGATGTAGTAGAAGAAGAAGTCGTTGCAATGGAAAAAAACATTTATTTCTTATGTTTTTCATAAAGAATGATATCCCAACTTATAAGATGAATTTTAAGCTTTGAAATTTCTTTCTTTTGAAACAATTACCCATTTGCATGTAGTTTACCGAAGCAAGTATCACAATATTCCAAAGCTTCGCTTCTTCGTCCTTCTTCTTGACAATCTCTTCTCTTGCCTTTTCGCAATATATGCAGTCTTTCATCCAGTCGGGTTAATAGACTAATCTCTTGACGAATTTCAAATGGAACAGTGATTTTTCGTTCTTGCTTTTTCTTACAAATTTATGCAATCCAGACTCACATCTTAAATCACTTAAGAACATTTTTGAGATTTGAGAGATGTTCGTAGTAAACAGTATGATGATGCGTATTAATCCGCGCGATCAACACCACCCAATGAGTGTAGATAACAACAATTTTTGACTTTTCTACATTTTGTTGTCCACCTCCTCTCATCAATCTTGTTTTTGTAATGAGTCCAGCGCTATCACTGGTGCTTAACAGCGTAACTACCTTTTTATATTTCTAGGTCAATACCATCGTTCCTTCCTTTTTATAAGCGATCTTTCGCATTTTTACCGAATTTGGGTTTGTTAATGGGATCAGGTATGATCTTATGAATAATTTTTATTGTACACAGTTTTCGAAGCAGCCAAAACGTATTTGTGTATGCCTCATTTTGTAGACCTATTCGGTTTGTAGATTATAAAACTAATTCTACTTTTGAATTTTATTATTTTAATATTAGTGAAGTTACTGACCCGTTGAATCCGTATTCTGATGTCTAGTTTTCAATTCTCCATTTTTTTTTTCTAACTATTATTTTGTCGCCAAGCAACGCAAAATCAAGATCATCTCCCACATCCCACAAATCCGGCGACAGCGGAGTGCAAAGTTAATAAGAGTCTTGTCGGAACATTGCTGCATCAATGTTGTAGAGGATGCAACGTGCAAATTCTATTACGTGGAGGACAATACCTCTCTAAAGATTGTTTTGTCTTTAGCAATAAACAAAATAAAACTTTTGTGTCGTAATGTTTATGAGATCTACTTATAATACATCATTTTGAAGCTCCAACTATTACTATGAACGAATCAGAGTATCTAATCCTCCAAAGTCCAAATTCCTTCCTTATCTTCTAATTTAAAAAACAATTGTACTACTACTCTCGCAGTTTTTTAGTTGAGGACACCATTTCTTAACTTAGATTAGATTTTGAAGGCTACTCTCGTAAGAGGACGCTCATTAATGCGATATGGAAATGTAGTTGTCGTACTATAATAGTTTGAATTTGATTATTTTGATGTTAAAAATATTCTGTTACAAAAATGATAAACCATATATTCGAAAATTTTTAAATTGAAATCAATAGAATCAAAAGGATATTGGACAGTTTGATTGGCTAGACTTACCTTTTTTTAGTTACTCTGGTCTGATACCTCACCATCCTCTCGTCATATGATGGATGATTGTTAAATTTAATATATTCAGAAATTATTTTTAATGCTATCATCATTCTTATTACCAATAAAATTTTCCATCATCTCTTTAATATAAAAATGATTCTATTTCTATATATATAGAAGTGAGTATACGCGATCACAGTTTACAGTATACGAGGTATGATAAAGGAACACGATGAACGAATACATTTTTTCAATTCCTGGGTAGTTAGTTTCTTGAATATCTTTTTGATTATCCACCTTATTAACTAGATTTGGACGGGGCTCTCACAGAAAATAGAAAAAAACACAATTTCTGATATTGTGTATGTAAAAAACCCTTCTAGAAATGCTTCTGGTTATGAATGCAACGATGGGATACGTTCTTTTATAGACAAGGATAATACTATTAAGAAAAAATCACTTTTCGGATGTGACCAACAGAATTTTATTTATCACTCGTTTGTATACAGAATTAAATTCATAATAAAATTGTTTGGGACGATTTTTTGTTTTATTTACCGCAACACACTGAAAAAATTGAACTTCAACTATTCTGTGTATGGAAATTCAGTGGTGTCAATTAAGGAAGCAAGGCATATTTTCTATAGGGAGAAGAATTTAATTGTTTTCAATTTCCGTTGTTAGTGACAAGGTATATTAATATTTTCGTATTTTTCCAGTATTCAGATTCATTCTATTCAATATAATCTAGTTCAATTGGTAACAAATGTATCTACTGTAATCTCAAACTCATCTATATGTAAACAATGGAAAATAGCTTGGAAATCAATCGGGATTAGTAAATTTCGCGATAACACATTTACTGTTGTTATAAATGTATTTATAGAGGAAACTCATGATTTTTCCTTGCAATGTTAACTTTGTTATCGAAATAAGCCATCGGTTGAAAATTAGCATATCTTATTCTTCCTGTCACGCGAACAATTCAACATATAATAGTCTGCAGAGGTGTAAATTATTCAGTAAATTGTTAAATCTAAAATTATAATATTTAAGGATCACTAAAAATACCCACATTATTATTTTTAGCTATAATACAGGTTCTATGAGCCCTAAAATGCAATAAAATATAATGAATTTGGTATTAATAACAAATTAATGAGTTTTTGTTATCATTTTTTTGATAAATTGTCAGTTTATAGTTCGATATTGCCTCTACAACTACAATCATAGGAAGAACTTTGTAACCAATAATATCAGTTTTTTTTCGTAGAGAAGTAATAATGAGTTGGAAATGATAATTCGCTAAGTTACTATGATGATCAAAGATTGAGCTATGGAAGGGCTTATATCCACGATGGCTATCATCAAAAATTTGAAACGCAGAAAAAATAATGTTATGTTATTACTAATTTACTAAGTTTAGTGCCGATATACCAATATAAAATGACGCCTTTCGCTAATATCTAATCAAGGATGATCTTTTTTGCGAAACAACCATACCTTTACTGAAATAAAAGCATTTCGTAGCAGATGATTTCTGAAATTCCGCGGTCTAAGTGTACGCGTGGGGTATGTTTCTGAGAAACAAAATGTTCTGAGCCTATTAAGAAAGCTTGATCCTTGAGCTTCGTACTCCATTTTCAAGCTATCAGTGAAGAAAATAGCAGCGAGCCTCGTGGGAACGCAACTTCTGAATTTGCTCATTGCTGTCGACTTGTTATCGTGATAGAACATAATTTGGGAGACATAGCATCTGTGGCCATGGACATCTTACACTCTTCTAGAATGTTTAGATACTTATGTAGATCATCAGGCTTCATGTACTGTTCCTTGTATACTTTTGTTGCCCACTTTACTGCTCCACTTTCTATAAACGCCTTCAAAGGATGCATATCTAGGATGATTTGTAGTGCTACCGTAGATCTCAAGCTGTTGGATAATCTCAACTAAGGAATACTGCGGAAGAGTTTCAACTAATTGGTTTAAATATCAGAAGCAAATCTCAATCTTTTCAATTGAAATCGTGTGGGATTAGAAGTTGATAGAGCTGATGGCGTGAATAATCGGAAAGAAAACAACGACTTTTGTGAGAAGTTCAACTTTTTTATTAAAAATTGTACATGTAACCGTATTTCTTGGAAGTCATACTCGTCTGGTACTAAGAATAAAAAGGACCATGAAAAGATACAGTTATTTCACGACCGAAAAGCCAAACTTATAAGAAAAAGTGTTCTTAGAAGTAAAAAAGTCTTCCAATATCTACAGACAAAAATAAGTTTCTGTTTATATGCTCTGTTTTTCTCTTGTTTAGTAACATAAATCTATTTTATGAATAATGGATAGTAACTACCCCGATTTCTTTAAAATTCCAAGAAATCAATGATAAATACTCGATAAAAGTTTTTGTAAATAAAATTAAAGCCTGTAACATAATACAGTAACGACTATCAATCGATTTTACTATACCATTTCAATTTCTACAAGATTGCCTGAGTGCATTACAGAAACCTCTTATACTCTAACAATGAACAACCTTTTATTGTATAAAATCACTTAATCACTTCTTTCCGCAACGACCCTCTTGTCCTGATTTAATACACATTTCGAAGTAATATGAATGCGAGTCGTAAAAGGAGCCACTAGTGCGGAGTTCTAACAGTAACTCCAGCTTTTCTCAAACACTAAATCATCATTTATTATATCCTTATTGATTTCTAATTATTTTTGCTCTTACATCTGAAAGCTTTCTAGGTAAATTGAATATAAATTTATCGAAGGAAAGGCATATTTCACGTATTGTAACGTTAAAGTCATCCTTTCAGAAAAGGGATAGCATTTTCTGATCATTTGTCAAATTTTAACGATTTGAAATTTTGTAGCAAACTTGGTTTATTCCAGGTAGATATTTCTGCTTGTTATATTTCTCGATTTTGCTCACACTATTACTATTACAGATTGTTTTTACCGCTGATATATCAATCCCACTCCTTTCAGAATCCCATGACTATCCCAAAAACGGTCACCATCACTTTTCCGGCCGATGAAACCGTCTCTACTTTTTTCTTTCTGTATTGATCGTTTCCGTATTTCAAAAATGTTAAAGTATACCCATTCAATGTACAGTTATGAATAGATATAATAATCCAGTGCACTTTGCCTTAATACTAAGATCTGGGAAATGTTCATTCGAATGCACTTTTGATCCAAAGTGAGCAAATGAAACATCCAACGCGTGGATAGTTTATGCATGCATAATTATTTAGGTAGTATATATGAAATGATTTCTTTGGATATTTAGAAAGTCTATTTTGCCTCTCTAAAGTTGTAATTTCCTTGCGACGTCCAGCGATCGCTGCCCGCCTTCGTGACAGCCATATACTTTGGTTGAAACGTCTACAATCTAGTTTTCACAGTCCATACGAGAGGAAACCAATGAATTTTATAATTCCAGGAGCCAAGAAGGATTTTATAGAATACCAATCAAAACCCATTTAGATTTTGTCAAAGAAAAGTTTCGTGGTTTCTTCAGGTTACGGCCAGCCGTAAAGGTCATATTCTTTGGTTGAAACGTCAACGTCTGAATTTTGGTAGTCGTATTTTTGAAACTGATGTGAAAACAAAGATCCAAAAATTATATAAGCAAGATTTTAGTGCATTGCTTTTGTTAGAAGATAATGAGGATGGTGATAATATGAGGTTATCACTGTCCGTACGAGAGGAAACCAATGAATTATATAAATCCAGGAGCCAAGAAGGATTTTATAAAATACTAATCAAAACCCATTTGAATTCTGATGAAGAAGTTTCGTCGTTTCCTCAGGCTCGATAGGAAATCGCAATTTCTCCAGAGAAAAAATTGGCATTTACTTTAAGGCGAGAAAAAATGTTTATTGAATTATTAGGAGTTAAGGTCTAAGCAAGACAGAGTATAGGGAAGTATTCGAAAAAAATATTCTGATGATTGAGCAGTGGTAATGACATGTGACGAGTCAATAGAAAATGTACCATAATTTTCAGGAAATAGAGAAATATTTCGTTCATCAATGAATGTCGTTAGTGGCGCTGTTTGAGGTGCAGACGTCTCAGAAGATACTTGAAGATGTTGTCAATATCTGTATTTTAGCTTGTGATATCATTTTTTCATTGAAAAAGCAATGCTCCTATTGAAAAAATCTGTATCATCTTCCTCTTCCTTCTGATAGGTCAACTGCTTCAGATGGTGTGGTAATTCCATTCTTTTTGAATGACTACTGGGAGACGAGCCTTGCGAGCATGGTGTGCATGATGAACAATTGGAATTTTCAGAATTCAAATTCACCCCTCTTCTATTTACTGTCGTTAATTCGGGTTTTAGGCTGTGACTCAATTTCTTTTGGGGTTCCGAGATTTGAATCATCATAGATTGAATATAGTGAATCATGTGTTACTTCATTTTGGCTCTTTCATCTTGTTTTGCATTCTTTAGCTAGGTAAAAAACCATATAATTATTTTTTGTGTCAGAATTTTGACTACAGGGGAAACTTTCAGCTCACTTCGGCTTGTTTTTCGTATTTCACTTAGCTACATTTTCATTATTATCTGGAAAACACTAGAAATAATGTTTCAACATTTATTTCCTAAATTTTCACCGAATGAAATGATATGTAATCTATATGAAGGAAATGGTAATGGAATTATACGATAAGTGGAACTTTCCAAATATTGTGACAGAAGTTGATGGTAAACATATCAGAATTATTGCCCTAAATAAAGTGGATAATTATTATTCAATTACAATGATTATTTTGTCTGTAAAATCTGATAGGAGAAACACTATTTATAATTATCGATTATGCAGGGCTCCACGAAAATCTATTCGTTGTTCTGTGTCAGATTTTTCAAATATTTCACACAGTAATAGCGATAAGGACAAAATTTTGCTGGTTATGGTAACTTGTTGCCTACACAATCTACCGAGAGATGTATTTTTGGAAATATATAATTGACCATTCCATCAATATGATCCAAATCTTCGGATGTCAAATTAATTGGAGGAGGAGGATTTTAAAATGCAATTGGTTTGAAAGTAAGCGAAATGTTCACCAATTTTTTTTTAATGAAAAAGGTGCTCTAAACTGGCAGAATGATCGTGTTTTAAGACTGTATAGTAACTGATATTATTTCACTCTGATTTTAGGAGTGTATTATTTGAACTAAATATTACTAATAATATAAACTGATCTGACTCCAAGTTTTTTCACGTATTTAATAATTCTTGTTTTCATGATCGAAGCCACGCAGTTGATCTGTTAATAATTCGTCATCGATATGCGAAATTTTTGTAGACACTTTTCTACACTACTCTCAAAATATTAATGCGCGTTCATTTGTGAGCTTCTCGTCTTTTTTTTTGGCAGTCGAGACGCTGCTGTCGACGGCTGGCCGTAGCGTCTCCGAGACTAGCCGCGTCAACGAAACTGTTTCCATTGAAAAGCATTGTACAAGTGCTCGACGGCTGCACGTCAGGGCGGGCCGCAACCGCTAGACGTCGCAATAAAATCACACCTTTAAGATACGTTTAAAATTCAGTTGCTCAAAATTTTTTGGTCGTAACTGAATTTTTTCCATTTTCAGATATATCTTCACAATGTGAAGTGCTGCACTTTTAGTGCATATCTCTCAACGCATGCGTAAATATTGATAAGTGTTGACATCTACAGGTTGAGGCTAGAAACTTTTTAAATAAAGCAAGACCTATCATTGTTAATCATAAATGAAATCTAATTCTCTTCATACTTCTTTATATCATGAATTATTCTTGATGAAATGAAATTAAATCAAGAGTAATAAATATTTTAGTTGCGTTTCTGAGTAATACATTTTTAATTTGGCATCTACCGGCCACTGTATAATTTGAAATTGAAGATAACTCGAAAAATCATTAAAATCAGAAATTGACATTTTCATCATAAACTTCAAATATTCATCTAAAACTGAGATATTTGTTTATGAAACATAAAACTTTATAGCATTTTATTTTAGAAATACTTTTCCATCTTTTAACAGCGTTGCCTTTATAATTTGCCGCAGTAAGAGAAGCAATACTATATTTCCTTTGCACGTTGCCATTAATATCAATCATCGATTGTGTTTCTAACATAGTTATAAACACGATTTTTCGTCAATCTTTGTTAAATACTTGTAATCAGCATATTTATTTTGTTTGAATTCATTTAGAATCATCGATTCATATAAGATCCTATTGTAGAAGTTTTATATTAAACGGAAATATTTCCTCAAATTTCTTGAATGAAAATGAAATAACAGGACATTGTCTGCAGACACGAGTGAAAAGATACCGCTGCAATAAGCACTGCTGTTTCCGTAAACAGCTAATAAGAGAGCTTCTCTTTCATTTTCTAAAATGAAAATGTCTCATTTGAAGGTTTCCTATTTACCGGTACAACGAAACTCCATTCCATTGTACACTTAAAGCATCTTTTTCTATTCCACAACCTCAGCGTGCTTGGATCTCGTGGAATAAAGCACGTTTTTGTAAGAAAGATTTGGCTAATTAAATAACAACTAGAATGGGCTACAAAAGTAAATATCATATGATAGATGGTAATAATTTCAGATTTATATATTATTTCGATATTTGAGAGTTGTTGTAGAACAATGTTTATCACATAATAGATACTCGTAACTAAGGAAATATTGATAGTTCTTACTCTTGTCAGTTGAATAATATTGATAATTCGATGGAGGTAGGTGATGTGAGGTAGCTATTGACAGGGAGAGAAGTATAAAGTGGAGACAACTAAATCGATCACAGCACTCGATGTGGGCAAATTATCGTCAAATCGTGCTTTTAATATAAATATGGTAAGTTGTTATGTTTTCGAGTGCAAATATACAGGCAGAGACAGTAAGTGTAAATCTTATATATTTTCAGTACTAAGTCAAACAGCCATTAGAGCTCTAAACTCCAATATCACAAAACCCAAACTTGTTTGGGATTGTCTAGAAAATTTAAGCGAACTGGCGAAGGGAAATGAAATAACTGATAAGATCGCGAAAGCGAGGACAGACAAGTCCTCCATGGGACTCGAAACCTTCTATGGTATCAGCTACAAAGCAATGAAAAGCACTGGTAAAGAAGGTAGATAGGAGCAAAAACAAAATGTATCAACCTAAGTAAGAAGAATCTACGAATACTAGCAGGAGCTCTATAGAGACACATCAAATAGTTGAAGGCGTTAGCCATAGCAAATAATGCGTCGTGCAGGTTTTGTTTCACATAGGACGAAACCTCTATCCACATTCTCTCGTACTGTGAAAAGGAACTCCAGAGCACTACACACGGCAGCGTATGAAATAGAAGACGAAGAAATCTGGCAATTGAAGCCATCCCAAATTCTATATTTTTTGAGAGGAATAGGATTAATGGATCAGCAGTAAATACCACAGAACTCTCCAGTATCGCAGCAAGAAACGGGGACACAATAGATCCTTTTGGTCGCACTGTATTCCAGACCTCAAATACATACATGAACCAGGAAATTGAACTAAAACCGTATCATAAACGCAAGACAGAAGGACATATATGAAAAACGCCAATACCTAAAGAATTACTAACTAAAGTCATCAGAAATTCAATAATAATTCATCAGTGTTTTGCAAGATATATGTAGGTTTAATGAAAGAATATTTCCGTTTTGAAATGGACAAACTAGACAAATCATGAGTTTATTATAAACTGCAGTTTTGCATTCTTTACAGTTATGGAACTTTCATAGTCCACGGAGAATAATTCTTTGAACTTGAAAAAGCATTCCAAAATTCTGCCTTATATGTAAATAGACCTCCCCGACCAATCCACCTATTTGGAAAAATGTTATTAAGATGATTTTTACATCATTTAGGAAGTAGGGAAGGGCACAATAATGCATGAACCACATGTGAAAAATTCTAAGTATCACTCACAATTCAGGTTATTAAAAAAAATATGGACCTACCCAATAATTACTCACTATTCCTACCACCACATTAACACAAAATAAATGTTGATTCTTTGTTTGAGTTGTACCGGGAGAATTTTCATCTGTTCATAAATGTAAATTTTGGAAATTTATGGAATCGCCTCGTGTGAAACCAGCTTCATCAGTAAACAGTGCTTTACCAACAAATATATTATCAATTCGTTGTTAATCAGTAAACAGTGCTTTTTCAACAAATGTATTGCTTGCTGGATAATCCTCTACTTCTAATATTTAGTACAAATGTTTATTTTTTCATCCATTAAATCTTCAAGGAATATTTGGTTGAGTTTTAATAGTTTCGGTGAGTATTTTCAATAAATAATTACAATTTATGATAATTTTCTTTAGAATGTCTCTTTATGGCGAATGGTTTCCTTGGCATGTATAACGATCTAAAAATCTACATATGTCCTCACAAAGAGTAACTTTTAGACAAAAATCGAGTGGAAAATTCATTTTTGCTCTCTTTAGATTGTACAGGTTGCCTCTGTGAAAATTACGGATTGTTAATCATTGGGCATGAGTCGCCCCTTGCCTTCATTTAGTAGTTCATAATGTTCGAATGTATAATTCAGAAAATATATTTATATAATATAGAAGTATCTCAAAGTTTCCTACCACACTCCTCTTGGAGAGTAATTTCTAAGAATTAATACGTATAATATATGTTTTAAAACCATTGATATAAAGTGTAAAGTCGCTACCAACAAATATAACGAAGTATCACATCATAACCCCCATTTTATACTCTTTAAGGTTTAATTTTCCGAAATCCCTACTTACGTCATTCAAGGAACATTTGTGCTATTCACGGATGATTTTTGCCGAATTTATTGGAAAGAGAAAGTAATTATAGAATGGCGGAATCGATTTTCAGTAAGCCATTGATGGTCTGTATACCTCGCAAGCGAAAACAGCGTGACTATACAGTTAAATTAGAATCAATCATAGCTTACTTAATAAATTGATGGATAAATTGAAATTGAAGGACTTCCTATACACAACCTTGCCTTTAGGGTGTGAAATTACCAAAAATCCTAATAGAGGTGTTCATTATTTTAGCCTTTATACTTAAATAAATGGGAAGAGCTCAACTTCAAAATTAACGGATTTTCATACAAATTTCCGTATCCTATGGATATTTTCACTAGAAGATTACCTTCTAAAAGAACCTCATTTCCAAATTTCACGATTGTTCCTTTAACGGTTTGATGGTTGTCGATTAAAAATAAGATACAGTGTTTCAAAAAATGAGTAGCGTTTTAATACATAAAACAATTATTTATGACAATAAAAAAGAAATGGAACATTGTAACTCCGATGGTAGAAGAGATATCATTCTCCCTGGAAACTCGTAATACAATTTTCCTCGCAAACAAAGGAGGATAAAAAGAAAAGCTAAACCTCCTTGTATTTTTCGTTATTTCCCATTCCGTTGACACTGTTTTCCGTTCGTGATTCCATCGTATTAACCCAAATAAAAAAACTTTAATGAACCTACATTCGCCTAGACATTATTGATGTTTCCAAAAACAGAGAACATACGAGGAACGATTGTACTCCAACAAAGACTTGACGTGACAAAAGGATGAACGTGATTGAATTGTCGGAAAAGTTGGGGCAAAGAATCTAAATAATGAGCACTAACGAATTTTGATATTCCGTTTTCTCTATGCCTTCCTCATCTAACTAAAAATCAATACTGATATTGAATACATTTTAACAGATTGCGAAATACTTAAAAATAATAATAAATGTTGTAGTTTCACTGTGAAAATGCTCTGTGTAATGACGTACCCAATAGGGAGTCCTTTAGAAGTATTCTCTTGCTGTGAAAGTCAGGATATGAGCGGTATTTGGAATTTGGCGTTGAAATATTACAGCAATTACATAATTTCACTTTTATGTTGTTAGTTTGATATATTAAAGCTATAAGAACGAACTCTACTGCTTATAGGATAGCAAGACGATCAACTACTTTCATTTTTATTATTTTGATTTTGATGATTGATGGAATTAACGTTATCGAAACAGTTTTCATCAATTGTTTACCCTTATTTACTATCATTCATTTCATCAAATCGTTATAGGTATATTTAATGGTTTGGTTTTTATTTTCTCTTCAATTTATTAATATACAGTTAAATGGTATAAGTCATTATACACTATCCAAATATGTCACTAAACCAAAATCTAAAATACCAAAAAACAGAAGTAATATTATTTGTTACTATATAATTGTATTAATTGTGACGCTGTCTACATATGGCAGACATCTCAGTATTTACAAAATAGACTAAAAGATTATCAATACGGCAAAAAAATAAAACGAACCACGAAATATCAAAAAACATAAATTCAATTATAAAGAGTAAGCAAGTCTTGGAACGAAATCTAAGAAACAAAAAAGAGAATTTTTAAGAACGAAAAAGCTATAATTGATAAAAAACCTAAATAATTTGAATAAAATCTATAGCTTGATTTTGTAAATTCTAATGTAACTACAAATAATATATTTGGGACTGCTACATATTTTTGAGCTGAAAAACTAAGGAAAAAATAAATATCTATTTTGATTTCATTTTTATTTTGATATTCATGATGTAGGTGATCTATTGGTTAATATTAATAAGCAAATTGTCAATGTCAATATTTTGATAAAGACTAAAAGTAGACGAAACGTCAAAATTTTTATTTTTCTCTCAAAAATTATTGAAAAAAAAGATTTATAATAGAACAGGTCTAATATCAAGATAATTTGAAAACATGAATTGAATATTTATTAGATCTATAGTCATTGTGAGCATTAAATGCCTAAAAAATTGCCAAGTGTCAAAAAATGGTAATAACTTTATTTACTTTGACGAGTA
Organism: Diorhabda carinulata; assembly: GCF_026250575.1. Classification (NCBI taxonomy): domain Eukaryota; kingdom Metazoa; phylum Arthropoda; class Insecta; order Coleoptera; family Chrysomelidae; genus Diorhabda; species Diorhabda carinulata. Next base: position 8,657,552 of record NC_079470.1, read on the forward strand.
TGTGATCATGATTGGCAAAATCTCTGGAAATTACAAATTTAAAAACAAATTACAGATTTCAATAACGAAACTTCAACAAAAAGCAGAAAACAATATTCATTAAATATATTTAGTGTTGTGTTGTATTTTCATCAGAAACATTTCAATATCATGATAATAATTATACCAGCTACTCAAATCTCACCTCATTCTAGAAATCAATATTGCTTTGTAAAACTGGCAAATAGTTTCTAATTTTAGACACTCCCAGGTATATTAATCAGGGCTTTTATCGATCATAACATTCTGAATCTATGTGGAAATATGTCTTATCCTAAGTTGACTGTTAGGGTACCTGTTAATATTTTTGATTTATAGATTTCTGTAGTTATAATTTGTTAGAATTAACTTCGATTGGTTTAAACCTTTGGAATTTTTGTAATTTAATATTCAATTGTTACCTACCTCATAATTTAGGTAACAAATAGAGAGTTAGAGTACTGAAAAAAACTGATGCCATGCACAGAGTACTTTACAGTTATGTGAAGGGAAAAAATACAAAAGTAATGCAATACAATATCGTTATCGTCTTCACGTAAAAAAATATTCAGAATGCTGAGGATGTTAACGTAATAGACCAAGAGCCAGTGACTAATTTCAGGTAGTCATTTTTAAGGAGGGTGAGAAATGAGATTTATTTTCGAAAGAGTTTCGAACATTTCTTCAAACGGACTTATTCAAGTGTCCATTCTTCGTATATTTTTCATCAAATTCTTTTTTTCAGTTAACTTCGTTCCTTGTTTGTTTGTGAGCAAACCCAATTCTCGCGAATTTTGATATACATAACAGTTCAAATCCATTCCAAACTTGAAACTTATTTAAAATGGATGTTCGTTCTTTTTGTTTCTTTATTATATTCTGATTACAAAAATTCACTTCAGTCACAATAATTAATTAAAGTAAGTATCATAACTTCCATATGAACATTAATATATTTTCTACAAATACATACTTTTCAGGATCGACATCAATCTTTTTATTTCGATACTATACAATATATATTGATTTTAGAAAACAATAAAAGACAATTTAATTTTTTTTAATGACGTATTGAATTTTTTTATGATGTTATTTCTTTATTATGTGTATGTGGATTCAGTTAGAGATGATTCTGAGGAAAATAATGGGAATATCAGATAGCTGATTTTCAATTTTGAAAAATAAATATTAAAAGCGGAACTTTCTCATAATAAATATTATAGCCACTCGTTTCATATGCAGAATCACCAAACAAAATTCTATTCTCGATAAAAATGCGATATTGGAATTTTGGAATTGATATTCGAATGGTTTGAAATACCGTATCAAATTTAATAAGTGATGGTTCGTTTTTTTTAATATCATGCTCGCTCTCCGTCAAGCACAGGAGCCTCGTAAAACTAAACATATATCTGAATATTTGGATTTCTTCGGAACAAAACTCTAATAACCTTCTACGTCAATATTGGATCGTGAAATCAAATCTTGTTCATTTTTCCCGATTTCCTTATTATCAATCGTTTTTCATGCCAATCACAGTACTGTCTACATATGAATTTGGTTATGAAAAAAACCAAGCGTTTTTTAAAAGTTTCTTCTCAGCATGCCAATGAAATATTTCTGAAAAATATCAAATAATAATATTGACTATCGAATTAAACTGAACTTATTTTTCACACTATCAACTTTATCAACATTCACAATTACACTGTGAGAATAGCGTTTCAATAACCAAGTTATCGTCTCAGAGACTGCAACTTATACACTACAACTTATAAAGTGCACTGAATTATTCATATTAAATTAACTAAGAAGTTACAGCGGGAAAAACTACAGACGAGAAATTTGATATTTATTTCTTATCTAAGTAACTACAGAGTGGGTTATACATAGGTAAAGTTTATAGATAGATATTTTAAAATAAAATGTACTCATAGAATGGAAAATAATGGCCAGTTACTTATTTTAAATACCTTAGTAATCAAAAATAGCAATAGGTTAATACTTGATGGATAACGTTGTGTTAATTTTCCACTTATCATTGAAAGATATAATGAAGACAGGATTTAATGGTTACGATAAGAAAATTAGGGGTAAGTTGTTTACCCGACATAGGCTTAGAAAAATTTTTTTGGAACCAAAACGAAAAACAGGAGTACCTTACAGGTACAGGATTTTTACAGTACCTTTTAATTATGTTTATTAAAATTAGTCTATAAATGCAGCCTATACATTAAAACAATTTTTGGTTAATTTCAAAGATAAAGTACTAGATTTCAAACAGGGTAGTATCTTCGAAATTAGCTCTAATGTTTGTATTAAGAACTATTTTGAGAAAACTAAGAGGTCTCTCAATGTCCAATTTGGGGAGCGCATGAATCATTTAATATATGGAAGGAGGTGACAATGGGATATTGGCGTGACGCTGTCAATCGAGCTTACTCCTCACTTTCTTTCGCTAGAATCACTGTGTGCAGTGTACCTATGTCCGGATAGAAATTGTGTGAGATAATACCTCTCAATGGTGGTTTTCTTTCGAAGGTTGCAGGCGTGGTATAAATCGTTTTTTCCATTTTTAGTTTTAATGTCACTCTCAGGAATTTTGCCATTCTTCTCTCGTGCGACTTATCTCCTCTTTTGCTATTCTCACTCTGATTACCTTTGCTTTTCTCGGGTATATTGCCCTTTCTACCAAAGCAACAAGTTTCACCGGAATAACTACCGCAATCACCATTATGGTTGGCTCCAAGACTGCCGCTCTTCACTGCACCTCTTGCTCGCCGCCGGTCTACTAACGTTGGCTATCATCCTGCTTAGTCCGCCAACACTCGTTACTAATTTGCTTTCAGAAATTCATATTACTATCGATAGTTTTTCCGACGTTCATCTCACACACACACACACACACATAGGAACAATATTATTGATCCTGACTTCCGTAACATTAAAACATCTGTCTTGTTTAGGGTCATGATCTTCTATCCGCATCATTTGATGCAGCCAGCAATAATTGCCGCTACATCCTACTAATAACGACCTTTCGGGCGTCCGTTGTCGCAGTCGATGGTCGTATGCGATGTTCTAAATATCTGGTCTGTATTGAACCCTGAGCCGTTCTGCTGTTACTTCCATTCTGTGCTGTCCCTCCTTGGTGTCATACACCAGAATTCGATTCCTCAAGTTACAATTAAGTAATGGAATATTTTAAAGAATAACTGTATGCCTATTCTCTACAGCCCTCTCTATAATTCATTAATTGAGGAATGAATTTGAAATTTTCCGTTTTCATGTTGGAAATATTTTCATGGGAATAGGTTTAGAGCAGAGAAATTTTAGTATAAATAGGTAGTTTAAGCTAATAAGATTTAGTTCAGCTTCAATCTCTTCTTCTTCTTCTTCCTCTTTCAATAGGACTAGGTCCTGTTCAATCCTGTACGTGTTTGGCCCTCTTTGGTGGTCTGCCTACGGGTGAGCGTGCGTTCGGTCTCTGAGTTTAAGCCCACTTTGCCCATTTCTCTTCTGGCACTCTTTTTACGGTATCCTTCCAGAATGTTTTTCGTGCCCTGACCCATCTCACCACATCCTGTACGCCCAATTCTTCACTCCTTATTCGGTCCCTGAGAGTGACTCCCTTGATGGTTCGCAGTATTTTCATCATTGTGATCCTCATTATTCTTTTTGTTGTTGATGTCTCGACTATAGTTTCTGAGGCATATGTGAGAATAGGACTCTTTTATAGCCTTGTCTTTACCTGGTGTCTTAATCCATTACCTATTAAAAATTTCACGTTTATTTGGCTTCTTCCTCATTTTTTACTTCATCTCAAGAACGCATTTTTCGTAGAACGTCCAAAGTGTAGATGTACTTTCCTATAGTCTAAAAAACTAAAAATGAAATCAGTGCATTATCGGTAAATAAAAATATTCGTGGGGAAGCGTCAGCGAAATAGATATCTCAACTACAAGAGCTAGCTCTGTTTACGTTTTTATAATATTTTTTTGTTTTATTAGTGAAGTATGACTCGTTGAATATTTTATTTTTTCGTTGGTAGAAAGAATAACATAAATACTTAGATTGAGATACGCTTGTTCATTTTAATTTCATTTTCATTCCTGTAAATTCTCCACAAAACTCGATCTTTCAGATTTAACGATCGAATTGCCTTCAAAGATATATTCGAAAAGGTTGTTTTTCTACATGCTTATGCTTTTCACGTAATTTTTCCAGTTTCGACAGATGTTATTTCATTATTTCATCCATGAAATTGTGCCTTCTGTAATCTTTGTTCCGTTTCTGCTCGAATGATAATTTTATTGAAACAGATAACACAGAATAAACTAACTTTGTGAATGTTATTGTTACCCCAGTAAATTCAAGATGTCTCATAATGAACAGTGAAGTTGTTTGGTTTGTCGCTTGTTGTAGTTTTATTTATTTTTCGCATTATTACGTCTGTTGAAGTACATATCCAATAGAGATATAAATTCAATATACAATGGTATCATGATTCGTAGCAATTTTGACTATAATTTGATCAACTGTATGCTTATTTAGATCCTTATGAAGCCTATTGTTTCGAGTGTAGAAGGATTCATCCACAATTTACAGTATTATAAAAGAATGTGCACCAATCCAATTGAAAACTGGATATAATTTCTTGGACTAATCGAATTTGATCGTAACTGGAGGATTTAAAAAGCGCGCAAAATCAGCAATTTTTTTTCACTAAATTGGTACAACCTTTTGTCGATTTTCGTCTAAAGTTTGAGCGACGTACCTCTATTGGTGTGTGTAAGTTGTCTACTTACGATGCGAAATGTTTGTTTGGAGAGTTTGACCACAAAAAATGAAGTTGAGTAACGAATTTGCTTGAAATTTTGTGTTTCTCATAGTATTATAGATACAAAATTGTTAGAAGTGTTTTGAGAAATCTACTTATTTGCAAGCGTAAGTATTTGAGCGAAGGTCGCGAAGTTGTCGAAAATTTGCCTGATGCGAGTCGTCTATTCACCTTTTGTTAACTACAATAACATCTAAAAAATGGAGGGAATTGTGTCGAAACTTACCTAAAGACCTGAACTCTGTTTTCGTTTATTCTTTTGGTAGTCATTATTTGGAAATTCAAGAAAAAACACCCCGTTTCTAAATGGAAGAGTACTTAAATATCATAACTGTCAATTTTAAAAGTTGAGCGTCGCCGAAGCCCTACTTCGATTATTCTCCTCGAATCCGTAGAATGAAATTATACTTTCAAAACGGTATTTTTCAACGAATGTATTTCTATCAATTCCGAATCTCCGTAATGCGCATTTTGATATTATTATATGGGAAGTTGAGATATAGTATCATCATGATGCTTTAGCATACCATAAATTGAGTTCTAGATTTTTATAATATTTAGAATATGAGAAAAATACGTTACCAATTTCAATAACACGAAATTAGAGAATTCCTAGCTAGCTATTTTCTATTTTCCACTTATTTTAATACTTTTTTGGTAGAAAAATTTTAATATTATTCGCGTTTTTTCTAATAGAAAATACTGTTTGAAAAGTCTATATGAAAATGACAATCGTCAAATTGATATTTTGAGTAGCCGCAGAATTAGTTCTGAAAATGCGGAAACAACATGGAATTGGCAAAAACAAAGAAATTTATGAATTATCTACATTTTAGGGAACAATTGAGAGAATAATTCAATATTGTGTAACTAATAAGATGAGCTTGAAGGAAACGTCTTAGTTATACGTTTTCTTCACGTCAATTGTGGCGTGAATATATTTATATCTATACATGTTTTTGAATTTCCTAAATGTTTGAAGTTGTTAAATATACTTGCAATGAATATTTTCATTTTTCAACATACATTTTTCTCAGCTAAGATGACAACAACTTGTAATTTCGTTATATGAAAAAAATCAATTACATAATAGTGACGGGCCACAATTTTAAGGATTACCTTCTCAAATTGAAAATTCATACCACACCAATAAAGAGTTGACAAATAAGGCCAATTATTATTTATATTTTGCGTTAGAAATATCGGAAAAATATGTTTTATTTTTAAGAAAATTTGGTTTTATTGCAATGTTCTCATTTTTATTTTTTTATTCATTAAAAATCACTCAAAATTATTACACATTTCTTATTATTGCGTTAAAATGATTGAAAAGAAGTTAAACAATAGCAATATTAATTTAAATAAAAAATATTTTCAGAAATCAGGGTGGTGCGTTAATTTTTACCACGAGTGTATATTTTCTTGTTATTCTTTATTCTAACCAAATCCGATCATCAACCCTCACGAAAAAAAATAAAACCGGAAACTAGAATCCGAACGAAATCCCGAAGGGTCTGTCATGTCCATCGATATTTATTTGAAAGAACGAAGCTGACAACAAAAGACTTGTTTAGAGATAGAGCGAGGCGAAAGGAAAACAAAGCAACAAATTAAGATATTTTCGAGCCTTTCTGGATTTATATTTTCTCCGATTGGAAATTTAGAAGACAAATAGTTATTTGCCCCCGATTTAAAAGTTTCACTTATATACAAGCTTTTCAACTATAAGCGATGGGTGATTTATAATGAAAAGAAAACAAATTTTGATCTAAACCACAACCATTCTTTTTTTCTATTTTAAGTCTATTCTAATTGAAAATTCGTATTTGGAATGGGTTATATATAATTTATTTTGTGTTATAATAACCAAAAAAAATATTTACTGTGATTAGAACAGATCTTTATTTTAATATTTAAATTGTACGTGATCTATTGTGATAATGTAATTTGTAAAGGCAACTTAACAAAATGCAATACAACGTGCAATGCAATGCGAGAAGCAATATTTCTTGATCAAAAGCATGTGCAAATGAGTTTTTAAAATGTTTCTTCATCCATTCTCAACTAATTTTTCTATGTTTTCATGTCTAACCCTCTAGCTAATCGGTCCATCTGTCCAAAAGCAAGGCAGACATAATTATTGCTAGTGATGCAATGACCACTTTTATCTCGTCTATTTTGATTAGCTTTGTTATATTCAATTTTAAATTGCCCACAAAATATTAAATAAAATTTGAGTTTAGGAGGGAACCATGATGTAGTGGAAAGTGACTGACATGTCGAATGACGTGAAATATTGATCTATAAAATATTTCGATCTTGCAAAGAATTGCATGTCTGTTATCTTGCATGTCAAGCGGCCTTAAAGACCGACATTGTTGGATACGTCGATTTTTTACTTAATTTACAAGCTAATTTGCAATCAAAAGAAAGACAATGATATGAACAAAAACATTTAAAATGGTGTAAAAATATTTATTCATAATTCTCAAATAAATCAACCTTCTACATTATTTTTGTTATGAAATATTGGTTCATAGAATAATGAAGTTTAGCTCAATTAATAATTTTTATTGAGGCTCGTTATGTTTGTTATACTGCGAAAGTGTTCCAATAACTCGGATAATTTTTATTATGTGTATGAAGAATAAACTTACGAAAACTTACGCCATTAATTGAAAAGTGCTATTAGACTATTTTCGTTTTCTTGGGTTCCACAATTATATGGTGTAACGTGTGTTAGACTCCTATTAGGTTGGGCTAAACCAGAATCCAGACATTTGTCTTTTGGTATACCAATGATTTGGACGGAACCAAAAGATCATGTAAGTGATTTTTATTTTTATTTGATTCGAACAAAAGGCGTCACAACCAAGTACAAACACACTGTTCAGTACCCAAACTTCGACCAGACCTATTCTACATAGTACCTAACTTCCTGTGCCAGAGCCAAAGGAAATATTTATTGGTTCACAAATACGGGAACTAATGAAGGAAATCTGGAAAGAGTCGCCTGGAAATGTTATCCAAAATTTACTAGGGAAACACTAAGCGGAAAATTACAAAGACTTAATCAAAGAGCTTCTAATTTAATAGCTTTGAGTTTTCGGATGAGAAAAAAAGCTTGAATTTCTTTGACCAGTGTAGTTTATTAGATCGAGCTGTCCAACTATCAGATCCTCAATTTAGAAGCTTATCTTTTCAAAAAGGAAAAACTGCAATAAAAAAAGTTATCCTGAAAAAATGATGAATTATATATTTAAGAAAAAGTAGATATCAAAATCAGTGAAGAGACAAAATAGAAATTAAAAATATTCTAATAAATATCGAGATATTCCACTAAACTAAAATTCAAAACACCCAAAACCAGAGGAAGTGATACAATATATTGAGTACCTTGTAATCATTGTGCCGCTCAGTACAAAAAATAGATTAAAAATCCAGGAGAGATGGAATATCCAGAAATTTTAATAGAAAAACTAGCAAATTCTTGAAACGGAATCGAATACAAGTCATGTTTAGTCATGTTACAAGCCAGACATGTTTTGATAAAGATTGATAAAGACTGAAATAGGTGGAAACATCAGTTTATTGCCTGTTATAAAAACTAATTTTCATTCAGAAGAGACCAGAAATCAAGACAATTTAGCAACAAGTAGATATAAATATCTTTGAAGTTCCTTATTCAGTTTTAGTATAATACTGAAATCGTAACTTTAATAAACAAAAAATTTTTTACCCTGCACTAAATAGTTCGTCTTCATTAATATCTTCAATATTCGGATCTCGTCTAGAAATTGTGCTCGCTCATGAATATGTAATTTTTTTGTACGTTTCCCCATCGCATCGATTCGAACGAAATCTTCCGCAACAAAAATTAAATCAGTCGCCGCCTCAATTCTGCGATCGTTTTTCTTATAAATTGGAGTTGCTTATGTCGATGGCTATTGAAATTCACGCTCTATGACTTTTTCTCCCCTTTATTCGCTGGAAAATATGGAAATTTTCAAGCGTGTCCAGTGTAATTAGTAAGCTGAAGCAATCGATGAATTCATCGTAAAACAAATTGTTAAAAGCGGACATCACGGTTTACATTGTGTTTCCATCTGGCTCGAAATACATTATTAACTTTTTAAAAGAAGGAACAATAAAAATGACATCTACATTTATTGACTATATATATTTTTTAATTATTATTTTAAAATATTGACAAGCAATTTGGTGAATGTTGAAAATATAAGATTTGAATTATTATTTTCGAAAAAGAAATATTCAATTCATATATTAGTAGTAAGACCTAAGCTTTTCAAAAACAAGTTTCTTCCCGTTTTTATCAGAGAATAAATATATAAAAGCGTGTTACGTTGTGATACCAAGAGGAAAAAGAAGATGCTTAATGTTCTTAATTATATCATCAGAATTGTTTTCCTTTAATTTTACTATTTTTAATTTACTATTTTTTCAAATCGTTGCTATTTGTGGACATCGCTTTCATTAGCAATCTTTTCCTGTTGTTTTAATTTCGACTTCTCTAAACGTCGTCTTCTTTATGTGTTCTTTTGTGTTCATGTTCTTCCCACAGTCCATTTCTCTAGAGGTCCATTGTAGATGGTAAGGGCTTCAGTACACGTGCTCACCATAACAAACGAAACGAAATTTTTTTCCAAAATTTACTTGAGTTGCATAATCACGCCAACCAAGGTACTCGTCATCGAATCAAACGAGACCAAACTCGATAGGGTTGCGTCGTTTATTCAATTACTGAGTTCCAATGGCCATCTACTCCAACATCTTGACCTACTTATCATCTAGAAACTCGTTAAGACGAATCAAATGAGCCCAATTTCGATTGGTATGCGACGTTTTTCAATTACGGAGTTTCTATGCCCATCTTTTTCATCATCAGATCTGCTCGATGTCACAATAATATTGCATTGCCATCCGATTTATACCTACTTGCAAAATTTCAGCTCAATCGGAGACCGGAAAGTGGATCAAATTCAACTGACAAGATCTGATTATACACAGCGGGACAGGAAAATAAAAAATCACTGAGTGCGTCAAAATCGTTGAGGTGAGAAATTTCCTTCGAATGCAACTGGTTTTGACTTAATATAAAGGCGAGTTTTGAAATGAAACAAGAATCACAGATGAAGTTTTGGAAAGAAAGAGAAACAAGGAAATTCCACACCATTCTACAAGAACTAATGCGTTCCAAAGAAAACCCGAAGAACAAATAGTAGAAAAAGAAACAGCAGATATGAAGAAAACGAACGATATTTCTCAGGATCTGATGGAGAATATCAAACAAATTATTGAAAACCAGAAAAATACCTAAAACATGGAGAAACTCAAAAGAAAATAGCGTATTGAAAAAGGGAATAAGGGAACTGTATAGATACCTATGTGGGTTATAAGTTTTCAAAATGAATATCTTGGATTAGATCATTTGTTCTGGCGGAATCATTAAGAAATGTCTGGAGTTAGTTTTTTGTAAACTGTTACGGAATACATTGCTTTTATTGGTACTGTAATGTTGGGAAGATTGAAGTTATATGCGAAAAAGATTGATGGAGAAAAGTTTAAAGTAATCTCTGGTTATTGTTCCTTGTGTCTAAAGAGTTTGAATGATTTTGTTGATAGGATAGAAATAATCGTTTTCTTGGTATGGATAGGTTTCGTTTATATGGGAACGAGAAATCCAAATAAGAGATTCCTCATATTCCAAGTTATACATTGGAAATTTTATCTTTGACATTTCTGTTCGAATGAAGGGATGAAAGTTGTAAAAATGATTAGTATAATATTATATGACAAACTTCAATTTGAGTGATGATATGACAAAATTGAAGACAAATATATATAAAATAGAAAAAATGTTATTCAAATATCTCGCGTTAGTTCCAATATTAATATAAGTCATATAATTTCTCCTGTTACCACTTCTGTTACATGTATACGCAGGTAGACATTTTGGCCCACTTATCAAGTCCTACAATTTATCGTTTTGAGAAACATAGGAAAGATATTTATTCATTAGACAGACTTCAAGACGTCTTTGATTACCTCTTCTAGAATCATGTACTCACAAGAATTTGTAGTGAGCCCATCACAAAATACAATTGAATTAAATAAAATATTTGATAGTTTTAATATTCATAAGAATACTTGGATCGTCCTTCAAATTAAAACAAGTTTTCGGAACTTTCTACTTTGAATTGAAACTATTTTTGAGTCAATATCCGAACTTTTTGAATGCTTCATTTATCACTGAAAAGATGGACAACTTGTAATCGAAACTCTTTTGTTCTTTGTGCAAGCGTTTTAGGATTAAAGTCAATCAGTGACCTTTAATCAACGCTTGGTCATTAGTGTCAATATAATCCTTTTTTAACAGAAAATTCAGAAAAAGGTACACAGAAATCTCATGCGTAGTAGCCGAATGAGCGCACATGCGAAACGAGTGGCAATCAGAAAATTAAATCACTCTTTTTTGTTGTTCACTATTCTGCCAGAAGTTGGCGTTACCTTGTAAAATTATTAGAGCTGAATATAAATGTAGATTGCAAATATTTGTTGTAATAAGGAATAACGTTATATATCACATATGATCACGGATGTCTGTCTTAATAACGAGTCGCAGCAATGGACAAATACAGAAATTTCGTTCCCCGCGAAGCTCATTAGTATAGTACGCTGATGGCTTGAAAATCGAAATGGACAAGTAGGGACAGGAGGAATATATGGCACAGGTACCAAGCTTGCTATCTCAATGCGATCAGAAACTTACATAGACTATCTTCATATACACAGCTCATGACGCAAAACTAGCGCAAAGCAAAGAATTTAATCCTATCATATAGCAGAGCAGCTCTCCAAGCACTCGTATAAAAGTGAGTAATATGGAAATGCACCTAAACTTTATGCTGTATTCCATGTATAATTTATTAGACCTTATTATGAGTAAATGAAAAATTTACCCTCTTGTTATATATTCATAGGATTTTTTACTTCACCGAACTAGAAACAATAACTCCAAAATAAATCATTTATATGCTGAAGTGATATTTTAATGTAAACTGTGAGGTTTTTAATTTTCTTAGAGTATTCATTCTGCCTATTTCGTCAATTTTGTATCTAAAATATTTTTCAATGGGATACACTACGACTCAAAGGATATATTGTGTTCTCCTTTATTCCTGCGATATTTCAGAACCCAGTGTTTACAGCTGTACCATCAATCCCACTCCTTCTAAAAAGTCTAGAATGTGGGATGGCTTTAATTGCCAGATAGAGGTTTCCTCCTCTGTGCAACAAAATCTGCTTACCGCAGTATCTGCTAGGTCTAGCGTCATCAGGTGTTTGTTAAGGCGACAGTGCCCCGATAGAACTCCTGTTAGTATTCGTAGATTGTTCTTACTAAGATTGATACATTTAGCAGGTCTACACTTGTTATAGTTTCCCAGAAGAGACCTGTCTCAGTCCCTCTAGTTTGTCCCAATAATTGGTTTTGCTCTTATCTACCTTCTGTAGCTGATTCTAGATCCCATGAAGTGCTTGTATGTCCCCGCTATAGCGAGCTTAGCAGCTATTTCATTTTCCTTTGTCCCGGAGTCCCCTGTAAGGTAATTTTATTCTTCTTGTCTCGTTGAATTTTTATAGGCAATCTCTATTTTTTGGATTTTATCATATAGATACTATAACTGTAATGGCTACTTGACTATTTGCAACAGTTCCTCTCTAGATTGAACAGAATATATTTTTCAATTGCATAGATTTCTGCTTGAAAAATGCTAGTTATATTACCCAGGTTTTCAGAGTATTTGACTCTGGACCCGTACACTTCTATTCCAGTTCCGTCTGCTGTTTTTGATCAATCCGTTTACCATTTAATGGCATATCTGTTCATTTCTTGTATAGTGTTTTGATCCTACTTGTTTCTAGAGTTTATTGTTGAGGTTTTTCTCAAAGCTAAACTTTTCTGATGCAACGTCCTGAGGCATGCCTCAAGGCTGGTTATTATTTTCTTTGATGATTCCGTCTCTGAGCATTCTAAGTTATGTTTTCCACGCTTTCCAGTACTATGTGGAGAGGTGGGAGATTTAGGATCACGAGTGCATATGTTGGGCAAGATTTCATGGCCCCAGTTGCACATAAGCAAGCTAGTCTTCGTACCTTAGAGAGATTGTTATGATGGTATTCAGACTGGTTCTGGTAGCCCCAAATCTTTATAATGAATCTAATTAAATTCATTTTCTGGAATTTGGTCTCCATAAAATCCAATTTTGCCAATGCAATTGATGAAGTGATTAGAATGTAGGAAATATTCATAATTTAGGTACGTTACTTTCTAAAATGGATGAGTCTGTCTTGAGAAAATTCAATTAAAGTATTTGAGATTCAGATTCATATTTCTTCGATCTAAAATAATTTAGAAATTTTAGCATTTGGTAGTCGGTTTCATAATACATTTACAGGAAGCTTTAAAATTAGTTTCGATTAAATTAAGCTGCGCATTTCATAATTTCCATTTACCGTAAACGTTCTTCTAATTTGAATTTTGAGGTAAAGTCGGAAATTTTTCACTTCAGTTTTGAAAAATCAATGGTTGTTGGCGCAATTGCTAGATGTCGTGCTACATTAAGTTCGAGCTCAAGCTCATCCGAAGCGAAAAATGTTATTTTCTGAAGACGAAAAATAAATCCACATAGAACAAACTATTTGGAAACATACAAAGACTAGGAGATTTTTTGATTTTGAATAACTTAGCTCAAATTTACGGTATTTTTAAATCATATTGGGGATGGAATAGAATTATCTACAAATAAGTAAGACACAATTCACGGTATTATTAAATCATATTGGGGATGAAATAGAATTATCTACAAATAATAAGACACCAAATATTATTCCCACAAATAATAAATTGTTATCTTATTTTACTATGTTGATAACTGTTGTATATTTTGTGACTTGTCGCAAAGGCTTCTGCAATTCTAATAGTGCGGAAAGTATGTGAAGTAGTAGCACGATTATGCCCGACCTGTATCCAAATGCCCCACACATACAATTCATTTTTTTCGTTTTCTAACGACACATATTGGAAAGGGAAAGGGAATTGTCCGAAATACCTATCAGAAACATTAAAAATACAGCCAAGCTTGTCTACCTTCTTTTAACTTTTTAATGGAGCCTTTACACTATACAACTTTTCTTTTTCTACCTAAAAAAACTTATATTCCGTCGAGAAATTGAATAATCAAGTTCAAATTGATTATAATAAATATGAAAAACACTGATTTTAGGTAGTATACTTCATTTAAAAATTTTCCTCTCTAGCCTATCCCCGTCCACCCCAAGATAGAAGCGTCGCGCTATAAAGACTTGGAGCCCGGACAACAAGAGAACCACGACTATAGAAATTAGTCTTGGTTTCCAGACCTGTTTATAAGACCATGCTTATGACCAATGAACGCATTGATTTTTCCTTAGCATCAAATTCAAATATGAACAGATGGCTCTAACACGTGTGAAAGTCTCCCTGTTTTCCCCTGCCAATAGTTATTCATGTTTCTGTGAAATGAATCAAATATTCGTCCAACAAAAATCAACTTTTCTACAGGAATACAAAAATTTATAATGGAAAACATATTCCTACGCAATTGTTCTTTTTGTCCGTTATGTTATTAATATCATTGAACAAATAAATCGTCTATTGCGATTTGATGTCACAAACCGGCTGTTGCATCTGTGAATTTTTTTTGTTTGTGTATGAATCGGTCTATAACAGCAAGTGTTGTGAGATTAATTTTTGATTTATGAACGTTCAAAAAACAACATAAATAATGTCTTGAATGATTTGCGGCGTAGCACTGATTGAAAGGTTGTGTAATAAACGCGGTGGAATAGCAGTTCACGAAAGTCATCATGGTCTGATGCGTCGATATCGATGTTTTATTTCATTTTGTTTGTCCACTTTTTCCAATCCTTTTCAAGCGGAAAATTTGACAAAGAACCTTTCGACTGGAATTTAGGAGTCAATAAGAAAAGGAAGTCGGAAGGGCCATATGCATTTATATTAAGTTTTTCCTGAACGGAGGGTCTTTCTGTATTTTTTTCGTTAGAAAACGTAAATGATGGTTATTCGACCAATAAGTGCTAAACTGGACTCTTATGTCCATAATATCAATATAAAAAGGGTTACACTCCAAAGGTATTTGATTTATATTAAAAAATAGAATACACGAAGGTAAAATACATTGAAAAGCTGCTTTAACGTTAGCAAGAATGTATACTAGAGCTATGCAATGATAATAGGTTATATAACGATTATATGTTCTTAAACAGCAAGATTGTTTAAACTTTAATCCTTCAAATCCTTTACAGTCATGATCTGCAAATAAGGATGACCCGCTCACACAAAATATGTCAAATGTTTGGAAATGTTTGAGATGTTGGCTTATTACCGTATTTTAAAAGTAAGCTGAGTCCATAGAGTCACAAACGTCTTGTTTTCGTCTTCAGAGATCAGTGGACCAATGCTCAGTTTTCAATGGAAAGCTGAGCTTTAGCTCAATGATTTCGCTATTCACTTATTTCCCAAAAATATCATATATTTTTGAGTTGACCTCTTGTTTTTTCTAAACTGCCATGTGTAGCTCAAAATCTAGAATCGGCACGGTGATATGAATAATGCTAGTCCAATATACTTGAATAAGTTCAAAAAACAGCCGATTAGTAAGGAAATTCCAAAAAATTGGGGCAATTGATGAAATTTTCAAATATTTTATCATGAATTTCAATTGTTAATATATTTCTCATAATTAAAGGGAAACTTCATTAAGCATTGCGCATTCATCAATATAGCTTCTAATTTGAGTCAAACATCTTCGGGAAATGTTAAATTGATAGAGAATGTATACAACTATGGATTGTTCAATTAGAAATATAGAAATTGTAGATAGAAGAATTGATTTATTGAATATAATTAAATGAAACCACATTAGACTTTTTTATGATTATGACATCTATAAATTTAGATTTTTGCTGAAATTACATTTTTCTATAATTTGATGTTGATTGAATCAGAATAGAAACTCAGAATATTTTCGGTTTATGTACACATGTCACAAATTCAGGAATGAAACGAATGCTATAAAACCTCTGCAATAAATCTTCCAATGTGTTGGCAAAATAAGTATTTGAATTAATTTATTATTTGAAAAAAGTCCATTTCATGTACATACATGTACATACATACGTACTGGAAAGATACTGTATTTTAAATCATTTCCTTATTTTTATAAATTAGGTAATTGTTATTATTTTGGAAGTATGTTGGAAAAATAATAGGTATTTTTATAACAAGAGTGTAAAGTATCCTTTTTTCGACGAATGTGAATACTGCCAATCAAATGAGTCGAAAAAAGGCATTAACATATGAATTGCATACAATATTGTTTTTACTACCGAAAATACAGTTTGATGGTAATTTGCTTCATTAAATACACATTTAATCCAGATTAGAACAAATTAATGAAACAACAGACGAATTAGTGTTATTAAATTTTTCAAATCTTCTCTTCGGCGTGTATGAATGCCAGCTAAAATAATTACCTATATCTATATAAATAGAAAAATTTAAAGAAAGCGCGACTTGAACCTAGGACCTCTCACATGTGAGCCTCGTACTTTAGTCACTATACTATGGAGACCTTAAGGAGGCATTTTTTTTACTTACTACTCCTTAAAGTATGCTTCTTTACGCATTAGAGCGTATTAGAAATTGTGTTTATAGTACGTACTTTACGCACGGTAGTAGTATGTTTATCTACTACAATCACATGACTTATCGATTACTAAGAGAACATTGAAAACCAATGACAGTTGTTTTGTTATCAATTGACTAATATTAATAATTCCCTGGAATAATTTTATGTATTGGTCATATCAAAGTCTGGAAACAAATGGCGATGCTATCGTGTAGGGTCTTAGGAACGACGCCAGTTGCTGACATAATAACTGGGACTATTTCCACATTTTCGCTGTTCCTTATCTGCTTAATCTCAATTGCGAGATCCGCGTGTTTGGTCAGTTTCTCCTGGTGTTTGTTGAGAACGTTATGAGTGTTCGGTTTAGCTATATCGACAAGAAGGACTGAATTGAGTCTCAAATTGTCATTTTCGAGCACCTTCTGCGGCTGGTACTTATAATACGGTGTATACGTATTGAAAATACAGAACTTGTTGGCCAGTTTCTGGTGGATTATTTTGCACACTTGGTTAGGCCGGTGTAGATAGTCGGTATTAATTAACACACTACAAGCAGATGTTATATGTTGGATGGTCTCTGATGTTTGTTGGCACTTTTTGCATTTGTCAGATTGAGTGTTCGGATCCTTAATAATATTTTTATTGTAGTTATTCGTATCAATAATTTGATCCTGGATAGCCATCATGAAGCTTCTTTGTCAACATGCGGTTGGTTGAGGCCATGATGATGTCTACCGTATAGTGCCAATGCTCCAGCTTCTAGGTGTCCAATACTATATTTAACTCAGATTCTGGCGATGCGAGGTTGAGAGGTGAATAATTCTTATCCGTTTTGGATATAATCCGGTGCAGAGTTGAGATTTCCGATTTAATATTAAAGAATTCACGTAGTTCCATTCCCTGTCGAGAGCCTCTTCCATCCTCCTTTAGGGGTAATGTTGTTCTAATAGTGGATGACTTCAGGTGGTGATTGTTGTTCTTCGTCATCATTGTTCGTACCAAAATCTGAATACCCTCTAGCTCTATTTCCGTCCACTTCAGGATTCCAAAATAATACGTTGTAACAGGTATGGCATAGGTGTTGATTGCCTGGACTAAGTTGCCTCCATTTAATTCGGTTTTCATAAGTGACTTCAATCAGTAAGCATTGTGTGAATTGAAAATTTATTGTCGCGTAGATAGACCCCTTGATAAAACGGATACATTTGAAAAAATTGGGACTGAGGGCTTTCGTTCTTGTAACGTTTCACAAAAATACAGTGTTATCAGTTGTAAGATGTTGTTTTGAAAGTTAAATGAGTACTGAGCTATTGGCCTTGGTATGAAACAAACAACAATTTGCTGATCATGTTTTGCGGTTTCCAGTTTTTTATCTATCCCAGAGACTGGATCACCTTTTTTGAAACACCCTGTATATTGAAATGATAATATCCAGAAATAGTTACAAAAACCGAATATTTTTATAATTATTCATAAATGTTTGATGAAAATAATGTGAATATGTCTATAGCAGTCGAAATTATATAATGTCAATTTTAACAGTTTATTTCAATAATTCATATGCTATTTTACTTTCCAGTATAACAATGCCGCTATTATAATGAAACGTACGTTAATATAATGAATTCACTTGCAATTCCACTGAAGGCTTTATAGTCCGGAAGCGGTCAAGGATAAAACAGTGGTATTTTGAACCGCTGAATCCAAATATGCCCGGCGTTTTTGCGAAAAACTGATACGTTTTAATTAAATCTCAATTGCTTAAACAAATTATGAACAAATGGTTTTTTGGTTCGGAAAATTTTTTTTATGCGAATATGGCTCATTTTAAGAAGATAAGGTCTCCTATGATTTTTCTTATAATGCAAATTTAAAAATTTTTGTTTTTCAATAACTTTTAACCTACTGAATATTTTTTAAAAATTGAAAAATCGTACTTGTGTGAACCTTACTCTACAATTTGGTATACTTCGATATTAGTGAAGGTCCGGCATTTGGCACTTATTGCGATTGACAATTAAGCGCTTCCTCAACGTTGCAGCGCGAGGCGACAAGCCTCGATCAACGCTCGCCGAACACAAGTGGCTCTGTTTTTGGCATTTGGCACATTATGTTGCTAATTCACTATTCGCCTTAAGAAAAAGATCAAGAACAAAACTTTGGCATTAACTTCAAGATAATTCCATTACATAAGCACCTAATTACACGACCAAATAAATTACAACCTGAATTATTGTACCTGAACGCATTTAAACGAAATGTAAGAGCTTTCTTCATAAACTGAAGTACTAGTGTCATAGTGTACAATGTTTATAATTTTCAGTTTCTGTGTTTCATACTCTATTTTATTGAATCTTTAATTCAGTCATTTTAGGTATCTGAGAGGAATGTATAAATCGTAGTATAGAATTGGCTGAACGTTACCTCACTGAAGTTTCTTAAAAAAAAATACCGTATGTGATATTTTTGACTAGCTCCCTTATTAGGTTACATATACTTAGAGCTTTCTACGTAACATATCAACAAGTTAATTGTTTATATAACAGCATATCAAAGTTGAATCCCCTTTTGTATGGTTATGAAGTTCAGCATGATTTATAATTCCAAAGAGAATACATAAATTATTGCTTCCTATCGATGAATTCGTACCAAGCTGTCGCTAAAAAGCTTGCATTTTCGAAAAATTTTGCTGTTACCTCAGAGCTGGCACTAAATGTGATTCATTTTGCTTTTGTCATTTAATCAAAACAAAAATAACGTGTAAAAACAGTTCGGCTCGCGGTGATCGAGGCATATAGCCACGTGCTGCAACGTTGAGAAAGCGGTTAATTGTCAAAGTGTCAAACGCAGGACCTGCACTAATATCGTAAATATACCAATTGATAGAGTGAGGTTCAAGGAAGAAGTACGGTTTTTCAATTTTAAGAAATGTTCAGTTGGTCAAAAGTTATTGACATTGAAAGTGAAAGAAAATGACAAGAGACCTTATCTTCTTAAAATGGTCCATTTTTGCATAAAAAAATTGTCCGAACTGAAAGAACCATTTGTTCATAATTTGTTTAAGCAATTGCGATATAAACAAAACGTATCAGTTTTTAGCAAAAACGACAGACATATTTCGATTCTGCGGCTCAAATAACATAAGAATACAATTTTTTCATCCTTCGCCCTATGATTGCATACGGCAGCATTGACCGCTACCTGTCTATTAAAAGCTTGTACAATAGGAATCTTGTGATATATTAAATAGAGCATATACTATTTTTTAAATGCTCGCGATTTTATGAAACTTTTCTTTGGATGGAAATTTGCGTTTGCTTAAATAACTCAGTTCTGCTTATTAGACAGATGACTGAAAAACTTGAGATTAGATTCTCTAATTTTTTGATTAGTGGTTACAATTTAAAAATTTAATGTAATTGTTATTTATCAAATTAATTCTAAAATATTCAAATAAAATGGATAGGTGAGAAAACTGAAAATATGACAAAACTGTACTTACAAATTGTAATTGTAGGAACAACTATCTTATATAACGGCACTGTTGATTTTGTTAAATGGCAATTCTGTAGCTGTAGCTTTTGTATTTATATTAAGGAACTGAATACTTATTCTCTTTATATATGATTTTCATAATACAGTTTTCCATTCTTAAAGTTCATATGCGAGGAAAATATATTACCTTTTTAAAATATATATTACTGCATTTTTTTCTGTTTTTACGTAAAAGCTGACTTTGCAAAACTAAATATTTCATTCGTATAGAGCATTTCGTATGAGCATTCTAGATTTAACTACTTTGAATACGACCTAACGAGAAGTCTTATTTCATGTTTTGAAAAATACTAGCGTAGAGTTCGAGATATTCAATACTATGTGGACGTAATCATTTAGGCACTTTCCGAATTATGTCCGTTCTAACCCAACGCGTTCTACATTGATATATATAGTGTTTAAACGAGAGCGTATCCATTCCCAAAAATTCAAAATTTAAGAAAAAAATTATTATTAATAGGGATTTGTTTCCATATGAAACAAGCAAGCACCAAATCATTGATTGAAATAAAACGATGTATATTGATAATTTTTGTTTTGCAATAATGAAAATATTTTCAGATGTTACATAATGTGTTGAAAGGGAAAAAAGAAGAAGAACTAAAAACTTGCTTCTAATAAGTTGTATCCTACCGAAAAACTACAAAGGTTCATAAAAAACGAAATCCTTCTGATGTTTATTCAAGAATACTAGCGAGATACGGGAAGAAGCCAAACCATGGTAAAACAATTTGACAAAAGAAAAATAATTAATGTAAGGGAAGCCGCCACGCAAGGGCAGAAGAACCAATGGTTTTGAGAGGCATGCAGCGATCTGATAGCTCATGGACCGATAAGAGCAAGAGATACAACTGTGAATCCCCAATTGCTAGTCACGAGACTGCGGGACGACGCAATAGGAAAAACAGCAGAATGAGAAACATAAAATGGAAAAAATTTTATTCTAAAAATGTTTAAAATAATTAAGAAAAAAAGATGGGAGAGTGGTTAGCTAGTTAACTAATTTTTCAAATCGTGGAAAATGAAGATTAACACATTGGGCCCAAAGCGCATCAGTTAACGAGCAATTTAGATCAAGATTATCCGTACAAATTTAACCTACTTATGTTGAATCGGGTACAACTTTTAATACTATCTTAATATTTGTTTTGAATTTTGGTCTTTTTGTTAATATATGCCCCAAGAATGTAGTCGAATTCCGTAACTTTTATGAATTACATGTGCGCTAGTCTTTTTGAAGAACAAAATCAAAGGGAAAGAATGAAACGATTGCTGAGTAATTTTTCCAGTTAACTCAAAGCATTTGAAACATTTACATGAACGTCCTGCACATCTGGGGTCTTTTCCCGATCCCTCGGTACGTGTGTTGAAAAAGCGTATTTTCGCGAATCGACAAGTTCAAGGAACTCCAATACGGCGTAAAACTACGGCAACTTTTATTTACTCTACAACGTACTAGGACAGTAATTACACTTATTTAATTTTTCAAATACTACGAGCTTCATATGTAATAACTAATTTAAATAAATATTTATTATGCTATTAAACATTAAGCTTGCAGTTTACCTATATTTTCATTTACAGCGAACATTTTGTTAACTTGCAAATTTCATTATTCCAAAGAAAGTTTAGGTACCAACGGTAGTTTTCAATTCATTGTTATTAGTTTGTTTTCGTGATTTTCCATGTTTTAATTGAGTTTTCGTTGGATTATATCTGTATTCTGTTTCTGTCTATTTTGTTTTTGATTGTTACGAATCAGATTTCTTGGTTACTATTTAGAATCAGTAGAACTTATAAGATTTTTCCCGTTTCTTCATTGAGTTGATTATCGAAGTTCCCAACAGCTATTTATATTTAATTATTATCGGTTGATAATATTCCTTAAGATATATAGTTCTTCCAATATCAATTGCAGATTATAAAAACTTATCAAAAAAACCCTTGCCGACAATTTTGTTTAATCTACCATAAGTGTAGATACCTACCTCAGTTTATAAATTTATTATTTTTATAAATATTTTTAAAAATATTTATCTTATGCGAGAAACTATCCAATCATTATAATCTGAACGGCATTATACGCCGTTTTTTAGACAGATGCACTTTATTGTGGCCCTACTTGGAACTTAGAAAAAAATCATTATTATACCTCGCTGACTTGCTACGACTTTATCTTAAATTATAAAACTTGAATAGATGAGTAAAATGTACCTGTAAGGAAGATGGTGTAAACAGGGTATCAGACGTGAACTGAGCGTCTTTTGTATCACATTCGTTTTTTTGTTAAAATAGAAATTTCAAAGCAAAAACCATGGAGGAAAAAAACATTACAAAAAAAAGTCTGAACTAGAGTCATCATTTGATTGAATTATGTGAATTATTGTGAAGAGGGTGATACCAAATACTCATCTTCTTCTTTGATAACATGTTCAACACAGTTTTTCTAAAGCTCTTGGCGGTCTGCTGCTAGAACTTTCTTTACGAGTAATTCTGATTTTACGTTTGCTCCTATAGGGTTGAATTTGCAATAGTAAGGTAGTCTGAGAAAGTATGACTCTCTTCTTGCACAGCTTGTCAATACAATAATTTTTTTATAACTTTAGACCTCTAATAACAGTAAGCAATTCTTTGTTTGTTGAGGCTTTTCTATGATCGCTGACAGGAATATTTTTTTAGACATAAATGTTGAAATTTGAGCTTTGTTATTACTCCTATTTGGTATCTTAAGGAGTTGCCGCGACTAGTAGGATGCGTTGTCCATAATGATTACTGACTATCTTCATGATAATCAGCTGCACAGTTTTTAATTCTTTGGACAGATATTAATAAAGAATTAGAAACGAAACCGTCTTTGCTTCCAGCGTATACTATTGTAATGCGTTTCCCTTTAGAACATTTCAAATTCAAACAGATAGTTTTACTTTTATAAACCCAACTGAAATTTACTACATCGTGACTGTGAAACTATGTTTCATCTAGATAAATTATGTGTCTATTAGAACTTCGGTAGTCTTTTGTATGGCGCAAATAATCGTATCGCCTTCGAACGATCTTTGACGATTCGGTTATTGCCACCCGTTTATTCAGTTTTTTGTGTTTAGAACCACATACTGACAAAACTTAACGCAATGTTTCTAAGCTGTTATAATTTTATTCTGGATAATTTGCTACCTTTTGCTGTATTACTTCTAATGTCGCAACCCTGTTCTCCTTATATAAACTATAAATTGTCCTATATAAAATGAATAAATATAAATCTTGAGTAGCGCTGTCAACTGATTTCAGTTTTCCTTTACATGTTTTTCGGTTCTGTGAATGATCCACAGCAACCTCTTTCGTGACTACTCGAGAAATGGAAAATTTATTTACTCTAGTTAATTCTGCAATTCTTATTATGATTGCATTAATAAATTACTGAATATTTTCTTTTTTTAAACATTCGAATATATTGAAAATAACTTGCTGTGTTTGTTTATCTAAATCTTTATTATTAAATTCATACCTGTGTTTATTCTCACTACACTGTGCAATTTCATTGTCTTCATTCAGCCATGGTCTAAAGAGAGCCATATTTCTATTTATTTAAAGAAATTTATGAATTAAATTATTCTTACCAAGGCACGCCAATAATTATCGCAGACTTTCTGGCAGGAATATTTCGAAGAAATTATGTACATACAGCTTCGGCCAATAGAAATGCATCTATGTTTACGATTCGATGTTTTCATTGGTGAACAACGGAGATGATGAGTCCACGCGGCCTGACGGTTTGTTAGATGAAATATTCATTGATCCTAGCATAACTGTCTTCTGCACTTGATATTGATAAGAACTAAACTTCATAAGTTTATTCGGCTAATTGATTTTTCTCCTTTTGTAGGTTTTTTTATTTTCCATACTTTTTCATCGATTGATATTTTTTTTCGTACATTTTTAATAGTTCAGCTTGGTTTTATTGGATTATTCGAGTTATCATTTGATTCAAATTATTGGCTGCTTTTAGAAGATCATTTTTTTTCGGACACATTTAATATGCTTCACATTCACGTCGATTGATTGTAACATGTAAGTTTCTGCAATTCTACTTTTTTCTGTTATTTACATTTTCCTGATTTTCATCACGCCACTTTTCATCTTCATGCTTCCTAATCTCAGCTTTATTGCTTTAAATCTAATGATCTTACCTACTTTATTATCCTCATAGAAATCTGAGGTATAAATAAATAAACTAATGGATAACAAAATCATATCTTATGCGAATTGAGAAGCTTTTTTTGTTGATATCATTCTAATTATCTGTTCAAAACACATTTTTATCGATGAGTTCTGTTGTAGGGTTAAGGATCTAGTCCTGCTTTCACTTCAACATAAAAGAAATTCTACAAAAAATCCTTTTAACAATTCACAATTCATCGAGCTTGAGTTTCTGGAAATCTAGAAGCTACTTTTATAGGAAGTTCATAACTAGCAGCTGATGCCTGAGCTTTCCACTGGTAATAAACAAAAGCTACAAGTTCTATTTCCCTTCTTGCGTATCTTTTGTTAAATGTCTTCAATTGAAGTACCACTTCTTTGAGCGTCCAACTCCTTCCTGCAAGTTGCTTTTATCTACCTTGAGGAACGACTCAGTATCCTGGTCTCATAGTGGTAGTGACAAAAAACTCACAAAATATTTTGACGTGAAATATATTTGCATATAATTATTTTTCATCCATTGATTTACTTTCCGTTATCGTTACTTATTTGAAATTCAGTGTGGAAAATCGCTTAAAATTTACCCGTGAGCTCGATTTATAATGTGGTTATGTGAATATAACTTTATTTCAGTATTTCGAGCTGTAAATATTTCCCTTTCGCTACCTTTAAAATCCCAAACATATCTAGAGAAATACCATAAATTATGTGACACTAAATCCAAACGAGTCTTCCTGTCCTGGAGTTAGTACGGACGGAGACCTTCAGAAATGTAGAAGAAAAAAAGCCGTAAATCACACAAGAAATAAACTATCGCACGGGTGCAGTTGCCCGTAAATCAGATGCCGTCCAATTCGTCTATTTATCTGGTAAAGTGTTTTCAGAGGAAAGAAAATTCTGTCAGTTCCCGGTCCCGATAGTGCCACTGATGACAAGATTTAGAGAACAACGACTGTGTTATCGAATAGTTACAAGTCTGAGAAACTCGAGGGAATAGATCACCTAATTGATGATAATATGGAGTATGTCTAATATTCATATGTACAGGGTGTTTCAAAAAAAGGGATCCCTTCTCTATGATAGATAGAAAACTGAAAAGCATTTGGGGTTTGCTCAGTGAAAAAATTTCGTAACGCCATCAGTAGCCAAGATAAAAGGCGTTGAAGACAATACACATTTTTTACGAATTTGCTGCTACCACTGACAACATTGTATTGCAAAATTTCAAGTAAACTTAGACATCGTTTAATTTTAAACCAAAATGTTACACTTGATAAAACTTTGTATCGTAATCGGAATATTTTGATTTAAATAAGCATGATTTGAATAACCTATGCTGGTATAAAGTGTTGATGAAGTTATTAATTATTATTATTGATTAGTAAGCATTATGCGAATTGAGAATTTTTGTTTTGTTTAGTAACTAACTCAATTGGGCGACCAGAACGTTCACTATCATCGTTGTCTGTACGACCATGATAAATTCAGCAAATCAATAATAAATGGTTCTTTCCGTATAACACTTTTGAAGCCATTGCTGAGTTTGTACAGAAAATAACAAAAATAGCTTCACTTAAATGGCTGTCATTTCACTGACTTATCGAAATGTCATGAAATTTTACACATAATCTTTTCAAGATTGGTACTTCATAAATGTTATATGGATTTGACAATATCAGCGCCATCTATGTATCAGTCACACGACTTATATGTTATAATATTTTCACATGTTTATACATACAATGAGAAATGGGCTTTGAGGATTGAAGCTGAACAACCTGAAGAATTTATAATATCTCAACAGAGTATTTATAATGAATATTGTCTTTTTTAAGATAAATTCTTAAGTTTTTTTCTAATTAGTATCAAGGGTGGATTTTTTAAGCGTTAATTTGTTGGAACAAATTATAATTTGCACTTCACCGAAATATGCAGAGATAGTTAACGTGTACTATCTAATATTTATTTCATTCATTCACTTTAACCATTGGAAACTGGAGTAAACCAGATAAATATTCGTCTAAAATTATTATTTCGATTTCTCTTTTGCCTGAAACAGATGTGGATCCTCGCTCTACATTGACGAAAATAATTCAAATTTTCTAAGCGAGAATGTGAAATTTCTAAATAATAATCTATTTCATTATTGAATCCACGACCAGCCTGCGAATAAGTTTTCTCCTTTAAAGTTGTTTTGGTCGTTTTCAAGGAACACCTGAGCGCTCGTTTCTACTAAAAGGGAATATTATCCTACCACAAAGATTTTCTTGGTGTGATATTCTCGAAACGTAACTCTAGCAACAAAACTTCAAAGATTCTTTTGTAGATACGTCGAGAAAACGTTTCTAGAGGTTTCATATCAAAGTTATAATAGAAGTAGTTCTTAATGTTTTTAAAAGAAAATACGATGAACATTAAAAGTTTTGTTGTTCATTGTTTTTGTCATTGAATGTCGTTAATTAATAACATTATAATTAAATTTCTGATAATAATGATTGAAATCAAATGAAAATAATGTTGATAATAATTGCTGATTTAGTTAGAGGCATCACGAAAAGTTATTCAATACTTGGCTTTGTTTTAGGAAGAATCGGAGACTAGAAGTTGAGAACAGATTGATCCATTATCACTGGTAGAGGATAGAAAATTAAGCATTTTAATTTGAATAATACACTGATGTACTTGAGCCATTCAAAGTTTTCTTTTTTGTTGAGTTGTTATGGATTTTATCAAATGGTGTTGATATTCCTGGGAAACTCAGCTTCATAACTATTTCTGTCTTAAACAAAAAATGAACAGAAGTTATTCATTCCATGACCAAAAAAACTTCACGCATTTACTGTTTTGTTGAATCATCCAATTTGTATAAAATTTCCCATTCTGAAAGTTTCTCCTTGTCGTTACGTCTATTTAACTTTCTTCAGAGTTTTCTTCTGAAGTTGTGTATGACTGCTTCCATTTCCTTTGTTTAACTTTTGAATTCTTGTGATATATTTACACGAGGAGATTCATTCTTGTCGTGTTCCACTTAAATAAATCTTTTCTTTTTGGCACTGGAATCTAGCGGAGGATTTAAATTATCAAAAGTATGTCGTGATGTATTGATATTACTTATAAATTAAGCACAATAAATACAAAACTTCACATGAACGTGCCCAACATATTTATGGAAAAAGTTTTTATGCGATCTGAATTTTAAATAGCAGCGCATTTTTACTTGCAATCAGATTAGAAATGGAGGAGAATAATTAAACTTCTCAAAGGAAGAATTTATCCAGGAGAAAAAAACGAGTTTCCACAGTTTATATAATAGAAATAAGAGCTGTGAATTATCAAGATAAGACATTGTTCTGAATTAGTTTTATCAGTAGTAATTATGAGAAACAGTCTTCAAATTTGGAATACACAACATTTTATTCGCATTTAACTATATAACCATATCAATTAACATATTTTGAAATATCATATACCCAAACAAATTCTTCATCAAGTACCTTCAACTGGATATTTCAATCTATGCAGACTTCAATAAGTCATCATTAGAAATGCTATCAGACTGGACATCTAAACATTTTTGACTATATTTAACGATCTTTCATTGAAGTTATTTCATAGTTGTTTACCGTCTATTTCTTTTACGGTACTTTCTTCATCATGTAACTGCAGCTTGATATCTAAATCCATGCAGGCTTTAATAAAATTATCATTAGAAATGTTATCACACTAGACACAAGCTTAATCTTCTATTTACCGGAAATTATTTGATCCAGAACTGCAAAATAGGAAGAAGGAAATTTGAAGCTCTATCATCACTGCCTCCGTAATTGAATAAACGAGCTTTTTTACTGAGCTTCAAGATGGGTAATTCAATATATATACACAAGGTCTCTCTAGTGATTTACATTCTTTACTTCATTTTCTCAATTTTGTATAACTAACAAAACAAGATATGGCCGGTGGAAAGACTTCTGTAATTCATATATGAGCTTCATCCATATTTATAATCGCACTTTTGCTTCTTCTAAAATCTTTAAGTGATTTCATGACAGCCATTCTTTAAAATCTTAAAGAATGGCTGTCATTGAAAGTTTTCTGTTGGTTGTGTTGTTTTTCTTCAACGAGAGTCCCTTTATTCAACCGATTCTCAACCTATTTTGCATGTTTGTGAAACATTCACAAATACAACAAATAAATAACTGTCTTAATCATTTTAGTTGCACGGAATTGCAAAGAAAACTTTTATGATTATTTTTGGTTTTTAACTTCGAAAACATTGAAATCAAACGTTTAAAGAAAAAACTCATAGACATTATATTTAACTCGCTAATGGTTTTATGTTATTTGCTAGAATAGTAAATCATAATCATCTCGATGAAAACAAAAAAAAAAATGATGAAGTTGATAGTTGAAATGATTTTACATGATGAATTTCTGTTATTCGTTCTGATAATACAAAAATCCAAAATAATAGCCTGGAAAAGTCTGGAAATGGAACTTCAAGTAAATATCCGCTATTTGATTTCATTGTATTCTCACGGGATTCCCTTCCTCTTTCGGAAAATAAAGCGAAAATATAAGTCGGTATTATAGCTCTCCCTTGGATATGTAGGGCTTTTTTCTGACTTTTTTTATTTTTGTTTCGTTGTTGGTTGCAAAGTAACAGTAATCTTTCTTGAAATTTGTTAGGTTTTAGTGGATTGCCCTACGAGGGCTCTACAAAAAATTACATTTCTGACATTGAAATATGTTGTCATATACTATAATCAAATTAAATGACGATTGAATCAATCATTTTCTCAGTTTACAGGAAAATACGCATCATGTGATTAGAAACAAATATAACTGCTTATACTAATCTTAAAACCGATGTTCATTCATGGAACTGATGAAGTATTCCAGAAAGAAACTAAGTAAACGATTTTATGAATTTATAAGAAGTATACTGAGAAAGGAAAAGATGTCGAAATACTGAAAAAATATTAACAAATTGTTAGAATACAATAAAAAAAGATTGAAAATAGTGCCAAAGAGGAAATACTCTCCTAAATGTAGCCTCTAAAATAATGTCAACTATAATAAAGAGATGCTAGACAAGTAGGGCAAAACAAATTGTAGAATGAAACGAGCGTGGCTTTAAAGTAAGATATAATCTTAAAATATGTCATCCACATAATTATACAGATAGTAGAAATAACACATGAAGAACAGATCAGTATTGAAATGCTATTGGTAGATTTCCAACCAACCTTTGACTTAATCAATAGGGAAAACATGATGAAGACTCTAAAGCAAGTGTACCAACTGATGTGAAGCTTAAAAATTTCCAATTAATAAAGGAGTAAGCTGATAACACTATTAAATTAATCGCTATAGCACGTACTAAGAAATATAAATTAAGGACGCAGTCCTAATTACAAAAAAAACAATGGACAGTATGTTAAAGAAACTGATAACAGAGGAAGAATAAAGGGGGTTGAAAATATATGAATATACGAGACTTGTCCATATAATAAAATTCCCAACGAAATTTCACAATGAAAACCATAATTATTGAATAATACATGTTTGGGAAGCTAAGAATTCCATCTATTTTTCGAAAAAATTGTCGTTTATATTTTTTGATACGATGTTCTTTATGCTTGAGTAGTAGAAGTTTGCCGCCGCGCTGCGAAAATACTTGAAAGAGATCTCTCTAAATGATGTGAATACAGGACTTTTTAGCATCAGGGATCATTTTGCTGAGGTCCAGAAACGTCCAGCAACACTCTTCGATATTTCAGCATTATTTACCACTTTCGCAATTATCTCGTCCGAAAACGATTGCCGACAAGAACGTTGTTGGTCATGGTCATGCACCATTTGCGTATATGCAAAGTCTTAAACTTTTCCACTTACACCTCACACAGTGGAGAATCAATCTCCACCGAAGGAACATATTTTGTCCACAAAAGCCTTATTTTTCACGGCTACCCAGACAAGAATGAACATTATAAACAGCTTACCAGGGCAGGAATCGGCGAAAACAGAGCCAAGCTATCCTCCTAACAGCGGTCCTGGCGTCTGCAGTTCCTGGGAATCTTATTTTATGGACAACCCTCGTTGAGGGTTGAGAGTATTACTAATTTTAAAAAGTACGTAATACCAAAGGAATAATGATTAAAAGTATTGGAGAAAGAAAACCAAAAATAAAAGAAAAAATATTAGCAGCTAATAAAGCATATAATACAAATAAGTAAAAAGAAAATTACTAAATAAGACGACTAGAGTGAATAATTGTAATGTACAGTGCAGAAACCATAACAATAACAAAAAGAGACGGCAAATTTATGGGAACGGAAAGAAAGATATTAAGAAGATTATCACC
Source organism: Diorhabda carinulata (assembly GCF_026250575.1). NCBI lineage: Eukaryota > Metazoa > Arthropoda > Insecta > Coleoptera > Chrysomelidae > Diorhabda > Diorhabda carinulata. The sequence continues at coordinate 8,688,297 of NC_079470.1, forward strand.
AATTAGAACTGATAGAAATGAATACCGATAACGTATAAAGAGCTTGAAGAAGAAGATTGAGCTGAATGAATAAAAACACAGTAGCTTTTCTCAATGCTACAAAGTTATCCAGGAGGAGGTCGAATAATGAGAAAGTCCAGATGACTTGAATAGAATGATAATCAAGCGATGGAATGAATTGATCAAAGATAGAACTACTTGGAGAATAAATAGTCACATAATGGAATTAAGAGACAAATAGAATTAATCAATTCTTTTAAAGGAACCATAATATATTGTTTACAGTGCCACATGTAATTTCTTTAATACAGTGTGGGCAGTGCATCAAACACTCTAAAATATGTTTACGATATTAACCCATTTGATGCACAATTTGACACATTAAGAGCCTCAACATTGATCAGGTATTCGAAAAAGTGTGTGAATTTTCTTGAGTAATAAGTTCTCATTTGCGTTATATTAACTAATCGTCACATTTTAAGAAATGTAAAATAATTCGTAGTTCGACTCTAAATCATGAACAGCAAAACATTTTGAATTATTATGCACTTAAGGAAAATGTATTTTCTACAAACTGAAATAACTTTCAATATAAAGCAGATAATTAGTTATCAATTTGCTTTTTTTCAGAGTAAATTGATGAGATGGACATGACAGAGTAAAGAATCATATCAATTTTCAAAATCTGGCTTCCATATTGTCAAGGTAAGTGTTTAAATAGAACTAAGACATAGACGACCGTCAAACATTTCTTTGCATTCAACATGTCAGCTTATCTCAGTACTCCAATACTTGGATTGGGATTCGATGGATATAACTTATGGTTATTGTTAAATGAGATTCATTCAAAGCAAAATTTAAGCTTATGCAAAATCATCAAGTGAAAGTGTCAACGGTCAACATTGAAGTGGCTAGAGTCACATTTAAGGAAGTTTAAGTTGTCTACTCCAGAGCATCCCGAAAGTGTTTTACAGTACGGAACTGTCACTTTCACAACATAGAACCCTCAAACCGCAACTTTCGGTATGTAAATGAATACAGAACGAACAACTTTTAGACGACGTCATAGTCGTATTTTTATATATTCAGCTTGACGTGCAATTTACGTAAATACATAGTAAAATAAATACTAGGCAACTTTTTCAGCATGTTTAAGGAATAATATGTCATTGTTAAGTTACCAAAATGCTAAGTTTTTCTTCCTTTATACAGTTAAATGTTTGCACTTTGAAATTGAAGCTATAAAGGTCGATCCACACATATCCATGACGTGACGTGACGTGACGTACCGTGACCTTAAGTGGAAAAAAATTATTGGATGATGAAATCTTAGTAAACTAAAGGGGGAAATACGGTGCGTGTTCAAACATGAACGGCAACGTGACAACTTGGAGTCCTTCATATTATAAAGAACTGGTCGTTTCCGAACCAACTCGATAAGAAGCTCGTCGTTCATATTAAAAATATGAGGTACACACAGAAAATATTGAAAGATACTGCCATAAGATACCAAAATACGAAAAACACTTCACAAAAAACTGATCTAAGCCAAAAGTCACCTATATGAATCAATTTAAAGGAACATTCGGCTAAGTGTAGAAAATGTAAAGTAAACTATACAAAAATATGGGGTGAAGAATAATAAAGAAATATTCTGTACAGACATACAACGTTGAATAACAACTAAAACAAGATGATGAACTGTTAAGATTTTAAAAGAATAGATATGTGACAAAATCACAAGAAAATTTAAAAAGTATAAAGTGAATATAATGACTAGACTTGATAAGCAAGTATACCCATTAGGTATATGTCAAAGATTATCATTATCATAAAAACTGTGGAAAACTAGTCGTTAGATTCATATTATTCTTATTCCCCCGATTCATTTTATTGTTTTTTCTGAATGAAAGTGAATTGTCCAATAGCGGTTCATTACATGACATTTGGTAAATCAATATTGGAGCAGTACTAGTAGCTTTGAGAGTTAGTACATGCTAAAGAAGAAGAGAATCCAAATGTAGGCGCACTCGACACTACCCCTCTTCCACAGTCGTACAAAATTGTGTTTTTTGGTGCAGGTGTCTCCGAACCACACAGGAATTTGAACATACTTATTTGAATATATAATTCTCTCAATCCGATAGCAAAATATTTTAACTTGTAATACACTTTATGTATGTATATTTAAAAAAAAAGGTTGTTGAGCTTGAACTAATTTATTATAAGGTTAACTCATCAAGGAATCAAAGTGATATTGAAGCTTGCTTGCTACTCGTATTATCCAAATATAAATTGAAACAACCCATATTGCTTTAAAATGATACGTACCTTAGAATCCCTTCTCTTAACGTATGCGGTTAAGTTTTAAAGTGGAAATTGACAAAGGGTTAAATTAACTATGAAGTACTTCTATTGATTCACCTCCTTTATTCTTCCGATAGTTCTATACGCCTTGGGGAAACACTTTATTTCGTTTGTCTTTGTCGTTCAGTTTGACCTCTATAAACCAGTGGAGTTGTCTTCTTCTATTAAAACACTTTTTATTCTATTCGTTGCATAAGACAAGAGAATATTTGCAGAGTTGGATAGAGATCATTAGTTTCGTTATTTAAAAAAAGAAACGAAATATCAATTCTTAGGCTAACTACATTCTTAGAAATAATCGTACAATCACCGGAAGGCTCAATAGCATTTAGACTTTTTTAACAATCGAATTTCGTATACGTTACATCAAAATACATTCTGAATCTGCCTAAATGTGTATTATTTACTATGATATTAAATGGTATTTTTTCCCCTTATATTGTAAACAACACATTTTGACACTGTCTTGAAAGATGTGAGTAGCAGTTACCAAAAAGGTATCGATTGCCCTTGGATTATAATAATTTCCGGTAGCAGTCTTTGTTTGTTAGCAAGTATTGATACGTTGTTTCATACCTTTTCCTTTATTTTCTTAGCAACAACTTCAATATATTGTTGGCCTCAGGCCTGTAGTTTCCAACTTGTCATCCTTGAGATTTTGATGTCCATGAATCCATCCATCTTTTTGGAGATCGTCATGTCTCTGGTTTACCGTCTCGTGCGATCTTTGTTAATCTTTCTCCGGTCATCCTACCCACGTGTTCGTTCCAAGCTCTTCTACGTTTACGTCTTCATCTGACTATGTCTTCCACCTCACATTCGTGTCTTATGTCTGTGTTTCTCTTTCTGTCTCTTAGTGTGTATCCGCATATGTTTCTGAGTATTTTCATTTCTTTTGTTCGAATGATGTTATCTTTTTCTTTTTAGTTCTTTTGTATATATTTTAACTTTTGCCCTTTTGTTCATACTAGTATTATTCCAGATAATGTCCCAGGGTCCGCCTGAAATTCGGCTGACTTTGTTTGCTTGTCCTTTTACTTCATTTATTATGTTCTGGTCTGTGCTGATTTGTGTGCCTAGGTAGTCAAAAGACATTATTCAAATCAATAATTTAAATTTCTCTCAATTTTTGCTAATAAACTGTCAGCTTGACGTTTTTGATAAAATAACAACGCTTATGATACCTTAGAAACCCGTCAAAGCTTCTTATCCAAGAATAAATTCTTTATGAAGATAAAAATGTTTTCAATACATCACGAGATGTAAGTATATATAGTATTTCCCAACCTTTTTTTTAACCTTTATAGTATGAATAACTATAATAGTAGTAACTAGGGTTTGTTACATATTGTGGAGTGAAGCTATAGCTTTTTTGTGGTCATTTTCATATTTATATAAGTTCATTCTACTATAGTATGCCATTTAACTTCATTTTACAGCAAGAAAATATTTTCTGTCTTCTATGTGTAATATTCCATCCCAACATCCTATGTTCCTTACCAATTAGAATCATCTGATATCTTAGTTATTACCAATCCAACAGATTCGAACAAAATTATCATTGGAACGTTTACCTTCGTTCCAACAGAATTACTATTCCATTGTTCTCGTCTGATAATTCCAAACCGATTAATCATCGAAAGTCATGTGGAAACCGTCTCGAACCGTCTCCTTGTAATTTTGAATTGACACAAACCCGAAACGAACCCTTATCTCTTTGTTCGACAGTTTGCTTCGAGAGAATGCTTAATATAGAAGTTACAAATAATGCCACATACTTTTTTTTTCGATAAATACTTTACATAGATTAAATTATTCACAATATGATTATATTTGGTGATGTTTCAATGATAATATTACGATATTCTGATATTATACCGAAAATAATATTGATTCTTACAATATTTATACTTTCTGTTTAGGTTTCTATTTAATTTTAATTAGATTTCCCTATTTTACCTCAATTTTCTCCATCATTTTAGAATCATTAAATATATCGAATCAATACCCCCTGATATTGGCCAATTAATTAATTTACTGGACTATTTACTTGCTTAGATAATATTATTAACAATGGGCATATCGCTTTTTTATTGTATAAGATTTATATAGTCTTCAGTTTAGTGGTTTTTAAATTCATTGTTTCATAATATTTCAGTTGAAAATTGTTACTTCAGCTTCTCGTAATTTATTTATTTATTTTCTATATCGAATAGATTCTCTGTCGAAAGACTGATCTAAAAATAAAGATAATAATGATATAAATAATGAAATATAGGTTAGATAATAGAATTAGTAAGAAGAACTTAGTAGTTTAATAATTTCTTCTGAAAACAAACAGCTTAAGAACATTGAGCAATCGTTTACAAAGAATATACATTTGGAATATTTTAGCAGACTTAGCACTAAATATAAAGCAACTTCTTTATGAACTTGAGAAAGTCATTGCTACATTTTTTATATCGCCAAGCTGTAATTTATATACAGGGTATTGTTTTCGCCCTTCATCGTCAACTTGTATAAATATTATAGATGCTGTAGTGTTTAGAAGTGAACTAAACGCCATGATGGCTAGCGATTAATTATTGTTGCTGGAGGATACGTTGATGATTTTGAAAGGAATAAGACGGATACTGCAAATGGAATATATAGCTCTATAACACCTCAACCTTTTTACATCAATCATATATAAGCGATAATCACAGAAAGAAACAATCTTGCTCAATGAATTCTACCATATTAGTTTTACATTCAAATTTTCGAGTTGATTTTATGATACAAGAGCAAACTTGGAGAGGACTTTGTTTCTCATATATTTGTTGAAATTAGTTAAACTTATTACAACAAACTGTGACTTCAGAGAGAATTTATTAATTGAGTTTTGAATTATTCACAAACTTGAAAATTTTTTTACCCATCTACTGTATTGGGTGGTGAATTTGAGACAATCGAGTTTATTTCAATTATTTTGGTACTAGATAAAAAAATATGTATGAATCTGTGACATAACCTCAAAACTGCATTTATTTTAAGTTTTTTCTTCAAGTAATAAGATGGCTCACCTCTCCCGTGACTTTAGTAGAGTTCCACTATAATAATCCGGGAGAGATTGAGACGGACAAGAAAGAATCGAACATTTGGTTTGATGAAAATAAGTAATTCAATTATGCTCACTGCATATATCTAAATTATGCAAATTAACTATATATATGAAAAAAAAAACATGAATTAACGGCTAAATGGACCTCAATAGCATTCTGTCCCTTGACTTAGACCATCCTGCAATTCGGACATCATCAATGACATTGTCCAATCATCTCCTTTTTAGCTTCCCTTTCCATAGTATTCTCAACTTTAAAATTCAGAGCTTTGTTGACAATCGGGAGTCTTCCATACGTTGAATATGTCCAAACCATTGTATTTTTCCATGACAAGAACACTTATCTCAAAGTTATATGGAATTCTCCATATTTTTTCTTATCCTCCAATAAAATTTCCCGATGACTTCTCTTTCCAATCTTCTATTTTTAGGTGCTACTTTTTCAGTATCCACCACCTTATGAGACTACTGGATGAATAAAAGTTGTAGATTTGCATTTTTACAGTACGGTCTAGAAGTTTGTTCAACGGACTCAAATTTTATAGTAGCTACTAAACTAGCTTATATCTGTTTCTCAATGAATGTTGAGCGGTTTGCATTGTTGTCTATAAGATTTCCAAGATACAAGGTCTGGAAGTTTTATTTTCTGGAGTTTATTTTAATCGGTTATGAGTCGACCGCTCTAGCTTTCCCTTCTTCTTGTAACAACTCTATCGTAATCATAGATAAAATATTATTAAACTTACAGTAATGGTCCTAAACCACTTGGTGAGTACGTAACTTACGATCTGCATTATCGTTCGTTGAATAACATACCATTATTCAAGATAACTATCACGTATATAATGTGATGGAAACTAAAAAATGATTCAATGGGTGTTTGTTAATGATGAACTACTATCAGAAATAAACCGCTCATTTGATCAAAATTATTGTTTGTATAATTACTTAATTTCCGCTTCTTCCCACGATTTATTAGAATTATTAAAAACCTTATAATAATACTAGTACTACGACCTACCAACTTATTTTTCAATTCTCAAAACAAAATTATTCTTTATTTTAAATTTATTCCATTTATTTTATTTTGTGATTATTCAAATGCACTGCTTGAGCTTTTGAATCTTCTCATGATATTCCTATCTTTATTTTACACAATAAGAATAATCATTATTTATATTTAATTCAATCTGCATAACGAATAGCCTTCAAACGTACCGTTTAATTTATTGATAATACTAAATTAAACACAAACTCCAACCAATCTTTTTGTGATTAATTGGTGAAATAAATTAATTCTGACATACTCAATGTGCTAAATAACTCTACTAAACCAGAAATGTAATAAGTAGACATAGTTTATGGATGTCACATGAGATATATATGATATTTCTGTATTCTCTATTCAGGAAACTAATTTTGATCTGAAGAATATCTCTTTGTTAACTAGGATGTATAAATCGGGAGGTTATTTCCTATACGTTTAATCATTTAATTGAGAAATACGATGAATGATTCTTTATAGCAACGTTAAATCACGCTGCCGCAACAGTTTCTCATTTGTATATGCACATAAATATATAAACTTCTTTGATTTCTTAGACCTTTTGATGGTGATATTTATACTCCTAAATATTCTTGATTTTAGGTCTCTTTTGTTTTAAAATTATTTTTTTTAATAATTTTTGAAAGACAGAAAAAAATTGTCGTTTCGTCTTAAGTAAGTCTTTATCAAAATATATAAATAAGAATGATTATCAATTTTTTATATTTTTTCTGTATAACATTTAAGTATACAGAGTGTTCCGGGTATTAATAAAAAAAATTTGTAGTGAGTAAATGACCTGAAAATAATGCTGTGACATAAAAAAATTCTCATACGACCCCTCGTTTCTGAGCTATAGCCTTCTAAAGTTGCATATTTAAAATTACAAACGAACTAATTTCTTAATGTTACTTTGTTGTCAATATTTTCAAAACCTGTCATCAATAATTATCAAATCATATTGAGAAATACAAAATGGTAGAATTCACTTGAATGAGTAAGCCGACATACAAATGATATTTGGTTCGGCTTCTGGTAACTCATCAGAAGCCTGAAGGTTGTGTATTGAATGTTTTCAGTGTAGAATTATACCCAATGGTAGAACTTTTGTTAAAGCTAATCGCATCGTTTGTTTTCATAAATTAAGTGAACAAAGTTCCATTATTTAAAAAAAAAATTATATTTTAAGAAGTGTCCTACCAAAAAAAGTGGGTAGGGAAGATCAACAATGAACAAACGTATCAACGATAACTATTCATAGGATTCTCCAGGAGCAGCTTCATTACCCCTTTCACATCCAGAAAGTGGATTATAAGTACTGTTTAGTAATGAAGCTGGTTTCACACGAGACGGTTTTATTGATTCCCATAATTTACATTTATATCCAGATGAAAATCCTCACGTTAAAATTCAAACAAAGAATCAACATCGACTATGGGTTAGTGGGATAATATGTGGGCAGGAATAGGGAGTAATAATTTATAGACCTATTATTTTGATAATAGTCAGCAATACTAAGAATTTTTCCAAAATGATTTCCCAGCCATGTTATGTGATATTCGTCTAAACATTCGCAGGGACATGTGGTTCATGCACGATGGAGCCCACTTATTAAATTATGCAAAAAATCATCTGAATAACATTTTTCCTAATAAGTGGATGTGTCAGGGAGGTCCATTTGCATGGCCACCACGTTCCCCTGAATTTAATACAATGAATTCTTTTTGTAGGGGATATCTTGAAATCTTGGTACACCGGTAAGCACGGGGAACGAAATGATCGATATAATAAACTTCCACTATAAGGCAGAATCTTAAGATGTTCTTGGAAGAAATGACAGAATTTGATAAATAATATTTCAAATCAAATGCCTTTTGTTAATTTTTTTTTCAATTACCTAATAGATGTTTTGAATATAATCCTTATTTTGTTATGATACAATCAGTAGTATAACATCCAGGAAACTATCTTGTTCAATCGACATTCATATCGGTTGATAATTCATATAAAATCAAGTAAAACTGATGTTTTCTTAAGAAAGTACTTTTTAACAAAAGATAAATGAGACACGCATTTGTCAGGATATTGAATAGGCAACTAAAAATCTAAGCGTGAAATAAAAGCAGCATGGCACTTAATAACTAACGTCAATTTTTTCCTTTCAATCAGCAAAGACCCAAAACAAGACAATTTATAAACAAAAAAATATGAAAGCGTCTAATAAATAAAAAACTAAAGAAATAATCAACTAATTGACATGTCAAAAAATACTTATTTCGTGCCACAGGTCACCGATTTAGCATTTTCCTAGTTTGATATTGTCCTGATATTTAAAAGTATTGAAATATAATATTAAAAGATAATTACATTTATGTAATATAATATTTAAATGCATTCTTTATCGAACCTCATGAAACACTCCATTATTATAGAAAGTGAAAGAAATATCACGAACTATTAATCACCAACGGTATAATATTGAGTAAGAGAGAAGGAGAAAGGTTAACAAACTAAATTGTATGTGTTGCAGACTCATAAATGATCAGCTTTTAATTAAAGGGCCTTCCCATGGGAAACATAAATTGAAAGTTTTATGTATGTATGTAAACATGAAAAACAATGGAATTCGCAACACCACTCAAAATTAATATCTAGTAAAAAAATACATTACGTATTTATTGTTCCATTAATTCTCTGTGAAGTCTCATCAGTAATATTATTTTTCTTGGTAAAGATTGACTTATGGATATATGAAAGCTGCAAAAAGAAAGCACCGCTTGTAATCGTTGTAATCGTCATAATAAGTTAACAAGTCTAGTTACAAAGTGTTCCTATCACAAAGTTTAAGCAAATTTCCTTTAATTAATTTTCTCGAGGTAAACAGTCGTAACTACAAAATTCTCGATTTTGGGGTTATTGATGTAACTGCATTATCGAGGTGAATATTCTTGAGTGGATAGTTGTCGTATCTGCATAGTCATAGCCAATAAGAATTTAATGTATCTGTTATGATATGATAGAGGTATACTCAAGTAACTTGATATACAACTATATACCCCTATTAAATACTGATAGTGAATGAGAGTGTGTTAAGACAGTTGAGACCCCTGAGAAAAAAGGCAACATTGTGAAAAGCTGACATGTGTCCAGAAGGTAACAGTTATAGGAGGTATTGCTACCACTTTTCTTGTTTACATGTTTTATGGTGTGTCTGTTTTGTTTTACAAATTGATATTTGTAACAAAACAGCTAAGTTATTGTTTTTAAAATGAGTGAAAGAGCCACTGCGTAATGTGGGATGAAAACTTGGGTGCTCGTGGTGGTTGTTGAATAGTATCGTGCTTTTTTAAATGGGCACAAGAAAATTTATCTGCTGAAATAGTGGAGCTGACAGTTTGGTCAGATAATTGCGCAGGTCAAAATCGAAATTTTATGATAGTGCCAGCTTACGTCTGGATTTTGAGAACAATGCCTACGTTAAAAGTGATTACTCCCAAATATTCATTAAAAGGGCATATTCATATGAAAGTCGATGGAGTTCATTCCGTGATTGGGAGGGCCAAGAAGCTGGTAGGTCAGACACAAATGAAGGTGTCATGGGACTGGCAACAGTTCGTTCGCCAGTGCCGATTCGAAGATTTGATAAAGGTGTATGACATGACCCTCAAAAACTTCATCGTCACTTTATGAACAAAACAAAGCACCTCTTAAAAACAATAAATCTAACACCAACAGAGAGAAGTTTTCAACAAATGAAGCAGTAGAATTGTTACTTACATCATCTGAACCAAACAAGCTTTTCTATAAAACCAACTTCCAAGAAGAATATAAAATTGTGGAACTAGAACCTAATCGGCGGAGGAAAGAGTCCAACCAAGTGTGGCCTACAGAACTACCAGTTATGAATGCAAAGTCTAGGCCTATCAATAAAAATAAATTTGAGGATTAAAAAAAACTGCTGAGGATATAACAGATTAACAGCAATCTACATCTAACCGAACTAATTTATTCGGACGACCTATCAATATTCACTAGTAGAACAGAACACCTACCAAACAGAATAGAGAAGGGTTGTAATGGAATGAAGAAAAATTGGCTGCAGACAAACATACAGAAGACAGAAATAATGGAAATATCAAAAAAATATACGCATATATATGGAAAAGAAGAAATATCTAGGGACAATAGTAAGACCAGATGGAAGAATCGACGAAAATGTAAGAAATGGGGTAAATTTAATAATATCTAAATATACAGCCCTCTACAGAATATTTTTCAACAAAAAATAAATGAAACGTACAAAAACAAGAATCTACTAATTAGCAATACAACAAATCCTGATCTATGGTTGTAAATCCTGGATACTAACCAACGAATTGAAACAGAAAATAACAACGTGTGATATGAAAATACTGGGCGGACGTGAATATACTAGATAAGGAAGGAAGATAAGGAACGGTGCAATTAGACGAGAATTAGAAGAAGTGAGTGCAGTGTAAACAACAAGAGATGGTTTGGACAGATAGTAAGAATGAAGGAGGACCAATAAGTTTAAGGTGATATGAGAAACCGAAGCAAACAAAAAGATGCTGATTGAAGGTCTTTCTTCTCTAATAAATGTGTGCGGCCCCACGTGTACAGTAATGTCCCATTTGAAACAGTCAGACTGAGTAAAGTCTGAGGGATACATCCGCAGCTGCATTATTCTCTGTCATCGACCAGTTGCTTGATTAACAACTTAGCAGGTTACAGAAAACCTCAGAAAATCTGATGCCTATGAAGAAATCGTCGAAGAACTCATAATCGATGATATTTTTTTAAGAGTTATGACAAAATATGAAGTAATATTATATATGTGGTTTCTTGTAATGATTGTGGCTCTAACAAAAATCCACTACTTTAAAAAACCTCGAAGATAAAAGGAAACATATATTTAATTATCAAAATCTTTAGAACTGTCAATTTTAGGAATCCTTGGTGTATATAAAAGAAGTCTATCTATGTAAGAGAGCACTTGAACAATTAGGGCAAAAATTCATAATTCTGTCATAGGTAATCTATTACGAGTAATTCATAGATTCGAATTGTGAATGACCACAGAGATTATTTGACATTTGATTAGAATTAAAATCTAACAATTAGAATATCCATTGAATTCTCTTTTCGAAGTAAAAGTAATGAGAATCATTTTTAAATAATCAATACACAAACCAGGTAATATTTCTCCATTTTATCTTGATTGCTGGAATATGATTATTTCAAATGGTCCCTACTATGGGAAATGAATATTCACAAGTTCTTGAGCTGTTCAATACAAGTCGTTCTAATATGAGCAAACGTTTGGCCAAGCATGATGTTTTATGGAATTTAACATTATCATTCAATCAGATTATTGTCTTATGAAAATGAACTCTAATTAATTGAAATATGAGAGGAAATCAAAGACAAGTAACATTTCTAGTTCGAATTTAATGATCTTCTGATAGAAAATATAACTAAATGGAAATAGAAAATCACAATTCGAAATTGACATCATTAATTAACGCTACAAGCTCACAGTATAGATCCACTATGTCATCGATGGGCTAGAGCCATATTTTTCAAAGTGTTCAAAGCCACGTATGCTCTTCTGATTTCTCATTTTATACGAGGGCCGTTTTCTATCAACCTCCGATCGCTACGTGCAGTTACTACGCGGGAAAAACAAAGCGGGCATGCGCTGTATGCGATTGCGAAGCTCTCGCACTATACACTCTACAGGGCGAAGGCCATAGTGCTGCAGTCGTGTTTATGGGGAAAACTTCATGAGTGAAGGTGTTGTCTGTGAATGGTGTCGAAAGTTTAAAGATGGCCGTAATGATGTGCATGATGAAGGGGGCTAAGGACACAAATCTTTCGTTCCAGATGACTTGGATCAACGACTTGACAAAATGATTAAAGAAAACCGTACGGAATTTCCAGAAGTTTCAAGGTCTGTTTTGTACTCTACTTAAAGTCATTGGCGGCAACTTTCTTTGAAGGGTATTGAAAAGCTTGTCCACAGATATGACAAATGTCTTAATCTCTTCGGTGATTATGTCCAATGTGTACCAATCTTTTGGTAATAAAATTATTGTTTTATATGAACTTATCTTATCTTTTATTTATAGCTTATATGAGGTTTAAAAAAACGGCTCTCGTACTTACAAGAAACATTTCGCCTTTACAATGCAATATTATTAGATAAAAACCGTTCCATTTTCAAATCGAATTATACAATCTTATTGAGATACATGGTACATATACCTTGTATATAGGATCTACATGAAGCATATGTGACCTTACTTACGCTCATTTCATATGCTGAGTTTCCCACGAATACAAGAACTTGTTCAAGAGTAACGCCAAAACTTGAAAATGCGGCTTTCTCTAAATACAAGACATCACATATATCTTGGAAGTAGTTGCGTTATCGTATAGTTTCCAAACAACAGAAAACAACTTTACACTTTGTTTCGTGATGAACAAGTTTATTTTGAAATTCACTTGTATTTTGCTTGGTGAAAGTTTGACGTAATACCACCTCCAAGATGATATAAAATTAATTTGATTGATAATGGAACTAAAAACAATAATTTGTTGTTAAGAACGGAATCTCCCGTGTTCTCTATTCTATTCATGATTAATTTTAGATCATATCGCCTTGAGGTATAAGCGACAGATCAGTTTACTTGTATTATATTTGTTTGAATGTAAATATTCTTGTTACGAGGTTGTTCTAATTCCATTGTTGTATCTTTATCATATTTGTATTCGATTTCTCTACATCAGATGAATTCAAAATTCTGCCCACTTCTTACTTTTGATATTGAACTATCAATAAAATTATTTTGTGTATGTTCGAAGACTGGTTGAGAGCTTTTTAGGATCTTGTTCATATTTTTCTTTCGGAAATAATACATAGTTCAAATAGAAATTGATTTTAGTAAATTATGGCTCATCTCGGTGAAACACAACACTCATAAATATTTAGTGAATGCGAAGATTAAACCAGAACTCCGTAAAAGATATGCATTTTCCTCTATAAAAAATTCCCAGAAATGATGATGGGTCATCTCATCAACTTAGATTAAATCGAAAGAGAAATAACATGAAATGAATCAGGCGTTTTGAAATGAAATATATTGGATATCTGATTAACACAAATGTAGATCTCATTGTTATTACATATATTTAAAAAAAAATACCTCACAGCCTAGGGTGTTCTCAAATTCGAGAGTAGATGACGTAAAAATAATGCTGTGCCATAGAAATACTCATACTCATACAACACTCGTTTCTAAGTTATAGGCCCATAAAGTTGCGAAATCAGAACTCATATTCAAGTATATTTTCTAAATTATACATTCGAACATTATAAATGTTTAATGGATGATTATGTATGTCCATGTAGTATGTTTTACGAAATAAATAATTCTGCTACTATCTGAAGGCCAGGGGCGCCTCATGCCCAATGGTTAACAATCTGTAACTTTTACATGGACAACCTGAACAAGCTAAAGATAGCAAAAATTACTTTTTCAATCGATTTTTTAACAAAAAGGCACTCTCTTGATTCGATAAAATGTATGGTTGAGGATATATGTAGATTTTTAGATCGTTGTACATGGAAACTGTTCGCCACAAAGAGACATTCTGAACAAAATTATCATAAATTGTAATTATTTATTGAAAACACTTGTATTGAAACAGAAACAAAAATTTCTGTTTGAACTACTTACTGTCAAAAATCGTGTTAAGGAAAAAATTGATATGTAGAAAATTTAGTTGGTTAGCCTACAACTTATCAAATGATACCAAAAAAACTATAATAAATGGTCGAAGTGAGAGCTTCGAAAAGCATTTCAAGATTCTGACTTATGGCGTCACAATGGAAGTTTATTCTATCGATCATTTCGTTACTTGTATTGCATATTCTGGTGTTGAATATACCAAGCTTTTAAGATATCTTGAAAAAAATGAATTAGGTCAGGGAAAAGTGGTGTCCATGCAGTGTGATCTCCCCGATTAATGAACCTATTATGAAAAATGTTATTAAATTGATTTTTTAGATGTTTTTGGAAGTGATGAGAGGCTAAATCGTGCATGAATACATGTTTCTGCGAATATTTAGAGGAATATCACATAACGTGGGTGGAAAATCAATTTGGAGAAATTGTAATTATCATTACCTGACCATTCAGGCTATTATCAAGATAATATGGACCTATATTACCCAATATTCCTGCTCACAAATTAACACATAATCGATTTTGATTCTTAGTTTGAATTATGGGTGATTCCATTATAACTGTGATATTCAATGTCCTGTATTGTTTTTTTGTACTAGTCATTAATTAATAATCAATTAATAAAAATTTTGTGTTAATTGAATAATTCTTAAGATATTTAAACATTATTTTTATACAATATAACTTGCCACTTAAAGAAAACTTATACTACATCACTTGAATGTCAGTACCGTGTCATGTCCATTCCTAGAATTTACCGATAAATTATTAATTTTTTTTGTCGTAACAAATGATTTGAACTAATTACCTTATATATTCTAATGTTTATGATCAAACTGAGGAAAATTGATGCACTTGTTGTTTAATATCTTAAGTTACCATGTCAGTACCGTGGATAAATGAGTCAGTACCGTGGAACTCAAAATCCGACATTTGTGTCTTGCTCGTGATACTTTGAAGTTGTAGTAAATTCCTCTTAGAGTTTTATTTTTACAGTAAAATAGATGAATAATATGCATAAAAAAGTTAGAAAAGTTAAATTTTAAAATCTTGAAATTTTGAATACAAAAAATCACAGTTAGAACGGAATCACCCTTATACTGTTAAGATTTTCATCTACCCATGAATATAAATGATGAGACTTAATAAAACCGTCTCGTGTAGAACTTACTTCATCAGTAAATATCTAAATATACTCCGTAGACTCCGGAAGTTTGTAGAAGTGCAAGGTGCCGACTGAGGATCATGTAATAAAAATATATACTAAGGAATTTTTTTGTAACTGGACTATAAAAAACATAATTCAAAATGGGAAAGCGTTTTACAAATACTTCGAATAATATATATTGCACCGGCCAACTCAATTCGATAGCCAGCTAATCATTGGTACAACTTTTGCCGGTGTAGGCGTACGGACATTGTGTTCCGACGTCAGGTCTTTCCATCCAAAGTCGGAACGCCGCGGTATCCAATTGCTTTGTGTATATCGAATGAATCAGCTAGAATAATGG
Organism: Diorhabda carinulata; assembly: GCF_026250575.1. Taxonomy (NCBI): domain Eukaryota; kingdom Metazoa; phylum Arthropoda; class Insecta; order Coleoptera; family Chrysomelidae; genus Diorhabda; species Diorhabda carinulata. Next base: position 8,704,089 of record NC_079470.1, read on the forward strand.
TCACTGCCTGAGAAAGTGCTTAAAGTTGAATTTATAAACTTTTACGCTCGCGCTCGTGTTGTCGTCCTCGTTCGCGTTCAACTTAAATTCAACAGATTACGAAGTGTGATTTATAAACACAAACATCCGTGCTCGTGTTTCAACGCCTAGCTAACGTGAAATCGAACGTAACGTCAACGATAGCATCATCACGAGCGTGAACGTCAGAATTTATAAATCCATCTTAATACTAAATGCTGCTGTAGAAAGGATAAAAAGTATCAATGATATTTATTAAAAATAATCATTCTTTGGCATAGTACATAATATCAACTGCAAAATATCTTTTCCGGTTATTAACTTCGTTATTCCATTCATTCATTTTTTACAAAGGTTTGAAAAATGTTATTTCGGGCCCACAAACCATTTTAAAATTTCCACTTTTTCATTTTACTGATAAAGAAGCTGTTTTATCTCTCTTTTAGTCGTCCTTGTCCTTTAACAAATGGATGGATCCTTAACCGCACTAGTCCCTGATGCCTGAATTCTAAGCTCCTGAGCTCTGAGCCCTTCATTTGAAAAATGTCAGAGAAGCGTCGACATCACAAGTGAATACTTTATTCTCCACTCATTCTCTCCCTAAAAAGGAGTGATAAATGGATGGAGTTTACTCTTAATTAATATTTTGATACATTATGTTGAGTTCTCGAAGTGAAAGGATGTTATTAAATGGCGAATTTTTTTAACCACAAGTCTCAGATTATTCTGCGGTCAAATCGTATTGTAAAAAGTCGTAATTTCTTCATTGAAAGTGTACCGGGTGGGCCACTAAGACCGGCCGTCTGTCGTAGCTCAGGAACGGATTATATTACAGCTTCAGGGATAGAAAATTATAACAAAAGTTAGGTTAGGTTAGACCCCGAGATCTTTTATTCCTTCCCACAAATAAAAATCTAAGAAAGTTGGGTTTGAACAAGATGCGTTCCTCAAAAAATTTGAATATTATCGAAAAAATCTAAAAATAATTTCCAGGTGTTTCTGGAGGTCACTTTTGTTATATTTTTTTGCCTAAAGCTGTATTATAATCCGATCCTGAGATATGACCGACAGCCTTCTTAGTTGCCCACCCCATATGTTTCCAAATTGCTGTGAAACATATTTATGTTCATGTTCATCCACCACCTGGAGGGCGAATAGTATACACATGTACAACTCTTAAGTTAAGAAAATCGCTTGTGCAGGGACGGAGAGGAATCGTTGCATGACTTGAAGTAGCAATTATTGCTGAAGAAGGGAGCGATAGTAAAAAGTAACTACAATAATCTTTGTTTCAATCAAGAAACAAATTGCTTTTTTAAAAAAACAACAAGTAAATTTTCTAAGAAACTCTATTATGAAATAGAAGTTTAGTGACCCACAACGTAACAGGTCAATTAGTGTGGTACATACTTCTGTCTTAGTTGGTTTTGGGTTTTCCAAGAACTTTTCGAATAGAATGAAAGGTGGACTTTTTCAATAATTTCTTCAAAAACTGAAAAGTGATTATGAAACACAAGTGATTACTGAACTATAATACTTGACAAAGAACGTAACAAGTTTCTTGGAGGTTTGGGTGAAAATACTATTACGTATCAAGGTTTGGTGTTTTACGTGATTAGACAGAATCGAGATATTTCCCATAGGTATGTAAGACATTACTCGCGGAGGGAGGATCTAGCTTTACAGTCACTTGCTTCTTCTGTCTCAATTTTGATTCTTCCTCCTTTTATTATCTTTAGTACCAACATTCCTCAACATATAAACGTGCAAACGTACTCGGTGCGATCCAGACAGCCTCCGTTGATATTATAACCTTCAACATGTTTTCAGGCGTCACTAACACTCCTATTATAGCTTCCCAGATGTGTTCAAGCAATCTGATGCGAAGGCTTACGAAGAATTGTGGTGTGTGTTTGTGAACGTGTGAGGGATCTTGCGGGTCTGTTTCGTATTACGTTTGATAAAAATTGAACTAATATATAGAAAGTTGAGTGAAGCTGCAGCTGAATGATTTACTATCGTCAAGCATTTTATTCACGAAGCAGTTTGTAGGGTTCACAATATAAGTGATGGAGGCCAATGATATAATAGTGTCTCATTATGTGAAGAGGACCTGAAACGAACTTGAAAATAAATATAGGGAAGCTCGTAATGATAGATATGAAGATGATAATAATCAAATAGATTCGAAGGCTCGGAATTCATAAGAAAACATCGATGTAAATTACCACAAGAAACGTAAACATTTAATAATTACGTGATTACATAGCTCCTCTATGTTTTTATTGTATATAACTATTTCAAAATATTTCTCGGTATTTGGTATTTTATTAGGCACTAATTAAGCGATAAAGTTCGCAAGAGCGTTGGAAAAAATGTGACACGAAGCTGGGCTACGGAATTAGGAAAACCAAACTATGGAATGCTTATTCTGTAGCATTTTCGGATGAAATATTTTATGTTGTGGGCGACGAGATGAAAGTTACAAAAAACGGATTAGATAAAAGCTCTAATATGGATTTCCCACATATATGAAACTCAGGAAAAGGGGTTAATTTATAATTGAAACAGAACAGAGCTGGGTTAGTGAAAATTGTTGGGAATAAACAGCTATAATAATCATCATAAGTTATATTGACATCAATTACCATCGGGTGGACTTCTTGTATTTACTTGAGGGTTAAATTCATTAGATTTTACTGTCTAGAACTGAATGAGTAGTTTAGTCTGAGTCACATTATATTCTATAGCTTCTTGTTGAGAATACTCGGAAACATCTACAATTTTTTTGGAATTGTTCCATTATATTGTTTGGAGCAAAAAAAGAAAAAGAATGTAACAACATACATTGATTTTTCGATTTACACCACGTCCAGTCAAAAAGTTACACCAAATGAAAAATTTCAATTCAAAATTAATGGGTGATCCACTCCAAAAATTCCTTGTTTACTAGTTTTTAACATGGCAAGTCATCGTGGATTTTCCAGTAAGAAGAGATTGATTACCGACTTTATTTCAATATTTGATAAACACATTTGAACTTCAATAATATGATTAATTTGAACACAATATGTGAGTGGTTTCTGTATTTTTAAAAATTCATAAACATCGGAATCAACTCATCAATATCTGAGTCCTTTCAGAGGAATTTCTGTATTTATTGACTTTGATTTTTTTAATAACGTTTGTAGGATAGAATCACAAATAAAATTAAAATAGAAATCTATGTTTTCCCTATTTTCCCATCTCCAAAATGTGTAGCAGTCATCAATTAAATTATTTGTAGTTGTATTAGAACTTTTGAAATAGAGCTATGAACTTATTTAAATTATTCAGGTCTTTTTTTTCTTTCTTATGAATATGAACCATTTCTAAAACTTATCTTTTCCGTGTATTAAATTCCGTTCCAAGAAGTTTTAATCTTTTTAATTGAATTTATATATAAGTAGTTGAAACGTCAATCTTCTTATAAGATTATTAAAAAAACTTTATAACAGAAGAGACCTAAAATCAAGACGTTTCAAAAACATGAACATATTAAAGATCTAAGAAACAAAAAATTGAAGAAATAATAATGCTCCTCATCAATTTCTACTTTAAAAAGTTGATACAATTAAATTAAACGACACAGTTTTGGGTAGATCTGAAGCATTTATGATAATTGTAACTCAACTTTATAGGAATCACTGAAAATAGATATATCACTGAGCGGAACAGAATATATCAAAATGCGAATATTTTTAATATTTGATCTATATTGACCACAAAAGCAAACAAAACCCTTAAATCGATATGTATACTTGAAGCTATTGTTTAAAGAATGCTTAAAGAATTCTCGAATTTGATATCTCGAAAAGTTTAAAGACACCGTATATTATAGTTCTTGGAACTGCTCATGTTCTGCAAAGTTATAAGTCAGTAAGCGGTCAATGCTGCCGTGTGCATTCATAGGGCCAAAGATAAAACAGTGGTATGCTTATGAGCCGCTGAATCCAAATATACCCGGCGTTTCTGCGAAAAATGTTTGTTCAAATCGCAATTGTTTAAACAAATGGTTTTTTCGGTTCGGACAATTTTTTTATGCAAATATGGCCCATTTTAAGAAGATAAACTGTTTTATCCTTGGCCCTATTATTGCACATAGCAGCATTGACCGCTCCCGGACTTTATTTTGTTATGTCAAAGTTGAAAATATATTTGAGTCATTTTTTATATTTGATAATTCAGTGATTTTGAGTAGCTTTTATTAATGGTTCGTAATCATTTAGAAAATAATTGACGACACTATTGTATTATTTATCTCAAAAACGCAATTGATTTATATGAATGACAATGTTATAGTTTCTATTTGTGAGTAGTATTTTGTATTTTCTTTGGGTGTTCTGAGTAGATTTTGTATCATTCTATAACTCGAATTTCAGGAGCCGTTTTCATTCTTATTGCAAATAAACTTTTATTTATTTCAAACGACTTTTATTCGAAAAAAGCTGCTTCGTTAATTATAGAACGAAACTTTCTCTAATTTTAAGGAATGTGGTGTGCAACGTTTCTACCTTCACTTCCAAGCAATGTTACAGCTTGTTCTCTATCTTTACGTAATATTTAAGATGCAATTTAACGACATTCTATTAAAATTCTTTATTGTTGTCTAGAAGATATTGAGGTAGAGTAGCAAAAATATTGGGTTTTGAAGTATCTGATCATATGGAAGTTTGTATATTTTGTTGGAAACAGTTTGTTTTCAAAGAGACTTAGACCATCCTCCAGTATTTGGGTTATGAAAGAATCTTAAATGTCCTCTAACAAATGCATGTGAATATCATGAATCAAATTTCCATCAATAACAAGGCTCCGAATATGTAATCGCCAAGAAAACCTAACCAAACTTTTAGTTTGGTGCCTGATTAGCTAGCTGATGACGGGCCTATCAAAAGACCAATGTGCGCAATGGTTCTTGACTACCCACGAGCCGATTATGAACTATATTACCATCACTCAATTTTCTTAGTTGAAAAACTGAAAACAACAATTATTGAGGACTAGGACATGTTTCACTCCATCTATAACATAAAAACTTGAATCTTTTCAACTATAATACTCAGAATTAAAAATTTAAATAATCCCAATTCCGTTTTTTACAAAAGAAAATAATTTGGTCTTACTTAATTTATTTATACACTTACTCTGGATACACTAAACTACCCGCTATTCATTGATAGTATCATTAAATATTCACTTACTGATATAATTTATTTTAATTTTACCACTTCTTACTAATTCTATCCATTCACAATGCCAATTCTTTACTAATTTCTCGCTATTAAACAACCAACTATTTAAATGAAATGAGTTCTCGATAACTCGGTTCTAGAATTAAAAAAAAAAAACAAAAAGGCCATCTTAAAAATTGATTTTACAAAAACAACTAGAGGACTGGCTTCACGATCTACGTCAGTAGACGAGTTCGTAAGGTTTGTAAGTAAGTATAGGTAGTTCCAAAATGATTTATTAACTAATTTCAGATTCTTAAAATGTGAGTCGTATGAAACTACGATAGAAATTCAGCTCTCTTCAGAATAAAATAACTTATTTTGGTATTAATCGAATTTATAATATTTGTGAGTGTAGATTTTAGTTGAGTCACCCGATATTCATATTCGATTCATCAATAATATTACTATTTGTTTTTCACTTTTCCGTAAGAGACTATGGAAAATATTGATGGCAATTTCATTCCAATTCCAATTAGATAAAATTTATACAATTTCGTTAAGATATGAAACGAATCATTTTATATATCAAATATCCCAGGGAAGATTAAGCAGAATCTCCTTGTTTCAAGAGAAACCGCCAGAAGTGATTTTATTAAATTTCAGCGAATTTAAAAGTTCACGGGAAAGAAAATGAAAAGAGAGATGGAAGATAAATTTTGATTAAATCTCCTAGTATCCAGGCTAATATTTGAAATAATTTTGCACCCGTACTCTAGCATTAAAATTTTTGCATGATAACGTTTAATGTTTATGGTAAGTAATTTATTTTTTCATTCGTACTGAGCATTATTTTATTCATTACACAAAGGATATGATGAAATTATATTGAACATATTGAGAATATAAGTTTTCAACCGAAAGAAAGTGGCTTTTGTTTTTGTATCTATCGATATCAAAATCATCATTCCATTTAGTGAGTAATTATGTATATAAAATGTTTTCGTGAAGTAATTTACTTTCAACAGAAAATGTATTGTTTTCAAACTTCCTTTTGGTCATTTCAATCTCGATATTAAAGTGAGATTAACAAGAGTTTTTAATAAGAATATTTGTGTTGGGTGTTGAGATTAGGAGCAGTATCTCGTGGCAATGTCACAAATACTGCTCGCACGATACTTTTGCCGATATTATGACGACAAATGCTCTTCTGACCTATCGAACATAATCGCACTTAGATCAGTGTGCAGTGTTCTCTCAACAAGCAGACGTGTTTTATGAACACTACAACATACAGATCAAGATGAATATCCACAGGCTTCACCATACGGCAAGCACCACTCGATCTAATCGGGTGTAATAGAAATTACCCTCTTATACTTGCTTTCTGTTGAAAGTGCGTATATTACAGTATATTATCATTATTTTAAAAAGAATTAACACAATTCTTTTGAATTATATGAATGAATGTATGTATTGAGAATGTGACAAACTTAAACAACAAAGTGTACTTATGTTAATATACTCCGAGCTTTCGAATATTCATGTATTCATTTGGGCAATAATTAGTTAAGATCCGGAAGTTTTCAATTGTCTAGTTTTTTGTAAAAACATAAAATTAATGGATTTCAGAATTTAATATTCAAATTGACTTATTAATTAATCGTTTAATTCTATCAATCGTCAATTTGAATACATTGATTTTATGTTTTTATAAGAAACCACATAATTCAAAGCCGCCGGATATTATCTAATTAGTTCCCAGATGATGAATACATAAGTATTCGAAAGCTCGGAATATATTGAGATGAGTACACTTTAGTGTTTAACTTTGCCACATTCCTAATACGAAAACGCTCATAATCTAGCTGGCAGAGATTCCATCTCGAATACTGAACTTAGTTAACCTAAACCAAAAACCATTATAGTCAAAAATTCAGCTGGACATGTCTCCAAGTTTGGTCTCCTCTGGGGCTTATACTATAACGAAGTCCTAATTCTTATCATGCGCGTATATAAGAAAAGAAAATATCTTGCATTTGTTTTTCAGTAACTCCCTATTATATATACGTTTCTAAGCTAAATATCGATATTTGTATAAACTTGAGACTTTGAAATGAAGTGAAACTCGATTTTTAAAATATCCAGTTTCTTGCAAAACAGAATATTTAGAGGCATAGGTCGTTGGAGCTAAACAATCTTAAATATTACCTCGTATTGGCATTGAGGTAACTTGTTCTTTATCTAAAATCTTCTAGAAATAGCAAACAACGCAAAATACAATTTCCAGACTCAATCAGAAGATGTCTACACTTATAAGTGTATGATTTGAGAGATTCTAACTGAAATTTCAGCCATTTCGGATGCTTAAAAAGAAAAAGAAAATGATTACCATGGCTTGAGCTCACTTGAGCACACTTCTATTGAACAGTTGTTTTTAGGGAAAAGAAAATTTCGAAAACCTACCTTTATGTGGTGTAATTTAATTCCTGACTGAAATAACTGCTCTACATAATCTGATAAGCTACGTAAACTGGGATATGTCATGAGTATAATACCAACATCAGGCCTCTTAATGTGGAAAATTAATATGTTAAACATAATTAAAATATGATTTACGTTAGGAAAATTCCAATTATCAAAGCGTCTTAGGTTTGAACTAATTGTAGCCCAGCTAATTCATATCATCAGTCGCATTAAACTTTAATTTGTACGAAATTAATATTTATATTGAGGCTTATACCAACGAGTAAACAGGTATAAAGCTAACTAGAAAGATTCACTCGAGTGAGATTAAGTACGATAATATGCCAAAATGCCTTGTAAGTTTCGAATTTGGTGTACTATGGTATGTCGTGCCATAAAGTTGGTTGCCCTCGAAATTTAATTATATTAATAGAAATTTTCCGCTTTGTCTTGTTATTCTACGATGTTGAGAAGTTATTAGTTTACATTCAAAACAGTTGTTCCTAACTATGTTAAGTAGACCAATTATGTGGTTCTTCTGCAGTTATAGTAAATTGCAATTATAATGCGAATCCGGTTTGTTCAGATGATAAGGAAATAATTTAGTTTGTATTATTGCTTCGATAAATATTCTAATAAATGTGGTTATATTACCTATTATTTCAAATGTAGACATTTAAAGTTAGTAATGACTTTTAGAGAAATATAATTTAATGACGAATCTAATTTTACTGAAAATGGGAATATAACATGCACAATTGCCATTACGAAGGAAAAATTCAACATATAAATTCATTTAAACAGATTTTTTATTGATAATTATTCTGTATTCTTCGTGAAGCTTGGAACTTTTGGTCAGATGATAGAGAGAGCTGGTTCTTGAGTGTGATCTAGAAAACTGAATATATTATGAATAAATGAATTTTGATATCAAAGAAGCTTTGCTGGATCCTATATTTGCTAACTACATACTAGTTTCTTTTTAGAGTTCTATCTCCCTTCTCATTGTATTGTCAAAACTATTTTAATCATGCTGCTTAAATATCTAAAATTCATTATAGTATGTTCTGATTCCATTTCATCAGTTTTGATTTAGGGAAAGCCACTTTACTATAAATTTTAGTCCAACGAAGTAAAAATATCATAAAAATGGCGCTAAAAGAAAACAATCTGTATATAATATAATAATAATTCTTGAGGTGGTGCATGTGCCGATGGCATTTGGTTGAAACATAAAATGTACTATACACCTATACAGTTCTCTGAAATATTAGAATCCTACATCTCACACAGACACATCAGAATTAAATAAGAGGAAGTCTACTCTCTTCTAAGGAGAACTAAAGCAAGAGAACCACAGGGGAGTGTTTTGATACGACATCTATATCTCTTGTACCTTAATGATTTGCCTAAATTAAAAAAGGATACTCCAATTAACTTTGCTGACGATACAGCCATATTAGCTGTGGGAAATAGCCATGAAGAAGTAGCAGAAAATATACAGGTATCAATGAATAAAATAGACAAATGTATAAGAAAGTGGATAATTGAAGCAAAAGAATTTATACATATGAACTATACCAATAGAATAAAACAACAGATACATATATACAATTTACAGGAAAATACAACTCTTGATGCTAAGCTATCGTGGAAAGCTCATATTAAAAAGAAATGGCAAAAACTTCCTGTACACAACAAGATTATACTTTGTAAAACATACTCTCATACCAATCTGGTCGTATGGTATTCAACTACGGGGTTGTGCTATTCAAAGTACTCTACAAATCATTCAAAGATTATAGATTATAGTGGAATTTTTCAGTCATGAGCTACGACTCCATCATCATATCAATGTTAAGTGAATCAAGTTCCTTGAACGAAGAAAAAGAAGACTTAAAAGGATTGAACCTTTTGAGTTGGTAAAGTGAGTTTGTAACAAAAAAATAAATGTGTGTCTTGAGATGTATGTTAATTAGTGAACCAAATGTATCAGAACTAAGGTTACCTACCTTAGCTAGTTACATAGTAGTAATTTGAGTTAGCTTTAAATTGCTGATATATTCTAAGATCAAATTGTAATATCAACACAATGTCGGGCAAGGGTAATTGTGACTTATTGACACATACAAATAGAATACTTGTAAAGCAAATCACAAATATTACAAAACTTCCAATATGTTGCTATTAAAAATGAAGAAAAAGCAGTCATTATAATGAATTTCTAATAATTTTTTCCGAATCCAATAAAAGTTTAAGTTTTCTTAACATTGGTTTCTGTTGACACATCACGATGAAACTCAAACAGTTTAATAACGATGAAAATATAGAGTAAAAATATTTACGCGCATAATAAAGTGAAACTGATCATTTCGTTTTCTTTTCCTAATGCTATACTACGATTTATCGGGTGTCAGATGAAATGCAATGTTCTGAATGGATTAAAGTGTTCCACTGAAATTATTCGATTAACTACTTATTTAAAAATCGAATACCCTATTAGAAACATTCCCAACTGCAAATCCTGTACCCATACGTTCTTAATGAGAATTAGTTATCCGGTCTGGTAAATAGGTTAATGGAAATTCTCGACTTACCGGAATATTTCAGCATAAATAATTCGATTTAAGTGACACTACAACTATCAAGATGCAGCTCTATGCTCGCTATACGGTAGCAATGAATATGAAACTAATAGCTGTTTACATACCAACAAGAGGAAATTTACACATTTGTTTGATATTGGAAAAATAACCGCTAATATAATGAAGCAATATATTCAAAGCGAAAATTCCATCCTATTTCCATAAACAAGTTGCGAAGTGAATTGATAATAATATTACATTATGATAATTCATGAAATTTTATGTTAACTTAATATGATAATTGATTGATAATTTTGGGTTTGGGTTTTCAAACAGCAGCTTTACAACGGAAAAAGTTTAAGGCAATATGGATCATATGATTATAATATTTCTCAATTTGTATACATTATTCAATTCTTACTGTGTCATATTCGAACATTATCACTCCTTCTCCACTTTTTTCGTTTATTTATTTATTATTCATATATTATTTTATTCGTTTCTGCTTTCGTATTTTTTCTTGTTTGTTGTTCTACTTCTTCAATCTTCACCTACATTGTATCACTCATTCTTCTCGAATCTTATACGGAGTATTCCGGGACTCATACGATCCTTCGTTTCTGAGTTATAGGCATTTGAAGTTGCGAAATCGGAATTTATATTTAAGTATACTTTCTAAATTATACATTGGAACATTATGAATTTTCAATTGATGATTACGTATGTCCATGTAGTGTCTGACGGAATAAATAATTCTACACTACTATATGAAGGCCGGGGGCGGCTCTTCCCCAACGGTACAATCTAAAGATATCTAAAATGGATATTTCAATCGATTTTTTAACAAAAAGATATTTTTTGTTCAACTCGATAAAATTTGTTTAAAGAGATATGTAGATTTTTAGATTGTTATACGTATCAAGGAAACCGTTCGCCATAAAGAGACATTCTTCAGAAAATTATCATAAATTGTTTAATTATTTATTGAAAATACTTACAAGAGGTATTGAAATACAAACATTTCTAATTGAACTGCATACTGTCTAAAATCGTATACTTAAATAAGAAAAAAATTGAAATTTGGAAAAAGTTAGTTCGTTAGCCTATAACTTATCAAATAAAAACAGAAATAAAACTATAATAAATGTTCGAAGTCTGCACTTTGAACTTCTACATACTTACGGAGTCTACGGAGTATTTTTAAATGTCTACTGATGAAGTTGTTTACATTTTTGGGCAGATGAAAATTCTTATGGTACAATTCAAACAAAAAATCAACATCGATAATTAAAATTTCCCCAAAATTATTTTCTACTTATATTATGTGGTATTCGTCTAAACATTCATAGGTACATGTGGTTCATGTACGATGGAGTCTCACCCACTTCCAAAACGATGTAAAAAATCATCTCAATAAAAGTTTTCCTTATAGTTGGATTGGTCGGGGAGGTGTCCATTTGCATATCTTTAGTTTGTACAGGTTGTTCTTGAAAAAGTTACGGACAGAAGACCCTTGGGCATGAGCCACCCCCGGTCGTTAGATAGTATCATACGACAATCATACGACGTGGAAATACGTAATCATCCATCAAAAATTCATAATTTTCGAATAAATAATGTAGAAAATATACTCAAATATGAATTCTGATTTCGTAGCTCTTTTTACATTAAGTTTTTGCGATATTTGACAAATTCATTCTCACTATGATAATTTATTGTGGAAAATATTCCCTCGCTTTCTAATTGAAAATTTACTTTCATTTTCTTCAGCTTAAGACGTAATATTTTTGTACAAATTTATTTTCTATATTTCAGTAAGTATGTTTAAAACGAGTTAGCACTGGGGATATCGATTTTGCGTAATATAATTCATCAATATTGATTTGAAACCAAGAAACATATTTTCCATATTATTTGTTGCTGAAGGAATCGCCATAAACGAATTACGCAAAGACTTTAAAACATTTTTTAGTGCAAGTATTTAAGATGGAGTCGGAAATTTCCTTAAACTTGCTTTCAACATGGAACAAGCTTGCCAGGATGTTGGTACACGCCCTAATCGGAGCTTTTGCGACTATGGCGACATTCCTAATTGATATTTATGTCGCTTATTTCAAAAGCTAATTCTCCTACAGCAGGCTCTCCGTATTTTGCATATTTTGTGAAGGGAATTACGATGATTGTGAGAATATCTGTTTGTCTTAATTTGCAGTAAATGCATATAAATCGTCGCAAAAAGTACCCAAACGTGAATGCGAAGCGTCTGGCAGTAATAAACTACTCGTAATTCATTAATATAAAGATATTTTCCAATGGTTTCCAATTATAAGCAAATATCTTCCATATAATCAAGGTGGCAATATCTGTTTTCATTTTTACTTTCAATTAGTAGGATTTTCATGCCATATTAATCGGTTACGTTATTTCCCACAACAGTTGATCATAGATCATCTGGTTCTGATTTTTTTCTCACTTTTCTCTAAGTTTCATGTTAATTGATTCAAAAATAATATTTCCCTGATAATTTAATTCCTCATCATACCTATTCATTGCTCAATTTTTTTATTAATTATTGTTTTGTACATGACTTCTTTGTGCAATTGAAATCCTTCAAAAAGAATAGCTTCAATAGAGTACAGCTCGAAATACACAGTAAAACTGACGTTTCCTATTATGATTGTGAATCGTGTTAAGTACAAAGGAAAAAGTCTTTATGGTGGAGTATTATTTTCTCTCTTACATATTAGGACGACGTAATGCTGTAATTTTATCATCAAATAATTCAATCAAAAAGAAACTTGGCACGTCTTGGGATAATTACGAATAAAAATAACAATGAACGTGTTTTTGATCAGAGTTTAGAAAATCCGAAAGTCATCTAGATAAGGACATCTTGTAGAAGAAAAAATTATGAGGAGTCATACAATTCAGCGTTGTATTATAATAGACAATAATATTTCAATACAATATCGGAACTTTTCAAAAATTAATTCATACCTAAAATTAACCTTGATCATCAAGAGAGGAAATGATTGAAGGTTTTATAGAATAACTGATTCAAGTTTCAATTTAAAAATCTTCAACAACCTTTGTTAGAGTGGCAATTTGAGCTATTTGCTATTTGCCTTTGATTTGAACTATTAGATACATCCAATATATGAATATATTGTTGATTATCGCTTTATTGCTTCAAATCTACCTCGCAAGCATTTATTGAGCATCACTTCTTTCGCTTTAGTTTTGTTTATGAAATTTCTTTTCCACTATATATACCTAATTGGGAGTATAATAAACCAGAGCTCTAAGTTAATGTCTGATGTGCAGTTTTAAAACACGAAGTCACTGGTTCGTTTTATATCAACAGTGTTCTCGATGCTTTTCATTTCCTCCGTGAAATTCCAAGGAGTAGGCAGATTGAGGCCTTGGAATAAACCAAGAAAAGGGATTATTCGTAGGCAGATTGAGACAACGGAATCGGGTCACTTTTTACCAATAACCACCCTATTCCCACCCTTCTCTTAATAATGGCTCCAAAGCGGAATTTTCAAAATTCCAACGCAGCTCAATCCGTGAAACCATTCTTGATTTGCGTCAAATCTGTCGTTTTACATTTTAAAATCTTTCCAGCAGATCATCAATTTCTTCAGGATTATTTTCGAAGCAGATTCATTCCATAATTATCTTTCCTCATTCTCCACATTTTACAGATACATACTATGGAGGTATGGCTAGATGACGTTTTTAAAATATTAACAGAAACTATCAATGAATTGGGCTGTTATTGGAACCTTCTTCGCATATCTGTCTCAAATCTTATCCAGGAACAAGACGAGAACTAGGAACATCTTTATTGAATCCGCTTTGTATCAATAATATTTACTTATATGGAATAATTTTCGTATTTTTATTTATTTGAAATGATTAAGAGTTTAGTACTGTTTATTTCGGGCGAAAGTTCAGTTGTATTCAGACTGTAATGTAATCCTATAATTCCTAGCTGGAAACTTTTTCGGGAATTCATAGGCCTTAGTAAGAGTATAGAGAACTGATATTAAGAACAATAGATTCCAAATTGGACGCAACTTTTATAAATAAACATCAGAATCACATTAATTGTGTGAAATAATCTCTAAATTGGATCTACCAAATTGATATAAATTATTGAAATCGATAAAAATCAGATGCAGCTAACACTTACACATGCATTTTTATATATAACAACTAATTTATTATTAGTTTTTTCCATCAAAACTATTATATCTTTTTATTTTTCAGGAGGATTCACTCTGGTTCAAAATCATCTATGACAGATGATCTTATCACAGGAACTCCCAATAGGTGAGTGAAATTTCATTTTCTGAGCTTTGCTTCTTACGTCTTTCTGCTGCATTACCAGACCTATGGTGTACATGTTCAGCTTGCACGTAACATAAGCCGTCAGTAGTTTACGTGTTGAAGAAAACTCGAAGTCGCACAAAATCTGTAATAATATTTTGAAAAAAACGAAAGAGTTCGGAACGTCAATTCTAACCCATTTTTTCAAACTAATTTTCTATCAAAAAAGATCTGGAATCAAGACGAGTTATCGTTTTCTTTAAATATGGTGTGTCAATTTTGTAAGTACAGGAAGTGTTCTCGTGATAATCAAAACAACAATATTCATTCAGTTACATACATTGTGATACTGATAGCCACAAGCGTTAGTTTCAATTGAATGCCTAACATTTTCTCTCTTACGTACACTGTTTCCCTGATAAATGGAACGACTCTTGAGAGTTGAGAAAGACTAATTTCTAACCTAATTTAAGTTCTCGAAAATCAAGGAAATTTTCCGAAAAACTTTTTTTTACTACGTGGAGCGAAGTGGGGTAACTATGAAAAAAAAACGAATTAGGAAAAAATAAACATCTAGGTCTATATATCAATTTTTGAAATCAGTTCCCAGCTATAATTCTCAATACTTACATTTGTTTTATTACTTAGCTAAAACCCCTTATAATTGCGCATTTTTAAATACGTTATTGTCCGAAGGCTGCCTGTACTTAATAACTGGTAAATGATCGATCCGCATGAGTTTTCCCTGTTTTTTATTATTTCACTATCATCCGGAATGTGCTCTTGACGAACTATTCGTTTTGTCCTTTTCTATTTATAAAAATCCATTGTTTTAAGGTCTAGGGATCTAGCTAATGTATCAAAGTCAATTTTCCAAAACATGTTTCACCAAACTGATTATTCAGTAATCTTTTTTGTAGAATGAGCAAGGCAGTAGTTATGTTGGAAGAAATGAGTCTGTAAGATATTTGAATGAAGTTCGTCCAATAAATCCCGGTAGAATCCATTAGTAAGTATGCTAGTTCAATCTTCTTTCAATAAAGAAACCATGGTCGTATGAAATTTTGAATTACTGCCTTTTTGCTTTAATTACATGATGGAGATTGTGTGAGAAAATTGACAGTGAAATCGCCTTACTTCGTCATCTTCTAAAATGTGACAAATGTCGACTTACTACGGATAAATTTTACTTATGTTATCAATCACGCTTCTATTATGAGTGCATCTATTGAATTTAAAGCAGTTCCTGCATCAGTTCTATGATAAGCTTTTTCCAATGGATATTCATGTTGTGTTAGATCGTTATAAGTGAAGTTGAAATTTAGGTTAGGGAGGTTAGTTGGTTGTTAATGCCGTTGAATTTTCATAGAATTTGTTTTTTCAAAATCTAAAATATATGCATAAATCCCACTAAGGTTATTTAAATCAGTTTTCAAATCAGTTTTTTTTCAAAAATAAACGTTTTTTCTAGTTTTTTTCAGTTGTCAAAACTTTGGCAGATTCATAATTCATATTGTGTCCCTCGTGATAGACATGAGTCGCTTATGAATACCTATCAGGATATAATCTGCTATCACTCTTGTGAGAAGTTATCCGACTGATTAGTGACCTTTTCGACTGACCAATATGTCACAATTTAAACAAGGTATTTCATATATTATTTTAGGCAATTATTTATTGATTGGTGTTATATTTTTTACTTTAGTAAAAATATTAACTGATTTTATATATGGTAAAGGTGTAAGAATTAATGGAAAAGAAATGTTCGAAATGACGTTTGAAAATGATGTTATACATTTATACATATTACTTATATTGTATTTGATTGTATTGTAATATAGCTGGAAAAGACTTTTTCACCATTTCCAATCCAGTGTCCTCTAGTTCATGAAATGCTCTTTCCATTTCGTTCTTTGTTCAGGTTATTAAAACTAAATCGTCTGCATATGCAATTTTTTGCTGTTTATGATGATAGATGAGCCCTGTTGATTGTATCTTGCTATCTCGTGAAATTTTTCCCAACACCAGATTTAAAGCTACTGTCGATATCAAATTTCCTTGTTTCAGTACCATTTAAATTCTAAATTTCTCTAATACAATTCCATCACTCGCTACTCTACCGTGTTAGGTATCTAAAGTCATATTAACTAGCTTCACAATTTTGTTGAGATTCCTAGTAGATTGAAGGCAGATTTTTTTCCATCTCCTGTGTCATACGCCTACTTAATATCGATAAATACGATATGAAGGCCCAAACTTCGCTCATAGCTTTTATCCACGATCCACTATCGACCTAAGGGTAGCTATCTGATCTGTTGTTCCTCTTTTCCTATTTTCGTGAAACCTTGATATTATTACACTATCCTCTCTTGGTACTTCATATCCAGAAGTGATATCCGTGTATAATTATCACATCAATATTCCATCTTTCAGCCATTGGTTCATCATTCCAAATATTCCGTATTTTTCTGCATATTCTTTCCCGTGTATCTTTTCTGTGATGGCTCATTTCAACACATTAATATTGTTATGGATAGACATGATATTGTTAGTTGGATTCTAATTATTGAAATAAACATAAAAAGTTGTAGTTGATTCTAAACAATTTATCTCAATAACTTTTTGTTGCATTTGCTACACAAAATGCTTTGTGAAAACTTCCAAATTTTCAATTTTTTCGAAACCAAAATTATTCTTCAATCTAGCAGGGCTGGACTTGAAAAAAATTGTAACCACAACATTTTATCTCTTAGAAGACTCGTTTTATTTATTCGGGGACACAGTTTATATTCACAAATTCGACCTTCTAATAATGATACACATTTTATAATTAGCATATATGCGTAGAATAATCTTGATATTCTGACCTTCTACGACTATTCTGCACCCAAAATAACATTGCAATATCCATTTCACTCCAAGTTTCCAATACGCGTTCATTTAACTTGGGACTTCGCCTCTGTTATTTGCTGTATTTGACAAGCCAAAAGAAAAACCATGGAATACAATAAGAAAAATGTCGCAAGCAGCGTCTGGTTTTCCTTGACGTCTTTATTAAACTTTTTGATCCGGCAATAAAAGAAAACCAATATTTTTCTCTACCTATATTATGTATATATAGAAATATGGGTATATAGTGATGATAAGCAACAAAGAACGGTAACACAATATTGAATATCGTTCCTGCGTCGGTTTTGTGTGATATTCGAAGAATTAGATTCTTAGAAAGATGAGAAATATTTTTCTAGAAAAAGCAAAGCTCTATTATATGGACTAAAAATATCCCCGATAGACTCGATAGTTAGAACTTCTGGTCCATGGGCAGAAAATGAATGAAAATAGACTCTATGTCCGAGGATTGTCCCAAAAGTACCTGGCCCAACAAAGAAAACACAAAAATTTTGGAAAAAAATATAATTATTCTTCAACGTTATCTGCTTTTAGCTCCATACACTTTTCCCAGCGATGTTCAATAATTTAGATTTTCTTTTTATATAAAGAAGTTACGCTCTCAAAATAGTGATTAACTGCCGACATCACCTGTTCTAAATTCTAAATTAATTGTGCAATTTTTTCAAGTCTGGGACAGAAAATAATCAGAGGGGGCTAAATCTAGCAAATAAGATGCATGAGATAGCAATTCAAACTCCAATTCATTAATTTTGGCAATTGCAATAACGGATGTGTGATAACTTTTTCTTCTTAAACAAATGCTGCCTTTTTGCTTGATTTCTTCGCTCAAACGTTGTAATAAGTTGTAATAAGCATAATAATCGTTGATAGTTTTTCCTTTTCTAAGATAGTCAATGAAACTTATTTCACGCTCATTTCAAAAAAACGGCACATGACCTTGCCTGCAGATGGAACGGACTTTGTCTTCTTTGGAGTCGGTTCTCCCTTTACAGTCCATTGTTTTGATTTCTCTTTTGTTTCTGGTGTGAAGTGATGGACCCACGCTTTATACATGGTTATGAAACGGTACAAAAATTCGGATTTATTTCTATGTTTTTATTCCATTGTTAACCCATCTTGCGCAAGCTTGAGCACTCTCAGTCGCCTATCATCCTGTACCACTTTGTGGATTTTCTGCAACATTTCGGGGGTCATCACCTCATTTGGTCAACCAATGCGATGCTGGTCTTCGCATTTCCTACGGCCTCATTTACCCAGTTGATAATGGAAGTGCAGCCTCATCCAGAGTAGAATCTAGTTCAGCTTTTATATTTGTTGGGCTGAAGCCTTTCAAATCAAAGTATTGGATCACATAACGATGACCAATTCTTTCCATGTTTATAAATTCACTGAAAACGTGGCGTCTTCAAACTAGAAAGATATGCTGTATAGATTGTGTATTTTCTAGTACAGTTGTGTTTTTAAGCAACTACCGTTAGTTCTAGGTAAAGCCAGGTAATTCTGGGACCATCCTCGTAGTAGGAATGCATATAATGAACAAGACACAGCGACCAAGACAAAAAGGGGACGACCACGTCGAGAAGAGAAGGTTCTGTAGGGAAGGTTAGAAAATTCAAACAATTGGCATAATGAAAGAGATAAAGTGAAGTTCTTTAAGTCATAACCCATAGAAAAGAATATTGTGATCCGATTGTAATAAAATAAAAATATTTCACTGTAGCATAAATTTATCCAGCAGCGATTAACAATTTTAGTAACAACATGAATATCTTGTACCAAGGCAACACAACGATCCAAATGTATTTCCCTCAACTGATTAATAATGAAATCAGCATCGACTTGCAGAACTCGCTCTTATTTCGTTTTCTCTAGGAAGATTTTCTGTGACCGGCATACATTTTCTAGTCCATAGACATTCGAATAGATTATTTTATTATTCTGAACTGGTTGTATGAAATTGGTAATGATTTAAACGATATTTAAAATGCTGCTATGAAAATAGAGATGTCAAATAATTTATTTCCTTCCCGGTGATTACATTCACTTAAATATAGAGTTAGGTTACTAAATTTGCACATTTCGGACTACTTATACACAAAAAAAACCAGTACGAAATTGATTCTATATGATTTACCAAGGGACTCTATTTTGAAACACTGAAATATAATATACATCACAAGCTATTAACCGTAACATCGTTATCGTAAAATTCTCAAGCGAATGTTTCATCTAATGATATTTGTTTACAAATTTGTCTTGATTCATTGCTTTATCTATTCCAACATTGTTACAACAGAAGTTTTCCACAATTTTAGATAACAATGCAACTTGGTTCATATCGGTTCAGTTAGGTGGTTGCCGAGTTTTTTTGTAGTAAGAAAATTCCATCGAATCGCAGATAGACTAAGGATTATCAGTATAGGATATTCATTTATACCAGGAAACTAACTGATGGAGACTGGAAACTGGGCATCCTAGCGCAATTGATGCAGGGGAAGATCGGTACGCTGCACATTGTACATCGGAACTAAACCATAACAGTCCCAGCTCTCCGAAGTCATATTAGAAAAACGTATGATCCAGTACCATAATTCGGAGACTTTCTGGAACCAATCTGCAGCTTGGGAGATCTTTGATAAGGCTCAGGCTACTTTCTAGAGAGGGCCAATGTAACAAGCAAGACTATCTTTTGTTAGAGAAGTCGTTTTTGATAATATTTTAGAGTGGTATATCCATATATATATATGGATGTATATGGCGCTGAATATATATATATTCAGCGCCTTATTTTTCTGTTAGTACCCTCTAAATTGTCCATCCTTGTTGTATTATCCTTGATAAAGTCGTTGTATATAAACTTTCCTCCACTTTCTATTGTGTAGCGCCTCTCACTTTCCTACTGGACTCTATATATTCCTAATTCATCATTGTGAGCGAAATTTTTGTGAACTATATTGAAAAGTCAAGTAAAATTGTACAAAAAGTAATCAGAACAGCCTTATTAGCTAAATCAACACTCTTCAAGGTCATTAATCGAAAGAATAATAGTAACTCAGAAGGGGGTCAACGAATTTTAACGTTGCATGTATGATGAAAATGATTGAATGATAGTTAAATGAAAAATTATTTGTTTAAACGTTTTATTCGCCGTTTCGTCTAACGATATGTACTACCCAATCCAAGTACCACATCCATAGTTGTATTTATATAATTGTTTTCAACATAGACCAGTTATCGTTTTATCTATCTGCTTTGATGTGAGAGACTATTCAAACTTCTCTATTGCGGCTGATCAAAAGTTTTTCTTGTTTACTTTCTGGTTTAGCTACGCAATTGTCCGTCGATAGTCTTGAATATGGCCTATTGTAAGCCTGTAATAATGGTTTATTAAACACGATTTTTAAGTCTGCTCAGGACTTTTCACAATGCATTTCATCTCCCGTTCCTAATAATGTCGGAACAAAGCAGTTGATTTTAATCTGAAAGTAAACAAAATTTCATTGGTTAATATTTTTCCTATAGATCTCATATTATGAGTGACGTGCAATAAATTCAGTTCAAAGTAGTACCACAAAAATTATTCCAGCGAATGAAGTTATTTATAAGAGGCACGACAATCCTTATAATGGTTTCTGGTAGTGATATTCTGAGATTCAAAATGATGAATTCGAGTGAATCTTCAGTAACATAAAATTCTTTTTCATTACCTAGTCAGGACTAAATCTGCTTAGGATGTTTATTTTTGATAGGTGGTGTAGAAGTATTCAAATGACTTTTATTCTAAAATTATGATGCGTTCTCATTAATCTAAATCCAGAACGTCAATCAATGTCGTTATCATCTCCGAATAATTTCATTTCTGTACAAAATAAACTTTAGGTCATTCACAATGTGCTAGCTTTACAAATTGAGTGAAAAATATTGATGGCATTATTAACTACTAGAATAGGTCGTTTTTACCTAGATTGTTGAGATTAATTCGTCATTCTGTAAAAAGACCTTGTTTGGTGATGACTTCAAAAAATGTATCAGTCTATTTATTGTCAAGATTTTTTGGGTTACACTCACGTTTCTGGACTAAATTTTTGTTTTCGTCCTTTACATTTGAATGTAACTTACCAATAAATGCGAGAGATTATAATGCGTAGCTTGCGAGACAAATATAGATTTTTTAAACGTCCATACGTTTTTTTCTCTATATACTATATACTTCACTTTCAATAGTATCTTATCAAATTAGGCTTCTGGAAAAAATCTATCAGCATGAAAGGAACAAAAACTGGTGCTATGCTGCCTTTCCAAATACTAGACACAATCGTGTACTTAACGTAAAATCACAATTTATACCAGTCAGGCTTCTACCAAATTTCCAAGTTTTTGGTTCAGCAATAGAAGTGAGTCTCATTTTAGAATCTGGAAGAGTCAGACTTTGCGTTAAGTGAAAAGGATTAGATTTTTATCGCTTTAATACCCTTTCAAAAATAAATTTCTTTCTTTCTCGTCATAACAAGCATGTAGACAATCTAGTCTTAGAAACAGACTGCTAACAAATAACAAAATAACTGTGGAAGAATGTATAAATAAAAAAAATTAGGTTGTAAGAAGAATCGAAGCACTTTCGGCACGAACAATGCATCAACAAACCAACAAGATATGCACAGTTACATCCAGCATAGTCACTATAGACTATAAACTCAAGTTTGAGCACGCACACATCTTTATAAAATAAATGTAGTAGAATCAAAATTGTGCGACAGCTGTATCCATAATGTAATAAATATATGGAGCATACAGAAGAAATGTATGAGAATAATAATCGATATTTCAACTCCAATTAACATACTAAGCTTTCTATATTTTCAAAAATTAATAGAGAGTGCAAGTTGATATGATAATATAGTCAGACTGTGTTAAATGGAAAGGATCATATTTTTATTGCTTAAACGCACTTTGGAGAATAAATTTATTTCTTTCTGTTTCATGTTGCGAAACAGTTGCAATGTGGAAATTGACATAGATATAATGAGGATGTTTATGTTTTCCAATTGGAAAGAACCATGCCTTAACTTTAGTTCTAAATGAACAAAAGTATTCTCACCTTTTATTAAGTTGGAGAAAAGATATTTTCATAGATATCTAGCTCGTATGTTGTAAATTTCTCCATAGATGATCAGAATATCGACGTGAGTGAAACGTCAAAGTGTTGGAAAATTTTGCAAATAACTGTATGGCGGAGTTTTGATTTTGATTGTTTGAAAACAAAGACTAATTATAGACTTTTTAGCTGAATGTTATTAAAGAAGCAATAATTTAAAAAAAAAATTAAAATCAAATATTGTAAGTTAGGTATACTTTATATCAAACTATCCAAGTTTCGGAAATAAGAAGCAAGTATGCAATACAATGTTTTCCGATTGGAAAAAACCATGCCATAACTTTAATTTTAGAAGTTTTAGAAGTATTTTATTACCTGTTATTAGGTAGAAGGAATGATATTTATTAGATTTCTAGCACGTCTGTTGTTAGTTTCTACATAGATGATCAGCAAATCGATGTGATTGGAACGGAAAATTTTGCCGTATGGCGTAGTTTTGATTTCGAATGGACAAAAAATAATTATAGACTTTTTAAGAAGAAGTGTATTGAAGAAAAACCTTCGAAATGAAAAGTTCAGTTTGACAGAAAAGAAAGCAAAATATGGTTCTGTATTGTATGTCTAGTGAACTACATTACAAAAATATCTATCCATGTTTTGGAAATAAGAAACACGTATGCAATACATACAAAGTACATTTTTGAAAATAATAAAAAGTATTTCGATGATATAAATCACATTCCTTTGAAAATATTTGTCTTCTTTCGGGAGGTTCCTTGTCTAAGTTTCTGGTCAATTCCTTTCTGGCTTGTAGGTTTCGTGATAATAGATTTTCCATAATATACTAAAGCATAGAATACAGTTGCTATCGCTTAATATCACATTGTACATTGTATGTAGATGATTTTTTATCTATTACATCCACACCACCTTTAGTTTTATTGTAAAAAGTGATTATATGTGGTTTTCACTCTCTGCTTTGGACTTTTGACCACGCAGGCGCCTGTGGCAACAAAGTTTGGAAGTCCGAATTTAATTAAACTCTCTACACGGTTTTTAGAAGCCAAAACACTGGTAGGTAGACTAATTTCATTATTACCGACTGTTTCCACAGGTATCTAGCGACATTCTTCCAGTAATATTTGAATAATTCATACCATATCTTGGTAAAATTAGTATCAAAATAACATCGGTTGGTTTGCGATAATGTTTCCCCGTTTAGTTTTTATGTTATTAGGAAAACATCGCTTGTACCATATAGTTTCATCTTCACCTATGCTGGAATGTTTCTTTTCTTCCATACTACTTACTTCTTTCAAAATTTCAGTTCTATCCAAAAGCCATTGTGATTCTGGGAACATACTTGCTTTCCTATCCAATTGGTGCTCTATCTTCTTTTACCTCGTCCCTCAACTTTTTCAAGTACCCTATAAACAAAAAATTATAAAATATTAAACTGAAGTCAAAACAAATAGCTATTGGCATAAAATGTTTCTAAAAGTTCTCTGTTATATAGTGGTTAAAACATCATGGGACATCCAGTACATACATGGAATTACTGCAAAAAATATATTGATAATATGTTCGTGATGTTAATTTTTATAAAGCTAGTTCCACTTTTGTATTCCGAGTTTTTCATTCATTATTAAAAGTAATGAATGCATTTGATAATGTTAGATTTCCAATAAAATTCGTTGACAAGTTGTCAATGCAGCTTTTATCATGTATACATATTATTTTGTGACTGTTCAATAATAATAAATTCCGCTTAATGCTCCAATAATGGTGATTCCAAACAAATACTGTATTTTGAATTATTTTGAAACAAAGCATTTTAATTTATAAAACCAGAATATTGGAATGTATTGTACCGTTAATGGAAGTGATAAGTTTCTATCAAAATAAATCTATTTATATCTAGAATGTGAATAATTATCAATAACACAAAAATTTCTTATATTCAAAGGCTAAAAGCTAACATAGGGGAAATAGGGGCAGTTCACTCAATTGAGGAATAGAATTTCATTCTTTCGGTATTCCATTTCAATTCATCACAATTTCCTTCAGGTATTTCTTCAAAATAT
Organism: Diorhabda carinulata; assembly: GCF_026250575.1. Lineage (NCBI taxonomy): Eukaryota > Metazoa > Arthropoda > Insecta > Coleoptera > Chrysomelidae > Diorhabda > Diorhabda carinulata. The sequence goes on from NC_079470.1 coordinate 8,728,795, forward strand.
TGATGAAGACATTCTTTCCAAACCAAATTTCTCATATAAAATTCATTCTAGGACAGGGAATTGCTCTTGCCTTTAAGTGTAACGTTATAATGCAGAATATGAATTAAAAGAATTCTTTTAGAGCTTTGCAGTACGCTTAGATTCCTTGACAATTTTTTTTCTTTATATAGTTTTTCCTGCGACTAGTCGCTTTGTGTGACAAATTATCATTCCAAACTTCATCTCTGGATACTTTCACCTTTGGTCGTACTAAAATGACTCTCAGAAACTTTTATGAAGAATTGCTTGTTATCCTAGGAACGATAATTACTTCGTGTTAGATAAAATTGAGGAAGCAGTTAAAAAGACTTTTTGAAAATTATGGCACAATGCTGACAGAGAAAATTTTGTCGATTTGCATGTCGAGGAATTTGGTTTGAAGTTTTTCGAAAAAAAAAACATAAATGTGCTTCATCAAAATATGACATAACAGTTTTTTCATCTCAAAAATATGTACCAGCTATCATTAAAATTATTCGTAGTTGTATTGAAATTTACAAAACAGTACTATAAATTTCACTTAAATTATTTAGATCTTTTTTATCTTGAGAGTTTTATCGTTATTATGAATGTGAGCCATTTCTAAAATTCATTTTTACCTGTATTTGATTCCGTTTCAAGAATTTTTGAATCTTTTTAATATAATTTATGTATTTTTGATATTTCGTGGTTCGTTAATGCAGTTTTTCATCGTATCAATGATCTCACAGTCTATTCTCTAGATACTGAGATATCTGTCCTATGTAGATAGCGTCAGAATCAGTACAAGGTGATGTTGCCTAGCTCAGAGTTTTCTTCCAGGAAGTACCCAGTTCAGAATTCGGTTTAACTAGCATATCTTGACATTCATTGGGCATGAAAGTGCCATTGCAGTGCTATGTTTTCTAGTTTACTGATTTCTTTCTGGCGCATTTACATGCTGTAAGCGATGAACAAAGCTAGATGTACCATCAGGACATATGCTTAATGAAGAAAAGCTATCAAAGGGAAAGGTGTCCAGAAATACAAGTAGATTATTGTTGGAGACGTAATAAAGAATCTCCAGAATTCAAGTAATAACGAAAATCAAAAATATTATTCTACAAAGTGAGTTTTATGTCTGGAATGCCTCAATTATCTCGGCAACGGCTTGTATGATTTTTATAAATTTTGGTGTACAAGGGTCTAGTGCCGACATTATGATGGTATTCACAATGTTATCACATCTTTTTTTTTCCGGAGAAATAATTAACTTTGTTATTTCCAATTGATCACCCTGGTTGTTGGTTATAGAGTTGTCAGATGACGATTTTGATAGACGTGAAGGGTTTGCAGACCTAATGATGGTAAAATTTTACAATTAGAACGATCCAAATTTGTAATGTTATGTTTTGCGGTGTAGCCAAAACTGAATATATGGACTGGAATAATAGGCGACAAACTAATTGGTTTCTTTTTTTAGTTTTAAAAATCGCATGGCTTGTTTTATTGAACTAAATGGACAACATTTTGAGCATCTGCTGTGATCGTCTTCACTTTTTGTTTTCGAAATTTCGTAATTTTTCTACTTCACAAATGTGGATCTACAAATAATCTACAAACATTTTAAGATTTGTCTTCAGTTGTTGTAGTTTTCTCCACCTTAATTGAATGAGTATTCAATCGTAACCATCTAAATGTACAATATTAATGGTAACTTTGGTGGAGATACTGTGAATGTAGCTATAAATCCGAAATTATGTCATTTAGGTATAGAGAAAGAATATCACATAAAAAATAATCAGTATTCCTTAACGATTTCAAAAAACACAAAATATATAGGGTGATATATTTGAAATAACAAAGTTCTAGTTTTTTCTAAAAAAAAAAGATCTAACAATGTAGATACTATCAAAATACCAGCCGTATCACAAGACCCTTGGGCACAAACATTTACAAAAATCGCAAAAGACGTTTCCAAGATAATTGAGACGTTCCACACATAAAACTCACTCTGTATATTAAGCAATCATACCTCAAAATATAGCTTTTTTAAAAATATATGTTTTGATGAAGGAAACCTGATGTGCTGTTTTTTTTTCATTCACACATTATTGTTTGGCGGCCCTGATACATTCAAAATTTGATATGTTTGCGTGGGATACAAAAAGCAAAGATTTTCCTAACTAAAGTATTTTAAATTGAAAAGTAATGAATTCAAATGATCACTTCCACCAATTATTATTGTTTTTCAGATAAGGTGAAATTGAAATACATTAATTTGATGTCTCTCCAAAATATACGGTACTAATGTTATCACGAACCAAACTCCTCATCTTTTTATAAGAAAAGATTGATCGCCAAATATTTGCAACCATTCATTAAGTTTTTTAATTCAAATTCTCACCATATTTGGGAATTTAAGTTATATAAATCTCAACAGTTTTTTCTCGCCTACTCACAATAATAATTATAAGGAATGTAATACATATCAATGCAGAACGTAATAAAAAATTTAATTCGTCTCCTAAAGGCGTATGAAAATGAGACAGAAAAAAATCAAGAGAAATGAAGAAAGAAATTTCAATTCAGATGTGTACAGCCCTCTAGTCACAGAATAAATATAATTTTCGAGAAGTTTCGAATCAAAAGTTTTTTTTCTCCTTGCTTAAGCTGCATTTGAAATTATTCAATTAGTTCTTTATTGTGTCATTAGATATTTCCCAAATAAAAGTTTGAATTGACGACTCGAATGCGAAATATAGCGAACGTAAAGATCAAAGTGAAAATTCTTTGTAATGAAATCTAATTTAATTCAATAGCAGTTAAGATCTTTTTGAATACAAAAAAATTTGTCGTTATTACCAAATGTCGCTAGAGAAAATTTTCTCAACCAGTGCGGTGTCTTTATTAGGGGGCGATGTAACTCTACTAGAAGAGAAATAGATAAAAACTAGTTAACAAAATTAGTTTTTAAAAATACCATTTTATATACGTGAGCTACGCTATAAACGGTAAATAAATGTGGAAATCTTTCTAAAATAGTGACAGGTCATGGAACATACAACGAACACAACACCAACGGCTATAAAGCAAGGGTTTGTTAACAGGTTAAGGTTTTCTCTCGTACTACAGGATTAATGAAAGTAGTTAGCAGGTATACATTACAAAAAGTTTACCTGCAGTTCTTAAGACATTCAATATTGCAGGTTGAAGTTGCATCACTACAAGAAAAAATTGAAACAATTACTGAAACTCCACCTTATACACCTGATCTGTATGATTTCTAGTTATTTTTTAACCTAAAGAAGCATTACTGTGGACAATTTACGAGATAGATGAGCAGTTTAACAATTTTTTAAGAGCATCTCCTAAAACGTCTGAATTCAATTTCATAAGTTCTGTAGCCTTCGGTACAAATGTGCATTGATGTAGATAGTGAAATTAATAATAAATTGAACAGTCCCAAGAAGTCCGATTTCTGTTCATCTTCAATTCTTGTTTTAAAATTAGGATTTCAAAAATAATATACGTAATGTCATCCCAAAGCTTTTAAACTCAATCATAATCCCTCTAGTCTCCTATATTCTTCTTTCCACATTATTCCTTATAGTACCAGTATGTTAATTTTATATTTTTCCTTTGTTTTGGTATGGAATCTATTTTTCCTGTTCAGAGCATCGTTTTTACATTCCATTTTTCCTCATATTTTCTTCCATTTCTGTTTTATCCTTATCATTTTCTTCTCCATTGGTGCGTCTTGGTTTTTTGTTTTGGTCTCATCACCCTTTCAAGTATTACTCCATTATCTCAATTATATTTCGTTTTTGACTTGATTTTGCGCGCTGTATGGTAAATCTATTGCATACGCCCCCTTTCCATGAGCATCGTAAACTAGTAACACTAATTTTCCAGTTCGCAGCGAATATTATCATCAATCAGAAGTTAATTTTCTAATAAATTAATTTAATTGCTTTGACGTACCCGTTTCGCTCATTGTTTGGTGAATAGATAGTGTAGAATGGAGTAGGTGGGTGAATGTATTCTATATTTTATGGAGATGAATTATCATTGTTCTCTATTCTATTTATTCTCTAGTTAGTAAAAATTAACATTTTTAAGAGTTGCAAAAAAACATCAAAGAAGTATTTTACATATATATATATATATATATATATATACAAAATTCCTAAGTAAAAAATTTATTATTGGCAGTAATTAATATTTGCCAAGTTAGTATCTCTTGATAATAATATTATTTTCTAAATCATTCCAAAGTTTGCATGAAACAAACCTAGTTCTGTAATAGGTCTCGACCAAACTTATTGACTAAGATTTCCTCAAAATACTATCAACACGGCTTCGAGACAAATTGAGTTTCGATGAAAACTATTGTTATTGGAAAATACGACTTACCGATTGTTTACAATATAGATTTAGTGGAGTTTGGAAGGAGTGTTTTGTCCCGAGTACAATTATTTTGAAATGTTCCAATTGTGTCTAAACGTAGTTTTAAATCGATACCAAATCTTACAATGTTTGTAGCGAGAGTCACATGAGACAAAAGTGATTTATGTTTGCAAATTATGCACCTACAGGATAATCTTAAAAATTAGTCGGTTTATAAGTTTGTTTATTGGCATGTACTTAGTGGTTTTTATCAGTAATATTTTGTTTTTTTGTATACTGGGTATTACAGTTTTTAATTACAAAACAGTGGGGTGAATTGATACGCCATTTGTATAAACTGACCTAACGTAATTTATTTATACACTTATATTCAACTATTTCCTTATCACTAAACTATTCAATATCACTTACTACTGAACTCTTATTATCTAATTTATTTAAATTGATCGTTCTATTTACTTTTTATGATACTAATAACATCAAATTATTTACTGACTTCGACTGATAGAGACTCGTTTAATATACACTATATCTATACTAGAATCTTAATTTTTCTGGAAATTTTTAATTAGTCGTGAACAAACAAAACTGGGCGTAAAAAATACAAAGAAATAGAGGCCACAAAAAACGTAATATAAATAGACAATCAACATCTATATCAGTGGATGAGTTAGTAAAAATATGACAATACAGAAAGGAGAGGGAAATTGGTGTTCCACTTCCGTCATTTTCTTCTTTCTGTAAAGCAGACAGAAGTATATGACTTCTTTAAAGAGTTTGGTTCCAGAAGTACCTGGCTCAATAAAAAAACACAAGAATTTGAAAAAAATATATTTATTTTTCATCTTCTTTTAACTAGCCATTAACTGTCGACGTCACCTCTTCATTGTTAGAAAATCTTTGACCACTGAACCTTTTTTTTCAAATTTGGTAACAGTAAATAATCCGAGTAGGCTAAATCTGGCGAATATGGTGCATGAGGTAGCAATTCAAACTTATTAATTTTAGCAATTGCAATAATGGATGTGTGAGCTGGTGCATTTTCTTGATAAAACAACACTTTCTTCTCAGTCGAATACGGCCGTTTTCGCTTGATTTCTCGTTGCAATAAGTTGGCATGATACCCGCAATTGATATTTTTTTCCTTTTCCAAGATAGTCAATGGAAAGTTTCCCACGCGCATCCTAAAAAACTGACCTTTCCTGCAGATAAAACTGTATTTTCCTTCTTAGGAGCCGGTTCTCCCTTTTCAGACCATTGTTGGTGTTCTCTTGTTCCGGACGTTTCATCCATGGTTATGAAACGGCGCAAAAATTCGGATTTTTCTGTGGTACGTTGCCAAACACTCGATGAAAACATCTTCACGACACTATTTTTGTTCCATTGTGAGTAAACGCGGCAACGATCTTACGTTCAGCTTCGTCATGTCCAAATTTTCAGTTAATATGCAATGTCTCGCACTTTTTGAAATTCCTACTATGTATGCTAGCTCGTGCACTTCCAGTCGACGATCATACAATACCGTTTTGTGGATTTCCTTCATCATTTCTGGAGTCGTCGTTGACGACTCAGATACTGATCTTCGCAGGTCCTACGGCCTCGTTTGAACTCTGCTACCCAATGGCTCATTATATATATAATACAATAACAGAGGAGCAGTCCCATCCACAGTAGTATCTAGTTGAGCTTTTATATTGGTTGGGCCAACGCCTTTTATATAAAAGTTCTCTACCACATAACGGTGAACAATTATTCCATGTTTACAAATCCACTGAAAATGTTCACTATTGATGGCAGTCAACAAATCCTAAGCAACGTGTTTTCTTCAGACTTGAAGCGTATGCAGTATACTTTCTAATACAGAGGTATTTTTCAAGCAACTAGTGCCATCTCTGGATCCAACAATCCATTCATTTGTTGCATTATCTGTTTCTTCTTCGTTTTTCCTCCAATTGTTGATTTTTTGGATGGAGCTTCCACGTACCTCTGTTCTTTCATAACTTGTTCTACACTAGAGTTAATGTTAATTCCATATTTTTCCTTGTAGTAGATTATAGTTTCCATCTTTTTTTTAATGGCGTAGGAACCAATTGAAGTATTGTGAATTTTCTTTGCTGCAGCTATGATTTTTTGTTTTAACTCCACTAATCTATTAATCCTTACATTATTTTATTTTACAAATCTTTTTCTTCACGTAATTCCTCATATATCCAAATTTTTCGCTTCTCACCATTCCTCTAACGAATTGTAATTGAAGGTTAACGTCTTATTTCTGTTCATTGTTCCAGTCGGTACTATCAGACTTCTCTTGAAGATATGGTGTATTCCAATTCTCCAACATAAACGTAATGGCTCTTCTTCTACGATTCAAATAAAACTACGAGAACAAATTCCGATTTATTCCAAAATATAAAACGCTATAGTAAACCTTTTTTAGTTTATACTGATGGTAGACTTAACCTTTGTATCTCGATCGAGCAAAGACAAAGAGAAATATTTCAGTAATTCATATTTAGTAATCTTGAAAGTCCTCCAAATAAATCGTGTTGATGAATGATATCCTTATTAACCGCCGTAGCCAGAATGAAGTCATTATTGTGATATCAACAACTTATAGAAAATTAATGTCCATAAGGCTCCTGTTCAAGTAAATTATCTTAATCCACGAGATTAATAATCATGGCGTCGTTTCCGACAACTGGGGAAATTAATCCTTGATTGAGGACCTAATCCTGTCCCTCAAGTGGCAAGGTCGACAAGGAGGAGGACCTTCCGACTAATGTAATTACCTAGCTATATTGAATAGCCCCAAGCAACTCCGCATTCTGCTACTGAATTGAAGAGTTTTGTGGTAGATCGTATATAATTCAAGAAGTAAGTTGACCATATTAATGGAAATAAGAAGCATGCTAGTCCTTCATCTGTTTATATTGTAAGTACCAAAGGGTGAATTAGAATTTTAGATGTTCAGTCAATACGACAATGAGATAAAAATTAACTATTAAGAAATTGTTTATTCTGAGAATGTTGATCAAGTTATCAGAACTAACTTTAAAACCCGAAAAATTCCAGGAGTCCCACGTATATACGTAGAGAGGATAAAATTATAGTGCCACACAATTTCTAAATAATGACAGCAAGAAACAAGCATCACTAAGGGCATTTTTTGCATAAATAAATTTTTATATCTTTTTAAGGACAGATTACTATTCTTTTGAAACTGACATTAACCATAAAGTATTTTCAAGCCTTTTCAATGATTTTGATGAATTTCTTTTCAAAAATATCAGAAGTACAGTGATATAAATTCAGAACCTGATTTTATTGATTGGGCAATGGGACTAAAGGCCACTTGACATTATGCAATACAACGTGCAATGCAATATTTCTTGATCAAAAGCATGCGCAGATGGAGTTAAGCTGATTGTTTCATGCTAGCAAATTTTCATTTTTAAACCGCACACAAATATTAAATAGAATGCAATACTTATCTATGCAATATATTGGTCTCGCAATAAATTGCATGCAATTTCTAGCACGTTGTCCTTCAATATGTCAAGCGGTCTCAAAGGAAATTGTTTCACGCATCTTATTCATAATAATGAAAAAACTATAAATGATGTACTTAAAAGCGGTGGTAATAAATTGAATGTAAACATTTAAAATGCTGCTACAGCGGTCCAAAGTTGACCGGGTTCGTCAATGCTCATGACAACCCAGTCAAAACCACATATTTACCTTACTTCCATGTTTTTTTTATTGTGAACCTATTTTCGAGAATTTTTTTCCAATACTCACAATTTTACTTTTTTCCCCGCCACCTATGAGTTTGTAGGCGCGTTTTTTACGTGGTATAACCAGTAAGCCTATTCCACAGACAACTCGCTGATGAGGTAATCTTTGACATAATTATGTTATCAATATTCTATTCTACTCTTCTTCGATGGTCCAGACTGTGGCTCAGAATCTAATTCAACGTCGAATATAAAAGTTTGGGGAATGACAGGAGTTGGTATCATCGTTGGCAATTTTTGTCCGAATCCATTTTCTTTCATTAGAGACACACTGTGGAGTATCTGAGGACTGCTTTCCTGCAATCGCACAATTTCCTTTACATCTGCAGAAAATTAATTTCATAAGATCGGGGGGTGCTGGAGGCCTCGAAGTTTCTATGCTTTTTCCAGCTCCAATATACAGGATTATAGTATTTTCTAAGCCATGATTGTACCTTGGATACTGTGAAAATGGGCTGCATCTTGTGTTGGTGGAAACGATGATAAACTGAATGAATTTCTTAATACTTTATTGGAGAATCGTTTTTATCTCATAATATCATATAGAGAATCGTCTTTGCTGACACCGTATAAAGCAACGAAAAAACGTTGGCCAATAAAACTAAGCAAAGGTGGATCTACTTTCTCATTCAAGAATAGCTCTGTACCACCAGCTAACTCAGAATTTTTACGAATTTTAGTTTTCCTTTTTAACGGACGCTAAAGTTATATCTTGAAAAAGCATAGAGAAACAGTAAATTTTCCGCTATGAAATCTCCATACACAAACACTGGAGAGATGTACAACCTTTTGAAGGTTTTGAAAACAAAATATTTCACTTTTTCCTCTCTGATGTCGCGAACAACACAAGGAAGTCGTGCAGTAAGTGCAGTAAATGACTGCATCTGCATCTGATATAGCCTGGTCAACACAAAAACCTATGTCAGAGTATTTTTCAATAGGTCTATGAAATTAGAGTTGTTTTTCCATTACTAAGAGATTTTTTTTGCGATATTGTTGGTACAGTACTTTTGTCACATTCAGTTTCTGTAGATTGCTGCTTCTTCGTGCGACGCAATCATTCACACGACTTTGTTTCTGCCATATCAGGATTTTCGGAGTAGCTATTAAATATAATACTTGCAGATAGTTCATAGACTCCTTGTACATAACGAACATACTTCTCACGAGTGTTCAATGATAAATTCCAATCCAAACCACTTTATGTTACAAAAAGTCACCATCGATAACAAATGAACTCTGGGAATATTACTCGTATTAATCTATTGTTCTAATGGTATGAAAATAAAATACAATTAAAACATAAAAGTAGGGTAAACATGTTGTTTCAACCGGGTTATCATAAGCATTGACGAACCCAGTCAACTTTGGAGCGTTGTAACAGCATTTTAATTTAATGAAATTTAGAAAAATCATAAGGGAAAATAGAGATCCTCTACAAAGTTGTACTGACATAATTTTTTCGTGAAATCAATAAAAAAAAGTTATTTCGAAAAAAAGAAAATTTCTGATGATATTTCTCCACTTTTTTGCTTATAATTTTGTAAACTTTGGATTTATGACTAAAAGTCACTGAAACATAATTGTAGACAAAGAGATTTGTAACAAAATATGTCTTCACAAATATTTTTTAAGATCGATAGTTTCCAAAATATCGTAAAAAACGTGTTTTCACTCCTTATTCCAATACGGTGGCCGGTGGACAAGGGCGGCAACCCCACAAACTTGGGGTTAAGTTTTTATTGACCCCCCTACATATCTTCCAAAAATTGTTCAGTTTGGCCCTCAAATTCTAACATTTCAAGGGACTGTATATAGTCTAGTACCGGGAAATTATGTTGCTTTCTTACGGGTATAGTGGGAGTACATCTAATCCCAATGTATTACATTTTCCTATTATACACCTTGTTTTACATTGTTGCGTTGCAGAATAACGTTTATTCTGTTTAAAATATCCGGATACACAATAAAGCTTTGTATTATGTTCGTTCGATAAGAGTTGGAGAGATGATCAGAACTTGGAAATAATGAATGTCTAATGTTTAGTTGTAAAATTAAAAAGCATACAATGCTGTATCTGCTTCTTTGGTATTTGGTTCAGTTCACTACAAATTACAAACAAGTAATTCGAAGTGCACACTGAACAGACATATAACGATCAAATATCGACAAGAAAAGGAACGACATTTTTTTTTGTTCTCTCCATATACTATTTTCAATAAATTAAATGAACTTGGACTAGTGTTTCCACCAGAGATTTTTGGAGTGCCAAATAACCATTTAGATGCTAGACGACTCTCAATTGTCTTCGCGATATTGAAATGAACGTTCCTTATTACCGGCAGAGTTCGCAAGTCGTTGTATTATTTACACTGAAAATATATTCATAGAAAAATTAGATATAATTGATGTAAATTTCAATTGGAATTTCGAGGGAACAGTAAACTGTTTAATATTTGCAAAATCCCTTATAAAATTATCAAAATAATACCTAAATAATTTTAATTGAATTTAATTCTGTATCCTGTTTCAAATTAATGATTTTTTGTTGCTCTATACCTTTTGAACTTGAAATCTGGCTTATTAATATAATCTTGTTGACGATATTTCCTTTTGTTTTCCAGGAAACGGCGTACCTTCTCAGCCGCCATGATCCGGCTGTTGGGTACACGACTTTTCACTCGTCTTTTGTTATTAGTGTGCTCTCTAAGCTTACTCAGTTTGCTGTTTCTAAGCCGATGTGGATTCCACGGACTTGATGCGACTTCCAATTCCGGGAACACCGCGAACTCTGCAAATTCCGCATTGGATCCTCAGGATCCTGCTGAAGTCCAACCCGAAATTCAAGCCGCTTTTCTCGACGGTAAGTTATTAATTTTTATGATAGGTATGTATTTCGGCATCACAGAGGATTTACGGTCATGAAAGTTTGTTTTATAGTCAGATATAAACCTGGAAGTAATAACTTTCAGCAATGAAATTTGTTATTTCTTATATTTATATATCATTTCTAAAATATACAATCTTGTGAAAATCCTTGAATCATAATATTTTATTTTCTAAAATTACTATTTACATTTATGCTGGTTTCAATGTTCATGGACTACGAATATGTTTGTAAATAATATTTATACATAAATACATAAAATTTCGTTCCTACTGTGAGAATATCTTAAGGACTGATTCTATTTCCATCTCCCAATCCATTTATTTTGGAAACAGGACAACCATATAATCTAATCGATGTTTTACCTTCCATATGTCAAACAATATTGTGTTTTCGAGAAATTGGGTTTCCCAAATTTTCCAAATTCTCTCTAATAACGTCTCGTATCTATAGTCTAAAATACATAGACTTCATCATAAGAGGCTATTTTTCTAGAGGTTTCTGCTATCTCCAAAGCTCTACTCCTTCAAGATAACTAAGCCTTTTTTTCAGACTTTCTTCTCTTCAGACTCAGTCGATATGGACATAATTTTTTTGGATTGTCTTAAGACTAGACTATTTTTCACTAAGACTCTATCTGATCTTTTAGTTTTCCATCCAGTTTGTTATTGATGAACAGTGGAGCCTTGATCCAAAATATGTAGTCATTGCCCCTTTTTTGATAAGGTTATCTGCTTGATATACTCTGATGGGCTGGTATCCAAATTAAAGTTACTTTGCTTCTGTTATTTTAAAGTGTGTTTACATTCTCATGCTAACTAAGACATCCACTCAATAATCTTCAGTGTCTTAAAGGCCGTTTGGTTATCAGAGGGGATCTAAATATGCTTTATAGAGAGAATTCTATTCAAATTTGTTCATTGCTGGCGTTTCTACTTGGAAAATATATAAAATATTTCTGTGTCCATCATGCAATGCATTTGGTGATGCTCAAAATATGTGACATTTATTGTTTCATTAAATGTATGCTCACGCTAATAGATCATTGAATCTATTATGTATAGTTTTGATTTCCCAATTTTTTCCGAACTTTACACAATACCATCTCTCATCAAAAAGTATCGTGTATTTTTTAAAAATAAAAGGAGATGCACAAGTATATTCTGGACATTATGTGTAAAGTTACCTTAACTGTAGAATTTTAATGGTTATAACCAAAGAACACAGTTCTAGCAAGGCGAATCGAAATTTTTCCTGGAAACTTGGTCTCCAGGAGATGTGACATAATTTGGCCTCCACGTAGTCCCGACTTACAACCTACGATCTACGATCTACGTCAGCAAACCGACTTCCCTGGCACAAGTAAAAGAATATATCCGTCACAAAACGACAGTCATTATGGTAAATACCTCTCGACCCGTCATAGACAATTTTAGTTTTCGATCATAAGACAGATATGAGTATATTTTTACTTTTCTCAAAATAGTTTTTTCAATGTGAACTTCCATTTGAGACAACTTGTATATAATAATTTTGTGCCTTCTGCTTTGAGCAGAAATAGATTAGAGTTGTAATTGGAACTCATTCACTTTGCAGATAATAAGTCTGTGGACATAAATGATAGACGTCAAGGATATAGCATCAAATTGTCAGTTGAAGTTCACTAATGAAGTTATTCCTAACGGAATTTCAACCTTAATCGAGACTATGATCTCATTTTGAGGTCGTCTCCTCATCAGGAAATGCATTCCAACTTTACAACCAAGTTGTGTAATCCAAAAGGATATACCTATAGTATGTTGCCTTATACTATAAGGCCAATAGCGATAAATGACTGACACAAAAAGTTATTGATTTAACTAAAGATTGTTTCAATGATGGCAGGAATGTGAAAACATGTGAGAACCATCCTATGGTAGCGATCACTTTATGCAGAAATCGAAAATCGTATTCTTCCACAAACAACAGTAGCAACAAAAAATAGGAAAAATTTGACACAAATACGTTACAAATAAAACAGTTTGGAACATAACAGTAAGAATTATACATACAAAAAACTTCTAGACGGAAAACTGAAAACTTTTAATTATAATTTAAGCCCCTGTGATGGATGCGGCCTATACCTGGAAACAAATTACTAGTGAGCCATGTGAAACACGGATGATCGTTCGTCTATGAGAGAGTAATGTAATAATTAATGTTACGGCCTTTGAATGGAAAAATATCGAAAAAAAAGTACATATAAGTACTTTGTTTCTGGGTAAACACTATAACTTTCAGATAGTGGCAGTTGTCGGGTTAAGAAACAATAAATTCTGGAATCAAAATCATATGAACTAGGTAAACTCCTTTCTATTCACTTGAGTACGAAGAGAAGCCCCTATTCAAGACCCGAATCTGTTAGAACCACAATTTCAAATTAATAGTTCTGAAAGAATCTTCTATCCAAAAGCTACAGCTGAATTAATGATATCAGAAATAAAATTTTGTTGAAATATACAGGAAAAACATTCGAATGTATCAGTGGGATATCAGTTTATATCTCTACCGTTCTTTATTGATTGTTACTCATGAGCTATTTTTCGAATTTTGGCGAAGGTGCAACTCGATTCGCCAATTTCAAGGAATAAATTTTGATCAATGCAATAATGTCATACGAACCAAATATTTCCAGTAACAGTATAAATTAATGGAAAATTCAAGCTTATAAATTCCCAGGGAAATATTAGGGGAAACATAAAATCAACTGAATGTTTTTCAAATTGGTGACTCAACTCCAATTGAGTAAAAACACCAAAAATACTACCGTTTAACAAAACAAAACAAAATTGAGGAAAATTTAGCAAAGAACACAACTTTTCGCTTACAAGATGAGCAACTGTAGAGCTGAATCGATCAGGAATTTAACCACTACCGAATCAAATGATTATGACTAATGGGAAACAACAAAAATACTAGATAGATCGTAATCAACAAATTATCCGATTTTATTCCTAGAGGATGGGAAAACATAAACCAACGTAATGCTGATATGGTTGCTGCGCACTTAGAACAAGTCTTTAAACTCAACTCTTCAGATAACAATTTTAGCATTGAAGCTGAAGTCAAATATTGTCTACAGTCTACAACTGGAATTTTAGATACAAAAATCAAAATAGCAGCTGAACTCCAAAAAATCTTTCGGATGACTCAAAATGTTTCAAAATACTGGAGTAAATACTGAATGAGAGTAAGAGGTATCACACAAATGTAGAAAGCAGATTATTTGGTAGTCCAAATCACACTAATAATTAAACAAGGAAAAGTCTACTGACAAGGCAGCATCTAAAAAACCGATTCGTCTCATTGTGATTTTATTCTGTACATTGAAATTTTATTTCATTTGTGTCTTTATTTAGTTATTTTTATGTTTGTTTTTTAGTTTTTACAAGTTTCTGTCTACAAATTGTAACAAATATTTGACAATAGAGCATTTTTCTTCCTCTCTATTACCTGTATTGTTAAAACTACTAGGAAAGTTACTCGTAGAGAAGTCAGAAATGGTTGCAAATGCCAGACGACTGTCCTAGATAATAAAAACTCACTGAGAAGTCAAAACCTTACAGAGCAATTAGTTTATTACCCGATAAATTGGAACTACTATAAACATTACTAATACAGAGAACCGAAACGATCCTAGAAATCAGTTAACTAATACCTAATAATAACTTTGGATTTAGAGCGCAGCATGCCCCAATGAAACAAGTTCATTAAATTACAAAATAGTCTATAAGTCTTTTGACCTGACACGACGAACTACTATTATAATTAATTCAGAGGGTAGTGTACTTTGCCCGATCCTCTATCTTATGTATACAGCTGATGTTCTCACGCATAAGATCGTCATTATAGCATTGCTTCCCAAGTGATACAGAAAGCTATTTCCTCGTGGCTAGAAACTGAGAGTTGAAGTGATTGAAATTAAATCCGTTCATGTTAACTACAGCCAATAGAAAAGATTGAACTGTGGTATGGTACGGGAATCCTCTACAGTAATAGATCATCTGGACCAACTACCAACCTCATACTAATCAAGAGAAAGCAAAGCAGCCTAAAATTTAGTGAACTATAATGGTAAATGTGTCGGATATCCTAAGTAATACTCAACAACAAGCTGCAACTATACAAAATTATACTGGAACCCATCTGGAGTTGTTTAACAGCATCCAATTGTGATTCTGTAATTTTTTAGAGCTCTAGTTAGTTCTCTATGGTATGTATTTAATAATATTATTGTGCACGATTTTAAAATGAAGTTAGTTGATTAAGAAATGTCTCACTTATCCTAGAAATACAATCACCCAACGTATTAGATCAATAATATTTCCAGTGAGTTATTCAAAGAACTAGGCTTTTCAATTGCCTATTGATATACTGTTTTTAGATAATTGATCATACCTAGCTTCTATTGCGAGTATATTCACAATATTCTACGATTTCTATTTTCCATCTAATATGATTATTTTATCAATCAGTAAATGTATTCTGGCTAATTTATTCGAACGAGGAAGTCTATTTCTCATATGTATGACTTGTTATACTTTAAATATTCACGTGTATCGTGACTGGGGAAGTTTCTAGAAACAAAAACGAAAAACACTGTCAGTTCAGGCATTTGCGGTTTGTCAAACAGATCACGCATTTCGACACAGTAATTAAATTGTTGTGGCCCGCGTTCTATCCGACACTTCTCTCGAATACCAAAACCACAACCACTATTACTATCGAAATCAGTAGATAATATAGAAACACTTTGCAGGAGTAATAAATTTGATATTCAACAAAAGAGATTCGCTGCTATATTTGCCAATGTCTGTTTTTAGAAAAGTTAAGTTTCATTTCATTCACGATTTCGGGAATAAGAAATGTACGTACCAAGCGGAAATAAATTCTAGTCGTTCAATCTAGACCACAAAAGCTCAGATTGTTTCTTAGACAAATTCAAATCACGTACTAAATCGTTTCAATTACTTCGTAACATTAAATACCACTCTCTTGAAACTAGGAACAGAATTCTGACTTTCTGCTCTGATTCGGAGGCTTGGGCACAGACAGTTCTGCACTATGTAGGATTGGTCTGATAGCTGAGGACTAGTTTGGGTACTGGACAGTCTGTTTGGACTTGATTATGACGCCTTCTGTTCGAATCAAACAAAAATACTAATCACTTACCTGATCTTTTGGGCACGTCCAAATCATTGGTATACCAAAAGACAAATGTCTAGATTTTTGTTTAGCCCAACCTAATAGGAGTCTCAAACATATAAATGGAACCCAGGATTTATCTAGGTGGCGCACCGGAAACCGAAAATAGACTAAATGGCACGTTTCAATTAATAGCGAGAATTGTCGATGTAATTATTAATTCTACACGCACATACCAAAAAGTGTATGGGTTATATAAATACTTTTGCGACATATTTACAATATAAAAAACGTAACGTAGTTAAATGTAATCGTTATACAGTCGCCTAAATCAAATTATTGAAACAAAAACACGTAATTGAGGTCAGAAAAGAATATATAGCTGTCACAAAAAAAGTGGATGTGACTGAAACAAAATAATAATTTTTTTTTTGATGAGGGTATAACAAAAACACAGAGTTCATGTGACAAAAACAGTGTTTACCAGTGTAATTAGTAATGGAAGTCCAACAAATATAGTGTTTTCAGTGAACTAACTTTCCAGAAATCAAATACCAGCCAATTAAGTCATTGAATTTTTATTGACAGATGCAAAAGGAGAAGTTACCCTATTTTATTCTCTCAATTGTGCTATGTCAATATACCTGAAAAAATAAAATGGTTTTAATGAGCTGGAAATGATAGAACGAAACAATATGCAATATACTACTATTTTCTATGGAAATCTGATTATTTGTTTATACAAGTGACATGAAATTGACTGTTCTATTTCATCTAATTGGAAATATGTGTAGCTTACGGTTTATTCAGGCCTGAGGTTATAATATGAATCTGACAAATATGTCGATAATATAAATTGAGTTCTTCTCTGAGCTCTTGGATTAACACATTTATAATAAAAAAAACTGAATACGGGAGGGAAAATGGAGAGAAATCGATTCAATATACAACCTGTCAAATGAAACTTTTCCTTGAGTTATTGAAAAAATATCCATTTGTTTCGTGTGTTTATGCTATTCGACTTCAGATAAAGGGTGAATTTGACAGCACGTTACTACTTTTAGATGGATTGTTGATTTTAATATCTTTATCTTTATTTCCAAAACTCTTTTACAGACATTTTTCAATGCTCGGTATGAAAAAAATGCAAAATATTGCTATATAAATAAATTGGATTTGTAACATGGAGTCAAAGAGATATTTCTCATATTGAAATATTTAAAATTTGGAACGATCAACAGAAAATTGTTGTTTGTACTGAAAAGCTCGCACTCTATTCTCAAATTTAGTATTTAAAACTTGTGATATCTGTATTTCTCCCATATTCAAGTAAACGAAAAATTTATTGAGATTCGAATAATTTTTTCAAACGTCAACCCATTAAAAGCCTATACAATAAAGTTTTTTGATAACATCGACATCAATTTGATAAATAATTGGGTACCCATACAAAAAAAAACGCCTAAATGGAATAGAATGTGATATGGAAATATTATGGGAAACATGCGATGAACTAATGCATTCAATGAATTTCTTCCAAATGTAATTTCATATTTTCCAATAATTACCTAGTTATTGAATACTATTCGTATGCAAAAATCATCCTTATCAATCAACCTATATTCGAACAAAAAATGTTTTTATTAAATTCTGATAATGGAACAATCCTTTCAACAGATGACGAATCCAGTTAAGTAAGTTTTCTTTTATCTACTAACTTTTATCTACTGTTACACATCTTCATCGTCATATATTTTTTTCTTATCCAAAGCTCACATTATGATTTTATTTCTATGTATGTTTGTTTTCCACTTAACATATAATGTATTCCTATCTTGTGAATTTTTGCTAATACTCTTATGAAATCATAAACTCGTGTAGCCTTATGAGAAAAATTCATTAAATTTTGGCATTAGATATAGATACGCATGACTAAGGGTAGTAGTACTTGGAACTCGATTCGAGAGCTTAACAGCTCAACAGGCCTTATGGGCCCAAGGCTTGGAGTCGCTATACTGCTCTTCTCCGTCTATTTTTGGTCATGGCTGCTTCACGCCAGTTCTTTCTAAATTTTCATGCTTCCATCCATGTTTTCCATAGACGCCCTATTTTTCTTTTCGCTCCTTCACCCAACTGTCTTCGTCCATTCTGGTTATATGCCCCATCTAACAGAGTCTTTTTGCTCTGACCACATATCCCATCTCAACTTGACCATACTTTGATCTCTGCGTTCGATCTTCTCCAGTCGTTTTGCTCTCACACTCCTCCGAAAATCCTCCTTAGTACCTTTCTCTTTCTAATGTTTATTTTATCACTTTTTATTTTGTTCATGATTCTACACTCACTGCCATACAGCACCGTTGGTTGTATAACTGTCTTGTGAATGCGTAACTGGCGGCTCCTAAAATATCTTTTGATCTTAATAGTCCTCGTAGGACTCCAAACGTTTTTTCCGTCTCGCCAGTCTTTTGTCGATTTTCCTTGTACACCTTCTTTGTTTGTCACTGTCATTTCCAGGTGTTTAAACTCCTAAACTTTATCAAATCTATACTTCTTGTTTTGCTCTGTCGTCACATTCAATTGGTTGCGGCTGTTCAGATTCCTTCCTATCTCCATATATTTGGTATTTTCTTCATCAATGCGCAGTCCATATTCTTTTGCTTCCTTTTCAAAGAATGGGAACATTTTTTCTAGATCTTTATTAGTTCCACACATCATCCGCGTAGGCAAGTGTTTGTGTCATGTCATTACTTTTCAGGATCGTTTCTAATACAATATTAAACAGCACTGTCGATAGTGGGTATCCTTGCTTCAAACCTCTTTTTGTTCCAAACTTTTCCGTTAGGCTTTCTCCGACAGCTACTCCATTCTTGGTTTTATTCAGAGTCATTTTTACCAAATGTAGTATTTTCTTAGGTATTTCAAGTGCAACTAACGCCTGGAATAAAAGTTTTCTACTTGTTAAACCAAACGCCTGCTTGAAATCTACAAAGAGGAGCTTCATGTTTAATCCTTGGTCATAGCTATTGTTCTGGATTGTTTTCAGACTGAAAATTTGATCACTAGTTGACCTTTCGTTTTTAAAGTTCACTTGTTCGGCCAAGTATTTGCCTAATCCATTTTTTATAATTTTAGTGAAAATTAGTGAATAGTGTATTAATAATATAAATTCAGTGGTTATTACAGTGTTTAGTGAAATGTGTAAATGTATGAAAAACAGAAAAGTATGCCGTGATTGTAAGTTTATACCAACAAACATTATTTCACAATAATTCTAGTGAAATATTTTTTTCACTTTTTGTATTATCTCTCCTCACTTTCGTGTATAACTTTTGAACTCATTGCGTGTAAAGATTTCCAGGATTCCATGAAGTGTTCTTAATATTTAGTGAAGATTAACGCATATTTTAGCATCCCTATCCTTATTTATGAACTTCAACTGCTTCTTTATTTATAGAATACCTAATCATATTCGTACATTACAACAAATATTCACTCTGTCAACTTGTAGTACGTAAATTTGATCTTTTTCTAATAACATTTATTTGATAATCATGAATATTCAGAATCATTCAACCAGTTTGTTTTGAGAAAATTCACCCTGTTTTTGAAGGAATCAATTTTCTATGGAAGACAAGTGTTTTCAAGATGATTGAGATCAATAACAAGCATAAGCATTGGAAATCACTTAATCACACCACTTAATCTTTGAAGGATAAAATTGGAATTGTTAAAATAACTTAGCAGTATGAAGGGGCAGATAGGTATTGTAACTTTTTGTCAAATAAAATAAAATACAAGATGTTATTCTTCATAATATAAGACGATATTATCATCAATATTGAATGATGTCAAGGTACATAAACACAAACTAAGACTTTTTAATATTCATTCTTTCGTGTGAAATTTGTTGACGGAACAACACTGGTACGACCCTAGAAGCATATGAATTCGATAAAAATAACAATTGTTATTTTAGATATTCAAACTTATCATAATATAGAAACAAATAAAGTGGCAACGAAACGTCAATAGGATTCACTTACCTAGATTAAATTCGAAGTCTCTATTAGCGATATAAGAAGGGAAAAAAGGTTTACTGGTATCTGTGATGTTCTGAGAGACATGTTCTTTTTCTCAATGGCACTGCTATGTACATACATAATTTACTGCCTTATATAAAAAATTCAGTCCAACAAGATAGTGCAACGTGACATTCAAGCAAATCCGAAACATCATGATTATTTAAAATAGACATTTCTAGTAATCAATCCTCTATCGACACTATATTCGGATCTTACTTTCGAGGAAGGGGACAGTATGTTAATTCGTTCATTGGTAACAAATAATGCGATTCCAAGGCCTCTATCTACCCAATCCTAGGATTTTCACCGAGGAAATTATAAGGCATCGAGAACACTCATTACACTAATACAATCACTGCAGGTCTTGAGCTAACTGCTACAGATAGTATTGAAATGTAATAAAACAATTACGTACATCTTCGACCATCTTAGTTGATATAGAAGCACTTCTCTTATTATTAGAAATTATGTGATTTATTTTTAGCGTATTTGATATTTTCGGAAATATTAAAAGTCATTTGGTGCTAAATCGGGTATGATTACGGCAAGTATGGATAGAAAAAAATACTTTCAGCGGCTAAAACTCACAAATCAAAAGCAATTTATGATACAACGCTTTGTGATAATGAAACCATACCATTTGCCAGGTATGTTTCTTGACAAAGAGATTGTAATTTCCTTACTAAGCTTTATAATATTATATCGCCTATGTGAACGAATATTTATGTCCAGTTTTGGCTCATTCCCATTTCTTTTTTAGACTGAAAAGGAAATAGTTACAGCTACTCACACTGGATAAATCTTAAATTTTTTCCCGTAGAGTGGTCAGTAATATCGAATAGTAATTTCCAGTTATTTTTCTACCCTTATCTAAAAAATCAATCATGATCACTGCATGGCAATCCCAAAAAACTGAAGCAAGAACTTTTCCAGCAGATTTTTGGACACGAAACTTCTTAGGACTTGGAGAACCAGAGTGTTTCCATTCTTTCGATTTTTGTTTTGTTTCTGGATCGTAGAAATGTACCCAAGTTTCACCCATAGTAACAATTCGGTTAAGTAGTCTACATTGTTCTCAAATCGAGCACAGATCGAACGCGATGCTTCTACCCTTGCACGTTTTTGGTCAACATTCAAACATTTGGGGATCAATTTGGCAGCAATTTTTCTCATGGCCAAATTGACGTGAACTATAAGATGAACGCATTGGTATGAAATATTCAGTGCTTCAGATCAGATCCGTTTTAGCCCAATTCGACGGTCTGATAAAATCATGTCATGAACTGCATCGATATTTTCGTAGACTGACACAGAAACTGACCTTGGATTGGATTGTTCGTTGCTAACTGTATATCAATACATCCTCGTATTGTTTTTTGTTGCTGTTTTTCACGAGTAACTAAATAGATTACATAGGCCGTCTCTGCAACCAAACACCCCCTTTAAAATTAGGAAACAGCCTTTAGCACACAGGGCGCTTCCCTCTACCATTTCTCATTAACTACTCTGCTAAAATTAAGTCTCCTCAGAACTCTGTTTTAATTATACATAGCTTGGTGTAAAAGACAGAATCTCGAGATGTCGACAACATCTAAGTGCTGGAAATTATTAGTTAAAAGGGCAAATTAAAGGCAGGAAGTGACTTGAGCTACAAACAAAAGAGTAAAGAGATGTCGCGTTCAACACTGTTTCCGTAATAGCACAATGTTACATGATATATTGAAGATGATATTCACGCAGAAATGACAATTTTGGTAGCAGAACAGATCTTGTTGAAGAAGCTTCTGGACAATCACGATTGAATGAATATTTTGAGTTTTCGTAAATTAGATAAATATTGAAAGATACAATATCTCCTTCACTTAATTAAATATCAAATCATATCTTTCATATTCCTTTCCTATGACCGCTTCTGAATTTGATTTATTTCTTCAAATTTCCAAAATTCTGTAATATAGTCGACTGATAATTGTAGCTTTATTTCTGTAGCATTAATTTTCGAAATATCTTTTGAATACATACATTATTTGGTTACAGATATAATTGAATTTGAATTTGAATTATATTTATTCTGTAAACCAAAGTATTCAAATTCAAAGCAAAACTCTAATTTATTTGAATAATTTATTATGAAAGTGTTGCTCCGAAAGCTGTTTTTTTCGACACAAGTGTACCAAAACCATCATCACTGCTGGAGTATCTTCATCCTCCTCTCCTTTCAGAATTTTCCAATCCACATTTAATTTCCTTAAACTCATCTATAAATTTAAGCGTTGAGTAGATTTTGAAGTAGAGCTAGAAAAAAACTAACTTCAAATTTTCTCAAATTAAATGTCTGTTTTGAGTGATATTTCGAAATATCAATTACAAATTCATGTATTATACCCAGGATTAATCAATATTTTTTAATTGAATGTTATATTTGATATGTATTCGAGCTATCCATTTACTGATAATCACTGCATGTGATTACATTATTAAAATAATGAAGCTTCGTCTGTATATTTGTATGAATATATAGAATTTGATGATTAAATACTTCAAATTATAATTGCTATAGGCAGTATCTATTTGTCTAGTTAATTCCAATCGAATTGATATAATGCAATATCTATGTATAAATATTTATGCACCAAGTTCCACAATTTCTTTTATCTACGATCACCAGTAAAATCGTGAAATCACATATTACGCTTACCTCCAAAAGCATGAGAAAAGTAACAGTGCTTTTCAAATGGGATAATTATTATTATTTATCAAGTTACCTCAGATAATTTTGTGTTCTGTCCAAGGTTCTGTAATTGTGAAAATTTTGGCACTAAGAAGTGTGAAACGTCATTGTCATTTTGCAAAATATTTTTCTAGATTTTTATTGATAAAACACTGATTCTTAAGCTCAATAAACATGGAAGAAGAATATGATCGCATTCCTCCTGAAATTGTAGAAATCTCGTGCAATGTAACTCGAAACCTGCTTCAAGAACAGTAAAGAGAAATTTACGTGATGTCATATGAAGATTTTTTTCATTAATGTAACAAAGAAAATC
Source organism: Diorhabda carinulata (assembly GCF_026250575.1). Classification (NCBI taxonomy): domain Eukaryota; kingdom Metazoa; phylum Arthropoda; class Insecta; order Coleoptera; family Chrysomelidae; genus Diorhabda; species Diorhabda carinulata. Next base: position 8,752,199 of record NC_079470.1, read on the forward strand.
AAAAATTATACGGAAAATGTTCTTATTAGTTATTTTTCGGAAAAGTCAATCCAATATCAATGGAAACCATCAACGTTATGGTCCTATTAGTAAATGTTGGAAACTACCATAAATTTAAATTCAAATATTGATATAAGTACATTCCATAAATTTGTTTCTTTCGGAGAGCTATAAACCAAGTTTCTTAGATATTTACAAGAAATATGTGTATTTGCCACCTTCAGAAGTAAATAATGAACGTTCTTTTCCATCTATCGCAAGAATAAATGTATTAAACTACCTGTTTAAATTTACCCAACCTCAAGGACTACACAGGTCACTGTTTCAGGCGATATCTGCTTCTCTACTTGCCGATTATATTCGAGAATAGGTATATCAAAAATTCTCATAACAATAAAGAGCTAAAACCCAGCATTTTCCCCCTTTTTTTGTTAAACAGTCGAAAGCCAACATAGATAATGTTGGTGATATCGTCTCATCTTATTTCTTCTAAATTTTTTCACCATATTGACATGAATGAAAAAGATTATATATATATATATATATATATATATATATATATATATATATATATATATATATATATATATATATAATGTACTTGATTTTAGGTCTCTTCTGTTTTAAAATTAGTTTTTTTTTTGATAGTTTGTGAAAGAAAGATAAATTTTGACGTTTCGACTTTTCTTTTAGTCTTTATCAAAATATGTTATTGACGACACTGACAATTTGCTTATTTATATTGATCTATAGATGACTTTCATTATGAATATCAAAATAAGGATAAAATCAACTTAGAACTTTGTTCCAATAAGAAAAATTAATTTTTCCTTGGTTCCTACATCTCAAATATATAGCGGTAATCAATTAAATTTATTCGAATTTACAAAATAGAGATATAAATTTTACTTAAATTACTTAGATCTTTTTTAAGTTTCAAAATTACTCTCAATTTTTTCGTTTCATCTTAAAACAAAAGTAATAAGTTTCAGAAATTCGGATATGTTAACGTTTTTTTTTCATCGCTCATGGATTTTATGATATACTACATATTATGACAACATCGTTAATGATTGTCAACTTTATTGGAAAAATAAACCAATAAAATATTTTCTCACAGATTTTCCTCATTATGTTTCTGGTTTTTGAATGTGATGTATTCTGTACAAAATTTGTGGTGTTATGTGGAGTAAATCCAATGTGGTCGTATTTATCAATTTCCGTAGCTACGGGGGAGTGTTACTGATAATTTTAACGCTGTCACAATCTATATTGATTATTATGAACACTTATACTTCTCTGAATAATCAATTAAACAACAAACGACTGTTTGTCACAAGTGTTTATGTTTATATTAAACTGTGTATTTACGAAAATTACTGGGCCGTATCATAGTAAAATTATGTGAAAACGGAAGAGGTAGATTCACACTTTCGCTATTGATATAAATATGAACTATTCTTAAGAAAGCGTAAAATTTAAAGCAATAAGAAATAAAATGCTTTTAGTGAAAAATTACATGTCGCGCTAAAGTTCATTCCTTGGACGACTGAAATTTTAGAATGTGACCAAATAAATGCAGAAATTGTAATTTAAAATTCAAAAGCTGAAGATAAAAAGCATTATATAGATGAAAACGGAAATTTCCGGACTTTTCTCGGATATAGAACATGAAACTGTAATTCCAAGAAATATTTGCATATTTTTTCAATTCCAGATTTGAGATCGACTGAGTGAGATTTCAACTGCATAACGACATTCTTGATTTCCATTACTAAGACACGAAATCGCTATTAGTGTACAATTTTGAATTTTTATCTGGAAGTTTTGTTATTATAAAAATATGTAAGTATAAAAATATTATGAAAGGGGATATTAGAAATGTAGATGAAGTGTAGAAAAAATACATTGTCCTTCATTGATACGTCCAATATAATTCCAAACTGGAATTGTCAGCAGATTCGTTTCCAGGTTACATAACTACCAGCAGCATAGATATTAAATATATTTACTCTTCGGTTTCTTTATGTATAATAATTATGATCTACTCGATTTGACATACACTGATCAAAGTGTCACGAAATATCTACCCAATATTATCAAGAATCACAGTACTGAAATTTGGTGAATGATAAATTCAGATTATTCCAAATCATTTGGATTGGATCAAAGATGGGTGTAATGACAAACGAGTAGACCGAATTAATTGCAAATTATTTCGAAGCGTTTTCATTATTTGACAAAATTATTTTTCTAGTGATATATTTTAAGAGAGATAAATACTAGAAATTTTTGGAAAGAATATGGTAAACTATCCAATGACGATGATCATGAAAAACTATACATAGAATATTGACGATACGAGAAATCGATTTATCACATCTATTTTATGCGATAACATTTACTTCTTCTCACTTACTTACAGGAAGGCTAACAGATATCGAACCATGGATAGATAACTTTGTTCGATAGATCTCATCAAGATCTATCTGTGTGTGAAAAGTCATGACCTAACCTAACCTTCTTCTTCTTCTTCCTGCTGTGTATAGACATCATTGCCTGTTTTTCTTCACATCATTGCCTCTGCTCAGTCACCTAGGAGGTTGTCACTCCATCCTTTCCTAGGTCTTCCAAGGCATCTTTGTCCTGCTGGTGATTTGTCCCTTGATATTTTCACAATTCATTCATTCTTCCGTCATGCGGTCAATGTGCTCATTCCATTTTATCTTTATATCCAGTACCCAGTCATTGATGTTAACTATCCCGCATGTTCGTCTTATGTTTTCACTTCTTTCTCTATCCATTAGTGTTCTTCCTGCTATTCTTCGAACTATTTTCATTTCTGTAGTCTCCAATATCCGTTTCGTTTTAGAGGTCTTAGGTCGGGTCTCTGCTGCATAGGATAATATAGGTCTGATTGCGGTCTTGTATATGCGGGCTTTTGCTTAAGTTCGAATGTATTTATTTCGCCAGATTATGTCATTTAGATATGCTGCTGCTCTGGAGGCTCTTGTAGCTTGGTTTCTTACTTCAGTCTCCAGGTCCCCGTGTCCAGATATTTCGATTCCCAGATATTTAAATTTCATTTCCTGGTGTATTATTTTGTTATCCACCACAAGCTTATATCTGATCGGTGTCTTGGAAGTAACCATTGATTTTGTCCTCGTTCTCCGCCAACAGTACTGCATCGTCTGCATAGCACAGGATTTTGACCTCTTTATTTCCCATTTTGTATCCTCTTAGTTTGCGTACTTGTTTTATGATTTCATCCATCACTATGTTAAATAGGAGCGGGCTGAGAGAGTCCCCTTGCCTAATGTCCCTATTTACAGGTATCTGTTCAGTTATTAACCTAACCTAACCTCACAATAATTACTAGATTTTAATTTTATCTATTGACTTTTCGTGTCTCGTATCATCAATAGTCTATAGTTTTTCAAGATGATCGTCGTTGGGTAGCTTATCACACTTGTGCCAGTTTTTTTAAATGTATAAATGCTATATTTTTGTCAGTTTTCGTTCTATTTTTGCGTATTTTCTTGAATATTAGGCAATCATCAAACCAATTTTCTATCATATCATGATAATATCATCACCAATAGTAACCCCTCAACTACACACATCTTTATTTCCTGCATTTCTGATGTTATCAACACAACCAAGTTTCGACTAAATCTATTGAAGTTTTGTTTGTCATTCCCCACTTCTATTTTAATAAAATACCTTTGCTTACATTCAAAATATTTGAAGAGATTTCATTAAAACATAAATAAAATTACAATTCCTAATTAGAATAAATATCGGCTGGGGCCCAGCATGTAGTAGTTTTTTTTGAGTTTTGATAATTTTTTATTCAGTTCTCAAATCTATTGTATCTAATATTAAAAGATGATATTTGGAAAAAATCTACCTAACTCTTAAGATTTGAAATAATTATCATATGTAGATTAGGTTTTCGATTAGTTCCAGCTGAACCCGAATAAAATTGCAATTTGTGATTAGAATGAATATGAGCTGGTGCTCAGCATGTACTTGTCTTTTTTGTGTTTTGAAAATTTTTTGCGAGTTGTCTTGAGAATCCTATGCAGTTCTTAAATCCATTGGATCCAAAGATTAAGAAACACTGTTACAACAGTTTTTGGCAACAGAAATGTGAATTATACTACAAGACCAGTTATTGTAAAGTACCTGAAAGGAAATCAGTACATTCATTATAATCAGTACATATTGAAAACACAAGTATTAATTCAATAAAAAAATATAAGGTTGGTTACTTATCACTTTCGCTTTTTACTGATAGAGAGCCTTGCTTTATTGTTTGAATAACTTACGTAACTTTAGAAGCAAGTAGAGCTTGATTTCTAATAAAGCTGTTATTTGTTGCTTAATTTTAAACTGAGTGCAGAAACGAACATTTTTGACATATTTTACTCAGTTATTTCCGTGAAGAAAAGAAATATGTGTAGCTTATGTTACTGCGCACGTGTCAGAATTGATATAAAAAATTCCGTTCTGAAGATTTTTCCTTCAAAGATGAGCAACGTTCTGGTTGGCCAGAAGTTAATGATGACCCAATCAAAATCATAATTGAAGAGGATCATCATATAATTGTTCGAGAGACTACGAAGAGGCTAGATGTGTCGCACACAACAATTGAAAAACCTTTAAAACATCTTGCGCTAGTTAAGAAGCTTGATATTTGGGTACTTTACGAATTGACAGAAATTCATTCAACACAAAGAATCAACATTTGCGATATGCATCTTAAACGAAATGAAATCGACCCTTTTTTCAAAAGAATCATCACTGGTGGTGAAAAATGGGTCCTTTACAGTAACATAGTTCGAAAACGATCATGGATCCAACACGATGAACCAGCACAAACCACATCTAAAGAGTTTAATTTCACGACCGGATAATGAGGAAACGCTGACAACCGATTTAAATATCTGAGACCACAGTGGCGTTTCGAGAGAAATCAGAGCAGTGATATATCTGTGGTATAGCATAGTCACAGCGCCCTGCTAAATTCTTACAATTTTGTGTAACCCGGTCTAAGAAACCATTGCGTGACTATATTACGGTTAACCCTTGCTATCTAAGAAGATGCAAGGAATGTGCTAGAATTATTGATACTTGCTGGTGCTATTTTAGATGCAAAAGCTCCAACAACACTATTTTCAAAAATTTTCTCTTGGGAATGCTTTCCATCCTTCTGTTTTAATGATAGAATATCTACGCTGAAATTGTCTATGATAGTAGAAATTCGTCCAGTTGACTTGAGTATCCATTGCATTTCTCTATTCTATTGGATCTTAAAACCAAGATACCCTTTTTTATTGGTATAGTGAGAATCTTATAGTTTATCTGCATGTTTGAATGATATTTCATAATGCAATTTCCACCAAATCCACAATCAATTTGAACTCAATAGCCGATCTTTAGCTAATTATAAGGTAGTACCAGAATTATCTCTCCTTTCAATTTTTTATGCCTATATATTTACAGTATATTTTTTCAACTTCGTCATCGTTAACATCTATTATTTATATTATTGTTAAATATTATATTCAAACACATAAAATGAAAAATATTCCCATGAATGCTCTATATTTCCGTATAAATGTATCATTATTACATTTTCTCCTTACACTTATCAACAACTATTTAGAGTCAAAGTCGGATGCTATAAATTTATTGATAACGTCCAAAGTAACTCAAACTCACTGTAACAAAATTTAATTAAAATTCTAGTTCTCGAAAATTTGTGAGGACACTTCCATTTAACGTTTTCAAATGTTTCAATTTATGCCCTCTCTGACTATTCTGGCTATGGCGAAAAGAATGATTCACTGCATTGAGACTCGATTTTTTTTGTTTTTTTTTATGGAACGCAGTATATCTTCGAAAGTCGCGGACTGCGGATTTGTGATATATTTTCATGAAAAAAAAACTTTTTGGAATTGTTATGAACCCAAATCCATTTAATCTGTAATGAAAATTTTGATAGGCATTGGTATGAGAGTGTAACTTTGTAATAGGGCTTTTTTCAAGTTATCAAACGTTGCTAATAATAAAATATGTAATTATACGATTCGCTTCATTTTTTTCAAATCTAATTCATTTAAAATATTCAAGTACGTATGTTTTTATTCTTTATCTTAGGATATAATAACTAAACTGAATATATTTATTTTCTTATCCCTCATTTAATTACTTTGTTCAATCTACAAAATGGAGTAGAGTGCAACTGTTGGTTTCAACATCTGTAAAATGATGAGTTGACACGATCTGTCTATTCTCTACTATTTTTGGTTATTTCTTTCTATGTACGGCTTATCTATTCACATCTATTTTCCAATTGTTCTTCTCCATGTTCGTCTAGATATTTCTGGTTATATTTGTTGCTCGTGTCCGTGGTGTATGACTTGTCACTTATCCATTCTCTTCTTGGCTTGGAAACTGTTACGTGTAATTCCTTACCTCGAGTTTATGATCTATAGGTTACTTATCCTGCTTAACTGGAATTTCTGGAACCGTGAGTGATATTCATACTGAATACACTATTTACACCACCACTACACCAAAACTCACGATTACACTGTCTGATATGAGCGCTTCCATAACCAAGTTATCGTCTTCAGAAGTAAAGTGTCTACCTTTAGTATCGTGGACATGGCTTCGGTTTTTTGGGATGCGCGTGGAATAATTTTCATTGACTATCTTTAAAAAAAAACTGTCAAAGTACTATGCGAACTTATTGCAACGTTTGAGCGAAAAAATCAAGCAAAAACGACCGCATTTGGCTAAGGAGAAAGATAATGCACCAGCTTACATATCAGTTATTACAATGGCCAAATTTAATGTATTTCTACCTAATGAACCCTATTCACCATATTTAGCTCCCTCGGATCAGTTTCTGCTCCCATACTTGAAATAATGGATCGGTGGTCAAAGATTTTCCAACAATGGAAAGGTGATATCGGCAGTCAATGGATATTTTGAGGAGATTGACAAATTTTCTTATAAAAAGGGTATCGAAGTTATTGTATATCCCTGCGAAAAGTGTATGGAGCCGAAAGAAGATTCCGTTGAAAAATAAATATATTATTTTAAAAAATTTTTGTGTTGTCTTCGTTGGGCCAAGTACTTCTTAGACCATCCTCGTATATATCAAGTACAAAAAAATAGCCAATGCTAATTTCAAATTTCATTTCATTTCCAATTGCTTTGTTAATTTGTTTATCCATATATATGATTTCGTTGCATCTTCCAATCACTATTGGCCGATGAAAACAATAATTAAAATGGTGCACATTTTGAAAATCTCTTCTTCAATCATTTTCAGAATTACTTCGTTCTCTCTCTCTTTAAAACTCTTTAATCCAAATGATACACCACAATTCATAGGAATGATATTAATCAAACGCAAAGGACACACAATCCTCACGGAAATTGGATGTGAATCAATTTTGGAGATGTAATTCAACTCCATAAATACGCAGATTTCCAACTGGGGTTATTGAATCAAACCTTTATGCCTACTTCAATATTTAGTTTGGCTTCGGTTGTTTCTATAGTTCTTGTATTATACTGTGTTTTTTAAAATTGATACAAAAATATAATTTTAGTTCTTGAAGTAGGATAACGAAATTGCAATATCTATTTATATAGTAGAATTTGATATGATTCTCCTTCTAAATAGATAGAGGAAGCTAACGAAAAAATTCGACGTGATTCTATTGACTGTAGTGCGTTTCTATCAACAATTAACAAAAAATTATTTCTATTGAAAAACTCTAAATTTCAGAATATTTTTGAGGTTAACTGGTTAATAATCTCAAGCTGATTCTCATGACAATAATATTGTTTTAATCATATATACTATAAGGGATTTTGTATGCTCAAAATTATATATTATAAGAAAGTGCTTTGGATGTCAATATGATGTCATTTTACAGATAGATTCTTGCCACAAGAGGTTTCAAAGGTATGATATTCATTGATTATTTGGATTGAGGGATAAAGTGTTAATATTTGCTAAATATAAAAAAACAATGAAGAATAGAATTTGTTCCATTATATGGCAATGCGCCTGCAAACTATTGTTGATGAAAAATCGGCCAACTAGGATTTTTCGCTTCATTTATCTGATGTGGCTCCTTTCAATTACTTTTTGTTAGCTTCTCTTAAAAAACAGATAAAAATTTGACGCGTCGACTTCGTCGACTAGATCACCTACATCATGAATATCAAAATAAGAATAAAATTTGTTGTAACAAGAAAAATCATTTTTCACTTAGTTTTCACTTCTCAAATCTGCTCTACATAGGACGGACATCTCAGTATTTATAAAATAGACTAAAAGGTCATCAATGCGATAAAAAACTAAAACTGCAGCAACAAACCACAAAATATTAAAAAAAACTTGAATTCAATATAAAGATTCAAAAATTTTTGGTACGGAATCTAATACACGAAAAAGAGGATTTTTAGAAATGGTTCACATTCATACGAACAAAAAAGGTACAAATGATAAAAGAGACTCAAATAATTTAACTTTTAAATTTTTAGCTCTGTTTTGTAAATCATAACACAACTTTGAATAATTCAATTGATGACTACTGCATATTTTTGAAATGAAAAAATAAATTTCTATTTTGATATCCATGATGTAGGTGATCTATTAATTAATATAAATACGCAAATTCATTAATTAATTGATTACTACCAATATCATATTTTAATAAAGACTAAAAGAAGTCGGAATGTCAAATTTTAAATCAGACGAGACCTAAAATCGAAAACAGATAAAAAAACAAATTAGGGTAGTCACGGCTGACTAGTTGAAAACAAAATAAACAGCCAATGTAGGGTTTGGTTTGAGTTAAACTTTTTTTTACTATGACACTACTTACAATTTGTTTAATTTCTTTATCAAGGCTACAAAAAATTAATTCAGTTTAGTTGTTACAGTTATTTTTAGAAATTACTAGCTTTATCAAACAACTCAAGAGAAACCAGTGCTGTCGATTCCATTTCAAGTTACTTAATGCAAATAATTATCATATATAAACAAAATTTCTCTTAACTTACAACATACACATTTTTCCATCATATATCATTTTTATTCAATATAAGAAACAATCCCGCCACTTCAACCGAATCATAATATCGAAAAAATAATATACCTGAACAATTACATAATAAAAATAAAAACTTCAAAAATGAGAAAGAATCAGTGAGAGCAATGGGGGAGAGAGCAAATGTGGCAAATTTTATCCTTCCCTTAGGATCCAAAATTTCCCACAAGAAGAAAAAAACTGATAATTACTCAATGACTTAACCACATCAAATTTTATACAATTATTAAAAAATATAGTCTTTCGCAATGAAACAAAAAAACAACAGTTGGCATTAATAATGTTGGCAAAAATGTTCCTTAAGAACAAAAAACAAATTACTCAAAAACAACCAATCCGGTAAGACAAACTAGTTTCAAAAAGAAATTAGAGAAATAGAGTACACATAAAATCTTACAAAATAAATCCAAATAAAACCAAAATTGATGTTTTTCACTTTTACATCGAACTCAACTAGTAGTAAGTTTTACCTTAATTTCTAAAAATAACTAATAACTGAACTGTATTATTTTTAAATTTCGAAATATTGGCATAATAAAAAAGAGTATAACTTAAACAAAACCCTACTTTACTTGTTTGTCTGTGAAAATAAGTGTTTTATATATTTCTTATTTTCTAGACCTTCCAAATATGTTTATGTTTCAGGTCTGTTCTTTTTTAAAACTAGTTTTTTTTTATTTTTGGAAGAGATAAAAATTTGACGTTTCGTCCACTTCTTTATTATAAAAAAATTAAGAAAGAAGAAGATTGGAATTTTAAAAATTCTCGATGTTTCGGCTTCCACTTCGGAGCCATTATCAAGAGATAGATGGGGTAAGAAGTGATTCGATTCCGTAGTCTCAATCTGTCTTCTCCACGCAACGAATCACCCTTTTCTCCTGATTGATTCCAAGGCCTCAATCTGCCTACTCCTTCCAATTTTACCGAGGAAATAAAAAGCTGCAACAAAAAAATTTGAAATGAACAAAATAGAAAATAAAAATAATATGCTTACCATCAAGAAACAATACACTCACTGCTGGTCTTGAGCTAACATCGATTGCCGTTTGCCGGTTAAGCTTTATGTCAATTGTGGTTATCACGGGATGCAATACTGGTGATTTGTGTCTTCAATCCGTTAAAACACATTTAACGACTATTTATGAAGAGAAACCTATTTATAATAGTACATTACTCACTAGGGAGAAAAGTAGAACATGCCCTACTTTTGTCCCTTCTCCGGTGGTGCGTATACTATTTTTTCTCTCGTCAGTATGAATAGTTCGTCCGTGACGTATTCTAATTCACTATCACTACAGTCGTAATTCATTTTATTAATTTCAATTCTGTATTTCTTCGTGATAATAACTGTCATCGAGAGTGAATATTTCGATAACCAATCTTTCGATTCTTTGCATATGTACAGAAGTCTAACCAGTTTTTATTCCTGATAAAGTTGTGAGCGGATGTCCAACACTCAAACTTTGATCGTTATTATCTCAAGCTGCTTAAACTTAACTCGGTAGTATTAAAAGAAGGTATAGTTAACAAAAGTTAGATAACTATTAACGAAGCTAACTAGCCCCTATAGAGTTACTATAATCTACTTCACTGTTCTGTATAGGGCTGGCTATAGGATGATCGGTTTCCATGTTTGTGAGTTTGTGTTATGTAAACTGCTACGGATTAACAACACGGTAAAGCCGGTTGCGATAATGAACCGTAATGGTGGGAAGGGTATAGAGGAGAATGTTTATCAGTTGTATCATATGATGCAGGTAAATAATCTACTGTATGCTGATCTATGATGAACAATAACATCTCGATTGGCACCAAAATAGTAGTATCGATTGTGAAACTATGACTTGTGAAAATTTAACTTCATATTTGTGAACTTTTTAAGAGTCTAAAATCCATTACTGATGAATTTAGTGAACTCCCCGAGGTATGTCCACAATAAAGATCTTCACCGGCAATATAAAAAGTCAAAGAACGGATGTAAAAGGTTGCTGTAGGTCATAACATCAAACAATGAAATGTTTGAACTTCTAGATAATCAATCAGCAGGCTCATATCGACCAAGCCTTTTGAACTTGTGTGGATAGTTATAACTAACTTTTATATTCATTAGCCACAATATTGAAATACCTCTATTTATTGATATCAACTGTAAACAGAGAATTTGCTACTTACAAAGCCAAAAGTATAACGTAGTATACAATAATATTATGGATTGACAGTCAATGCCAAAAACCACTTTCTTTTCTGAATAAATGTATATTTTGCTAAATTAAACAAAAGGCTATTTGCTAAGAAGCTTCTTGGATATTTACCATAATATCTATTTGGTAGCGTCCTTTAAATGGAGACCATCTTCTTAAAGACCCAATACTTTCACTACAGATCACTTCTTCTAACCAAAGAAAGATATCAAAAACGAAATTTGGAAATATTTCATTAGTGTTTTACACAGATTGTACTAATCATGGAACCTACCGAACGAAAGAGCTACATTCCATGAAAATTGAAAATATATACATACACCTAGCATAAAGTTGCTGCTATAGGAAAACAATGTTTTTAAAACTAACAAATCCTGAACGTTCCAAGGTTAAGTTATTTCTACGAACAAACTAGAGAGGTAGAAATCATTCGCAGTTGCATCAACAACATAAATAACACGTTAGAACGAGGGAGAAATATTGTGTAAGTGCTTAAAAAATTTACTGTATCATATACAGTGTGATTTGCTCATACAATAATATACACCTAATATTCAAAAAGAATAATAATAATTCTTGAAACAAGATCAAAAAATAATTTGTGATATCTGGATATTATTTCCTCCACTTAATATATGTAATTTATGGATGGTCTACACGTTTTGCTAGTTATTACTAGTTCCAAACTTTTTCCATTATTATACATCCATTGTTTACAGTTATAGAACAGGTCTGATTCCATTATAGATATTTGTCACTAGTTTTATAAAAGACATGTATCACTTAAGAGTTTTCACTTGATGGTGGCAATCCGATTTGATCCGTTTCTAAATTTTTCTTTATCGTTACTACAAAGCTAGTAAACTATTTCAGTTCGATAAATTAATAATAATTGTTGCCATAAAAAGGTTTCCTGATACTTGGAACTCGAATTATCGACTAATTTTATCTAGAACTGTGTTGTATGTATCTGTTTTATCTAATCTATTCAGTATTTATGAAGTTATTGAGCAAAATTTGGGATTAAACGAGAAAGAAAAGATTGAAAAGCACAAAGAGAATATGGGAACCAATTGAAGTAGATCTTGCTTTAGCTGAAGCTATGAAGATGGATCAGTATCTAGATATTTTGGGAATATTTGGAAATTATGTTGCTTTGAATCTTCGATTCATACATTATGAACATCTCTAGAGAAGGCTGCAAAGAAGCAGGAAAAGAGCTATTCCAGAAATTTCATAATTATTTCAAAAATAATAATCCGGCGAACTAGAGATGGAGACATATCCTTTTCATGGTTTCGTATTTCACTTTTTACTTGCCGGTATAAAAGCCACGCGTTTGCCATTGTGAGATTTAATAGATGGTGGAATACACGTATTTGCGACATTCAACTTCGCACTAAGATCTTACAGTATCCCATGATAATACCAACCAAATCAACACCACCCATGTATTCATTATATTCACTAACTACTTTGGATAGATCAATGTGGACATGTCTCCTATTTTTTATCATAATGTCGAACGTGTTTCTTGGGCATTCCGCCCACGAAATTCGACACCATCGTGACTTTATTGTCTTTCTAAGCGACATTTGAAATTTCAATACTATCAACAAAGGCTTAAAGTCGGAGCTATCACCTCCTCATCATCAAAATCCATTCCATTTTCACTGTCTTCACCATTAAGAAGAAATTTTATTCTCATGAACGTCATGAAGACATCCTAAAAAATGTTATTCTGTATTAGCTATACCATGAATACAAATACAAAAAATACCCAACATACTATCAAAAATGTAATTTTAGTCACCTAATTATTTAACTGAAAACTGCGTCAAGCTGGTCCAACAAACTATTTTTTCATAAATGAAAGAAACTATCTATTATATACTAGTAACGCTATCTCTGTATCATTTATTATTTCGTTAGTACGGTATGTAACTGAAATGGTACAATGAGTTAAAGCGAAAAAAAGTTCGTACGGATTCTGTACGATTATTTTCATTTTGTTACAAAAATGTCACAAGGGTATACAAAGGTTTAACTTTATAATATATTGCGTCAGATTGTAAACTTACTTTTTAAGACAACAGACGTTAAACTCATACATATATTTAAAAAGAATGAAAATATTGCAAAAAACACGATATATTGATTATAAACTACGATAGATATCTTCGATTATTATAAGCAATGTTGAATACTCAATATAATTTTTCAAAATCATAAATTTCGCTCGAAACATTTATGAAATAAAGCAAATGTACCCTATTACCATAAAACCTTATAGTGGTTATTATTTATCTTGATTTTCTGTTTCTTCATTATAATTAACACTAATTGCTATATTTCGCCGACCTATTCAGGTATTATCCTTGTTATTGTTTTAAACTGATCCATTAATCATAAGCAGGCTTTATTAAATGAAGCCCACTGTATTAACCTGCTTGGATCAGAACCCATAAAATAACGTAGACCGACTAAAAACATTCACAGATTGCTTAGCTAATTAGTAGCTTGTTAAAACGTTGCTCATATTGCGCAGTTGATTATATTTTTCGTCATAATATGAATAAGTGATAGTCACATATTCTTTGGATTCATGTTTAAGTTTTTAGATCATCTGAGGCTGAGATTTAATACTTCAATAGATTTCTTGATAAAATAGATTGAATAAAATGTCCAATATCTAATTGCGCTAATCAACACTACTCGTATAGTCACAAAGTAAAAAATTTGATAACGTTTCAGTACTGGAATTGATCATTTTCAATTTTTGCGTCAACTCCTAGTGAAAAAACTTGATTAAAAGTTTTAATGGTATTATCGATGTTTTTATTTTCGTTATATATTTTCTATTCCGTTAATTAATTAGTTTAGACCAGCAATCAATGTTTTGTAAAGTAACTCTTACTTAAAACTTACATCACCACCAACCACTAGAAGTGTTTGGAATTTCTGGATTTTCCGTTGGTGTTGATCATATTAAACTAATCACTATAACCACCACGCCAATATTGACAATTCACAGTCTCGTGTTTGAATAACGAAGTTATACTCTTCAGAGATCGAAGGTGATTCTGGTTGCGTAGAACAAAGTAATTGTGTGAGTGTTATTGTGATGGTAGTAGTGAACGGCGAGCTCAATAGATGAGAGCTGTAGTCACTCAACCTTCTCCAGATAAGTTTCCCAATCCTTATGTTCAACATATAGTTGTTTTCACTACTTTTATTCATGTGCAGTTTTCGTGGACCAATAGAATAAAACAAGGAAGATGCCGAAAATTTTGAAAGCCGAAATTATATTTTCACAATTAAAACAATTCACGTGATGTTGAAAATGCGAAAGAGTGTAGAAACTATAAGCATCTCATAGTGGTCTCAATTTTAAATGTGAAAAATATTTCGAGACAACTTAGGAAGAGTATTTGCTGTTGCTCAATCGCAGTTTAGGTTTTTGTAACGCACCATCAAAAGGATTGAACAACTCATGACTATTTCTATGACAATTTTGGAGAGAAAAAACGGCAAAGAAAATAGTTCTTTTGTAATGGGACAGTGCAAAGATGCAGTTTCCAAGGCAAAACTTATTTTATTATATAGTTCCGAATATGTTTCCAAACCTGAAGAAATGTCTCAAAGAATGAAACCTCACAAGAAAGTATCAATTTTGAAAACTTTCAAAAATTAATAGAAAAATTTGAGGAAGACTGTGTATCGATTTATACGAATAATTATTCTTCGTTGACCGATTCTTGGATTTATTGACCATACATCATGTTGTAAAATATACTCGTGAAACGACCAGTTAGCGAAGACATGGTGTACAGGAGGTTGGTAATATACACTGTTAGGTTCCGCCCCTCAATTTTAAACCTCAACTACGGAGATGTCAATTATGAGATATTTTGTTGAGACTGATTTTATATGAAAATTTTATAATTTCAAATGTTTATTTCAGAAAAATTCGTACTCGTAGTGAAAATTGATATCATTTTATTACTTTACCTGTATAGTTCTGTTTGTAACTGACTTTTTGACCTTGATTTTGCCCTACTTTGAGCTACATATTGGTTACAATACGCCAAACGTCACAATACACCCACACTTTTATAATAGTGACATTAATTTTCTTATCAGTAATTTTATTCTTATACTTTTACTTTTTAATTTGATTATTGCTAAAACCAAGTTTTTTCTTATAATTTATTTTTGTAATTTCTACTGCTCTTGAAACAAAATTAAAATTTTTGATAGACCTAAATCGAACGTTTCCTGGAAAAATATGTGGCTTTGAAGTTCTTTCGATAAAACGGAATCAAATTGAACAAATGGGGACTGATAAATGCTTTTTGATGGAATTTTTCAATAGGATATTATATAGGAGATTTCTAAAGAATCTCTGTGGGCTTTTAAAAGAAATTCAGCGTAAACTACAAAATATAACAAAATATTTTGTTTGTAACAGAAATTTCTAGCCTTTACTATAGCTTGGTAAAATTAGAGTATTTTCTAAATTTTCAACATTCTATTTTTAAAGACAGATTGCTTTATATTTATTCATTTTGTTTTAAGATAGGTTTGCGCAGTAAAAAATTTTCGTAACCACATTCGTATTCAAGATAGAGCGTTGGTTAAAAAAAATATACTCATTTTGTACGATTTTGTCAAAACTACTGGCAACATTGTGATGAAATTTCATACGAATATGTTTTGGTTTGGCTACTACATCCTACGAACTTGTTTTTATAGGTTCGTTCCAACCCATAAAAAAAGCCCTTGGTACGGTGACGATTCTGTGCAATAGAGATTACGTGTTCCAATCGGGCGGTTCCCATTACACAAACGATTCTGTTTTGTGTTCCAATCGACTTAGGTATAGTTTGTGAACCGTTTCCGGGACGGTCTTTTCGATACTTGGTTGATAGCAAGTACTGTTACAAGAACCGTGCATAGGAGCAAAAAATATCATTCAAACGCTTCCAATAACCGTTCCAAGGACTGTCCCTACTAGCAGGTTTGAACAAACCTAATTTATGACTCTCATAAAGAACGCTAGTTACACCGTTCGTACAAAGTAGTATGCCACATACCTTTTTCAAAGTTATATTTATATAAGGGTAATCTAAACTGTTTTGCTAATCTTTACTTTACATCATAAAATCATAGTTAACTCATGAAAAATCGTAATCCACTACTATTGATATCTATTATTATCGAAAATCAGCATATTTATGGATAGATGATCGGTTATGGCATTGATGAATATTTTATATCTATCACCTCAAGCTTATGAAAAGAACTATAAAAAATGTAATAGAAAAATCTGCATATAAGCGATATGCCAGGTTATTTCAATTTATCAGACATCTCAAATGAATCTTCTCTGACATGAATGGAATGAATGACTGATGGCGTGTTTTTTAGCGGATTTTCATCGCATGTATTCTGAGAATTTCCAATTCCGAAAACTTTTCAATGTTTATCCGACCGAAGTCATCAATACTGAAGCCAATACTGAAGAGAGATTATTAAAAATCTTCGGAACAGCATATGCAACTGTATTTCGATAATTTTATTTTAAACAACTGAAAATGGTAGGATTGAGAGTAGGTTTGAGGTCGACGATAGAAAAAAGTTCTGTTTAAAGACACTACAACGCATTAACCCCTAATCTACTCTAACGAGCTTTCCACTAATCGTTTTTCCAACATTTTATGATATTCAAATTATAGCTAAAACAGTCATTAATAAATTGATATGGCAATGGATTTGAAAACTGGATTAGCTTGTGATGTTTGAAGTAATATTTAACGAGTCAATATACCATATCGGTAGGATAAAAAGTCTTTAGGGAATTATAGAATTAGTATAATGTTTTTCAATATTTCTTTACTATTTTTATAAAATGGTTTTCATTTGGTTTCAAAATAAGCTTCTACATTAGCAATTATTTTCTCATTTGATTGATATTTATTTATTTGGTGCTCCATTTTCAGGTTTGAAAACAGATAGTAGTTAGTGGGCCTGAATCTGGATAATACTCTACTAAATAATGGTTGATTTCATCAGAAAATAGTTATTATAATACCTTCGAAGCCCTTGCATTAGCAGCGTTACGTCCATTGAGTAGAACAAATCAATAATTGTTTATTTCTAACGCCTAAATGGATCCAGAAGAAGGAATCAAGATAAGAATTGAATTGGCTCTGAAGGCATTTGTCAAGTAATCCTCATTTTTTGTAAACAAAAATCTAAACCTCCACGTCAGAATAGGATTCATGGAATGTTATGTGGAGTGGAAACTTGAACCTTGAAAGCTTAAATGTTCAAAAACCTTGAGGCATTTGAAATGTGCCTCTATGTACGCATCCTGAAGATTCTCTGGATTGACAGAATCACCAACGACGAAGTACTAAGACGCATTGGTCGCAAAAGAAAGCTGTTAACAATTATTCATGTGAGCTTTTTTGGTTTTGGATTATTTGGTATTAGCCATGGTTGGCTCGTGTACTTCTTTTGGTGGTCGTTTTGAGAAGAAACAACTTCCAATACCCGTAATAACGCTATCAAGCAACGTAATATCACTTTCTTTCTGTTCCAAACAGTCTTTCGATATTCGATGCTTTTCCGAAATTTTTGCACAGAGTTTTCTCATCGCGAAATTTTGTCAAAAACTGAAGATTTAGCGGTTTGAAATGCTGAAAGGTATAATCAGTTCAATATTAACCAATAGATTGACGTATTTCATCAAGAGGACACACAATTTTACTTCGACTGGAATTTATAATTAACTTTTTTGTTTTAATAGGATTCGAGCCACTTTAAAATCACAAGCTATTCGAATGGGAAAAAATATTACGGAACACTGGGTTTTTATTAATCCTAATAAGCAGCTTAAATCGTAATCGGATACAACATCCATTTCCACCACCCAACATATACAGTTCATCGGGAACGCCATAAATAATGCAAAAAATTATTCCGCTGACAAATACTGGTTATTAACCATAATACTATCCCAACATCAGTTTTTTGTATGATTTATTTTAATATTTGGGGCAACAAATATAGTATAGTACACATTTTCCATTCATCTATTAATTATAAAAAGTAATGAATGACCAAATTTAATGTTGGGATAATAAAAAGAATCATTCAACAATTTCACTGTGAATTTGGTATTGGAATATTAATTAACTTCAAAACCAGGTATGTTCTATACGTATAATTGCGAAAACTACACATTCTTCAAAATTTATTCCCATATTCAACGAAATATGATAAAGTCAAAAAGTCGTTGCACTTTCAGCGCGAGAGACTATAGCGCATTTTTTACCATTAGCAATCGGTAACAAAATCTTAATTTAAAAAACGATGCTTCCATAAAAAAAGTTTCAATTTTGTAAACACTTATGGAAAGGTATTAGAAAAATCAAACGAACTGAGAAATAACTGGTTAAAAGAAGTGAAGGATGACCAAACTAGAGTAGGAGTTGTAAACTGGCAGGAAAAGACAGGAAATAGGAAGTTATGGTGGGGAATATTAAAAAAGGTGTAGATATGTACTAAATATAATTCAGATGATATTGAGTTTGAATTGAGCGATTTTGAGACTACCAAAAATATTGTTCTTCATATAGCAGGAATTGTAGTAAAATACCTCTCTATTGCCATCAGTGAACTAACAACTTGTTTTCTAATGAAATCAACTGAACTTATTTTAAAATTAAGGATACAGTTAATTTGATTCATCCTTCTATATATGTTGTAAAAATATTCTGCATCGGACTTTTTGCAAATTCACAATTGGTTAACTTTTGTGAGACAAAAAAAAGTTATATGGGGATATGGGATAATGAACTTTGAAAATTTTATTTACTTAAATATTTTGAATGTAGAATATGTTTTGATCTATCGAAATAATAGAATAGAATAGGATCAATATAATTTTAATTTACAATAAATCTATTAGAATTGCTACGATTTCATATTTTTACAGAAAAAAATCTGTCTTTGATAGAAAAATAGTGCTGATACCCCTTAATAGACTTCAGGCTTCACTTGTACGCGCCTACAAGCTCTCTTATGACGCTCCGTTCCTTTTATATTCCAAAACTATCAGATTTTTTGACAGTTCGTGAGCTTCTTCGTAATTTGTACAGGCTTCGATTCAACTCGCTATGTATGTTTGTTCGCTTGTTATTTTGCAGCTCAAATATACAACAATATAGGTATCAAATGAAATGGCCTGGTTAATTAAAAAAATAAACTCTCACACATACTGAAAAACATTGTAGCTGATAATAAAAAATGAAAAATAAATCAAGAAAGAAGCTTTAATTGTGATCAGTTGACATTCAATTTTCATTTGGTTATTTTCAATACATTGAACAAAGTTTTTCTTCGTGCAATTAATTAATTTCCAATATTGAATAAACTTGTTAGTGTTTTATTCAAGATCTATGTTTTGCAATAGTTGAAATAGACGCAGCTGAAATATATGCAGCTTGCGTAATTGCTGATATAAAAACTCATTAGCCATTTATTTTTATCAAACCTTGTATATATTTCTATTTCGCGAATAGACACAATTATAAAATAACATATATGGTTGAGTTATGTGATAGAAGCACATTAATTATTATAATTCAGCGTGTTGCGTTCGCTACTCGACATAAATCTCCTCTAATCCACTCTACTCACATCCATATCCACGTCTTCCATATAATTTATCATCTAAATCAAGTGCTCAAATGATCTAATGAGCGTTGTGACAAATAATGCCTAATTTGCACTAGCCTCGTAATTTAGTCAAGTTTAGAGTATTTAATAGTTTTCAACAAAAATCAATTGCACCACGGACGAATATAGTGTTTTCAAAAATAAACTGGACTGTAATGGAGTGAATTATTTTTATCACTAAATCCCGGTATATTTATTATAGTTTACAAATCCAAGTATGCAGAAAGATGCATCTGCTTGTTGTTTCATAATATGCCGACTTTCATTTCACAAGCATTAAAACTAAAGATATTTAGACGTGAAAATATACACGTTGTTTGTTCACATTTCATTCACAAAGCACATCCTTATTATAGATTAAAAACTTCACTGAAACTGCAAGTTTTAACGGGTAATGAGTCAGTGAAAACTCACGCCATCGACTGAAGTACTAGTCTAGTACGAACTATAATAGTTAACAACTGAACTTCTAGAGTTTGGAGAATTGTTTTGAATAAGCCTTACGAGGGCCTCCGACCTAAGAAATAAGGCATTTCTTAGGTCTTCTTCTTCAAGCATAAATTTCAACCCTTTCAAATAATAATTGCCATATTTTTCCTCAATATAGGTGTTTAGTATACGATAATGTCATACAATTATGATAAAAATATCTCTTCTGCAAGTGAAACTTCAAGGTTAGGAACAGAAACATCTCAGTGTCACTCAGAACTGGTGAATACTGTGGATGGCTAACCAATTCGATGTGCAGTCCGTGAATTTTATCCATTACGACAACCGAATTGTGAAAAGGTTCGCTGTTGATGTAAAAACACTTTTTGTTTTCCAATTGTGGTCACTTTATGAAATTTCTCTTTTTAGTTCCAGAAGTGTATCTACTGTCATGAATCAAAGCAAAAAATTTGACTCATTTTACTTAACACGCGTCAATGAAGCCCGGGAAATGTCTATGCTATGCGTTTGAGTCCAAAGTGATCAAGCGCGACACCCATTGCGAAAAGCTTTCACATACATGATTTTTCAGTCAAAATATGACAAATGCGTTCTTTTGATAAGTTGATAGCCTCTTCTATCTCTCTAACCTCAATTCGATGGTCGTCCAATGGCATTTGGTGGAGTTTTTTGATGAAATCGCTGGTTGTCGCAGTAGGCATATTGCTTTTCAAAAATAAATAGTTAATGAAAGTTCTAAGTTTTTAACTTTCAGAAAAATATTCACAATGCGTCTCAATGTATGTGCATATTTTTCAACCCAAATTGATAAGAGCTGGCATCTTCAGGTTGGTTAGGTTAGGTTAGTTTATTTTCTAGATAACTTCACGCTCACTATACACATATCTTTCTGAAGTTTGTTCTGAATCCAAGTAAATGGAACTATCATGTGAAATAGCACCAATTTTGAAAATCAGCCTGGCATTTTAGATTCATATTTATAGTCAATAAACGGGTTCTTCTTGTCGATATTATTATTCATTGAAGTTAGAAAACAGCAACAAAGTGTTTGAATAAAATTCTTCCTCACACTAATTATCGATGTGATTCAAATACATGCCATTATTATTTTTGCCATGTTTTGGTTAGTTCTATTATTCCATCAATAAAAAGTAGAGTGGAGATAATCGGATGGTCTAATATCCGGAGAACATAGTAAGTACGTTGAAACATGCCAACCAAGTTCAGTTAATTTTTGGCGAGTCATCTGAGAAGATTTGTGTGGCCCGGTGATGTCGTAGTAGAACTGGAGGCTTGTGAGTACACGACGAAAGTGGCTTGGGAGTATGAAGAAACTAAAAGCACTACCTGAAATTAACAAAGTATTGTGGCTTCCAGATTTTGTAATCATATCGGCTGGGGAGCCTGAGAAACTTTTCGAGTTGTCCAGAAACAACATTAAACTGATACTTTTGCGTACCATACAATCTAATACACAGCATCACATTTAATGTGTAGTAGCCATTAAGATAAGCAAAAATAAACTTAGCCGTTAGTTAGAAACATATAAATTCCATAAGATACCAAAGACCACTCAAGTTCTTTATGTTTCTTGTAAAAATTTTAATTAATAATCTTCCTCAAATAACGAATAATTTCTAAAATTGCTCACTTATTTTTATATAGTTTTCATGATCAATCGTCTAGAGTCTAGATTTTAGATAGAAAATTCAAACCAAAAACAGGTGAAAAAGTGACGTTTCGACCTGTTTCAGTCTGTTTTGACCATAAAAAATTATTATTCCTCAGTTGGTACATTTCAAAAATATGTAGTAACCATCAAATTATTCATAATTTGAATCACATTAAATTAAAATAGAATTATAAATTCTACTCAAATTGTTAAGGTCTTTTGTACTTAATACCGTTTTAAGAATTTTTGTACTCTTATAATTGGTTTGTTGTAATTAAAATTATTTTTGATGTTGTTTAGAGGTCAAACCGTGAATTTCCACCTATTTTTTTGAAATATAGAAATAAAGAAAACGAAGTATACGAATCCTAAAATAAGTCTCTACTTGAATATCAATCTGAACAATATTTGTTTCGAAAAATGTATATAGATTTATCAATCCAATTATCTGAATATCGATTTGTTTTTTTTCCAAAACGTGTTCCAGGTCACGCTCGTCTTAAAACTCATGTTGCTATTCTGTTATCATCGGTGTGGTCGATCGGTGTCGAAGAGCACGAAGCCCGACCTCATAACAAGAATTTTCAACATAGCTAGCGACAAAAAAATGTCGCTTGGAAAAATTTATTTGAGCGGGGAAACGTTTAATGGGAAAACCGGTTCGGCTCGGTGTTTAGGAGTTGGTATACAGACAGATTATGCATAGGAATGTCGGGATTACGCACGCGGTATGAAATACAGATTTCCTCTCCTTCGGATATAATTCAGTGGAGTTGTAAAAACTTAGCATTGAATTTTTTATTGGATTTTTCATTAAACACTTTGATGATTTATTGAGAACGATCTAATTTCAAGAATTAATAATTTTTGTTGAAGAGGGAGAAAAAAATTGTTTATGAATAGTATCGATTTCAGATTAAGAAATCTGGAAGACGTCAGTTTATAATAATTTTTCAGAAACCAAAGTATTTAATACCTGTTTCTTCAGTATTTCTTTTACTGTTTTTGAATGTAGCGACGGCATTTTAATCTTATTATAGAACATTTAGGTCAATTCTATTATAGCCGTTAAACATAAAAAAAGATCAAAAAACACACAAAAACCCAGTAAATATATACAACTCCAACCTAATCTCAATGACCAAGAAAACATTCTAATTCCATCGTGATGTGATATGCGAGGTGTGTCAAATTTGAGCCGACAATTCAGCATACTGGTGTATATGAATCGTGTGCTACTTCTTTCCATTATTTTGCTTTTCATAAACAAGTGAAGAAGACCATACTTTACAGAGCTGCGCATCGCAGGACCAAAGTGTCGATTCAACTTATGTTTAAAATACCGCGATACACCCACATCTCACACGCTTTCAAAACATAATGTTCAAGATTATGACCGCAAAAGATTGTTTTGAGTTTAATTCTGCTCTCACTTTGGCTATTCTTGCTCATATCTCCACGGTAGGAACCTATTTATTGTTTATTAAGGTTCCCAGGTCTTTTCTATTTGATCTATTTGTATGTTTCTAGTCGTGAAGTCTCCTTCTGATACATTTTGCTGTTCAGTTGTTACAATATATGTAGCCTTCATTGTATGGAATTTTAGTCCGAAATTATGGGAGACTATAGCAGAACGGTTCATGAGCCTTTATACTTTTTCAATTGAGCTCACTGTTCAAAGGTATTATCAGCGTAGCATACATTGTTAACATGTTTCTCGTTAATCAAAACACCATCATCAGCTTCCTCTAGAACTCCACGAGATATTTCTTTAGAGTACGAATTTAGAGAGCATTGGAAGCAAAAACTATTGTCCCACTCTTTGAACCTCAGGGAAACTTTGGTGATCTAAGCGAATGCTTGTGATCTGCGATTAGCAATAATCTTATCATGTCTCACACTATCGAACGTCATGGTTTCCATTCTACTTTGGAAACTAATTTAAGTGTTTCCAATTCCTTTTACAAGTTTTTTAAAGTAATAACTTATTCTCATAAGGGATGAACACAAAAAGAGAAAATAAAACTAATGTTTCCGATAATACTTCGACATAACTTAGATATTCAATCTGTTATGATTTTGCAAGAAATCTAACATATTTTCGAATAAATTATAAAACAAAGGTACGTACATAAAATTGAAATCGCGAGAGCTATTCATATAACAAAAGTTGCACTGTACAAAGAGAAGATTCACAAATAATATATTTCTCAAATAAGTCGCTTTATTAGAAATTCGTGAAACTAAGCTTTGTTATGTTTATCATTGTTCAGTTGCTCTTTGCGGTTTTCCCTTGTATCAATGTATACGAATGAACAAACAAAAAGGTTGATGAGCGGCTACAGGCGCTGGTAAAAAACACGACGCGCTTGCGCTATGTGATTTTCATCTTAAACTGATCGACCCAATAAATATTTTTAAAATAGAAGCAAAAAATTAGTCAATCAATTGTCATTTGCTCCAAAAGTTAACTTCCTAAAAAGATTTTATTTTCTATTTGTAGGTCGGTAATAATCTAGATATATTTTCCAGTTTTACCAATAAACCATGAAATAAAGTTTTTGAAAAGCCTTTAAATAGAAAATTAAATTAGAATATTCTTGCATGTAAGATTTTTTAGAATATTCCTTTTTCAATTTATGTAGCCTGAATTTAAGCTCATAACTTAGTAACTGTTTGTGATTCAATTATTGATTCAAAAAGAAAAGGACAACACTTCTGTTTCTAATTTCATATCATGTTCTTTCTCAAAATGTTCCTTCAGGTTCCATAAACTTCTGCTGTAGAGAAGACAATTTCTTGAAAGATGATCCGCTGGAACTGGTGGAGCAGGTGCCGATGTACAGTAATTTGATGAGTATTTAGGTACTTCCTAATAATGAATCGTTTATTGGCATGCACTGCACTCAAATAATTTTTCTCGTTTTTTTTCCAGATGGCTATGTGATCCAAACTTTTGTTTGGACGTTTCTCCCGGACATGTTGCCTCAAAGTTGTATTTGATCAAAATTATCGCCTCAAATGCAGCATTTTTTATGTATATGAATCACAATTAAAACAAGAAAAATGTTTTTGACGATTTTGGTGCAGGTGAAAAATTGCAATTACTACTAACAACCGGAAGTCAGGAAGTCAGGAAATGCTCTTATGACCTCCTCTATTCCGCGTCTCAAAGTCTATCTTGGTCTGTCTCTTCTCCTTGGTCATAATGAGAACCATCCAATAAAAATTGTTGGATGCATTTGAAAACATCAAAATTACTAGATATTATTGTAGCTTAAATAGGGACAAAGGGAAAATTCCTTACAGCCCATTCTATAGTTTAGTAATCAAATAATGAAGATTTATTGGTGAAAAAATTTAGTATAAAACACGTACGTCAAGTTTTTAGATTTTAATTTACCTTCAGTCTCTGAAAACGATAACAGAGACAGTCTAATTGTGAGTGTTGGTGTAGTGGTAGTCTAAACAGTGTATTAAGTATGAATATCGCCAACGATTCCAGATATTCCAAATTAATTAATAATAGACAATTGCGAATCTTAGTTCCTGACAAATGTGAATACAGAATGTAAGGTCTAGATATGAAATTCTCCAATAAAATCTGAATAATACGAGAGACGTTATGAGAAGTAAAACAATCAAGGAAGACCTTGGGATAAAATCTAAACATATATTATTAAAAATAATCACTCGAAATAGTCTCAATAGCCATATGTGAAATAAAAGTCTGACAAAATAAGTTGCAGAAATAGGAGCAGAAAGTTACTTTTTATAATACTGTTTTCCGTGTTCACTCAATAATTCGACAGAAATTTAAAAAATTCCACTTTCTTAGACTGATAATTTTGAGATGTCACGAAACTAGAGAAGTTTGAGCTTACCTAGCATCCTTGACTAGTTGACTTTTCATCACGGAAGATCAATTAGATGAAGCTTCTATGACAAAAGTGCATTGACGTACTGGATCTTGATAATTAATTTACTAAAAATACTCAGATTACCATATCAGATTATACGGCGTCAACTATGTATTTTTATACATATATAATAAAACTCAAAGTACTTAATTGTTAATTTATTAAAATACATTCATACATCGGTCACAATAAATCTTAGTCAAATTAAGCAGCAGCGCATGTAGCTACAGCTTCTAAAGCGGCACCACCGTTGGTATAGAAAGAGTCTTCGTTTTGTTTGTAACAATCAGCCAAGGCTTTTATGTAGACTTCGATAGAGCTGAGTAAAGGACCAACGTCTTTTGAAATTGCATCGGGAATTTCAGCAACGACTTGAAGCAAATCAAGAACAACCTAAAATAATACTCTTAATTGGTACAAATATTTTAAATCGTCTGTCAAATCTTTAATGTATTTTTATGGCATATTTGTATATATTTATATCAAGAGTTGCAAATAATTATCAAATTATCAAGCTCATTAAATTTTTTTATCGTGATTATTTCAATATTTTTGTAGTTTTGTTTTCAAAAAATTAATGAAATACGCTTTGAATAACTCACTTGAATAAGGCAAGCAATGTCATCATCACCGCAACTGTTAATTTGGTCAGCAGCCTTTTTAGCATCAGCTTGAACACCAGTAAGATCCTTAACTATCGGCTTTATAGTGTTGAGCATGTCAACGAAATGAGAACCAGCGCAAGAACTAGTTGCGTCGAAAAAGTCAACAGCTACAGAGATGATTTTTTCGTCATTATTTTCAACACATGTTGCCAATTTTTGTCCTGTTGGGGAGCTTTCTGTAAAAAAATGCGGCTTAGTACACTTTTATTTTGATATCGAGAACTGTACTTACTTGCGGCGATACTATCGAAGGCTGGTTTTAAGCGACGAACAATGTTCACAAGAAATTCTTTGGTGACGTCAACAACTTTGCTGTGAAAGCCGTCATAGTCAGTACCCAATTGGTCAATGAACTTATTAACGTCTGTAATGAGGTTGTCAAGAAAGTTTTCGACAAATTTCACCAATAGCTTAAGTAAATCAGTAATAGAACCAATCTGGTTGATTGGTTTTTGTGGTACAGCGATTGTCTGAAATGAGAACAAATTGTATAATCGTGAAAAATCTGGATAATAAAAAACCAGTGTTACTATTTCTTATCAAGGATATTTCTATTTTAATACAGTATACAGAAACGAATGCTGACAATTTTCCAAAATAAGTCAGCAATAATTTCGAAATAAACAAATGCCAAATACACAACATATGAACAACATATATTCTTTCCAATTTTGTACAATATCAAGATAAAATCATATCATTAATACTTCTTTAATGATAGGATTCTGAATTCTGAGTGACTTAGTTCCTCGAGGAATGGTTCTGGTAGACAGTATCTTTAGAAGCATAGCTTCTAGCAAGTATATTAGTCCGTAATGTTATTTTTTCTGATGCTAATATCGTAATAAACTTAAAAATTGTACAGTCCATACAAAACTTCAACTGATGCTTCCAATTTAAAATCAGTAGAAATTAAGGGTATTGGATTCAGGCATTGATACATTTCCAAACCAATGAACAGTTTGATGAATGTTTCTACTCTGCATTAGTGCAATTTAAGAATCGACATTTCATTTTTAATGAAGGAATTTTCGATTTTCGATTATACATCGTTACTCTCTACTATAAGAATGGTTTAAGCAGTTATAATCTATAAATAAAATTGTTTCATTCCTCAATTTTTGGAAGAAGTTTATTGATACAATCGAAACAAATCACAAATATTTCAAGACCTGTGCTGCAAGTCAATCACTGCAATTTAGTCAACAAATTTCCTTAAATTCCCCACAAAAAAGTTCGTTTTCAACCTCCTTTGTACTAATATGATGGCGTCATTATGATGTTCATAATCTTTCTCATTGCATCGTCAAATTGGTTGTATTCTATTGCATTTATTTTTATTAAAAACTTTTTTTGACGGAAAGTTAGTTCCAGAATGAAATTCTTGATATTATTATTATGTCGAGGGTGTTTATATTATTTCTACTGTCACAACTTAGACTTTTGACTACATCTTCAACAAAAGGCGGAACTATTCTAGTTGGTTATGACAGTCTTAATTAACTACATTTCTATTCATAACTAAGAATACGAGGAATTTTATGAATGGGTTTTCCAAATATTCGCCGTACTAAGAGCTTCAACAAACGTAACAGATGTAGCGTTGGTATGCAAAATTTTTCTTTTCTATTTTTCGTTTAAGATACATCCATATTTTTCTGTGCATAAATTCTCCAAGAATCAGTAGTAGTAACACCAGATAGCTTAAATTGCGCTAGTTAATCTTTATCTCTAGTGGTGCAAAATCTTTATTGAAAATCTGATAAATACTTGAATAATTAAGAATCAAACATTTTGACAACAATCAGACAATTACTATAAATTTAACTTGTAGTACTTACAGAAACCAAACAGAAGGAAAGGAAGATTAAACTGAATTTGCCTGCCATTTTGAATCGTTTCAGTAACAGTTGAGACTATAAACAAACGATAGAAGTTGAATTTCCAGTATTTATACTCATCTGATCAATTGGTTTCGACAGTGTGCTGCGTATGTTGATGTTGTAGATTAGTTACAATCTCGAGTGGTTAATCTTCAAGTACCATATACTCATGAACGCATTATATCTTATGTAAAAGAGATGCAAATCCTTAACAATTATACAATCATGTGAAAAAAAACTGAAAAAACATACTAAATGCAATATTTGTGATATATGAGATTTGTCTAAAAAGTTATTATTATTAGTGAAGTGGTTTAACAGCGTGATGCCCCCAAAAAGGCAAACATAGTTTTATCGGCCTTAAAAGAGATATTTTTTGAGATTTCATGGGATTGTGTTCATCGATTATTTTTCAAAAGGCGGAATGAAAGCAGAAAGTGTCGCAATTGAGAAAGAGAAAGTACTTTTCCAATACGAGTTTCTCCCACTTCAGTGATCGAGCGGCTGAAATGAAATTGTTTAACCGCCTACAGTTTTCGTCAGATCTAGTCCCCAGCGATTGTTTTGTGTTTCATAACTTCAAAATTTCACTTGTTAGAAGATGATATTTAACATATGAGGACATTATTGCATATAAACGTCTATTTTGAGTGGAAAGTCAATTATTTTTTTTGGGGTGTTGAACAAGTTATGAACTTATGTATGGACTTTAGAGGACAGAGAAAGTATTTGGAGATAGGAATTTAAGCTGCGGCGGCTAGACCAGATTGATCATACTCAACATCTGGTTATGCAGCAATTTTGTCGTTATTGTCTTGGACTAGTAGACATAGAAATCAATTATCAAGTTGTAATAATGAATTATTCAAGAAAGTTCCTTATTTAACATCACTATTACCGAAGACCCATTCACTTTCCGATTCAGAATAGTCGTACAAATTAATGTTGCTATTATCTGTTTTGGCGTTTATGAAAGGGTCTGCATTGAAAAACTCTTTTTTAATGTTTTACCGTTCTGCAGCTGAAAATCATAAAAAAGTTACCAAGACTTCACACAAAGTATGTCGATATAGGACGAAATACAAATGATAATATAAATAATGGAAAAAGCACATGGGTAACAAATATAGAATTGCTCTTTATTGATTTTCGATAGACCTTTGATTCAATCGAAAAAGAACACCTATTGACAGCACCAAAAGAACAAGAATGGACACAAAACTATGAAGATTAATTAAGATTAGTATGTGCGAAACAAGGGTCAGAATACTGGCGACTCCCTATCGGCAACACTATTCAACTTAATATTAAAATACGAGTATGAATTTATAGAAGTAGAAAATTTTAAGTATCACGGAGCTACGATCAATAATAGAGAGAAGAGGAGTATTGTCGTTAAAGAAATAGAACCTTCCATACTAATAGGAAATTACTGGAAAGTGGAGGAGTTGGTTTCAAGTTATATAATATATATATTCTTAATATTCACGTCTTCTGTGTTTTAGTCAGCAATATACACAATATTCTACGAAGAAATAATAATAAAATTGTGGTGGTAGTCATTAACAATTCAATTGAATTCAACATAAACTGTTACAAATTTTTAACTTGTAACCAATGTTTGATAATATTCATAATAGTTTCAATATCATTATATCAGTCAAAAAATTATATTCTAACTAGATCTAGATGTGATGTAAATATTAGCGCAATTTGAAGAAGATTAATCCAATTTACCAAGTATTACGTATTGAAAAATATATATAATATCGAATAAATGCATATATGATTGAGAAACATTTAGTTTCCCTAAGCAGCGAGAATGGAACTAACTTAAAGAGATTTTATAATATGTTGAACTATTTATTATTATTTGTAAACAGCACAAACTTTATAGTTGAAGTTTTACAGTTTTAGAAGTGATTCCATTGACCTACTCGCATTACAGATTTCAATCCTATTGTTTATGCTAGGAAAGAAATTGTGAATTTTAATAATTTCGCAAAATATTTTATGGTACACTCTAGAATGCGAACAAACTTTTAATTTATTCAAATTTTTGTCACTAAACTCATTAGGAAATGAAAATGCGACAACATACTTCATAAAATATTTTAATTTTAAGGTACAAATTTGATACTCGTCACAAAACATTAAAAATATAAGCTATAATTGAAAACAATTTCAGTTCAGGTCAAATAGCTACAACTGTTGTTTGAAGTTTCTTTGGCAATACAGTTGAATATTTGTTCTGTTGCGTCCAAAGTAGCAGCATTAACTTTCTTCAATCCATCAATAGCACAACTATTTATGGCTATAATTGTTTCCAAAACAAGAGCTTGAATTTTCGCTGCCAGAGAAAATACTTTCGAAGGTAGCTGAAAAAAAATTAAGAGATACATGACAAAAATCCTTGCTCGCAAGAAAGTTTTCGTCTCATCTATCATGTACAATATTCATGTTTGTTTTAACAGTTTTAACTAGTTATTTGAGGTGAGAATTTACGTCGAGGTAGCTTTTTATATTCTTAATAATTATAATTGATTGGGAGAATACAAACTGCTGTTTTTTCTAGACATTTACATCTACTGTGATAATAAAGATTATGTGAGGGACAAATATCCCCCAACCGCCTCTTGTTTTTAAATGCTGTTGGTACTAGAGAAGCAGTTTTCTCATTGTTGGTCCTGATACGAAGATGCAGAGACGTAAATTGCAACGTATATGCATGTTTAATAGACTAAGAAAAGGCATTCGATACAATGACACATGGAAAGATGATGGAAATACTTTCGAAAACAGGAATTAACACTGAGGACATGGGAATAATTGGAAACCTCTACTGGAACCAATCCACAAACCTTACAATAGATGGAGAGTACATAGATAATGTGAAAATAAAGAGAGTCCGTCAAGGCTACATATTATCTCCAGTAATCTTCAGCTTGTAGTAAGAGCGGATATTCAGCGAAGCCCTATAGGAGACAAAAAAAAGTTATACTGCTAAATGAATAGGTACTGAACAAAATCGGATATGCATATGCTGACAATATAGAAGATGTACAAATCCTGATGGATAGTATGATCCATCACAGTCAGCAATACGGCCTCAAATCTATGTCAAATAGGCAAAATTCATAATTATAAGTAGAAGTGTAGCCATCTGTATGTCAATCAAGCTTCAATAGAAAGAATCAAACAATATAAATACCGGATGAGTGTCTTCCTCAGAAGTTACAATCTCTCTCTTGAAATGAACATAAAAATGCTACGTTTTTTTCTTTATTCCATGTCCATGTTTACGAACGGGTATTTCTCAAGTAGTATTTATGTACTCATATTCTGTTACGACTATTTGGAAATTAATTTGGTGAAAGACTTGGAGAACTAAAGTTGACGGGCAGTAGCACTTTAGATAAATTCGTGATCTTATGGTATAAAATATGGTTGAACGTGATAGATAGTTTTAGGATACAGAATTAATGTGTCTTTTGATAACACCTTGTACAATTTGAGCTGGATCAATAATTCAAATCCAACTTGGTGGAACAACTTCTATTACACAAAATTGTTATCAATTTTCCAAATCAATAATCAATTTTGTAAAATGTGTTATATCAAATGTTTATATTTCAAGTGTTTTTCAAAATATCAGTTGATAACCAAACGAAATAAATTAAAATGTTATTACTAAAATTTTCCTCTGTGTTACTGTGTCAACAGAGTTTATGAACAAAATTTATTATAAATATACAAGTGGTTTTGATTATACAAAAATTCTATTTTTACCTATTTCGATATAAAAAGTGTGAATTATTCTATTTTTTAATATTACGTAACTTTTTCAAGCAATTCAATGGCAATGATAGAAGAGTCTTTACATTCCAATTGTAAATACGAAAGAGAGAATAACAATAAATCAGGAGTTGAATAATCTTCATAAATACTCAAATGTGATATGCTTTATTGTCCAGTCAAAATAGAGATTTGACAAGGCAAAATTAACATAGAGCTGAAAATTGACAGAGACATTGAATACATCATTATAAATGAAATGTCAAAAGTCCCCTTCGATCCTACTTCTGCAAAAAATTTTATATAAGGTCAAAAGTACAAAACTAAGGTTTTTTTCATTTTTCTCGAAATCAGTAAGCATTATCGTGAAAGTAGGTCAGACAAACGTTGTAGATCATACAATTATGTACTTGGCGCATTTTTTTTAACGTGGTTTCCCTACTAGGTATACTCGACGATCTATTGTAATAAAGAAAGTTCGATCAGATCGTATCCTATTAATTGAAAGAATAGTAACACTGCTAATGATTGAAGTGGAATAGTTTGTTTTTTTCTACATGTCATTATATAAGATGATTGTCTAATTCTACTTCGACAATTATTTCTTCGTCTTCATTCTCTTCCTCTTGCAGAATTTCTGTTCGCTGTTCTAAGAAAAGGGATGCATCAATAGTCTCTTCATCAATATCATAAATATCTTCATCTGTTGTATTTGTTTCAATATTGGAGCAAGTCTGACCCTGACAATTGGTGCATACTGGCGAACAAAATAATTCCACTTTTTGACAGCCACAATTTTTACTACAATCCGTCTTGCATTTAAAAGAAATACTATTGAGTAGTTTTTCTGGAGCAGGCGAGAGTAAAGTTTGAATTGGCTCCAAATAATTATCTGTTAATTTCCAACCCCATTCTTCTGGGTCCAGCTCATTGCCTAGCCACACTTGAACTTGATAATATACAAGATACAAGTGTTGAAAGGCAGAAGCAGATGTTGGAGAGAGACAAGACAACTGTACTTTTTTATTGTTCCATGCAAATTTTACAAACTTTAAATATCCATATATGTCTATGGAATCAATTTTTTTTTGGAGCGCCATATATTGCAAGAAGAAAACGAATTCCATTTGTAACGATGTCGTGTGGAGAAGAGTCAATCTTTGTAAATACTTCTGCGCAATGAATTGAATCATTACGATTCTCAAACAATGTATATACTGATGTTTTACATCTTTTAAAAATTGCTGATGTAGTATCGCAACCAGTTATTGCATGTAAAAATAAGAGCTTGACATTTCGGGTATGCAGTCAGACTTTCTGATGAGTATATCGTTGATGTTACTTAAGGTTACCGACGAAGGGAATTTGGGACTAACAGTCGTATATTTTAAAATATTCATTTAATGTATATAAGTTTTACTGTGTAAGTAACACAAACCAATAGTTTCTTATTTTCATTTATATTTAACGTCCGGTGACTATACCGGCTGCATTTTGGTGCATATTATGTAAAATATGAATTTTCTAATAATTAAAACCGCAATATCTCACGAATGGTGAGTAGAAAGAGAAAAAGTGACTGGACCATTTTTCTAGAGAATTGTATGATCTACAACTTTTGCCTGAGCTAATTTCACGATAATACTTACTGTTTTCGATAAAAATTGTTAAACCTTAATTTTGTACTTTTGGCCTTGAATAAATTTTTTTGCAGAAGTAGGATCGAAGGGGACTTTTGACATTTCATTTATAATGATGTATTTAACGTCTCTGTCAATTTTCAACTCTATGCGAATTTTGGCTAAGTTATGATTTATTTTTGTCTATTTCGACTGGATTATTATAAGAGCGTACGATATAGATAGGGCATACGAGATCTGGCTATCAAATAGCGAGGTGGGGTAAAAAAAGAGTAGAGTAGAGTAGAGTATCTAGTTATCTTGTCTATGCACGTCCCAAAACACGTTTCCGTCACTATTATAGTATTTGTGCAGTAATGGTTTGAAACGAACGTGTTTTTTCTTCGTGCCGAAAACCATGTGTGACGGAAAACAGGAGCAACGTATCTATCTCAAATTTCTCGTTAAATTGAAAAAATCTCCGACTGAGTGCTATAAATTCTCTATCTCGTGCGCCTGTTTTTGAATGATTTAAGCGCTTAATGAGGGCCGAAAATCCCTATTTGTCACGTTTGGCAACGGCCCGAGTTGTGGACCACGCACCTGCCCATAACGCGGTATCTGTGAAGCAGTGTTGGGCCAATATCTAAGGTCTGCAGTGCTCGAACACCCGCTGTACTCACCAGATTCGGCACCGTAAACCCGATT
Organism: Diorhabda carinulata; assembly: GCF_026250575.1. NCBI lineage: Eukaryota > Metazoa > Arthropoda > Insecta > Coleoptera > Chrysomelidae > Diorhabda > Diorhabda carinulata. The sequence goes on from NC_079470.1 coordinate 8,787,003, forward strand.
TGAGTCAATGGGAGCGGTAAAGTAAAAAACGACAGAGCTCCTAAAGGCCCTCACCAAAAAGACTTTCAGCACTGCTTAGATCAATGGAAAAAACATATGGAAAGGTGTGTGGTGAGGGGAGGAAAGTATATTGAAAGGGAGCATTCGAATGTAGAATAATTTTTATAATAAAACCCATTCAATGCGGCATTGTTTGGAGATTAAGGGACGATATGGAGAGAGCATTTCGTAGTATCATACAGGAGCAATTTTTTATTTTTAATAATCAAGCAATGAAAAACGATTCTTTGCCTTTAAAGCAATACGAACTGTTGATTTTTCTCTTTAGACAAATTATGGAAGACAACACCAACTTTTCCAATCCGCTGCAAAAATTCCTCGACGTCCAACATATGTTGGTTTAAGATTTCCTCTATAGTCCGGCATAGATTTGCTTCAACCTCTGTCCTTAACACATCATTGGTATTCCTGATCTTCTGGTATTATCCCAAATTACAAAAAATAATCTAGCATTTTATAATGTAGGAGTGAAAAGTCACGATAAACTAGAAATGCCTTGGAGACAACTTCGAAGTATACAATGAGCTGACTAATGACAACTAATATCGACATGCACAGAAGTTACATTCCAGTTCCGTTAGAAATTTAGGAGAATTTTAATACATATGTATATCAAAAAATTTATTTTGGCATGTTTCTGGAATTGCTTGGCATAACACAAACAAATAAAATAGAATTTCTGAATTTTCCAAAATATACAAAATTGTAGCAGTCCATGAAACCGTATAATTTGAAAGTATATTATTCATATTACCTGTCCAGTTTCGTTAATAGTGTCCAAAACAATTTGCCACCTACAACTATCATTCAATCCACATTTTTTTATGTTATTCCAAATCACGGTTGCAAAACTTACGAATACTTGAACGTCATTATAACTTGTTGACATAACATTTACATATTGGGCTTGTATAACTGTAGCACATCGTTTTATCTGTGAATTAATTTCATTTGCCTGGATTTCCGATAGTTTTTTTTTTGTTATACACTTTTGGATAATTTCTTGATTCGTATAATTATTTGCTGCAATTCCTACAATATAGATTTAAATTTATTTACAACTTTGTGCCTAGAAACTACAATTAGTTATTCAGATAAATGAAGTTAGATACAGATAATAAACATGAGGTGAGAATGAACTAATTTTGAAAAAAATTAGGGTAAAAAAAACTAATCGATGAAGTAGAAAGAGAAATTGTCGTAGTTTTCACCTTTACACATACTTTCAGAATAGCTTGGTCGATTTCCTTTCTACAGCTTTTGCGTGATAGGTAGCAGTTGAAAATTTGTGAGTTTCTTTAGGTTTCCTAGCTTCTTTTGAATAAACCTATAGCTACCGATTTCAATAATTACAATATAAAGGAAAGGTTTGGTATATTGGACCATTTCTTAAGTTGGACCGCCATCAAAACAGCTGAGTAGTTTATTGATTTTATAATTGGAAATACTGAACGACAAACAACTAACTTCACTACACATCAGCCAAGATTCCTAAAGCAACATTAAATAGGTAGAAGTTATTCACAAGAGCCGTGTTGTAATTAATAAAGAAAACCAACGTAATTTGATAGCAAATTTCAAAATGTTCTACTTCAGCACATATTATTTTTGGAGGAACATATGTTTGGGTTAACTATCACAGATGTTACCAAATTGCCAAGGAATAAGGACAAGATTATCCTTCGACGGCATTAGGTAACTTCTTTGAATCAAACTAAAGGATTTAACAGCTCAAAAAAGCTCCATTGCAATTAAATGAACCGATCAAGCAGATGATGAAAAAAATAAATAGGTAAAGTAAATACAACACAGAAAACTTAATGATAAAGCAGCACGTAATGAGAAAAAGATAAGAATTAACGGAGAAGAATCGACTGAAGAAAATCTTGCGATTCAGAAGAATATAAAAATATCTAAAATAAATGCTGTAACACTTCAATTTCAATATCCACCTATTTCTTTTTATTATCAAAATCTCACTCAGATGGGGTTATTAGATGATTCTGAGGACTCGGCGCTTTTTTTCACAAGAAAACTCACTACATTAGGTGAGGAGCATTGTCTAATGGTATTATAATCTTATCAATTTGTATATGAAATTGATTATTTCTTTTGGAAAGAAACATTCACTATTTATAATCAAAATTGAGATTATTCACCTGTTAAGCGTTCATTCACGTAATTAACTTTATCATTAACTGTATTGAAGTGCGTATTCAGCAACTTATTGGTCGAATTCTGAAAATGCGTGTCCAAATGTGACAGACCTTTCAGTATATCAGTAGGACTAAACTTATCCGCTTCTAGTAACTTCGCAACACACTTAGAAGAACTCTAAAACAAAAAATAAGAGCTCATGAATTCTGAAAATCCAAGCAGTGACGAGATTATTAGTTATGTTTGGTGTTTTTGAAAATTGAAGAAAGAAATTGAACTACAATAGTAATTAACTCAATCATACCACCACAAATCGAGAGTTTGTCATAGTTTTTGAAGTTTAATATTCCTTTTTACAGTTAAAAGTCATTTTGACTTGACATGAAGTTTTTCAAATGACCATGATAGTAGATGTGACATTTTATAATCTAAATAATTCTATTTTATGTGGCATATTTGAAAAAGAACTGAATGAATATGCAGCGTAGGATTCATTTTTCAGTCATTCAAGGATTTGTACTAGTCGAATCCAAAATAGCAGGTGAAAGCTATAGAAAAAAACCAAGAAAAACATAGATTGAAACTGTGAAAGCAGTAGCTGAGACAAAAGAGGATAAATAGGAAGGAAAAAAGATCAAACGGACCAAATGGACCAAAAGTATGCTACAATTCCAATCAAAGAGCCCTACACCTCATGATTATCTGGTTTAGAATTGAATATTCAAATAGATTTGCAGTAATATTTTGTAGTGTGTAACCAGTTTTTGAAAATACAAAATTGATGAGGTTGAAAAGAGTGAGTGTTATAAAAAAATATAGGAACTAAATGGATGCAGTGCCTCCTAACGTGGATTTTCTTTAATAGCAATATCAAAATTTTGATTATCATTTCTATAGGGTCTGTGGAATGATGAAATTTTCAAAATATTGGATATTTATTTTTCACGAATTGAAAGAAAAATCAAGTTAAAAAATGTTATGGAATTATACTTGAATAACCTTATATATTATCATATTATGGCAAACCAGCAAAGATATTCGACAAAATGATATGTTACTATTATTTCTAATGGATTAATATATGTTAGCTACTTTACCTACGGTTTATTTGAATGAGATATACAAGGCTGAAATGTTATGGTTAAGACGTTAAAGCAAAAACCTAAAAGTAAGATACTCATATCTATTCAGAAAAAAATCAACCTGCCCTACCATTCATAAGACGAAATAGATGATACTTTTTCAGACTTTCACAACGTTCACTGCTTTATTTCATAGCCAATTTAATAGCTGATAGCTGTTTTTCTGTTAAATTTGGATCAACATTTCATCATGCAAAAAACAACACCAGATCAACGCTTGTGAATTGTTGAAATTTCTCATCTAAATAATTGTTCAATCAATCAAGGATTGTATCTTTTTATTCAAGATGTAACGACCTTGGTATAGAGCTTTTAAGATACATCTCTCGTAGGAGCTGAAGCCAAAAAACAATCATATGCACTGCCAATCTAGCGAATGGAATGGGCAGAATCTCCAATTGATATTGATATTCAATTTCCGCTCAAAATATTTTTCCCCAACGGAGCTCATTTGGTTAGATTGGTATGTAACCAGCAAAATTGTAGCTTTTGGATTGAAGATAATCAACACCATTCCATCCACAAAAAACTACTTAGTGGGCTGGCCGAGTCATTGGTCCAAATTTATTCAAAATTCCAAATCATTAATCTTGCTGACATGTGATTCCTGCATTAGGGAGCCATATGCTTCACAAAGTGAGCTATTATTGTTCAACTTTTGATAAAAGAATAAGTTTATGTAATGATCCAATTAAATGGCTATTTGTCTACGTCGATAAATCAGAGACAATGGAATACCTCAAAATCAACATTCAAAAAGTTATAGGTAAAAAGTGACTGCATATGCTTTTGTATTTATACAAATATATATTCAAATATCAATATCTCTGAACTTTATATCAAGAAAAGCCCCATTTAATGATTACTTATGTAACTGCAAAAAACACCTCTCATTATAAATAAATTAGATGGGCAATTTAGCATAAATGTGCATCAAAGTAAAACAAGTAATCTTCGATAAAAATGAATGGTTGAGCCGAATTTGTAGGAAATAGAGTGGTGTTTGAAACAATATTGTTTAGAGAAACACAATATAATACGTTATTTGTAATTAACTTATTTGTTCCCTAACCCTGATATCTCTAAAAACGACTAGTCTCAATTAGTTAGTCCGACTCCGCATTTCGCAAAATCTGTTCGTATCTTGATCCAGTATTTCCGAAGGGAAAAGTTAGAATGACTATAGAAATTGCCCGATCTCAATCCTTTTGACTTCTTTTTGTAGGGATACTTGAAAAGCAATGTTTACAAGAAAAATCTAAGAAATATTTAGGAGATAAAAATACAAATCATAAAGAAGAGTTGATTAATGTCTACCCAAATTACGAGGAAATTGTTAACAAAACAAAGTTAGTAAATTTTCAGAACATATAATGAAAAACTAAAATTCAATTCGGAATAATTCCAATTAAAAGCAGAATCTTCCGTAAAAAAGATAATATTAATCCAAATTAATATGAGTGAATACACACCTGAAGAAAAGAAATGCTTCTCAGTTGGTGTCAGTGAACTGACCCAATGGGCTTATTTTTTTGCTAGTCGTCATCGTACTAAAGATTATTCTGTGGACCGATGATGTCTAATCTAGTTAACCTCCCTGCCGTCTGCCGAGGGAAGGTTAACTTGACGACGCCAAAAACCGTTTTTGATATTTTGGTTTCGTCAAACGAATTTATAATACATATTGGCCGCAATTATTTGAGAATTTGCTTTTCTCTTCAAATTGGGCACAAGCATTGCATTTAAATGGTCCAGTACGTGCAAAAGGGTTAAGTCCATTTTAGAATTTCCCCACTTAACAATCAAATTGTCACCTATGAACCGTGGGCGTCACGTCGGAAACACGTGTTTAAAATGAGTTTATAGATCTTTATTCATTTATACAAGAATATAGAATGGGTTTTTCAACAATTCAACAAATCATTCTGTAATATGATGAAGTTTTCAATAAATTAGAGCGTCGATATCACAAATCAACAACCACGTATAATAAATCGATAATACCAGCTGTGTTTGAACTGTAATTGGAGGATAACGTTAGTGTTTACATCGAGAAACTCTAACAACTTATAGACAGTTTGATAAATAAAATCATATTTGTGAACGAAGACGTCGATTGCAGCTGTAGACGCCAAACTTGATCAATGCGGAATAAACTTAATTGAAATTTCTAATGTAAATATTAGTACCAATGCTGATAGGTTGCAAAACTATCGAATTAAAGATCAATTTCTGGAAACAGAACAACGCAATGATATGAACATAGTCCGAGCCAAATTAGGTGAATAATAACACTTACCTGGCAATATAATTCCGTAATTGTTGAGGAAAATACTTAAATTATATTTTAGTTCTAATCTTATTTATACTAATGACTTTCTATATTAATAAAGAAGAGAAAGAATAATTTTTAATTTATGTTTTCATTGAACATATGATTTTGTAGATTGTCAAAATTAATAAGAATCTCGAGAACAAGTTTCTATTCTCGTCTTCTTCATCTTCTTCGTCTTTTTCTTCTTTTTCTCCATCATCGTTGTCATCGTTCCTCTGCAGCAGAATTTCAAGCTCCTTTTCAATATCGTCTTCAACGACAATTGTCATTCATGATTTCTGGTATCATCATTAATATCGGTCTTATATGGTAAGGCATTGATATAAGCTTGTCCACTAATTTGCTGCAAGAGCACTGTAACTCCGTTTTCCTGCATCAACATTTTAAGCCGCAACCATTTCTGTAGCTACAGAATATTGTATTGAACATGATAGGTTCCAAGAATTCGTTACTAATTTTCCAACCATTTCTGTGGTTCTAAATCATTCCCTAACCAAATTTGAACTTGATAATAAACGCTATAAATGTTGGTGAGCTGCTCCACTCGTTGGTGGAGATAACTGCACAGGTTTATTCAATTTTGTTGACTCGACGTTTAATGTATAACGGAGATGATCTATCTATACTATAGACAGATTTGGGAGCATTATAAACTGTTAATAAGGTTCACATTCCACTCTTATATAATCTCTGAACTGTTTTTTTCTTCAAATACTGCAGCAAGTTTGCGAATTTTAAATAAGATATACTTAATTGTTTTTCAATTACCGAAAGATATTATGAGTGTTATTGAATCGATAAATTCTAGAATCTAACTTAACATAAAATTTTGAAGAGCAGTACTTGGAATTTGCGAGTTTACAGTATAATTTCAATTGACATATCGATTGCATTCAGTTTTAAAATAAACTATAAACGCTATTTACATTTATTTTGAACATGAATCATTCGTTAAATCAAAAATGACTACACGACACCATTATCAATCGTATAGTCTTCCATTTTGTTAACGATCAACGCTCTTGTCAAAATGACAATCTTCCATGGGTAAATATTTCAATTATTCCAATTCCATCTTCAGATGAAGAATATATATGATTATACTATTTTACTTGAGAAGTGCACCTTACCTGCCAACACACAACCACTAAAAAGCTTACTAATAACTTCATTGTTGTTAATAATTTCACGCTGCTTGAATTTATATACTTTCATAAATTTTGTTATTATGCAGTGGATTGTGTGGATTTTAATTTATATGTTTTGAAACTCTGAAATACCTGACTAGATATTACAGTTCTTCACAAAATTTTGTTTGCAAAAGATTATTATTAGTTCATTGTATCACATTGGAAGTGTTTATTATAAACTAGAATGAATTTACATTAAACAACTTTATGATTTTTAAATACAAACAATTGTATAATTGCGAGGATTTCCATGTATTCGTAATAAAGTTTTATTACTAAAAATCCAACTTTCTAATTATATTTCCTTGAATAAGATAAAACTGACTGAATTTTATTGTATCTAATATAAAATTATAGAATAAAAATATTTACTCACTTACCTAATCCACTTATGCTTTGTAAACTCTAAAATAAGATATCTTGTTCCCTTCTATTATTGTTTTTTAAGGTAGAATGTGGAAATTAGAACGTATTATTTCATAATTCATCAAGTACATCAACATTTTCATCATGATCTTTATTAATCAAATCAAACTCCTCATTAAAACATGCTGTAGTCGAGAAGTGCAGTCAAACCACTGCTTAAGACCATACCACTATATCTAATTGTATTTTTTCTTTAAACATGAGTGAGCACACGACTGTGATGCGATATATATTAATAAATTGTGTGATTGTAGTCGTTTACGTAATTGATAGTTTGCTTTTAGGTTCCTTTATTCCCTCAAACTAACGTTTCCCAACTTCTACTATCCTTTATGTTTTTTTCTAATTATTTTGTCCCTAGCTTCATTATATCTACCCTTTGTTTCTTGTTACCATCTCTTCTATTTAAAATTTCCATTGTTATCTTGCTAGGTAGTTTGTCTATTCATTATAAAGTTAGAAACTCTTTAAAGAGTGTTGTTCTTTGTCTGCACAATGAGACTGGAGCACAACTGGAGCTTGATGTCAAGAGGGAGCTTTATAGGAAAATTTACCGAAAAATACAGTGATGTCTGCTATATTCCATCCTGTTTCTTGACATCTCAAACTATACAGAGTTCAATAGTGTCTATCTATTATGGTTTTCTCTATTTACACTTTTATCGGTGATTTTTGTAGTTCATTATTTTTCAAAAGAAGTATTTTACGATCACAAATTTCGTGGAATTTAATTTAGGTATTTGAATATCTATAATGTGTAATCATCGCAATTGCTAATATTATAGAAATCAATCCAAAATGCCTCAACTTGATTCCTTTTCAACCCCATTATATTATAGTATGATTAAACTAAAATCTACATCGCAATCTCAACTGTCTTCTTATTAATCTATTGTCTTACTCATGAGTATACATATAGCATTTATTGATAATAATTATTTCCCTTTCACCACTCGTTTAAAATTAAAAAATGTCCAAATGTACAGATATAGTAAGGAATAATAGTAAAGATGTACATAAATCAACAAACAATCAACAACAAACAAGAAAATCATGTTAAGGCATCAAGAAAACAAAATATAGCAATGTGTGGTGAGATCTAGGATGAGGCAGAATAATAGGTGTGGACACCTCCACCCAATTAATCCTTGCATATGTGCAAAACCCCAAATTGAAATTATAATATTTCGTGTAAACAACAACCTCTGCAACCTTTTTTAAACATTTTGTATTCTGCAATACTTTTGATAATACATGAATATTTAGTTTAAAATCTTCAATGATAAAGACTGGATATTGAAAAAAAAAGTGGAAAAAGATTGTTTGAACATTTAAGTTTGACAATATTTCTTACTACAGTGATTTGACAGAGACAGTGTGGCCACATGAGATTGGCCGCCATAGTTTAATCCTCCGCTACAAAATAATTCATTTTCGTATTTTTCTCTTAGTTAAAAATACTATTGAGTCCTTGAAAAGTTTTGATTAAGTATTTAAGAATATGAGCTACGATTTTATTAGCGTTATTATGAAAAGTACAAATGCTATATTAGAAGAGTTTAGGTTAACACTCTTATGTGGCCACACTGTTTCTATGAAGCTACTGTATTTCTTCCAAAACATCAACGTCCTCTATTAATCTCTTCGGAAACTGGAAAGACTCATACATCATTTTATTGTTGAAGGAATTGATTGTTTGTAGCTATTGAAAGATATTTGTTAATTGACCAACATTGTATGTATATAGTTAATTGTGAAAATCGGCTAACAATATGTCTACTCTGTAAGAATTTTATAATTATCTCCAACATAACCTGATTTCAATCTTAAAATATAATCATTTACACCGTCGGTAGTAAAGGTTGAAATCAGTGGTTGCAATTAATATTCAAAATAAAATGTAGAAATAATTCTGGAAGGCTTCTTAGTAATTGTTGATTTATATGAAATCCTCAGTTTTTAAACATGAAATAACAACGACAGCTTCTGTAGGAGTACTTCCTGATTTATTAATCATGAAAAAAAATTTATTTCCTCAAGCTTTCCTGAAATGTGCACTGCATTTCTGTTACTTTCACCCAATACTGTGACTACGGCTAGTGCCGAGCGATCATTTTTAAAACTGAAATTGTTAAAAACTTATTTAAGAAATGCTATCTATTCAACATTCCATAGCCCGAAATTTGAACTTTGATGATGTTATTAACACTTTTGATGTACATAGAGCCCGAAAAAAGGAATTTTAATGATAAACATTTTTTATTAAAACAAAAATTGTCGTTTGAGTACGCTCTTTAAACTAATAATTGCCAGAAAATCAATAATTAAAGTAGCGTTGTATAAGCCTCCTTTATGTAGTGATTTTTTAGAAAATAAAGAAAACTTTATCTTTGATTGAGCTTCTTTTTATTACAAGGGAAAGGGACCCATCCGATTAATGTGCAGAAATGTAGATACATGTCTTATAGAAGCGAGGTTGAGACACACGAAAAAGTCGCTGGGGGTACAGAGTACACAGTGGCTAACTGCTCTTTCGATTTCTATTTTAACAAATATCTTCTTTATATGATTATCAAACAGAAACTAGACGTCAAAGATGGCTGATATTTAGTGAGAATCTCTCAACATATTTCGCAACTTACGTTACTTATTGTAGAATCTTTAGGTTGCGGTCTGAAACTTTTCATACAACCCTGTCTCCAATTTCTCCATTAAAACAAAAGTTCTAATTAGAAATAAAGTATTTCAATGCAAAATTTATTTTGTATTTATATCATTTATTGATTGCTATCTTGATTTTTTCCAGTATCTTGAAGATAATAAACGTATTGATAAAAGAATGAAAGTCAAAACCAAGAAACTTCTTTCTATTTTATCAAGAAAAATATCTCTCTATGAAAATAGTTCTGAAAGTAACGGAGAAACGAATGTCTCCACCATAGATCATCATTCTTTGAAACTAACTTCCAAACTATCACAGAACTGCGATAACTGCCCTATCGGTCTCCATCAATTACTTGCACTCAACTATCTGATATTATAAGATGTAAAAAATCATTATCGTTACTGTCTTACTCAGGTTCATAGACATTAACAGATTTACAAATTAATGGTAAATTCACTTTATTTGCGGATGACACCAGTGTAACCTGAAGTTATTCAGATATGCAAGCTCCACATTCTACCATGGACAAAGATCTCGTTAATATTAAGTCCTAGTCTATCTTAACAATGAGAAAACTTTATTTTTATCCTACAAAGGAGTTTTACAAGTTTCTTGGTCTACATATTGACGGTGACCTTTGGCGGGAAAGCTATCCTCTGCTTATTTTGCTATCAAATATGTGTCTAAACAGCTTGATTCTCATACTGCTTTAACAACTTACTACTTGTTCCTACCTTCAGAATTAAAAGTGGCTGATACATTTACGGAGATTGGCAAAGGCATTTCTGCTTGAATGACCTCATTATTCTGTGGCAGAATTCTACCATCTACCATCTACCGTGGAGTGGCATAATTCAATATTTAGTATGGAGGAAGATATTGATATTGTGTTATAATAATTAATACAAATTGTTATTTTATATAATATAATAAAAAATTATGTCACTTTGTCCAAAAAATTTTGAAATATTCTTGTAACAATGAAGCTTATCTCTCTCTCTCTCTCTTACTGTCTAATAGATTTCTCTGAAGTAATTTTTGACAGGTAAATCAACTTAAAGAGCAATTTAATATTCGGAATAGTAACAATTGAAGGTAATAGAAAAGCAGACTTTGAAAACAGTAAAGCGTTATTGTATGTAAATTTAACACTTCAATCACTTTGATAATAATATTTTTTATATCAAAACAATTGACATTACATAATTCTATGTTTATCCAATAAATTGGAATTATTTACTAAGAATTCAGAGTTTCATAGTTTATTTATTGTCCAATTGAAACTATGACTTTTGTTATAGAAAGTCTGTTACTTTGATAAGGGTTCAATTGATACTTCTTGAGGAGATTGCTTATTTGATTTTATGTGGTCCAAACAAAATGAAGTTTGAAATGCAGTTTTCAGTATATTTTCGAAACTACCTAAACCGAACACATCCAAATAAATGAATAGGTAGAGATGACGACGGTAATGTGGCCATCACGTTCTCCAGATTTAATTCTAGAAACTTTTTGTACGGGGACATATTATAACCATAGTTCCAAAGCCACCTGTTGTTCGAAGTGTTGGAGAAGCTCTGCAAAGAATTCATTTTACTTTTCTTTGTTGTATAAGTCTCTGTATGTGTGTGAGAGGAGTCTTTAAGCAGTTTTCGTAATAAATTTATTATTTATGTTCAGAAACCGAATATTTATATATAATTTGATATAAATGTCGGTCTAATAAATACAATGATTGTAGATATAAAAATTATTCTAATTAATCAATGTTACGCAAATACAATACTTTAATAGATGCTGAATGAGAGTTTTCAGTGGTATTATACTGTTTTTGGTCTTTTGCTATCTTTCCCGATTATTCCAAAGTTCAAAGTTTTAAAATTTCCATTATAACAGTAGATGGCTTAATTCACCTCTTAGCTTCATTCTTCTGTCTCTTGAATTAACTTAACGTTTGCCCTACTACTTGTATACTTGCCGTTTTTATTATCTTCTATCTTCTTATGACTTGTAATTGCCTTCTGGATAATTCCATTTCTGATAGTATTGCCAATACTTCTCTTCTAACGACCGTGTCAAAGGCTGATTCCAAATAAATGCAAACTAGGAACCTATGCCAAACTTTAATATTTTTTTCTCTGTATGTAGGTATCATTATTTAGTGATATAATTACATCGTGTTTACAGATGGTATAATACGTATTATTATCAACAAAAATGATAGTCACCCTCATCTAAATCTTTGAGGGTGGAAAAATCGTCAATTCATTAATCAAAGTGACTGTCAAATGCTCAGATGTCGATTTCAACTCCGTCATTAATACTGATGATTTTCTTTATTATTTGTTGGAAAGTCAGTTGTTTGAAAGGAATATGGTAATAATTCTTGTTGACAGTATATCTTAGGACGCTAGGACGTGAATAATTATTTCTTTATTGACCGGTCAAATTACACAATAAACAGTGAGTATTTAATGAGTTTGGTTCTGTTCTGCTTTTTATACCTCATGCGGTGGTGGGCGAATTCACATAATAAATTGGTACCACATCAAGGAAAAGTCCTCTAAAAAACCACAATTTTCTCAGTACTGAGAGAAAAATAGTTTTAATGATAAAAATTTTTCGAAATCGGTACATAGTCACGAAGATCTTTTCGGTGAGGAATTCAACGTAACTTGTGGGAATATTGAATCCAAAAATCCTTCTCTTTTAAGATATTGTTATTGATTTTAATATGATTTTGGAAATAAAGTTTTCTACTTTAAAACACATTTTAACCTTGACAATATATTTTAATATTTCCTAAAATAAAGAAAAAAAGGTTTTCGAGCTACACGTCATATAACCAGGAATAGGTACTTTAGTTCTCTCCGAGTATTAACTTTGTAAGGACATACTACAACCTAATCAAAACTCTAAGTAAAATGAAATATTCTTCTTATTGAAAGTCAGATATTGAAACAAATTCATGGAATGTACCAGATTCCAAATCATATTCTTATGAAACTCAATTTCAATATGTCAGTAGATTTGTCATAATCCGGGTCACTTTTTTTGAACACCCTATATGATACTTTTATAATAATATATCTGGTATATAAAATAAGTGGTTATTTCATAAGCGACACAATTAACTAGTTATTTGTAAATTTGATTAACCCACTATTGTTCATTTTTATCAGACTCGTTATCCGATGAATAGTCGCAGTCTAGAAGGTGAATGTACTTTCTCAGTTGTTAAAATAACGATGATGTACAACTGGGTCATTGGGGTTCTCTTCACGATATCATTACTTTTCTTATTTCGAGCGATGGTGGTGTAATGGTCAGCATAGTTGCCTTCCAAGCAGTTGATCCGGGTTCGATTCCCGGCCATCGCAATTTTTTATTAATTAATATTGTAAGCTAGGAAATATTCTCGTTCAGAAAGTAAAATCTATTCGATTTCAACTTTACTTAGATTGTAATTTTTGAAGAGATATTTTTCAACGAGCATATAATGGTAGTTATTTTGCAAAGACAAAAAGTTTTATCACTGGTTACAGGAAAGTATGTAAGGTAATAAAACTCATTCCAAGTAGAGCACTATTTTTTTTTTCACGACTAGGCATTTAACTTTCAAATTTTCTTCCAGATGAATATTGGCAATTCTAACTAGAGTGAAGAGCCGGTACTGCACGATGCATACAACATTCGCATTCCAACGTATGTCTGCACATTGGAAGGAGGGTTGGATGCAGTGCTGCAACTAGAAGATACGTCGAACGTTTGTGACAATATTCACCTTTCAACGTTGTCCGAACATTGGAGGAAGGCTGGCACCTAAAAAAATGAAGACGTGGCAATAAAGTGATGAACAGCATACAGCTTTCTATTAAGATAGACTGGATCGTACCGGCAATTTTGGTCTTTCATACCAAACACGCATTGGTCCCTCCTTTGACACGGGCAAAAAAAAACAACTTTCCATGGACAACGTTCCAATGCCAACGTTAGAAGCAAAACATTCTTCGAATGGCATGCTCACGACCACCCGATAACTCCAATCATACCAGCTTCCAACGTTGGAAGCATTGTACGCGTCATGTGGTATCGGCTTAAATAAATTTTCTTAATTATATTCATCAATTCATCAATTGTTTCTTCTCTATTTTTTGACAAAAATGCATTTGTTTTCCTTTAACAAAAATAATTGAAATCACCTAATGTGATTCATTTTTTATGGGGGTCGCCGTGGTGTAGTAGGACGATACCCTACTAACCAAGTCGACCTAGTTTTCCACTTGACCCCGGACAACATATAAACATTGGAAATCTGACATGCCCGATAAGACAATGGACAAACCACCCACAGTAGGTCCATACTATCTATAGTAAATAGAGACTACAACATAGGTAGACTTAGGAAAAGGCGGTTACGTGTCATAATAGACATGGCACAAAATTTAATGTTAAAAATCAGATATCTACAATTGCCTACATACGTCGACGTTAAAATACTTCGTCAAATTTTTGGTCCATTCTATGACAAATGGAGATCACAACACAGGTAGAAGTGTAAAAGGTCGTCTACGTCCAATACTGGACAAACAGCACAAGAATATGAGAATTTGATGTTCAAATCAAATATGAGAGAGAGAGAGAGAGATTCTCAATTTTGGACGCTTAGTTTTTATTTAAAAATAGTATAAATGAGTCTTTGTGAAGATTTGTCTGAGAATACTAATAATGAGCATTGGCCTGTCATTAAATATTTGTTTTTGAAACGCATAAACCCTACAGAACTGAAAGAGGAGTTACAGACTGTATACTGGGACACTTTACACAAACTGCGAACCAGCATATCATCCAAAATGTTCATCAATCAGGACGACTGTTATATTAATAGAACGCATTTTCCATATACTGACTGAAGATTTGTGCATGCGTAAGATACCTGGGCGTTGTCTGTTTCGTTTGCTCACTTTTGACCAAAAGCGCATTGGAACAAACAATTCTTGGCCTCATTGTTTGTAGTTGAAACTTGGATCCACCACTACATTACTGTAACGAAAAAACAGTTACGAAACAGCTCCAAAAATCTGCAAAGACGTTTTCATTAGCTATGACGACAATAAGAGTGAAGATAGAAGTTACAAGAAAGTGATAGCATTTTAAAATTTCACTTTTAAGAGAGAGAGATTTTCATTAGAAGACGACGCAAATATATTTGCCTATTTCGAATAAAGAGCTGGCAATTTTCAAGCACCGTTTGACTAGTTATAAATAAATATAAATATTTTGCCTCATTGTTAAATGAGGCTTCACAAAGAAGTTTTTTATTTTGAGATCATAATAATCATAGACAAAATGAAACATATAAGTGAAGTGGATCCTAAGTCTAGAATTTATAATCTGATAATGCAATCAAATTATGTTATAGAGATATGTATATAAGAATTATGCTCCGGAAAAAAACATAGTATCTAGTATATGTATCATAAATTAAAAATTAAAAAATAAGTGCGATGGCCGGGAATCGAACCCGGATCAACTGCTTGGAAGGCAACTATGCTGACCATTACACCACCATCGCCCATGTAAAAATTTGAACATAGATAAAATTGGAAACATTGGAGCTTTATATAGATACTAGTTTTTACTCGTGGCTTCGCTCACATTGAAGCCATTAAATAAGGAAAAGAGATCATTACAATAGTATTGAATCATTTTGCTTAAAAATTGCCTCGACTCATCTGTAACACTTAACAATTAAGTTTTTAAAATCTCTTCTGGTTCACCAAGTAATGGATGAAAAACTTTACCACTGGAACGGCACATTCTAACAGTTTCATCTTTCCATTTGGAAGCATCGCAATGGTAATATTTTTTAATCATTGATCCAATAACAATCAAAGAATGATTATTATATTAAGTTAAAGGATCATATTGAAACCTAGTACCATTAAATATCGACCAATCCTCACGCATGAAATTTGTCTATCGCTCTGCTGTCTGCAGTGTAGCTTGTCTTTCTGAACTGAAGAGGAGTTTCAGTTGCTCTCAAAAAACTTTGTCGCTCTGCTTGCTGTTGTCTTCTCATCTCAGCAAGATTTTTTATTTCGTGTAACTTACCAGAACAGAGTAAGAATAAAAACCATTGAGTAAGATCTAAAATAATTAATAGCACGTAACCACAAAAATGACACGTAATCTCAAAAATTCAAATTGTTCTAAACTGTATATATAATGACAGAAAGAAATAACAATAAATAAAGCAAAATTCCAAACAGCTGAAACTATAGCCAATTGGATTAGATATTGACGTGACCGTTGGTAATATACAGAGTGTACTGGTATCACAGGATTGGAACTTCATTACTGGAATGTTAAATGGCGTTAAAGAAGCTAGATTTTGAGATTTTTGGCAAAAAATTGTTTTATATCTCGTAAAAAATATCCTATATTATTTCTAATACCTGCAAGAATATGTGTACAAAGTTTCAGGATGATGGGATAAGTAGTTTTCGCGTGAAACCGTAACGAATAAACTTACATCCACATTTATAATATTAGTAAGGATAAATTAACGTTTCGACCTATTCTGGTCTTTATTAAAATATATTTTGGTATTGTTTCTTGGAACTAGTTCTCTTTGATTAAAACACGAATATTTATGAAGAAAAAACTAACTTTGGTGAAAAAACTTTTTCTCACCATGAATGAAGTGGACTGTAAACATTAAATCTACCATTATAATATGGACTGAAGCGTAGTTCCATTACAGAAAATAACATTTCACTAGAAATTCTCATTATGTGAAAAAACCTCTATGCAAATCAGTTGAAAATTTATTCTAACAGCTGCACAATTTCGCAGTTTAGAAACTTCCAATACTCCTTTATTTGTAATTCGTTTGCGAGTCTCGAGATTCGACCTACCCACTTGTTTTCGAATTGATCTATAATTTTCATTACCTTATCATTAAATTTTATTTATATATCTCCATGTATTATCACGATTCCCCATCAATCATTATAATCATTCGCATTTTTAAAAAATTATTGATAAAAGTAATAATGATGGAATGGTCACCAAACGATATACTGGCACAGTGAAAATTGAATTAGATAATGAGATGATTAGGGATATGGATGAAAGATTACGGACTCCACTTCGCCACGCAAAAAAACTGAACTGACGTTTCTCACGACGGAACGAATACAAACGAGACTGAGAATCGGAACAGACGTGACTGAGTCCAGATACGAAGTAAAGTAGTTGGGGATGACCTTTGATATGAAGATGTCTTTCTGGTCCCATATACGGAAGGCGGCCTCGATCACAGAATACTTGAGCCGCTTAAAAGCAAACATTAATGGAAGTAAATGACGACGACTGACTTGATGGTACAGAGACAAAGTGAGCTAAAGATTTCCAGCTCCTACCGGACTGTCTCTGCATAAGTGGTCATAGTAATAGCGGACGTGATTCCCGTGGACCTCTTAGCTTTCGATCATAAGAAGGTATACAGAAGCCGCAACTATCGAAATAGTTAGAAAAATACAGACGGCAACAACGGTGGTCAGAAGAAAACTCAAGCGAATGGACGCGATGACTAATAAAAAACCTTAGACCTTGTACTGAAAAGAAACTCTACGGGGATGTGAAATGTTACATTATCATTTCCTGGGACTTCCGACATCATCTTCAAAAAATGAAGGAAGTACAGGCACCTGAATGTAAATACTGTGGACAAGGCCCAGATTTTACCAGAGATCATAACTTCTAATGATATCGTTCAGGTGATGCTACGCAAGATATGGTCGGTACCTACACCGAGACAATTCTGAGACAAAAGAATGCAGGTGGCTCTATGCTATGATAATGTAATGGACAACTAACGAACAGAACAATTATTCACGGACACATCCCTGCACTGGAAGCAATATCGCCATGATTTCTGGTTGGTAGGAGATGAAAGAAGATTACGATTAAGTGAGTAGGCTACGGAAGTCACACGTATCCATCAGCGCTTCTGGTGGAATCGATTACTTGGACTCCGCATCTACTTGTGAAAAATAATGATGGAATAAAGTTAACTGTCTGCCAACAATGGTCGATAGTGAGACTATTTTATAATATAATTTATAAAACCTATATAATCTATTCACAATACATTCATTTTGTGTAAAAATAAAAGGAATTGCTTCTAAATTCGTGTTTTTTGGACTTATTTTATTTACTATAACAGTTTCATTATTTAAGAAGGTAGTTTTCGATAACGCAGTAATTATGAGTGATCAAATAGTAAATTAATTCACTAGTGTTTATTTAATCAACGGAATAACTTTTCAGAACTTTCAAAAATAGTCGAATAGTTTCAATATATCTTAAATAGCAGCACTGGTTATGGATAAGTTGAAGAATAATGTAAACTGGTTGAACTTTGAGATCAGAAGGGTATTACATATGTTGTGAAATGTTTTCATGTTTCTAAGATACGATAAGATGGAGTTAGCCGTATAAGCGGACGACGTATGAGTAGTGGCCTAACTAATAGGTTCGATTCTGATGCACACAAGGTTAAAATGAATTAGATTGCATGATACTTACTAGTTTTATATCAAGAGTAATTCTGATTTATAGCCCGTTAATAAATTATTAATATATTTTCAAAGAACTTTAAAGATATATTTCAAATGTGTATTATTTTTTGAAATATACGTTTAAGAGTTTCCCTTTTATGTATTAATAACGGATCTTTAGAGTTTATAAGACAAAATACCGCCTCTGAGGCGTCATTACCTTGATAAAATCTTTATCCTTTTAAAGGACAATTTCCTTGTTTATTGCCTCTTTGTCACGACATATGTCAACTCTTATCAGCTTCTCTTTCGGTCCTAGCAGGACTCCCGACTCCTATTCTGCCCGCTTACATTGGGGTTATCTACAGGTTCGTAATTCACTGGCTTATCTCGTAGTAGGGTTTTTTATTTCTGCAGAATTTCAACTTTTTTTTAATGAGTATCAGAAGGGCAAGTATTTAAGGTTAAAAAGAAAGGTATATAGAAAATGATAAGTTATCCTGAAATGTGGCAAAGTTTATGAAATATCTCTGTCTATTTAGATAACTACTTCATAATAGTATAAAAGTAATTTTCGAAATGGTTTAAATTTGTAATTTACGAAAAAATAAATAAAATTTTATAATAACAATAAAAAACCTGCGATGGCCGGGAATCGAACCCGGATCAACTGCTTGGAAGGCAACTATGCTGACCATTACACCACCATCGCACATTAAAATTACATTATCAAACATATAGATTCCATTACATATTTTTATATATTTATATGTGAAAATGTATTTAGAATTTGTAAATAAATATAATTGAATAAGTTTGAAATGTAATCGTCGAAATGTGTTTATATTCGTTACTAAAATCGTTATCTTTTACCTGAATCTAATAGTTGAAAATATAATTGTACAGATTAGGTAATTTCCATGAATGAATAAAATAATATCAGAATGATAATACTGATCAGTATTTCATTTCATGATTTTATAGAAAACCTATAATTTTATTTATAGTATATATGTCATGATTATTTAGGTTATCAACAAAATTTATCACCTCATTTTTTGAAAAAGATTATTTAAAATTATTTTTTAATATGGAGTATGTTTCAATTTTTTGTTGTTAAGATTCTAATATTGGTAAAAGGTCCAAATGAGGGAGTTTTGATATCGAATTTCATTATTTCGTGGTTAAGAGAAGCATTTGATGTTTTCTTTACTGATAAATGTGCGTAAAAAAATTTATAAAAGAGAGTTCCTATTGGAAGAATTAAGCAGATAATAAATTTTGGTTGAAATTATTAAACACGTCCCTACTAATAAAAATTTACTTTGCTTCACAACTGCTGCAATACGGAATATTGTATTTCTAATGAAATATTGTGACAGTCTATATACAAGGTGTTCTGAGACTTGATGCTAAAAATTCGGGAGTAGATGACGTGAAAATAATGCTGTGACATAAAAAAATTATTCATACGACCCCTAGTTTTGTTATAGGCATTTAAAGCTGAGAGATCGGTAATCAGAATTTTATAAATTATACATTTGAACATTATGAATTTTTAATGGACGATATGACGGAATAAATAATTCTACTCTGTTATCTGAATGCCAGGGGCGGCACATGCCCAATGGTTAACAATTCGTAACATTTACAATCTAAAAATAACAAAAAAGTTAATTTTTGCTTAGCTCGATTAAATGTATGGTTTTAGACGATACGTAGATTTTAGGACGTTGTACATTCTAAAGAAGCCATCATAAAAAACATTCTGAAAAAAATTATCATAAATTGTAATTACTGTTGTTAGTAATTGTAATGTTTACTGTTGAAGCTGGTTTCCACTAGACGGTTTTTATAATTCCAATAAATTACGTTTAGGGGCAGCACGGAACGATTAAAATAAAGAATCAACATCGATTTTGTGTTAATGTTCATTCGCGATGGAGCTCCTACGCTCTTCCTAAATTTTGTAAAAATTCATCTTAATAGCATTTTTTCTTATAGATGGATAGGTGGAGGTTCATTTGCATGGCCATCACGCTTTCCTAAATTGAATACAATGGATTTATTTTTTGGAGGATATAGTAAAAGCTTGGTATATGCAACACTGGTAAACACAAGGAACGAATTTATCGATAGAATAAACTTCCATTGTGACATTATAAGGCAGAATCTTGGAATGCTGTTACAAGTCCAAATAATACCCTACGCAGGCTCCGGAAGTGTGTAGTAGTGCAAGGTGGTGCCCAATTCGAATATGTATTATGGTTTCTTTTTATTTGATAAGTTGTAGACTAACCAACTAGTCCAATTAGAAATGTTTGATTGCGTTTTAACACCTTCTGGGAGCGTTTTCAATAAGTAATCACAATTCATGATAATTTCTCCTTATTTTTCCTTGTTACGAACGGTTTCCTTGGCATGTGCAACGATCTAATAAATTTTATCGAGCTAAACGAAGAGTACTTTTTCTTAAAAATTCGATTGAGAAACTCATTTTTGCTATCTTTAGATTGTACATGTTGTTCCTGTAAAAGTTCGAATATATAATTTAGAAAATATACTTAAATATAAGTTCTGATTTCGCAACTTCAAATGCCAATATCTCAGAAACGAGGGGTTACATCAGAAAATTTTCATATGTCATAGCATAATTTTCACGTCATCTACTCACTCCTGAATTTTTTATATAGCTGAAAATCCGTACATCTGTGTACCAAAAATGTTAAAAATGTAATATAAATATATTTCTTGTTCCAGGTGCGACTATAATCGGTGGCGCTTCCCAATACATAAGCAGTATTCAGTCTCAACAAGATAATAGCAACACTTTACAACAACTTTTACAGCAAAGAGAAGAAGAAACGAGACAAGAAATTGAAAGACTTACGGCTGAAATAAGGGCATTGAAGCTGCAGCTTTTGCAATACACTAACGGTATGTTATATAAATTCAAATGATCTTCGTGAATAATGAATGATAGTGATAAGAATAAATCAATTGTTCCCCTATCAATTAAACGGTTTCCAAGGCTGGAGAATATATTCAAATATACTTCGTGACCTCTTTGGAATGTTTCTATTTACTTTTCATCGTTTGCTTCCATATTTCTTCATTTTTAGTCTGGTGTAACGAACGTAAAGAAGTTGGTCTGTGACTTGGTTCATTTGATCAGATCTTCTTATAGGCGATCGGCCTCTAGTTCTTTTTCCCACTTCTCTCATATATTTATAAGCTTGTTTATGTCCTCTAATCATCTAGCTACGTGTTCAAAATATTGCAATATTCTGTTCATTCAAGGAAAAGAATAAAAATGGCTGAGAAAATTGAATCCTCGTAGAAATAATAAAATAGTGTGGAGAACGTTTTCTAACTACTACTAACGTGTAAATATTCATTACACTGCGAGTAATTGTTAGATTAAAAACCTTTTTTTGGATGCCTTTGTTCTCTCATATTTCTATAATTATCACGATATTTATCCAACGTAAATATCTTTCTATTTGACGCTACTGATTGTTTACCATTCTAAGCGTACCTTAATACAACTTATCCTAAAATCTTTTTCCGAACCTTTCCACATTTTACCGAAATGATTGATATTGATTTGCTAAAAAAGCCGAACGTTTTCTTTATTGCTGAGAATTCGCAAAAGAGTTGTGAGTTGATAGAGAGTCGTTTATAATGGAAAAGAAAGTTCTGACAATAGTTATGTCTCGGTTTGTTAAGGTAGAGAAATGTACGCCTGATTGCTCGTTATCGGTATATACAGACGTAAAAATAAGTCTGAAGACGAACAATGGGAATGGCAATTGAAGAAATTCATTAGATTTGGATTTATTTTGTGTTATATTCTACTTATTTTCAAGCGAATACAATGATTCAACAAAGTACATTAATTAATTTAGTATCCTTCTCGGAGTAAACAAAAAATAGATTTCTGTTTATTTAAGTTGATGAAATGAAATAAAAATTGAAGGAATTAGTTTTTGTTTGTTATAGGTCGAGATCTCAACGTTTCTTATAACATTCAATTAATTGAGAAGAATAAAATTATTGATTTTTATTCTTCACATGAAAGTATTGTTATTTTATCCATATATAGACGGCCTACATAAAATTCTCGGATAAATAAAAAACCAAAGTGCTACGCCTAGTAACTTGTTGACACTATTAATTCTCTTCGCTTCACTCTCTTTTGGTCAATATCTCTGTGTTTTTTGATATCGCAGGAAGTTTTAATAATAAATAGTCTGGAGCACGATAAATATGAACGACGTGTATAGTTTTTGGAACCAAAATACGTGAAAATGAAAGAAAGACACAATTAATGAGCTAACGGCATATCCTTGGTTTGTTTCAACAGTGGATATTTAACATTTGAAGATCATTCGTATTCACGTCTTCCACCTGCGTGCGATATTGAGGTTACAAAGGAAACAGTAGAAAACCAGGGTAGTACCAGCACTCGCCGATAATCGGACTTCCTTCGATACCAAACATCTCCATTTAAAATAATTAAATGAGATATATAATAGTTGTCGATTAATGCCACACGACTTAATCCAGATTCAAGCGAAATGTCCAGAGGTTACGTAACCAATGTAAACAACTGTTACTTGCGATGAAAAATAGATTTATCTCAACAAACCGAACATGGAAAATCAGTAATTGTCAGTTGGAATTATGAAGATTTGGTGTTCTCCGAAATCATTCCACTTGGTGGTTCTGAGCTCCTACTATATCCAGCACATGCTGGTAGGTATTCTTCTTAGGAATAAATAAACTCATATGTTTCTCACCAAGAAAAAGAACTAAACCACGCCCTTTTGGTCCATCAAAGTCATCAATAGTTAGTACAAGGATATGAAGAAATGGTTTAATTTTGAGTAAAATCTTTGTCAATACGACGATCCAGCTTTTTAGCAACTTTAATAAGATTCTTAAATGGGCATGTCTATAAAATTACAGATTTTGGAGTAGAGAAAACCATAAATCGAAGCACCAAAAACCTTCACATTCTCCAAATGTGACGATTTAGGCGGCAAA
This sequence comes from Diorhabda carinulata, assembly GCF_026250575.1. Lineage (NCBI taxonomy): Eukaryota > Metazoa > Arthropoda > Insecta > Coleoptera > Chrysomelidae > Diorhabda > Diorhabda carinulata. The sequence continues at coordinate 8,810,594 of NC_079470.1, forward strand.
ATCATTTTGTCAAGCATACAACACGAGTACACACGTAATTTGAGAAATGTTCCGAACCAAATATTCCATGGACTCTCCGCAAACCAGATCAATCTACAGCTGATTTCTCTTTATGGGATTTTCTAAGGCTCGACTCTACTTAAATAAATTAAAAACAATGCTCCAAATACTTCAAGAATAGGGTAACATACCTGGCGCTATGAATCGAAGTTTTAGGAATGCCAGTAGCAAGAGACTTGAACTATATTATTTCCAAAATAAAAAATTTTCCATTTTATGTCGTTTATTTTATATACACATCTGTTTGATTAAAATATCTTTTATTTATTTAAGATATATAAATTGATAATATAATTTATTTGTTTTTCGGAAGATATCTTGCCCTAAAGAAGATATCTTCTTTACTAAACGACAAGACTTGTTAGAAACTTTTGTACTAATTTGTACTAAAATTGATTGACACTTTCGACGTACTCTATAAAGATTATTTAACAAGTGACTTCGAAAATTAAAACTGAAATAATATTAAAGCAACTCGAAAGTTCTAGAATTACATTTTTTTGTTATTTTCAGTCAAACAAAAGCACGAATTTTAATGTACTTCATCATTCATATGTGAATTATTCTTCATTTTTGCTTTTAGCTGACTATTATGAAAACACTCAGGTGAAATTATATGCAAACTGAACCGTACTTCATTACAAACCCACTCCACATGTTTTTCCGATTCATACATACCTCTTTTTTTGTTTGGAAAAAATGTAACTGAACTAACACGATTGATACAGCATATTTTTCATCCTTTACAAGCGAAATATTGTTAATGCCATGGAGCATTCACAAAATCCATTACCAGGTGGTGGTGGAAAAATAGAGATTCATCGGAAATGTCAAAAAGGGAAAACTCGAGGAGAACGAGACAAGCTTCGATGCACATCATAATGGCAGACGCTGTCGCATATAGTTTATATTTCCGTAGAATTCAACTTTATATTTCCCGAATTTCCTCATACCTAGATCCAGTGGCAGCTGCAACAAACTCCGTCATGAAATTTTGTAAAACTAATCACAGAAAAAATCGTTAAAAACTTGTAAACACTCTTTAAAATTCAATTATTGTTCATCAATTTTCCAAAACTAAATTTTGTCATTTGCAGACCCTCTATTTGCAATTGGAAATAGATATAAATTTAATGACTTAGAAGTTGCTATGTAGACTTAGATGAAAATATAAGGAATAATTATAATAATATAAATTCAATAATAAATTCATTAATAAATGGATATTTATGGTATATTTCATTCAGATTTATTATTTTCTGACATGAACATCTCCTTCCAATTTCCTAAAAAATATCATCAATACATTAGTTTCAGTGTTTGGAGGTACGTTTGGATTATATCAGAATAAAGTTGTTGGTCTACTCACTTAAAGACCTGTTCCAAGTAGCATTTTATTGGTTGCTTGTATCTCTTTTAATTATAGTTACTGGACCACCTTAACTGTTGGTTTGCTATGGTGAATTATACATGTTAACAAACCACTGAAAATGGAATTTGATGTTTAAAAAAATATGAAAATAATTACATGACATTGAATGTATACGCCTATGCATGAACAGTCAGATCATTGCGATGTGATTCAAAGTGGGAACGACAGAGTAAATTTGACATCGTTACGTTGGTTTTACTTTACCACGGTGACAATGTGACACCTAAAGAAGAGATATTATAGATGCAAAGGTATATATTATAAATTTCCATAATATTCTGGAGTGTAATTGAATGCTTAAAAATGTTTTTGTGAAGGTAATGCTAAGCTTCATACATGATTATTAATATACTGTTCTCCCATGGCGTTTTTAAAAATGTGGTTTTCTAAATGTTTGGAATAGTTTAATAAACGATATACAAATAATAAATAAGACAATACCGAGAAAATAGAAAACAAAAGATAAGGAGATAGATAAGAAAAATCATCTACTGGTGCAATCTACAGAGGTTGGGACATATAAAGAAACTTCTGGATACCTATAACCAAAGAAGATCTATTGAATGTATCAACCTTAGTAGATGAAGATCTTTGACAGCTAGAGCCATCCCACATCCTGAACTTTTTGAAAGGAGTGAAATTAATTTGTCTAAAAATAGTTACAGAACATATAAGGACAATGGAAACAAGAAAATCAAGTCCGCATCTGTTAATTTTTGCACTACAAAACTCCATATATATGTAAAAAGAATATCCCAAAAAAATTCTGCAAACTTCTAGAACATAAAGAAACAAAACAAATAAATAAATAGACCTTCCTTGAAATTATTCAAAAGAAACAATGTAAATAAACCGCTTGCTATAAAAAAACATTAGATCGAACGAATTCCTCGACAATATTATAGCCAATCTAAATGAAAATTAGTCTTTTAAAATCGTGTGAAATTAATTCTTGCATCAATTACCACCCTTAGAGAATGCTGTTGAAAATAATAATAATATATGTTATTTATTGCTGTTCAAAAGAAAATGCCAGTAATTTAGCTCGATAAAACAGTATACGACCATATAGATCTTCTTGATAAATCTTTTATTGAGAATATTTTAACTTCATATTCTAAGTAAGTATTCATCAATCTTCCAGTTGTCGGAAATATGTCGTGAAGGGAAACTTTGAAGACATTCATTTTTTACAGTTACAGCTCGCTTTAATGTTTCATGTATTCTGATACAGTGATTTTCATGCAGAAATGAATTATTAGAACCTAAGTTGGTGACATTACGTTCGGTCATTAATAGCAATGTGATTAGAATCTGAGTTATAATGGCATAAGTTTCTCCTGGGTTTTTAAATGAGTTTTTTAACAAGCAAAAACATGAACAAAAATTGGCTATATAATCGGATCTTTATCTCGACACCCTTGAGGTAAATAGTTAATGTTTTATAAAAAATTACTCTAGAGGTAAAAAGAAATGTCCTATATTTTGTTATTTGGTTGAAGATAACATGGAATCAAATCAAATGTTGCATTGCAAAATTGCCGTTGACTAAAAACTATCGTCAACGGAAAATCAGTAAGATTCAACAATGGTAATAGTACAGAGTCATTTCTGTTGTTTGCTTTTGTTTCCAGTATGGAAAAATGTTAAAAATGATCATAACCACTCTCTGATCAGCTGAACATTGAAAAAAATGACATTATCCACTGAATGGTATTTAAACCATTGTTAACACATGCTATACACACACTTTTCATAGACAAATATTTATACAAAAGTTGTTTTGATACATTTAGTCAGTTGACGATTGACAGATTTGATTTTATAGACTTTCTAAATAATTTATAATAGGTCCTTTTTTTCTTTAGGACATTCAGATTATGTAACCACTATCAAATTTATAAAATCAGTCTATTATGATAGATTTTACATTTAAAAAATGTGTTACAAAAAAGTTATTTTTAAATCTTGAAATATTGTTTGTCTAATTATTATGTGTAGGATTTGACACAAAAAATGCTGTGATATGGAAAAATCATACGACCCCTCGTTTCTGAGTTATAGGTCTCAATGTTACGAAATCAGAATTTTAGAAAAAATTATAAAATATTAGTCCTGTTTTTGCAGCTTTAAAGTCATATAACTCAAAAACAATGAGTCGTATGAGAAAATTTATTTTATATCAAAGCATTATTTTCAAATTACTACTCATTTTTGCATCAAGTGCCACGTTCAAAAACTGACAAGGAACGAAGTTGTGTCATTAGAGGTGAGGTTGAAGAAGGATTAAATTTGATTGATATATACGGTAAATACACGAAATTACATCCCAGTCATATTCCAAATAAAAGTTTTTTCATCAATTGCCGAAATGAAAAGTGTCATAAAACTCATTTTATGTGGAAACATTATGTGGAAACATTATTTTCACATTGCTACTCATTCCTGAATTTTTTGCATTAAGTCCCGGAACACCCTGTATATGTGAAAGAACACAATATTAAGAGTTTGAACTTGTATTTATCCAATTTGTTTTACCGTATTCTCTTGTCATATTTTATCGGCTTTCCAAATTTTGCTGCAATAAAAAGGAAAGACAGCATATATTTAGAAAACTTAAGAATTTGAAAAATATCAAGGGAAACGGAAAGAGGTGAAATTTTTGTGCCTGTCTATATTAGATTGTCATTTTCTAGCTCATCGTATATTTCGAGGTCCTGTCAAAGGTATTTTAATGTTAATGTGACTTTTTTACTCCTGTGGTGCTCTTTAAGTCAATTATTTTATTCTTTTATATCTCTATCTATGTATACACCCTGTACACTAACTGTTAATTATTTATAACCAGGTCACCTATGTTTTGGTGATATTGCAATTTAGTGTCTACGTAGGTAAACTATATCGTGGTTATGATATGTCATTATGATTATGTGTTATCATTAATTATAAAAAGGTAATTCCAAACTATTAAGACAATACAAAAAAGGTGACGTTCAATCGCTGTTCAATTTCATTACATGGCGATCCTGCCAGGATGAGGATTACATGAGCCGTTTTTTACAATAAGACAAAAGAGGTGAAATGGTGAGCCAAAAATCAGAAGAGTATATCCAGCATTTTATGTTATTTAAGTTTCGCAAGGGGTTAGTAACCGAGCAGTTGCAACTGAAAACAAAATGTCAATAAATGATGTTCGGATCCGGTGATATTTATCTTTCAGAATCTTATGGATCAGGATCAACAACAACATCAGACAACGTATCAGAAAATCGAGAAACACCTTTAACCAAAATTTTCCGACCATTCTAAGATGAATCGTATTGTGACACCATACAGAACCGTTCTTGATAACTGGAGATGAAAATGGTTGTTATACGATAATCCAAAACGCAAAAGGATCTCCAAACTACCGCGTCTGAATGTATATATACACGAAATTCTTGTGCAGTGCAAAAACCCGGAACAATCATTATTGCAAATCTTTATCATGAGCAATCTTCAATCGACAAAAATATCCAGCTATCTTCAACAGACATTATACGATATTGTCCGCCCTGTGTGAAAACAAAAAAAAAAAAGAAAACGAAGACAAATTTAATAAATTGGGGTGGGTTTCATCCACCATACTGGTCCGTTATTTCCATTTTCTTAGATCGCTACAAATTTATTATTATATTTCTGATATTGAAAATTTTCATACTGAATATCAAAATGTTGTTGATAACTAATAACATTATTAATGTTAAATGTATGTGAAATTGTTAGAAATTAGTACGGTTAAATTTAATTTAAAAAAGCGATATTTCTTTCCGTTCCCCCTTTGTATTTTTCTCAATCCATATTCTAAATTAGTCGAGAGATTTGTTCGAAACTTCAAATATACCCCTGTAGGCAAAGATAAAGAGAAATGAATTTAAAATCACGTTGTACGTTAAAGAACGTTTCAACCCATCTAAATGACCTATGGCTAAAATTGCAATGATAATAAACATGATGAAAATGGTGTATGGCCACAGTACAAATTCACGTTGAGTATTTCGTTAGATATCTTACACAAATGTGAATAAAATAACTGACAGTTTAATACCACTCTGTACTAATACAAATTCATATTATGTGTAGCTAACTCACTAATCAATTGTAAAAAAATATAAAGCAAGCTCTAATACGTTGATCCGTTTGATAAAAATAAATTGCGAACTTATTATGGAATGAACGTTCTCCCAAAGTCTTTGGGATGTATGAGTATATAATTGGTCCTTTCAGAAGCAGCTGCGAAGCTCATTCATAATTGATTCAAAATATTACGCCCAACACCACACTCCAACACTAGATATAATTGGTTGAAACGGTTTTCGAGAAGGTTTTAGCCATTAAATATCCTGTTTTCTTACACTCCATACTAATGTTTGAATTATAAATTATCTCTTATCGATACATTTCGTACTTCAATGTTTACGATCCTCAAAAAGTATGTCAAATATCAAATTAATCCGCTTTGATTGCTTGAAAGGTAAGGTAGATAAAAAGAATAATCAGATAATCAATCAAATTACTTTTTTTGAAGATAGTCAAAAAAATATATCAAATTACAAATTAATTCAACATTTTGCTTGCTCGAAATTGGAGTCCAAATATTCACAGGGAAGGGAACAGAACGAATTACTTAATGAGTGTGTAATTTCAAGTCCATATGACTTTTCGAAGTGGGTAAAAACCACTCATAGATTTTGTTAAATAGATACATAAACGAAGCTAATAAAACCGTGTAGGAAATTCCTGGTTATTGGAGCTTCACATTTAACGACTTCAATCGTTTCTACCCCAATTTCCCCCATAACTTCGCTATGTCAAAACTACGCAGCGCTTAAAATATGACTCAAAATTCGATGGTGTAGATATTGGTTTTGTACAGTGTGATAAATTACTAAAGGCGGAAACTTTCTTTATAGATCGCAATAAAATTTCACAGCCAGCCACATTTACTTCGTCCAAGGATGAAGGAGGCAGCAGGAGACGAGCTCTTTTTTGATTTATCGTTAGTAACTATCGCGAACACTTTCAGATAAATTTTAAAAGGGTTAGAAGAAATTAAGGAATAAATCTTGAATGTTTTTATTAATTTTCAAAAATTATATTTATTGTTATGATACGCACGCGGGCCGTTTAGGCACATAGCATGGAAGTGATTTGATTTCTTTCCACTATTTCCTATTTTTTGCTTTCGTTCTATAGTCCTAAATTCCTCTCTCTCTCTCTCTCTCTTGGGTCTTCCATCACCACTGCATACCATCTTCTCCTTGGTCTTCCTCTTTTTCTTGTTCCTCCTTGTCCTATGTCTATTATTTTTGCTGCTCTAGAATCGGGCATTCTCTGTATGTGATCCAGTCACTCTATTATTTTGAATCTTATCATTTTACTTAGTTCTGCTTCGTCAAATAGATTCCTTATTTCATTATTTGCTCTCCTCAGTCATAAATCTTCCTCCTTTTTACCGCCTAGTATCCTTCTAATTATTTTTCTTCCTCATACATCCGTAGCTCACTGTTGGTCTTTTTATTGATTTGTATAGATGTAGCTTTTCCTTTCTAGATTTTTTTAACTTCTCCTCATCATCCTCGCTTCTAGATTTTATCCCTGGTCACCGTCGTCATTGATAACTTCCCAGCACATTGCTTCTTCTTTGTTCAGTTGTATTGATAAACTTCTCATTGCTGTTTTCCTTTGTGGTGTTGTTACTATCATGAACTTCGATTTATCTTCGTTGACTCGTAGATTCACTGTCTCTACCATTTCTATGAAGGCTCTGCAAATTTCCTAAATCTCGTTTTCCGATGTTGAAAGGATTACTACATCGTCTGCGTATGCCATTAGTAGTCTTGTAATTAGTGTTCCTGTGCAGTTGAAACCGATTTCACGTACTATCCATTCTAATACTATATTGAACAGCGTAGTGGATAAAGTTATGTTGGTCTATAAACACTTTGATATTCTTTGATTTGCCTTTACCTTCGTTTTTGTATGTTCAAATGTCCTTTTGGTAAGGCTTTTTTGAAATACTAAGATCGTTCATAATGCTGTACAAATGGTTTTTATTGACATTATCGTAAGCTTTTTGGAAATTTATGAAGAGTGAATAAATTGGCAGATCGTATTCATACCCCATTCTTTGCATTTCTTTAGAGTGAAAATGCGGTATATGACTGATCTTCCAGGTCTAAGCCCGCATTGGTAGTCTCCCAACAAGCTCTCTCCATTAACTCTCAATCTTCTCTCTATGGTTTTAGTCAAAATTTTGTTTCTTTTTCCTTTCTTGTGTATTGGTGCCATTATTGCCATTTTCCACTTTCTGGTATTATCTCTTGTTGCCATATACTACTTATTAAATGATATATTCTCGTATTCAGCGCAGTTCCACCATACTTGATTATTTCTGGCTCTATTTTGTCCTCTTTTAGGCATTTGCCTTTTTTAGCCTCTGAAATATTTTTGTATTTCCTCCTTTGTTGGGGGCGATATATTTTAAGACGATCAAGTTGTTTTGGGGACACAACTTTTGAAGCTATGAAAAATACATTAATTCAAAAGAATTTCATTCAAAATCATGATTCAATTCATAATATCTTCACCTTAATTATGTACAAAAAATATCTTTTATTGATATTAAGTTTCCTTTTGTGAAAAATATAGTAATAATACACATTTTTAGAATTCTTTCATATTTTTCAATAAATTTCAATTCATTCAAAAATGCCGCGCAATTGGAGTCTGATTAATACATTCACATTATGCCGCTAAATGATACTCGAGTAATAACAAATATCAGAGGATTCTTACAAATCTAGAAATCCTTAAAATATCCACGTCAATATATGTTATGCTGTTATGCTTATGTTTTTTGTTATACTGGGTGTCCCATGAACAGTTAAAAATATCTGTATACGGCAAAATACTTTTAGTAAAATCATGAAAATTTCCATGTTTTGGTTTTCGGACACGATCTTTCCAACAAAAATATTTTCAAAGATTGGACGACTTCCGATTCTACTGGAAGTCGACTGTAACTTTGTTATTTAGAATAGAACACCCTATATATTAATACATTTTTAAAAACTCCGTTGAATTTTAGTACACTTTTGTTTGAGAACTTTTTCCGAAAAATGCATACTTTTTCAGTTATTAATTTTTTTGTAAAAAATTTCACCGTTGCAGACCGTTATAATTTATTTTTTTACAAGGACACCCTCAAAGATATGAAAATGTTTTGTATTCGGCTGCTTTTAGAAAAGCCAGACATATTTGAATCTATGTTGAATATTTTTTCATTATATACAGGATGTGTATAAAAAGTTTAATTTAATAAATATCAAGTTTCTTTTATTTTTTTAAATAGAACCACCCGGTTTTTTTCTATTTTAATGCATTCAAGGGTGAAAAATAAGGCAAATTCATGTATATTTTCATATACCCAAACCTTACCGTTATCGAGATATTAAATTTTTTCTGTAAATTTTTAAAGATGCAGGTGTGGTCTAAATTTCATTTAGTCGTTATCAAATTGAGGACGAGCCATTTTAACGATTCTCAAAAGTATTGACTAATGACAGTTAAATGAGTGTCATTTATTACAAAACTGAAACTTTTTAAAAAACACAATAATAATATAAAATCTCGAATATCTCGGAAATGACTAAAAGTTGAAATAGGTTTAGTAAATACAATTTGATTTGACTTTACAAACCTTAAAAAGATAAAAAAAATACTATTTATTTCTTAGTGCTTGTATCAACGGGTCAAAATAAAATATAGACCACAACTGCATCTCTAAAAAATTACAGAAAAATTTAAAATCTGGATAACGGGTAAGGCTTGGGTATAGGAAAGTATACATGAATTTGCGTTATTTTTCACCCCTGAATGCATTGAAATAGAAAAAACCGGGCGCTTCTATTTAAAAAAATAAAGAAATTTGATTTATGAAGTTAAATTATGAACACTTTTTATACACACACTGTCTAAAATGAAACATTTCTCAACATAGATTCAAATATGTCTGAACTTGCTAAAAGCAACCGAACAGAAACTATTTTCATATCTTTGAGGGTACCCTTGTAAAAAAATAATTTATATGGGTCTGCAATGGTAAAATTCTTTGCAAAAAAATTGATAACTCAAAAAGTACGCATTTTTTAAAAAAAGTTTTTAGACAAGACAAAAGTATAATAATATTTCACTTAGATTTCAAAAATATATTAATATACAGGGTGTTTTCATCTAAAATACCAAAGTTACAGTCGACTTCCGGTAGAAATTTTCATGATTATACTATAAGTATTTTGCCATATACAGATAGTTTTAACTCGTCGTAGGACACCCTGTATATGTTGTCAATTTGTGAAAGTTCCAAACGTGAAGTGTGAACTAAAAACTGGCATGTGATTGGAGATTTCAAAATGGTGGGATTTCCTAGCTTTATTTGTGGTAGATATCCTAAACATGTTCTTTCACCAGATTCATGCGCAGTTTTAAATTGTGTGTTCGTGGTGCTAATAAAACCTGTTCAGGATTCGAAATCCTGTGTTTATGGAGCACCGATTTCTAATTCCGAACGTGTTCTGACTACCATGTCCAATGTTTGGACATGGGTAAGGTTTTTTAATCAGGCAAATGTGCATTCATCCTTTTTGTGATACCTACCACGAAATAACGTCTAGCTTATATGGTTTTCTACGTGATTGTATTTAAAAAACGTGGTAGTTGACTATACTCATAGATATCAAGAATAAACATTCGGCCAGTTAATTATATACATTTTATTCGCCTAGCTAGAGCTAGAGGAATGTATGTTCAGAACATATTTTAAACAAAGCATGCACATTTGACATACTCAGAATACATTCGGAATGTGTCCAAATTATATATCGCGAACGAAGCTGATGGCCCTAAAAAAAGGAATATACAAATTATCCGTGTTATTTGTGGATATAGGATGGCATGCGAAGCACTATATTCAACGGTCATAGCTCGTAAGAATCGAACTTTCTGTCGGAAAACAAAACGTGAAATTTGACCTATTTGTTGAGGCGGAAAAGTGTTGATGCCATCTCTGTGCATTAAGTTAGGGTTGATGATACAATTTGTTAGAAAGCTGGACGAAACTTTTGGATACTTGAAAAAGTTTTTTCCGAAGTTATTAGGAACAGAAGTTGAAGCTGGGGTTTTTTTGTTGGTCCGCAAATTAGACAGATTTTCACCGATGAAAAATTTTCAACGTTGCTGATGTGCTAGGAAATTTTAGAGCTATTGGCTGCAAGATGTCATTATAAGTGAATATGCTGCATTTTCATCTATATACATTAAGAAAAGACATGGAAGTGTGATCAAAAGAATAAGAAGAGCGTTTACAGCAGTTCATTACGATTTTCGAACGAAATCCAATTCGATAAAAACATGATTGGAACGTAAAAAAAATAAATCGTGAACTTTTAAATTATTTATCACTTTTTTGTAAGATGTTTGATAGATAAATTCAATGAAAACATTCAACATATTTAGTATTTATCTGATTGGATGTGTCTTTAATTGAAAATTGAAACCACAGATTTCAAAAAATATCGTTCAGCTGGTATCTTTAATACTGAGGCAAATTTTTCTTTGTTATATATTCAGTTTTTCGTCTTATTACGCCCGAAAATATAGAAATTAATTCTTTAAAGCCAACGTTAAATTTTATGCTAGCCCGTGCTAATTTCATAATTCAAATACAATTGTTCTTTTTACTGAAACTATGTGGATTTTTTTACATGTAAATTCTAGCACAAAAACATTTTTCCATAGTTCTCGAATGTTCTAGATTTTACAAAACAAAGGGTTATTTTTTTTCTAAAACCTAGCACGAACAATACAAATAATTATCTCACAAATCGCCTTTACAACAATCATGTCGATTCCAGCAGCACTGCCAACAGCAGAAAAACGGAGTAACGAGCTAGAAAACAAACACGGAGTGAGAAATTCTCCGTTTTTCATCTGGAATTAAGTGACCAAGCTCAATTTATAACACCTTTTAATGACCCCATGTCATTGCACTCCCTCTATTCCTCCACATTTTTCTCCTACATTCTCTTTCCGGCTAATTCTTTTGTTACGACTGCTCTCGCACAAATTTTAATTAAAACTGGATGTTTTGTTGTTCATTATAAACCGTACACTATATAATGGAACAGCATGAAAAGAATTATCAATATAAAGTGAATAAAATAGAATGTTGTAAAAGGTGTAACCCTCAAATTATTATTTAGTTTTAGGGTTCAGTTCCTTGTTACAATGAATAGAGCATATGTAAGCAATGTAATTTTAATTCGGCTAGAATAAATGAAAACAGTACAGGTTTACCTTTCTCTCATTGTTTTCTACATGGATTTTGAGGTGCAAATATTTGTTGAATTCATCAAAAGGTATTAATTATGTACACTAGATAATTTGTAATCAGTAGTACCAGGTTTTCAAGAAACTGAATTAAAATAATGAAGGTAATAACTTATAAACAGAACGGTAAATAAAACTAAACTAGTGCTATAGTTATTTAGTTTTCAGTTAGAGCTATTAAACAATGAAAGTCATTGAAGTAAAATAATTATTCCGATAAAATTATGAATAAAACATTTAAAAAAGGATGAACGAATTTTAAAATCAATTAACAAACAAAACAGATTATAAACATCAAAATGTAGTAAAGGACGTAAAATATAATATTCCACTAGAGTATAATCACTAATGTATTGAAGAAATAATATTACGTTTGAGCATCCTTGTAATAATTGTATTGTATGGATAGGACAGACATCTCAATCTTTATAAAACAGACCAAGAAGTCATAACTGCGTTCACAAACTATGAAATATGTAAAGAAATATATATTTAATCGGAATAAATGGATAATAGAAGATATTTGGAACAGGCAAATAAAGAAAAAAAGAATTGTTAAAATACTCAATATATAGAGAAATGAGGAATCTATCAATGGTGAGAGACTTAAATAATTTGTAATCTTATAAACTTCGAATTCAAAACTGACAATTCTGATATTTATATGGTACCTCAGTTTGAGCTTAAACACTAGTTATCTAGCCCATAGTATGTGAATTTTGTGAAGACAAGGTCAAATAATCGTTTTAGTTACTTATTTTGTCAATATCAATTATATCTCTTCCTAATCAGCAATCAGCTTTCAGGATTTAATATATAATATTTTTTGTTTGACACATTTTTGTAGTCAACTATTTTTATGTTATGTTTAATCATTGATTTAGTTTTATACATGCTATATCTTTGAAATAATTAGTTATGCAAATTATATATATATATATATATATATATATATATATATATATATATATATATATATATATATATATATATATATATATATATGTTAATAATCTAACCTTTCTGATAATGAATTAGATATTCTCTTATAAGCATAAAGTTTCCAAATTACGTTCATATATACGTTTGATACAAAGGCAGGATGAAATGAAAGTTCCCAAACCTTCTTTATGCTCTTCCCTAAGTTCTCTCAGAGGCAGGTAAATTTTTTAATTAAAAAAAAAAATCTCATACCCATTTACTAAAGTGAAAATATATGTGGAATAAAAGGAATACTTTCAAATAGATGGGAAATGTCTGATTTATCTCTAAACCACTATATTTGTTTTTTTTTTTGTTTTCGAATAATACGGCTTTGCTTACGTGGTAAACCCCGGTCATGTAAACTTCTCCTAATGAGTCTCTTGGCAAAGCTGAAGAGAGAAACCACCGAATCAAGCTACTTCCGCCTTGTTGGTTTAACCAACTTAATTGGATTTAAAAGTCTCGTTTGTCCAAATAAGGAAAATGAGCTTTACAAAGCTTCAGCTTTCTGCTTGTTTTCCTCGTTATAGCTATTTTCTAAAATCGTGTCTACCTAAGACTAGTCTTACATTCAACCCTTACATTATATTGATACAAAAACAAACTTAAAAATGACTGCTAGAGTACAACAATAATAATAACAACAGATAGTTGTACCGTATAACAATTTCGATATGAAGTTCTCTAACCTGCTATCAACAGTTAGTGAACTTGTAACTCAATCTGAAACAAAATGAAAAAAAAATTGTTTTATATACTACAAACAATAGAGATTGTAATAAATTTCATTCGTTTGTAGCTCTAGTTTTTCATGAAATATAATAATTTCCGAAAATCTTGATTATCGATGCACTCAGCGTCGTTTGTATATGATTGTATCACTAAAAAATTTTTATTGCAGTTTTTTTATTTTAGAAAGAGTCACAATTCTGTAAAGAGGGGCCTAAATGTTTGATTATTGAACAGTATAAAGCCACTTTGGCCCTTCTCTGCAAGATAATACGTTATACACTTACGTGCATAGAAATCGGCTCACTGTAATCTATTGACTTCAACTATATATTTTTTTAATTATTTATAAGATTCAAAAACAAGAAATATGCTGTTGCAAAGACAAAACAGATTTAAAGTGAGTAAAAATTTATCAGCAAGGCTTAGCGTTTATATGCATAGTATTAAATAAAGAAATGTAACGTGTTTATAACGAATTTGTCAAATATTAAAATTATTGCGTTTGCAACACAAATTTGCATATTACTCGTTTCTTTAATCTCAATAGTGTTCAACTGTATTAGTTTATTTATTGCATTAATCAAAAATAGACGGTGAATCTTCGTTAAAGTTATTGATTTTCAATATCACGGACATTTATCATTTTCCGACCAAAAGCTTCTGGGGAAGACGTCTTAAAATACTTCAAATAATGTGTACCTAGACTGTAAGGTTGGCAACGCCGCTTTTGTTATCATCTATCACAAACTTCAACAATTTCCACCCAATGACAGAGATTTAGTGCAGATTTCGCTGTGTTTAGCGTGCGCAGGAATCGTACACATATCATGCTCAGCACGGCATTCAATGAGCACTAGCAGGGCATTATGGTATAACGGCCGCCCATATGTTTAGAGCTCTTCACCCAACGCGATTTTCAGCCAAAATCTGACATCACTTGGGTAGAAACGCGTTTGGATGCTCAAACTGAAATTTAACGTCATAGCCGGGGAGCTCTTAACACTGAAAGTCCCGTCATAGCGGAATCAAAAAATTTTTATTTAAATAAATAGAAAGTATAGGAATAAATTAAGCTCGGTATGCGTGGTTTCCTATTGCCGAGACAATGTAAAAAAAATTACTAATTTTTTTTTTAATGTTTTCGACAGCAAATTTATTGGCTTTTAGAAAAAAATCACGCAAACCACTTTTTTGCCAGAAGGGTCTGGCATACCTAATTAAAGTGTGTGATGAGGGCTAAAATTACTCCTTCATGGCGGAAACTTTTCTTTTATTTTATTTATTTTTATGTAATTATTAAAAATATTTGAAAACGCGCACTCAAAAATTGCCGGAAAAATCCCGCATACCACCTTGAAGTGCATAGCATCTACTCCAAAATGTACGATGGTCAATAAATTTATTTTGGACTAAATGATTACATTAATAATAATTATGTTTTTTGTAGAATTATTCTTGTTGATCAATGTTTTTTTTTTCATACATGATATAGTTCAGTACAGAATACTGTTTTAGAGGTGATTCTCAAGAGCTGGAATAGTTGCAATAGTTTCATGGAGAATAGACTACATATGTATATATTAATGCATCTAAATGTCCTTGATTTTAGGTCTCTTCTGTTTTAAAATTAGTTTTTTTTTTGGATAATTTTAAAAAGAAAGATAAATTTTGACGTTTCGACTTTTCTTTAAGTTTTTTGTATTGTAGTTACAATTAATTCAATGTGTTGTTGTTTGTGGTGAAACATTTATATATCTATGTCGAATTTTCTTATTTCCTTAACGTAATTGCAAAATGGAGTGTTTTATTCGCAATACATCTACTAAAGAGATTATTCCGTTTGCCTAGAAAGAAAATCTTTTAAAAAATGTCAAAATATGCAACGTTTCGGTCGAATGAAAAACTTAAAATATGCGGATTTATTGTTTCAATTATTTAAAATAGAAATTCTCCTATTATTCATTGAATCATATTATTTCTCATATTCTTTAGAATCTAAGCAGAGAAAATGACATCTTATTACACAAAAAGCATTTACTCCAAAATGAATGTATTGACCATCGTACATTTCGGAGTAGATGCTAATATAGTTTATTCATTTCAAGATGGTATGCGGGATTTTTCTGGCAGTTTTTGAGCGCGCATACCAAAATAATTACATAAAAATAAATAAAATAAAATAAAAAGAAAAGTTTCCGGCATGATCGAGAAAATTTTAGCCCTCATCACACACTTCAAATAGGTATGCCAGACCCTTCCAGCAAAAAAAAGGTTTCCGTGAATTTTTTCTAAAAGCCCATAAAATTTACTGTCGAATACATTAAAAAATTCAATATCCGCAATGATGGTAAAACATATTTTCAATTTTTTGTGTTCATTTTGACAGCTCCTGCCAGCTTACGACGGACATTGTTCTCATTATTGTACCTATTGTAAATAGCACCACAAACACCCCATGCAACATTTTAGTATTATTTCATTACTTGCAGGTATATATAAGACTATGTTTTAAAACAATTGTTGGTATATATCTTTCAGTAGCTTGCCAAATGTACAAATACTAATAAAAGTTTTTTACATTGTTGCAGGTGGTACTAATAGTTTACAAGCACCTCGACACTCAAGCTCTTCCATCAATTTGAACTATTCCACGAATCCCACAATCACAAATGCAGAATGTTCGAATTATATCAGAAAACAAATAATGCAAGCGGAAATATTTCGCGGTACGCCACTGAACAACGAATACGAACTCATTCCTTACAATCATTTTACATATAGTAGAGTATATCCCATAGATTTAGGGCTAGGAAAAAGAGTTGTTGAGAAACCAATTGGTTATAAAAGGAAAGATCTACTGGAAGCTTTAATGAAAGGCTTGGAAATTTTAAATAAAAATGTGACTGAAAAAATAGCTAGGTATGTATTTAATATTAACACTATTAGATTATTCCCTTTCATTTATAACCTTTCTAAAGCTAATTCCCGACTAGAAATTTTTGTGAGGACGCGATAAGGACCTTATCAGTTAATTCAGCTGCCTGGTAAGGTATAGGTCAGGATAACCAGATAAGGACCTGATGAGGATGTAACGCAGATTAGTGATGCGGTCCTGATCATGTTTACCTTATATGGTACTAATCAGGATTACTTCACATGGTCATCATCAGGATTGCTTTGGTCTACTCTTATCACGATTACCTAACATATTCCTGATTATATTTTCTTTTTGGTTTTTATGGAAATAAGAAGTTCACACAAACAAAAGTTATTAATAAGATTAATCATAGAAACTTATATCTACTATAAATTTTGTTTTAAAAATTGATAAAAGCACTTTGATAACATTTTTAGATAAACCAAAAAAAAAATACAAAACATAAAGACTATTTTTTCTCAAAACATCAAATTATAAATAATTTTAAAAATCATAAAACAGGAATTTTGTTAATGCATCACTTGTTTCTTCGACAAACCCTTTCTTGATCACTACACTTGAATAATTTTTTTGCTTAGTTCAATTTTTAATTTGATGTAGAATCAGTAATTTATACTATAATATACAAAATTTTAATGTAAAGGACAAATTTTCTTTACTTGTATCAACCACCACTTAAAGAACTAAAACAACTGCACTTTTCCCCTCTCTGAAGACACGAGCTGTTATTATAAATATGAGCGACAAGTCTAAGCAAGTCACACTATGCTCATTTGATATATCCAAAGCAATAGCTTAGTCACTAACATACATCCATATCGTATAATCTTGAGATAATAAGAAAAGTATTATTTTTTAATCACTTCACCTAAATGTTTCTTTATTTCAATCTTACCACATTTCCAATACATTTGCATTACATGAATAAGTAATCAGGGTGTTCCGGGACTTTATTCCTTTGAAGTCACGAAATCAGAACTTTAAGTTTATTTTCTAAATTTTACATTTGAACGTAATGAATATTTTCAATGGATGATTACGTATGTATGCTAACAATCCGTAACATTTACAGAGACAACCTGTACCATCTAAATACAGAAAAAATGAGTTTTTCAAAATTCATTGTTTAACTCGATAAAATTTATGGTTTAGGAGAGAACTAGATTTTTAGATCATTCTACATGCCAAAGAAGCCTTTCGGTGACATTCTAAAGAAAATTATCATAAATTGTAATTATTTATTAAAAATACGTACAGGAGATATGGAAACATAATCAAACATTTCTAATTGAACTGCATACTGTCGGAAAAAATTGGAATGTAGAAAAATTTGGTTGGTTAGCCTACAATCTATCAAATAGAAACAAACAAAAACTATAATAAATCTTCGAAATTGGCTCCTTGTACATCTAGACATTTCCGAACTCTACGGTGGATATTTCTTTCAACTTGGAAGAACAGGATGTTATGTGATATTCCTATAAACATTTGCTGAGACATGTAGTTTATGCCTGATGGAGCCCCTCCCCACATCCTAACTAATGCATGGCCACCATATTTTCCTGATTTAAATATAATGGATTAATTTTTTTTTGGAGATCTTAAAAGCTTGGTATATGCAACACCGATAACCACAAGTAAATAAACCTCCATTGTGACGGAAGTGTGTAGAAGTGCAAAGTGTCCACTTCGAACATTCATTATAGTTTTAGTTTGGTTTTTATTTGATAAGTTGTGGGCTAACTAACTAAATTTTCCTGCATTTCTATTTTTTCCTTATGTAAGTAACACAGTTGAACAGTTTGCAGTTCAATCCAAAATGTTTGATTTTGTTTCAATACCTTCTTTAAGCATTTTCAATAAATAATTACAATTAATGATAATTTTCTTCAGAATGTCTCTTTATGGCGAACGGTTTCCTTGGCATGTTCAACGATATAAAAATCTACATATCTCCTGAACTATAAATTTCATAGAGTTAAACAAAGAGTGCCGTTTTGTTATAAAATTAATTTTTGCTATCTTTGAATTGTACAGGTTGTCCCTGTAAAAGTTACCTATTGTTAATTATTGAGTATGAGCCACCGCTGGCCTTCAGATAGTAGTAAAACACACTATATGGACATACGTAATGATACATTAAAAATTCATAATGTTCGAAAGTATAATTTAGAACATATGAGTTATAATTTTGAAACTTTAAATGCCTATAATAATAATGAGAAACTTTTTGCATTAAATCCCACCTTGAATAATTGATTTAAAACGCACTTATAAGGTTTTTCTGGATATAAACCTATGAGAGATAACGTTTTTCAGATCTGAACGCTTCCAATATAAACATTGATGAAATAATAGAAGCGATATATTATATATTATGATGTTAAGTTAAATTTATATTCACGCAAAGATTCAGATCTGGTTTAGATTGATAGCAACTTGTCTTTGTATCATTGACGAGCTATCTCTCTTGGAATAGTTTACACTTTAGTTTGGTATCCAATTCCAGAGCCAAATGAATAAGCAATTTCCAAAAGTAAACTAAGACTACTGTATTGAAATACATAGAAGGTTCCAATTAGATCATTTAAAATGAATGATTTTAGAATAGAAATATTCGGGAACAATGAACTTATCCAAATTTCTTGAAAAAAAAAATCATTTACTTTCAATAGAGTCAACCAAATGTGATCCTAGTCTGGAGCTCGTCAGGATAACCTGATAAGAAATATTATTTATTCTACTAAGGAATCTTGAGAGATTCCTCACATGAACATGATCAGGAAAGACTAAAGAAAAATTAATTTATTTTCTAACAGACCAACCTAATGTGATCCTAGTGTGAACCTCTTCAGGATAACCTGATAGATAACCTTTTCAATTAGGTGATCCTGAAAGTTTCCTTATGTGGACATGAACAGGGAAACCTGATGGAAAATTAATTTATTTTAAATCCTGATGCACTTCTAGCGTGTACCTCGTCATGCTTATCCTAATAAGGTTAACCTTATTTTGACCTGATAAGATCTTTATGATGTTTCAAGGAAATGAGAAAAAAATTCTAGTGGGCTGTTTGATTTATTGACATTTAGTTTTACGAAAGATAATCCAACAATTTGAAAGTAACGAATGAAAACACTATGATATATTATTTTCACCAAGGGGCATCGGTTGCTTTGTGGTCTGGGAGCACAGACAAGAAACTCTGACCAAAATAGAATCAGAGGTGAGAAGCGAACCATAAAAGAACAAATAATTCTTCTCTGATTCCATAGACGTTTCATAAAAAGTTTTTTAGCGTAAATGGAAATTATTCGACAAAAACTTGTAATACGTTATATTCTGTCATAAGTTTTAAGGTTCTGTTTCGTAAATCATTAATTACTGACTGACACCAATTAAAAATTTGATTATAATGACTAACATTAAAATAATAAATTATTTCTCTTTTTTTGTAGATATACTTTGGATGACTTTTTGGAGGGTCTCTACAGGGTGGAACCGACTACAGGAACTCAATACGAATTGTATTTTAGGACTAAAATATCGGGTTTTACAAAAGTGATAATAATGCGACCGTTCGCTCCTCTTCAAATGATTAAAACCGTAGGACTTCTTGGACCGAAAGAAAAAGAATTGATCCATATAATTTTACCACTTTCCGGACGGACTGCAACATTCCAAAGCTTCATGGATAAATTTGTAAAGATAGGTCTTAAGAACGATAGAAAAGTGCATTTAACGGTCATATATTTTGGAGAAGAAGGTCTTTCAGAAGCAAGATCTATTATGTCGAGAGTTTTATTAACAAAAAACAGCGGTGGGAATCCCAATAATCTTCGACTATTAGCTCTAAACGAAACTTTTTCCAGAGGTAAAGGACTACGTGTAGGAGCAGAACGTACTTGGGATTTAGACAAGAACAAAGACTCAAACAAAGACGTTCTGCTGTTTATGTGCGATGTAGATGTAGTGTTTAGTGCCAGATTTCTGGATAGGTGTAGATGGAACACTGAACCTGGTAAAAAGGTTTATTATCCGGTTGTGTTCAGTTTATATAATCCACATGTAGTGTATACATTGCAAGGGAGGGATGTCCCTCCTGAAAATGATCAACTAGTCATTTCGAGAGATACAGGGTTTTGGAGAGATTTTGGATATGGAATGACATGTCAATACAGGTAATATATCTTTCTACAAATTTCATTCATATTTTACTAGTAGTAAAAATAACTATTTAGGTAAAAAGGCCAAAACGGGTACATGCCAAGATACGTCAATTTTCCGTTAGTCTACATTGAGTACAATAAACTAACACTCTTTTCACGAGTTGTATAAAATATCATTTCTACGTTCAAAACCAAACAGTGGTTGTATTTAAAGATTTTTTAATGAATTTCAACAAAACTAACTCGAGGATAAATAGTTTTCAATGAAAAATTCGGTTTGTTTTTGGAAAAGACAGTTTTTAATGATAAATGAGTTTGTTCAGGAAAAAGACAATTCCCAAAGACAAATTAATTAGATCAGTTAGATTTGAAAATGATAGTTTCTATAGACAAATGTCCGTTTATTTCTGGAAAAGACCGTTACCAAAGTCAAATGTTGACTTCTTTTCGAAAAACACTGTTTCCATAGACAAATAGAAGCTTCTGTTATATAGTTTCTAAATACGAATATGGGTTTGTTTTTAACAAAGACAGTTTTCAAAGAAAAATGGCGGTTTGTTTATAAAAAAGAAAGTTTCAAAATCAAATATCGATTAACTTTTCAAAAAGACAATTTCAAAAGAAAAATTACGATTTTTTAAGCTAGTTTCTAAAGACAATTGTGGGTTTAGTTCTGGAAAAGACCGTTACCAAAGTTAAATGTTGACTTCTTTTCGAAAAACACTGTTTCCATAGACAAATAGAAGCCTCTGAAAAGATATGGGATTGTTTTTGAAAAAGACAGTTTTCGAAGAAACATTGCGGTTTGTTTATAAACAAAAGTGTTTCCAAATCAAATCTCGGCTTACTTTTGAAACACAATTTCAAAGGAAAAGTACGATTTTTAAATAGAAACGACGTTTTGTTTTTAAAAAATACAGTTACCGAAATACCAAATATCAGTTTGATTCGAAAAAGTTACGGTTTTCCCAGTTTATAAAGACAACTGTCAGTTTGTTTTCGAACACGGCGGTTTTCTGAAACAAAAAGGATTTTGAATAAGATAATTTCCAAAGTCAAATAACGGTATGTTTTCTCTTTTGGAAAATTAATATCGAATATATAAATGGAATCATCCCAAAGTGATCTCGGCTCCGGTCCACTTTACGGAGAGAATAAATTCAGTCTATGAATTATGATTTTTAACCCACCCATTTCAATTGAATAAATTCTAAATCTGGAAAACAATTTGATGATTTTCATCAAATTTAACCTTGAAGTTTGAAGATTTACATTCTTATCTATTGAAGTTTCTATCGGTAATGTTGTCAAGATTATTTTTTATTATATTCACTCATATGATCAATAAAATCAATTGGTAGAATTTTCTACACGAGTGCTTATAATAGTAGTATTGGAGGAATTTGAAAACCCAACTTTTCATATGACCAAGATCATTTTTTATCTAAAAATTCGAGAAGAAGAACCTTACCAATATATTTTGATGAATTATTACATATTTTTATTCATCCAATGTCAAGTATGACACCTGTCACATATGTTTTGTAGATTTACAACTTGCTCTAAATTGAGAAATTCTCATTTCTGCAGATGATGTTACTTAATATTCAGAATAAGTCTACACATGAGTTTGTGCAGCAATTTCTGTAGATCCTCCTCATCCGCGGCGACAACGCAGATGACTTCTATTGCCCTATCGAATTTTGTTTACCTGCAATTTTGTGGATATTTTCTCAATGACCAAGGATTGAGATAAGATCTGTTTTAGAATTGTCTATTATCTAGTAATCTAATCAAATTTTTTATAAAGCAAGCTTATTAGGTCTGCCAATAGTATTTAAAAAATATTTGCTTTGTTTGTTTCAAACAGACCAGAACCAACAACAATTTGACATTTTTCTATGAGAATTAATAGAATTTTCACTCGGTAAATATGGCTATGCTAATTTTTCCATTCGCTATACACAGAGAATAATATTTTATGCATGCTGCAATAGGAAAAGTTATTTATGTTTCTGCATTCAACCAACCAATCAAATCGGAAAATGTTACTTTTATATCCACCACATTGATCGGATCGTTCCAATGCGGGAAATATTCTGATTGTATACTTTTTACAATTACCATAAACGATGAACAAATAAAACAATGCAATACTGTTACACACTTGATTTCGGGGGAAAAGCTCATGATGCAAATTTGAAATAAACGTTTATGAAGTTAAAAATAAATTGGTTTGAAAATAATTGAAATATCCTATCGACTCATAAAAAATATGTACTTAAATCATGATGACTAATAATAAGCTTCGATTGTAGTTTGAAGCTTTTTCAGTATTCTTGACAGTACTCTAGGAATAGTATTATGAATGTTAATTTCTGAGATATTCTTCTATTCGCATCTCTTGAATACCTATTCAAATTTGTATGAGCTATCATCGATGTAAATAAAGCCATTGTATTCAAATATGAGATGAATGGTATTAATAGGAACCTTGATGTCTTCTCTCCGGTTTAAAAGCGAAGCTGAATCTTCGGATTTCCGTCGTATAAATTTGACGCCACACTAGCTCGTGCTCGAAATATTCAACAAAGACAAGGAAAGTTCGTAATTTGCTATTATGATCACTAAGATCATACTATGTCCAAATATATCGAGGTATATTGTATAATAGTATGATAATTATCTCAAACTGTGCATTACCGATGAGAAAATATGACAGGATGGAAATGCAATTATGAAAATATTAAATTACACTGGATTTCTCCATTTTTTCAAAACAACCAACTCCTAAACAAATATGTAAATATAAGTTTAGTTCCAAAATATAATAGAGATGTTCCTTTGATGATTTTACTCCCACATTTGCCAAAAATGTAATAGAAACTGTCAATATCGTTGTTACATCTAGGAGTGGATATTGTACTCATCACATATAAAGGAAATGTGATGTGAAATTAGTTTAACAGCAAACAAAACATAATTAGAAATATAGAATAATCATTTTTAGAAATGTTCGTAACTACGTAACATTATAGAAAAAAATCAATTAAATAGACTCGACTATAAAACCCGAAGAAATGATAAAAGAATGACAAGTAATTTATAATGAATTATAATTTTTCTTTTGCAGATCTGATTTTCTTAAGGTTCGTGGTTTCGATGAAGACATCGTTGGATGGGGTGGAGAAGATGTTATGTTGTATAGGAAGTACGTGAGAAGTAATATGAAAGTTATAAGAGCGACAGATCCAGGAATTTTCCACATTTGGCATCCAAAGGTAGGAAGAGTTTTGAAATTTATTGATTTCTTTCTTCCTAGTCACAGTTGAAATGAATTATATAAGAAGAAATTCATATAGGTACTTCACATGTTATGTAATTAGCTCTATAGCAAGTTTTTCTTTGGTTTATCTACTTCTGTAACCCCTAGTTTTCTCAGTGTAGTCTGTTCTATCGATTGGTGAGGTCTGTGGCAAGAGAAAATGTTGATATTCAATTTAGGAATTCTCAGATAAATTTTTACATATAAATGGAACTACAACATCTTTTTCACTTGCAACTTTTTGGTTTATCATCTTCCTTGATTCCTTTCCATTCTTATTTTGAATTCAATCAACTGCTCGGATGTCTCTTGAATGAATTTTTATGCAGCATTCTAATTACGTAGTTTATATTTTGAGAATAATCATAACAAAATAATTACTCTAATGTTAATAAGTTTGGTATTATAGAAATTGAACTATTATCCTAAAATCTATGTATAGTTTAGGAATCGTTAAAATGTAGTACAAAAGATTTAAAATAATTGATTAATAATTGAAGAAAGAAGACATGACAAACCTCGTTCACACTCAAACTCTACCCTATTCTCAGAATAAAAACGTGTGTCTTCATAGAAAGTAAGTATAGCAGAAAATATTTTTGTTGTGTCAAATTTTCATAGCAATCTTTGCGTGAAATGGAATAAAATCCAAATTTTTTCTCCGGTTATGAGAAAAGTTTTCACGAGAAAACCATATACTTTGTTTCATTTTCACGCTCCTCGTTGTTTATTCAATGACTATAGTAATAGCCCAGGACAAAAATGGAGAAAAATTATGTGCACTTCAGAAGTTGACGGAAATAATAAATTCTTTGATTTTATTCGAACAAATTTTTAGTCACCAAGTGTTTATGTGTAATACATTATTACTTTTATGTGTTCCGATCCGCGATTTGTTCGCTCGTCTATCGTTTCATATATTAATGGGCAGTTAAAATTTCTTTTTTTCTTTTTGGAGGAATATCGGCAAAACAAAGTAACCGTACAAAATGGCAATATCGATACCAATTCATACAAACTTGATAAAGCATCAATAAACATTTATTGCTTCGAAACCACAAATTTACTTAACTCCCATTCACTTTCCTAAATATTAGTAAGGCTCGAAAACAGCATCTTCAACTGTTCATGATTTACTAGTTTTATTTTGTTTATTCATAATAACATAATTTTCTCTTATATCAGTAAATTACAGTAATTGCTAGACTTTTGTTAAATAAAAATGGTCAGAAACAATCAAAATTAATTTACTATACTCAATTTTCTCTTCCAATAAGTTTTATTTAGAAATTGAACTCTGAATATATCGAATTTTGGTATTTTAAGGAGCTATAGATGTCATTTAGCAACCAGAAAATTCATTACTCTATTCCACTTCTTCCTCTTATTCATCGATATCATCATTTTCTTCATTGTGTGATATATTATCTTTATCAAAATGAATTTTATTGTGCTCCATAACATCATCTTTGCTTTTAAAACTGTCACTAAATAATTTAGATCCTTTTTTTAAGAATTTTTTTCATTGATAATGTAATCGCTTTCCTTAACAATAGTTTATCATAAAGTGTAAAATATTTGTTGTCGGACTGATAATTCAATTTTGAGTAAAACATCTTGAGATGGCATTTAAGAGATCTTCCAAATTCTTCGCTACTGAGAAAATGTAGCGATGAGAATAAATGGATATCCTGGACGAGTTTTCTGGGTAAGGCAGTAATTCCCACCAAAATTCATAATTTTTTCCAGGTTCCTTTTGCACAGTGCGGTCTCGCATTGTCGTGTTATTCATAACAGCGCCTCTTTGGAATGAAGCCCATACGGTTCTGTATGGTTCCGCTGAAGCAATATATTACATGTGATCGATCGGTTTTCTTCGGACTAATTATGGCGAACCCAAACACCTGCTCTGCTTATTTCTCTAATCAGCTGTAAATATTCCTGAAAACCACACCACCTCTGCTCTTAGTATTCAATTGTTCAATATTGTTGGTCATCCTGATCGATCGATGTAATTAGATAGATATAATGTTTTGTTCGCATCTGTCTGCCTTATTATCCAAAAAACTTGCACCCCAAATTTCAAAAAACTTCAATATTTCAGTATTTAGAGGTATAAGTCACATAAATCGTTGAAATGTCTTTGACACGAAATATATATGCGCAGAACCAACATTATTCGTACATTTCAATCCTTCTATATTTGAAACTGTGAATCACAGACTGTAAGCCTGCTGAAAAAATACCAATCGAAATATAAAGAAAGGAATTAGTCTTTGTTGCTGTCACTCAGTGCCTTCAATAATTCAAGATTTGTGTGTTTATTTCGAGTTGTTTAGATAATTCATGGTAATTATTGAACAAAGAGTACCTTTAATATCTGTGTGCTGTCTTTTTTGTAAGATTGATCTATATTTAGTTCGTTACCCTGGGAGTTTGCAGACTAATTCTTAGGGAGCAAGCTTTTCATTGTAATTTTTAGTCATTTATTTTAGTTGATTTGTCGAATAAGTTGTGTGTATGAGTGTTATCAATGCTTTGTGGTCCAATAAATTGTCAGAATATAATTATTGAGCAAAAGTTCCTCGAAGTCGGTCATTCGAAAATGGAGGCTGATTCAAGTATCCGACGAGCTCTAAAGAATGAAGATATAATTGACTATCCAGAAGTTAGAACGTTTCAATTTCTTCAAAAGCATTCGTCATGATCACGGTGTGGTCACACTCAACAAGAAAGATTACTGCCAGAAAGTTCGAAGATGTGCATTGTTTGATAACATCACTGCTTAAAGATTATCAAACCTCTCATGATAATTTACCCCACGATTAATATTAATAACTTTTTTTATGTTTCTATTATATGTCATAACCTGGTTATTTACTTTAATTCCCATTACCTGTTCTATAATTACGATTACCTCTAAATAAAAAAGGACGAAGGGTCTATATTTTGTTTTCCTAAGAGATTTGCTGATTGTTTCATTTTATGTTCGTTTATTTAAATTATTATCTCAAAAATTTTCCAAAACTCCTCCATTGATAGATACAATTTATGTGAAAACAACCTGCTAAGCAACAAAATAGCGTAGAAAACATCAGAATTGGTAACAATTGAAAATTTTGTTTTGTTTTTAAGCACGATTTTATTAGCTTGACCTGTATGTGGATTTGTTTTTGAGCTTTAGAGCTTGTTTGCTATTCTAAATATAAAAAAAATCAACTAAAGCTTTGCTAAACCAGAACAAAAAAGCATGAAGTAGTTTTAAAATGAATTGATTTTTGTTTTGGTGAATATTGATCACATTTCAATCTAGCACTTCTGACGAATCCACAGAAGAAAAACAAAATATAAAAGTTTATTTAAGAAGTTATAATGAAAAAACTGAAGTTTGGGTCAATGTTGATTCGGCTTTAGTCAACCGAAGATTGATTTTCAAAACTTTGTAACACAAAAAGTAGTCAGATGAGAAGAAATATACGGAATGAACGAAAAAACGGTTGATAATTTTATAACGTAAACTCATGAGCTTCCCCACCGTTTCAGGCACAATATATTATTTTCGAAATATGCTAATATTGTCTACACGATTGATTTTTTTCACACAATATATTGAAATTGTAATGAGGTATTGAATATACTATGCATAAATTATTATTGTTCACACAGATATGCAAATATCCTTACAATCCCTGCCTGTGTAATAAGAATATAATACGAATGTGTAGTTCTTTTGAAAGCGGTCGGCTATTAGACTGGTAACCATCGGTTGACCACGTGCTATCATTAGTTTCATTAACAAAAATGCCAAAAATGTTTAACGACAAATTGTAGTGATGATAAGGCAAGAATATCATTTTTTATGAACTTAAATTTAACTTGAAGTCTTGGTAGATACTAGATAGAATTATTAGTACGTTAAGAGCTCCGTTTAGATTATTTGGAAGACAATTGTATATAAATTGAAATATGGCGTAGAATCTCTTATGTATCAAAAGTTTTTTGAGCCACCAATGATTTCCACCGAAATTAAACATTGCTGAATTGTAGAAGAGAATAAAAATAGCGTACCACGAATACGTTTAAATTGTAATAATGAATTATTCTTTCCTAAAACTCAACTAAACTTTTCGAATTACCATTATATTTAGTTTAAATGACCCCTGATTTGATTATGCCTTAAGAAAACCCAATTTTGATAACATCTTAGATTATTCTAGATTTCATTAACAATAACAAATATTACGAGCATAGGACTTGGAAGAAGTTGATAGAACGAAAGAGGGAAAGGTAAAAACAAAAATGGAAGATATATCTATATACAAAAACCTAAGAAGATTGTAAGGAACACAAGAACCAAAATTTCGAAGTCAGGAAAATAGTTACTGCAAAAAACAAAAATTACGAGCAGAGTTTAAAGAAAAAAATTAGAATGCTTATGAGGGAAATTATTTTTTGAAGCAATGTGAAATTGAATTAAACGTCAAGTGACAAATTTATGATGTGAAAAATAGGGATGGACAAATTATAACGAAAGAAAAAGAAATCATGGTAAGAGAAAAATATTTGAAACAATTGTTGGAAGGAGCAAAAGTAGCACGCAAAGAAGAAGTGGAAAGAGAAAGAAAGAAACGTTTTAATGTTAAAAAATTGTTACAATTTGTAGACAAAACCTTGTAGTAACAAATACAAATAGAACAATAGGGAAGAGATTAAAAATATGGGAATAGTAATAATACCAGTACAGGACTGCTGATAGTATGACTTGATAATAGATTGCCTAAAAAGTATAATGGATGAAGAAAAACAGAAAGAACAGAAGAAGAACTGAAGAACAGAAGTGATACCAGAAGATTGATAAACTGGAAAAAGTCTAAAAATAGTGATTGCAAAAGCATTTGAACAAACACTTAATACAGCTTCAGACCAAATAGGGAGGTAATGGACGCGAACTCTATAATAAAAAAATTATCGGAGAAAACTTTAGGAGAATCAGGAGAGATGCACCTTCGTTTCATAAACCTCAAGAAGGGTTTTAATAAGAGAGACGGCAGCTACACAAGGAGAATCTTAAAAACAGAAAAGTGGACGAAACAACGTTGAACGGAATCAAAAGAGCATATAAGAATACAACGATTGCTCTGAGAAAAAGACACGATATATCAAAAACATTGAGGATAACGCAAGGACTAGAATCGTGGCATTAATTCAGTTTGTCGATCCAGATTTTTGTAATGCTTTGAAACTAATCAGTATATACAGAACTTAGGAATATATGATGTAAGCTTAAAGAGAAAGAGGAAGATGAATAAGAGGAAAATAAAGTCAATAGTTATAAGTAACGAGAGAAAAGTGAAAAAGAAATAACAAAATAAAATAAAGCTGCTATAAGTGAATAGCTTTGAAAACCTAGATTCAAAAATGAGGGTATAGAACAGGGGTGGTAGAATTTTTTCTAAATTATCAAAAAACGAAATTGGACAGAATTAATAGAGAAAGAAATAATACATAAGAGGAACAATCAAGACTTGAAAATACTAAAATCGAAGAAGCTCATTGTGGATGGTTTGTGCATGTTGTAAGAATGGGGGGAAACGAAACCAAACGGTTAAAAGAATAAACAAAGTATAACAATAAAAAAGAAAGATAAGGAAAGACGAAATTCTTCATTATAAGATAAGAGAGAAATAGTTAAAAGTTTTATAAATATTATCAGTTTTCCTTCATCATCAATTCGAGCTATAAGTTGTTCTATCTATTTTCATTAAAATCTACTGGACTATAATTTGTTCGCAGTATTAAAGTATCAGGATTCACTTTTAGGGTGGATCAAAACAGGAAGAGGTACATACATCGATTATAAAATATTTATAGACGTGAACAGGAGAGAAATGATAATATGCCGGATAAACTCAACAAAAATATCTTTAAGGGTGTTTTTTATCGAAAATCTTTTGTTATGATATATATAGGATAGAAAAAATCGTGATACAAGCTCATATTTATTATTATTATATCGAAAAAAATTGCATGCGTTTGAAATTTATATTGTGAGGAAAATATGAGGTAAATATAGAAAGTTTGAGAAGTAATATACAAATACGAAGTCATTTTCAATTTTCTTCTATGTAATTATACAATAAACCTTTTTTAATCTGTTTTTGTTCTCACCTTTTTTAAATAATATAGGAAGCTAGAGCTAGTCTCAACTTTTATCTATCACAAAATTTTGTAATTATTAGGGTATTAATAGAGAAAGAAATTCGTTCTTTACATCAAAATCATAATATAATTTATGAAAATTTCCATATACACAATTTTCACATTCTGAATGTAAAGTTAGTACGTTTCAAATTTCTATGTTAAATTTCTTGTACAAAGTACGAAATTCTAAAATTTTACCTTTGATTACAGGTTTGTTCGGGAACTCCAGGAGGTCAGAAGCTGTCAGCAGATCAATACAGAGCTTGTATTAGATCAAGAGCCCTAAACGAGGCTTCTCATGCTCAACTGGGATTCTTAGCATTCAGAGATGATATTGCTGCTAATAGTAGTCCATCAAAATACAACCCCCATCAAATAAAGAGTCTCAAAACTCCCTCAAAGAGGCTGAAAATCCAAACATAGATTAAAAAGTATGTTTGAATTGAATTGTTTCGTTTTAGCTCGATCACGTAGAACATCTTATGATATGATGTTCCTTTAAGAATGAAATCATCATTTTAGAATTCCTGACTCTAGTTTTCAATGAGATTCGTAGATAGTGAATATTTTGATATGCCGCATTTACTTCATTGATGGATTTAACACCTAGAATATATAATCAAAAATATTAACTGATCATAATTGTCTTACAAATTCGTGCACGTGGAGGACATGCTTTATATGAAATAGACAGTACTTTGGTGACTTATTACAAATGTCCTAGTGGAACAACGCATTTATGAAACTGGCTTTATAACAATATCATCAAATTGACTGAATGGTAGTACAAAAAATCCCAATAACATCTTAACCAAAAACATGATTTTTTATTAAATGCTAGATGCTTATACAAACCTAAGACCTAAAAATATTATATTTCTCACGCTTCCAGGTGTAATACTTTGGAGTTCCGTGTTGTCTCACACTTCGAGAGATTGTAGAAGAAAATTTCGTCCTCCAAGTAGCTGGTTACATCTTCTACAAATCCTACCATTTTCATGCGTCCATTGAGGTGAGATTATAACGACAAGACTCCTGTTTGTACCCTAAATTGTACTATTAGTCTAGGAAATAAAGCTCACATACAATGAAATTTATAAATCTTGCTCATTAATTTTATCTTCATCGATGTCGTCTTCGTCCTCTTCAATTACTGGTAGACTATTATTGCAGTCTTCACCGAAAAAAGGGCATTTTTCGATTTGAGTATAAAAAACATATAACGTATTTTACCTGAATATATTATGTAGATTCGAGTTTTTCGAAAAAAAAAGTTTGGTATTATAAACAAATCTCCTTCATTTTTGGTGATAGAAAGTTTTTTCGAACATAATTTTGTAGGGCTTTTTAAGAGCTTCAAGATTATGTGAATGAAATTCCTTAATATTCCTCAATTTTTTGATTGAGTTGAGTTTAAAGAGCTCGAATAGAGTGGTGTTCGTTCGTAAATAGAGGTTTTTAACGGCTATATCTCGCCAAATATTCACTGTGTACTAAATCTACAAACAGGAAAATTTTAGTAATTAAAAAAAATACGCATTTCAAATTAGTCAAACTTCTTGTGTGTATTTATAATACATATATAAAGAGAATTACAGATGGGTGAAGATGTATTTTTATTGAAGGGGGTACTGAGAGGGTTGTTATTACTGATTTTTTCGTAGAACGTTTAGTTGGAACCGGCCTTATTTTCGCACAATTTTTATGTAAGGTCTTTGGTGTAAGGACTTTCTTGTAAGCTCGAATTAAATACTTTGAAAAATATTCTATGAATTTTTCGTAAAAAGTTTTCTTGTTATTTGGCGTCGAATCTTTCAAATGATGCATTTAATGAAAATAACTAACCAATAACATGCCGTATCTAGGTTCGTGTTAGTCGTAGGAAAAATATAAAAAAGGATTTTGTTCATTTTTTCAAAAGCTGCAATTTTGCTGTGCAGTTTTTTTGATAAAAAGCAAATTTTTCGAGCTATCCACAAAAAAAACTTGTAAAGAACATTTTCTCTCGGAATAATTTTTCCATCGATTCCTGTATGTAAGTAAGGAAAAAATTTCCTCCTCCGAGAAGGGATGGCAACAACCGCCAAGACTTTAACGTATTGAGGCATGATATAGAAAATGATCCTTGGGCTATTCCCTACCTTGTGTGGAAATTTCAAGTAAATCCAGGCAGGATGAAGAAATTGCGAATCAAAATGCTTCATTTCCTGGACTAAATGGATACACAATTTGGTAATGGATATTCATAGTATTGTTGAACCTAATGTACTAAAATAGATCACAAGTGCAAATTCTCATTTACGAGTAAATGCGTGTATCAAAATTCATTTTTCGAAAACAATTTAACATAATCATAATGATATGACGGTTCTTTCAAATAATTCTTTTTAAATAAGAGTTACATAAAACAAAACATTGGGTATGGCAAATTTAATGAATATTTCTAATTCAATATCGATTTTTTCGTTATTTCTAGCTAAAAATAAAAAAGCCAAAATACTTTTCAAGTCATAAGATTGTGTTCTACGAGATCTGGTTCACTTTTTTCATATTATTAGTCCTATTGCGATGTATGGAAAGGTGCTTACCTAATAGTGTTAGAAACGTATAGAGCATTTCAAACGAAATATTTATATTTTTCAAAGTATATTATAAAACATTCAATGAGTCGCAGATATGAGAAAGCAAGTCTTCAACAAGAGCATTTTCTTCCGAAGCAATTATCATTTCTTCCAAAAACTTCCAAACTAGATTGTACTCGTAATAATGTGATTGAAAAATATGAATATTTCTTTAGAGAAAATTTATTACTATTACCATATCAATTAATATTTTGTTATAATTCGGCTCTAACCACACAACTTCAATTTAACACTTTCTTTAAATAAGCACTAATAACCATGATACGGGTCTTAGATATTGTATCCAAGCCAAGCTTATTCGCCCATGAAAAATGGTCAAGACTCTTCCCCAGATATTCGCCCACAGTTGAAACATATATAACTGGTACTCAGATTGTTCACTATAAGTCAATTCTTCAAGTAAACAGAAAGTGCTGTTTATGATGAAAAAAGTTCCAGCACTAATTTATTTATTGTAAAAAGTGATAAAATTTAAGTATTCAATTGAAGACAACGAATACAGAGCAGTCAAAAATTATAAACTACGCAAACATACAAGGTGTTTCGGGACTTGATACAAAATATACAAGTAAATGACGTGAAAAGAATGCTGTGACATAGAAAGAATTTTCTCATACAACCCCTTCATTATACAGGTTGTCATGTAAAAGTTACGGATTGTTAATCATAGGGCATAAGCCACACCTGGTCTTTAGATAGTAGTATAACAGCATTATTTTCACGTCATCTACTCAACCCCGAATTTTTGGCATCGTTCCGGGACACCCTGCATAATGGATTAAAAACCTCACCCATTTTTTTAATGTTATACAACTGGATGTGAACCACGTTAAATCCGAACACTTCCAATATAAACACTGATGAAATAATAGAAGCGATTTATTATAATATTGTG
Organism: Diorhabda carinulata; assembly: GCF_026250575.1. Lineage (NCBI taxonomy): Eukaryota > Metazoa > Arthropoda > Insecta > Coleoptera > Chrysomelidae > Diorhabda > Diorhabda carinulata. The sequence continues at coordinate 8,844,400 of NC_079470.1, forward strand.
ATACATTCAGAAAGTTATATTCACGCAAAGATTTAGACCTGGTTTAGAGTGCTGGAATATCAGTATATGAAAGAAATGAGAAACAAAATTTTTAATAGGAAAACCAGTATGTTTGCCGCCTTCAACTGTAATTTAAGTTGTAGACTTGTTGATGTAGTGGTGTAGGTATTGGTGGCTAAGTATATCTTCTCCCGTCCTCCAACCTTGCAAGTGCAAAGCTGCCGAAACAAATTGAGAAAAGACACGGTATTATTGCTGGGAACTACAAAAAAGGATAAAAAACGCATGCTTCAACATAATATGTTAAAACTAATTATATTTTTCCAATATAATCGGATATAAATCTGTTTCATTCTATTTATTTAATTTGCTCAAATAATTTTTTGACGAAAACTATATTTAAAGATTGTGGGAAAGCAATTTAGTGGGCATAACATATAAAAATCGAAGGTAAAGTGATATTAGAAAATTTACCATCGAAAATAAAAAATAGATTCATCCCAAGTTTATTAGTATGCGTTGTAGTAAAGGAAGAAGTTTTGATATCGAGAGTGAGATTTTATTGAATTTTTCGGCTTGAAGCAGGAGATCGACAACAAATTAATTTCCTTAAGATCTTGGAGTGGCTATAACACCGAAGCGACTAATGCGCCACAATAATTAATTAACGAAATGGGAGAAACATATGCCGAAAAACAGGCCGATCTGCAGCGGTGTTTTAAAAAACATTTCAGTCAGAAATGTTACATGTTAATATCCAGAAAATTACAGAAAAGTTCATAAAAGAAAATAGAATCACTGAATTTTTGGTTTGTTTCCGATTTCATATAACCTGAGAATATTGATATTTGCCTGATTTTTCCTTAATCACTTGTTAAGTTCACATATTCATATTTGGACTAATTTATTTTCAAAGATATATCGTTAAAATAGTTTATTAATGATTTTATTATCATATTTTTCTGTTCAATATTTTCTATTTATTTTCCTGTTTTATTTCGTGAAAAAATTTGAAATATAAAATTTAAAAATACACAGTTATGAACTCTGGTGGATAACTATCCTTCTTATATTCAGTAGGACTACCCAGGTAAGAGCAAAATAGTAGCTTACAATAATTGACAGAAATCTTTATACAACTATAAGATTTTTCGGAAACTATGATCTGAGGACAGGTAGAACATCAGCTGATTAAGGATCCTAACCTGGAACCAGTTTACGAACGTCGGGTTCAATTGTTGAAAATTTTAAATTTAAAACATGTTCTAAAACGTCAGAATTTTATTACTTTTTTATGCGTGATATTTGTTTAGTTTCATAATAATATTATAAATTAACAACGCTTTCTTAACTCACAAGGAATTTGCACCAAAATTTAGTATTAATAAGCTATTTTTAAGTTGAAATGCTGAAAGTATAATAACCGTAAAGCTTTACCAGTGTAGAAAAGATCATATCATATGATTATCACTCGTTTAATTCCGGGTTAGTTTCCGAAAACTCAGATCATGATCGAGTTAACCCGATCATAGTTTCCGAAAAGTTCTATTGCCTTTCCACGTTGTTAACCGCGTAGCCAAAGCATAAAACACAGTGGTTGTGGCCACCAGATTTAATTAGTATATGTCTGGCTACATTGCATGTTGTTTGATAAAAAAAATTAAAAATATATTAATCGATTTTTTTTTAACTATTACACCCTTGTGCGAAGTGTTCTATATTATTTGAAACACTATGTACCCAGTAGTTACTAAATTACTGAACTATTTGTGATTTTTACCTAGCCGAAATTCCAAGAACGTGATTTTAATTGTTATGTTTTGTTATTTATATCGACAGTTTAATTATTTATTGTTGAATTATTATGAAAAGATATTGCCCGTAAAAAATATTCACATACTTTTTCCCATTACCCGGCTATCTACAATAGAATAATGAGTGATCTGTTTCTCAAGTAGCGAATATGAGATTCAAATAAAAAATAATAGATAATATTACGAATGCAGTATCTTTCCTATGATAAAAATGTTGGATAGAACGACATCGAAACTCGATTTGAATAAGAAAAAACAATTTTTAGTGAAAATATTTTAGTCAAATGCTTATATTTATACTCAACTTCTAGAAGATAATTTACAAAGCTCGATCAATAAGAATATATCAATTAATTTTACAAAAAGAAAAAAATATTTTGTTATCCTTTTTCATATGAATGATAACAATTTTTCTTGAAAAATACTTAAAAAATATTAATAATATGTTTAGCGACCCCGTAATTTATTACATTCTTGTATATGACTGGGCATCGTCGCATCGTCGAAAGTAGGTAGTGTCATTTTGACAGCCTATGGATGGTGGTACAAATCAGTCAGGCTTCTGTGCATCACATTTCACACATTTTCTATATTATTTTAATGTTTTGAGAAGATTCTTTAGCAATATGTGGACTTGAATTAGGTTAGTGTGAGGTTAAGCCGCTTAAGACTTTCCAGATCTTTTTTGTGGAGAGGATCAATTCTCACTTCTTATAACCACTTTGATCTGGGTCTTCCCTGCGACTTTGCGTGATCTCCGCAGATGTCTTAGCTATCTCATTCTTCGTGTTTTTACTCATTCAACTTTATCTCCTTCTCTCATAAGTCTCAAGTTGTCTCTATTAATTTTATAATTTTTTGCTATTTTATCATGTAAGTACTATACGATGCCTTCAACGTTTACGCCAAAATTAGTGTTCCAATTTACAGCTGAACATTGGAAAGAAGGAAGGATTCAGTGCTGCAAAGTGTACCTTCCAATGTTGGCTGAACCTTCGACGAAGGCTGGAACATTACCTAAACTTACCTAAAGAAAAGAAAACGTGGCAAAAAAGTGATGGCAACAGATCTATTTTTTTAATTAACTGGAGGATACCGTATTTCATACAAAATACGTTTCTTTCATACGTAAGATGACAAGAAGTGTGTGTAGTTGTACTGTTGGTTCCAACTTTGTTCCAATGTTGGGTACTTTCCAAGGCCAATGTTCCAATGCCAACGCTGGAAGAAAAACATTCGTCGAATGACCTGCTAACTTTGACCACAAAATGCTTCCAATTCTTCCAATGCTTCACCGCACATTAGATCTTATGGCGATTTCTCAGTTTCTAGTTTCTTGACGCTCGGTGATATTCTCTTTAGTTCCTGTTTTTCATGTTCATCCACCTTCTTTTGCATACACAAAAATCACCCTCATTGCGAACGTCATCAATCTAGATATTTTATTACAAAACTAGAAGGATTCCCAATCAGTAATAATATCTGTACTATCTGTTTTCGTAAAGACTTCTCGTCAAAAAAATTTGATCCTGCCATATAGAAATGTAAATAAATAATAATATAATAACAAATAAAGATTTATATTGTTCTTTCTGAGTATAACACATCTAATGTGACTAAGTATCCTCTAAAATATACTCTTGGTATTTTCTAAGTAATTTTGAACGCTCAAAATTGTTCGAAAATTTATAATGAAACAGTATATTTCTGTTAATTCACTCAATGATCGAGCTCTGGAAAATGAATATATTTATTGCCATTATTTTATAGCGAAAAATATCTTTTCGTGTTTAAATCCAAATGCAATGACAATGTGTTTCATAAGTAAGTTTAGTTTGAGAGAATGATGAAATATTTTTGTATGTTTTCTCTATCTTAAATAAAGACGGCCACGATGGAAATACCAACACTAATAAGAACGAAATGCGTTATTTTTCTACCGAATCAATGACGCCTTTTAGATTACATAAATATCAGAAAAATTTTCAGTTTATATTCTTTGAATCCAATATACCTAAGATAATTTCCATTTACATATCTCCAAATAAGACTTTTGGACGGTAGTAGTAATTTTTTGGCATATTTATGCGTACTAGTTATACTCAAAAAATACGGTGAGTTTTTTGTTGCAAATGAAGTGGGTAACATAGCCAGCAAACAGATCATCCCAGCATTTAATTCAAAAATGGAAGCATTATTTGAAGGCTTGTATCGGAATGTCTTTTGTCTACTTGAGCCCCCCCCCCATATCATAAATGGTATCACATTCTTTCTCTTTTAGCACATATGAATGTTTTAGGAGAGAGCCAGAAGTCACGTAGTAGTAATTCGGGTGTGTAAAGTGGGTATAGACGCACAGGAAGACTTATTTCAATGAAGGAGAAACCGGTTGTTTAATTTTTCAGATCTATTCCTCTTCATATGGTTGCATAAGCATTCCAGTGACCAAACAAACAATTTTGTCCACTTTTTGAACTTTAACTTCAAGCCAAAGGACGTAATAGCCTTCAAGGACTCACTTCTAATTTTAAATCACGTATTCTCCTTGTAAAACGGTTTCAATAGAAGAGCTCTAGCATTTCGTGAGCTACTTTGGTACTTCACTTCAACAAGATACGTAAACACAATCTAACTAAAACGGCTATAACAGCCGAATTAATTGGTTTTTTCTCGAATACTAAATGATAAATGTCACTGGAAATCATCTCATATTCATCTCAACTTATACAACGAGCTCATTATTTATATACTTACAACTGTAATTTACAATTTTTTTCCAGATATTTGTTCAGCATAACGTGAACGTTAGTATAAAACACAGATATATTTTTTGAATTCAAAGGGTTTGTTTGCTGAATCATAATTTGCAAAATTCACGCAACAAATTTTAGTTTGAAGCAAACAAACATTTGAAAGATATTTTTCGCTAATTAACGAATGTATAAAATTGTTGAATAAATATGTAGATTGTGTGAGAGATTATTATATCACTACATAATCACAATGAAACTAGATAAAATGTAAGATGATTTTGTAAAATAAATTGTATAAATATACAGCTCTCTGATTCAATACTCCTATCATAAAAATATACCAGAGAAAGTTAAAATATTCAACTACGACTTCACGATTGATTTTGATATGTAGAGACAAGATAAGACTTATTCCTAATCTTATAATTTTTTACATTTTTTCAACTTATAACGCATTTTATCACATAGGAAGTAGCAGATTGATAATTTTAAGGATGAAAGTCCATGTACTCGTAGAAGCCTCCAAATCGGTCATTTTTTAATAATATTTTCAACGGTGATAAAATCATTTGATTGTTTTAAAATTTTAACACAACTTTTGTGTTAAAAAAAATATTTTTTATTTTTAATTCAAAATGTCGGCTCAGTATGATTTCTTGTAAGCTGTTTCTGACGCGAGGTCCCAAACTGCTCCTGATGTCACTCATTTAACAATTGATCTGAAACTCAAAAATGAAAGTTTTTCTTCTTTAAGACATATAAATGGAAAGGATGAACCTATTAAATTAGAAAAAAAAAGTTTAAAATGAAATATAAAATAAGCCTTAAAAGAGTCAGAGTTTAGTACTAATTTGTTCACATTTTTGACCCCAAAAAAGTATTTTATCCACGCGAAATATATCAAATTTTAGGTTTATCCTTCCGATATTACGTACAAGGTGTTAATTCTAAAATATAAAATGGATTAAAATGTAATAAAATTAACATTTTTATTGATACGAGTAACTTAATGTATATTTTTTTGGTATTTTGGTTTGTTAATCAAGTTTTTTAACGTATTTGTTGGGATTATGGATTTGATAATGGTGTATTTATTGAAAAAAAAAAAAATAATTGGAGTTTCGGAGGTGTCCCCTTACAATGCTTAGGATCGGAGAGAACTGACTACCTACTACTTAGACTTCATATACTTGGGTTTGTATTATCGATTGTATATTTAAACTTAAACATGTATATTATGACCTTTAGCTCGAAAACCTTTTTTTTTTTCTTTATTTTAGGAAATTCCAAAATATATTCTCTAGTACGGTTAAAAATATGTTCAACAGATGTTTGAAAATAGAAAACTTTACTTCCGATATTAATATAAAAGTATAATATCTTAAAAGAGAGGGATTTTTGCTTTCATATTCCCACAGTATTATTGATTACTTAATCTACTTTTTAACTGAGATGTACGTTCGGTGTACACGGCATGCATTATAATTATTTTCACTTCTTTGGTTAAACACTTCTCAAATATTTTGAGAGTATAACAGGTCCCTCGCAACTACCTATTGTAATTCCATCTTTTTGAAATAATTCAACAGTTTGAGAAAGCCGTACTATAAGTATTTCATATTTTGATAAGATTTGTTCCATTTATTAATAGATTGCAATATATTTTTTGAAGGTGATTATTTTTTCTTACAATATTTTGGATAGCTGTATAAAATCAGACAATTGGCTTGTTTGAGAGATGGCATCAATGGAGATGGCATTTGTTTCGTTTTTGATACAAAAATAATCCAAAATTAACCATTGGCATCATTAATTAGTATTCTATATTAACAATGTATATAAATATATCACCATTGATCTTGGAAATGGTTTTTGTTGTGAAACATCTTCAAAATTACATCCATTATTCATGAAAAGTGAAGGAGTGATGGAGAGTGCCTGTGGATCCGTCCACATTTCCCGATGAATATTCTCACTGAAACTGAGACATCACTTATTCAAAGTAATCCTTTTTAACCTTTTGAATTTTTAATTCTGCAGAGGTAAATGTTGATACAAGGAGCTCGAATTTTTCTTACATTTATGAGAAAAAGGCTATTGGTAAAGTGGTTGATTGTCAAATTTTGTAGACCTTCGAATAGAAATACTCAGCATTTAACAGTTATAAAAATTTAAACAAAAAAATTTAGTCTCCTAGAAATTTTTTCAGTAATTTTAATAAATACTCCAGAAGCCTGTGTGAGCACTGAATGAAAAATTATGTTGACGTAGAACGTCTTAAGAGATCATTGAAAAAAATAATGTCTCTTTCCAAGAGTTACCATAGCAAATATTTGCAAAATCAACAAATATTATCCATACAAAGTTTGTTCATATGTAAGAAATGGAGAATAATAGACGGTTTGATATTTACTTATTGATACAAGGGAAATTTCAACTGATTAGCCAAAATTCACGACAGTAATCTTCATAATTCGCCACCATTAGTCAATCAAAATAGACATTCCATATGTACTGAACGTTATATTTTTTGAAATGAAGTCTATTATTTTTAAAGACAAATATAGTAGCCTATTAGGAAATTACTGAAAATGAATTTAAAATATCATTAAATGTTTGATGGTGAACTAAACGAAGCTTAAGTAATCTTGAACAAACAACAAAATCAAAGTAGATGTCACGTTAATAGGCAAAATTGGTGAACGAAAACTCCTCACTTAATGAAAGGAGAAGACAGCCAATAACTTTAAAAAGTTGATGTGTAGGCATGGATTACTTTAAAGAATATTCTCTTTATCATTGAATTATTATTCCGAACTGCTTTAAAATGATTTCATCGCTACATTGGTAACTTTATATCCTTACCCAGGAAACCTTCAAGTTCCTGTATACGCGATATGGTTCTAGTAAGATAGACTAACACCACAACTGTGTCTCGCCAGATTTTTCACGTCGCATACAAGAATTGTCAAAAAAGGTAAATTTCAAACAAGACTATGCTTGTGAATTATTATAAGTATATTTTCTAAATTATAATAATTCACAAGCATAGTCTTGTCTGAAATTTATCTTTTTTGACAATTCTTGTATGCGACGTGAAAAATCTAATATCAGATAGATGTAGTTTAAGGTTCAGTTCCTGCAGCACTTTTTATAAATACTGAAATTTTTACATACGTAATAATATAATAATTGAATAGAAATGATTTCCTCTCAATTGGACATACTGTATATACAAGTTAATAAAAATAAAGCATATTATCCCAGGATTGATTTCAACTGTTGTTTTTAGGCCCTAAAATATTAAGATTAAGTCCAATGTGACTTAGTGATATGATATAACTACATCGACTCTATTTCCGTAACTCTGATAACCGGAAAATCAATCGGCTTATTGTAGATACCCAATTTCCTCTTCCCATTTTGTCGAAAATAGGCAAGAAATGAGTTCGGTTTCTGAGGACATGTACCTCGGCTGCAACTAGTAACGTTAAAAAGGGATAATAATAGGAAATAAATTACACATATTCGTCTAAAAATTTCTATTTTTATTCTGGAAGGGTACAAAATCAACTATCTAATAATAATATAAGGGATTATTTTTACAAAAAGGCAGTAATGCGAGTGGTTTATCTGTTGAATATCCTAGAACGCATAGATATATTCATAAATAACTTTTCTGAAAACTACACAATATATTTTGTTCTATAAATAGTTATATTTACAACAAAAATTTGTTACATTTCACAAAAAATTAAATTGAATTTATAAAAAACAAATAGTTTTCCCTACTTCTCCTTTATTTACGAGGCATATCCAGAAAATAAGTTTTCTGTTATCTTTCCATTAACTTATCAGTCATATAGCGTTGGAACTGTGGACAGATCTTATTATTTACCTTGACGGCTATGAATTTAGATCGCTGATAAAGTTCTTTACAAAAAGCATTGCGAAAATTAGGTCTGTGTACCGAAAATCATGAGAAAGTAGATAGTAGGTTACTGATATCAACATTTTTTGAAATTCTTCAAATTATCCATGAAGAAGAGTCCATCGGGCAATCATCTCTTGTCAAAAATAATCTTGTTGAGATTATGAGGCATCGCGTGTTGGAAAACCATTACGACTACGAAACTTAGCAGCCATTTTCTGCAGATATCACAATTCTTGTTGCATGATATTGTCACGAAGCAACTTGTGTTCAACAACTAAATGGGAGCCGAATCATCTAAATATAAAAATTAACAGTTACGTGCAGCACTGATATTTCTGAATTGGACTTCTGATTTCAACTCGGAACCCAAGCAGCAGCTAATTCATTGGCGGTATAGTGGATCTCCGGTCAGATCTAAATGCAAACAGACGTTGTGGGTACGGAAGAGTATTCTGCCTATTGAGTTTCGTACACGATTCTGTAAATATAAATTGTGACGCCCAATTCATAACAACAAACGTGGAGTGCTTAATACAAATATTGTTCCCTTTCGTGACAGTGCTAGTCCATATAAAGCTCGACGCACAACAGCTATTTTGACGGAATTTGACTGGGAACTGTTCAATCATTAACTATACAGCGCTGATCATGTCCCTTACGATTATCACGGTTTATTGGACCTCAAGAAATTCCTATTATCCGGTGAGCCTTTTGACACCTTCGAAGACGTCTGTTACACGCTCAGGAATACTCATACTTTTTGTACTGAAAGTAGTTTTATAAAACTAAAAAAATGAATTACTTGATATTTGCTGTTACTGATATTCAAAAAGTAGGGATGGCTAGAGATTTTAAATAATAACTATTCTTCGCTGAAAAAGTGCATGATGAAATGTTGTTGTACTTGAATTTATTAAGTATTATCTATCAATTGATGAAAATGCCGATATACAAGCAATAATTCTTCATAGGGTATTAATGAGACGTAATTCAAAGTTAATATTCATATAAAAAGAATTCTGACTTTTATAATAAGAATAATTAAGAAATAATTTATATTTGCAATGGAATGAAAATATTCTGTTTACTTTATGTAATTTCACACTTCGTTTATTTATATATTAAGTTAATTAATGAATATCTAAACAATTATCCCGAATTCTCTTGTGGAGATTGTGTGCGTGGGTCTTCAGTTGGTGGCTTCAAGGTTGTAGATGATGGTCTACCATACAGATAACTTGTGGGTCTATAAGTATCATTGTAAGGATCTCTATTGTAAGGATCTTTACCGGTTGGTCGGTAATTTGGGTACCTGAAAAACAAAGTAAAATCAATTATAAGAGGATAGATTGAATAAAATATAGAAGAAATCAACAAACAGACAAAAATGACAGAATAATAATGATAAAAAGAAAGAAAAATCAGTGATTGGCACTCAGAGGTGGAGTGACCCTTCATCGAGCTTAGTTTAATTTAGAACTTCATTCCAATCTAGTGGGATTATATGAACTTTTTCTTCACCAATAATGAAATGAACCTTCACGATACCTTTAACATTCCCCAATGAGTCTAGCTATACGTATAATGAAGTTATCAATATTCTCCTGGAGTATATCATTCCATTTTTCCTTAATCTCAAGAACCTTGAGAGTTTAGTCTGAAGGTACAAAATAAGCTAATGAAAGCATTTTTTGAAAGTAAAATTATTTCTATCAATAACTTGAAAAAGGAAATTAATTTTTAACACCACCTTACTTCTAATATATTAATGAGAGATCAAAAATGGAAGAAGATAAGAAAAGTGGAAAAAACCCAAACAATATTTGAATGGACTAGAAATGGAGACAAATTTCCCACCATTAGTTGAAGCGTTAGAAGTTCTTTCAGACACCAAAGAAGATAAGGAATAATGAATCATGGCAGCTCTACTAGAAGTCCATGTATTCTTTATTCTAAAGACAGTAATCAACAACAAGGCAACTCACTGAAGAAGCAAATAAAATTGATTTTATTGAAAGATTCATTTACAATTATAAATTTGGATGAACCTTGGAACTTTATCCTGGATTCTTCCTTCATCCAACACAGTGGTAAAATATGTGGCAAGCATTGTAGAAATTACAACCATCACAATAAATACAGTTCAAGGTTATCAAAGAACACATGTGCACGTGTTCTACAAACTTTTTACTCCCATATAAAAAAACTAATAAAATTCGGTCCTACCATCATTTTATCGATTGTTTCTTCATAAAAAATGATCAATTATTTTGGAGGCAGAGCTGCAAATCGCAAGACGATGATTATGCGTAACGTGTGTATTCAACCAAGTACCGCCAAAGGAGGACAGTGAAAGGATACTGCCAAGACTATGAATTAACAATTAAGGTTCTCATTGTTCTAGGTATGTCACATAATTTACTTTCTGGACAAAATTATTAAGGAGAGACTTCTGTGGAAGTTTTAAAACCGACTAAGGCAAGGGAAACGCCGACGATAATTAAGTAACAGGTTTATTATCACACAGAAAATTATTCATGTGCACTGATAAACATAGAAATAATGATAAGGACGATTGAAATGAAGACTGTTAGAGAAATATACGGAGTGAACCTTAGAAATTAAATGAGAAATCAGGATATTAGAGAACTAGAAACATCAAAAATATGGTATGACTGCTGGAGTTAAGAGCGTTTCATTAGAAGTTAGATATTAGACATTAAAAAGTACATGGAGCTGTTAATAGAAAAAGTAGAAGGAAAAACACTAATAAATAGAAACGTTTGAAACGACTGTATTAAATTCTATAAACTGATATTGGATTAGGCCGATTCGCCCAGTAGGACACAAAAATAATAGAATGATAATCAATAGCATTCAAATTTCCTATTAAATCAATCTCACCTTACTATAACAAAATCATTTGGTTTCATAAATAGAAACAAATAAATTATTATTGTTATATATATTCAACGCATCAAAAGTTCGATGAGAATATTTTTTCCGTTGATTCGAATGAATTTACAATTTTGTTCCGGCCACTGATTGTCATAACAAAAAAACATATCGCCCATTCCAATTAAGCGTACCTTTAAAAAAACGTAATTTATTAGGCAATAATTACTCCATAGCATTGTTCGGATATAATATCCTGCAACATGATAAAAGAAAATATAGATAAAAACACAAACAATGGTTCGTCTCCATGTTAAACGTGAAACATTTTTGTAATCGTATGAAATGACCGGAAAGTCATTAGCACACCAAAATGTTGTTACCAGGTCAGTCTTGGGTGCGACCAGTTTATTCCAAGGAAATTATATTATGTAATTTTCTGGAAAATTTAGTAACCATATGTTATTATCCACATTAAAATTTCGTGTAAATTTCTAACCCGTTTGGTGATGAACGTTCTTTATCAAAATCTGTGTTTGATGCGAATTTTCACGTGAAACAAATAACAGTGTTTGAATATCCACCCTTTTCACCTGATTTGGCCATGTGTAATTTCTGGTTATTTTTTAACGTAAAGAAACATTACCGTTGTTTCACGTCAAGATTAGACAGATAAAGCAATTAATCAATTTATAATGTATTTCTGGGACGTTTTCTTTTCAACAGGGAAGTGGCATGTTTCTAAATCAGGTTAATGAGATTATTTTGGAAAGAGTAAGGTCTTTTAGGTACTGAAAACTCGTATATCAGAAGCATCTTTGAGGTAGGCTCGTTGTAACGATAAAGTAGACGATCGAATAGTAAAAACACCTATTTGTACGAATACGTTTGTCCATTTTTGATACAAAATCAAATGTTTTTGAAGCTGAAGTGCCTCCAATTTGAAAATATTTTTCAACGATTGTTCTGCTTCCAACATTAGCATTGGAAGGTTGACCTTGGAAAGTCAGTGTTTTCGACCCGCGTCAAAGGAGTACCTAACATTGGAACAAATTTGGAACCAACAATTGTTGTACAACTACAGACACGTGCTGTCCTCTTGCGCGTGAATGCTACGTGTTTTGTATGAAAAACTAAAGTTACTAGTCACTATTGCATGCTGTTCACAATTTATTGCAACGTTTACTTTTCTTTAGTAAGTTTATGTAACCAGTCTTCGTCCAATGTTCAGTCAACGTTAGAAAGTGAATATTGGCGTAAACATTGGACGCATCGTGTAGTCCCAGCTGTAATCCAATAGACACGATAAACATGTTACTTTTTATCACAACACAGTGTATAAGAAATATTAATTGAAACAAAAGCAGCGTGAATAATCAAAACTCTTTCGGTATATACAATAATTTTCGTATTAAACCTTGTATATCCTGGCTGAATTTTTTGATGTTATAACGTAATTCTTTTACTATACAAGTATGAGTAAGATGAATGTTTCTCGTATATTATCAATGTTATACTGTTGTGATTGACCGAATGACAAAAAAACCTACCGGTGATATATAAATATGGATCGTAGTTGTAAAAGCTTTACCTATTCCGTACAATAAGTTGATTATGATAAATTCAGGATTCAGCGAGCATGGAATAGTATGGTGCAGCGAATCGGATTCGCTCAATCAGGAAATGGACTGAACATTTTCAACGAAAGGAAATTACTAGGGGAAACGACATTGAAATATTTATAGCGTTATGGATTGAAATAAATGAAATAATCCGGTCATTTGTTACTTGTTGCGACTGTTTGCTATTGACCTAAACATTAAAGCAACTAGTAAAATACATTTATTAATGAACAGTGCAGTAGCTGAAAATGAATTAAAAAACGAGTAAACTTATTATATAAATATTCCAAAAACCACTTGACATGAAATTGCATGCAATTTCTTGCAAGACCAAAAAAATATTAAGGGCGCTTGACATGATGCAATAAAATATTAGAAGCATGCGTAGATGAAGTGCAGCTGATTGTTTCATGCAAGATCTCGTAATTGCTACATTATCGGTTTTGTATTGTTTATATTGCGCGCAATCTGCAATTCTAGCGAAAAATCAAAAGAAACTTTTGACTTAACAACAAACTTGTCCATAGGCTTCAAAAGCAAAGCCAGTGATCTTTTGTTACAAAATTTCCAACAATATTTGAGGTTAGGAATTTTTTTACTTTTACCAATGGAATTTTTGTTAGTGGCAGCCATGATGGAATCGCAAAAGATTTGAATAATGTCAAGAGACGTGCAATATTCATTTATGCAAAATTTTACAATTTATTGAACGTTATCTTGCATCATGTAAAACGGACTTTACATAGACGAAAATGGTACGTCGTTTGACATTGCATCATGGTTACTACTAATCGAAATTCCCTGAGTAAAAGTAAACAAGTTTCTAACCTTAAATTTTATTTAATATGTTGTGCGCATTTTTAAAATGAAAATAACAAACGTAATAAAAGGAAACAAAAAATTGGTCAGTGCACCACTGGCAATAATTATATCTGGTGCTGCCTTGCTTTTGGAATTGACAGTTTAGCTAGAGAACTAGACGAGAAAATATTGAAAAAAAAGTTGAGAATGGACGAAGAAACATTTGAAAACTTTCTAAGTAAAATTAAACAAAATATTAGCTGATTAGAAACTCATTTTCCTCTTGCAAAGTGCGAAATCTTGCATGAAACAATTAGCTGAACTTCATATGCCCATGCTTTTGATCAGGAAATATTACGTTTTCCATAGTATTGTATGTTGTCTTGCTTCATGTCAAGCGGCCTTAAGCAATAGAATAGATGAGGATTATAAATATCGAAACTGATTTGAAGTGTTTCCAGAGTAAACTTTGGCTATTCTACCGTTACAATTATGGGATAACTTTCATCACTTTTTATTTAGGAATATTTGATATCGATATTTTCGGTTCTATTTCTATTAAACTTTGTAAAGACTAGAACATAACGTTAAACACCGAGCAGAATGGTTCCTATTCCTAAGGGAATCCTACTAGGTTTGCGGTGTTGTTTTTCTCTCCGATATGAACAAAATAATAAATGTTCAGTGAAAAGTCCCAGTTCAATGTTCAATGTGGATATCAATTATACCAAAATTCAAACTCAAGCTGTTTTTCCTAGAATTCATACATTTATGGAAAGAAAATATAAACCAGTCGTCTTTAGTGACTGAGAGTGCTGAAGGGTCATATTAATAATGTGAAAATGTGAAACTAGCTGGAATTAACGTAAATTGCTGCCCAGTTCAGGTAATCTACCCTCCCATGATCGGGAGTGAAGGTTTGCTGCTAAGAAATCAAGAAAAGTCATGAACAATCGAATAGAACGACATAAACGCTTCACAGTGCTTCAAATTATCGAGGATCTTGGTGTCAATTATGGGAGAGTCCACTCAGTCATTAGAAAACAGACTTTAGAAATATCTCTGGGGCTGGTATTTCACGTATCTGAATGGTTATCAAGAAATCGCTCGCACGCGTATTTCTTAATTACCTCCAAATCTTTCTTAGATGTTTTTCTACTTCAAATTTACGTTTATGACAAGACCTGGGTGGATGAGTACACTCCCGAATCAAAATCTTCCATGAAGTGAAGAAAGAAAAGCAAATATAACTTCGTGAAATCCAAAACTCGATTATCTGCGGGGAAAGTGTTGGATACAGTTTTTCGAAACAGTCCATCAACATAACCGATTAGTGCGATCTATCTGGAGTTAAGCTCGAGAATAGATGCATAAAACGAGATTCCGTTCGCGAGGTGGTGCTTCTACACATCAACATCAGAGCCCATATAGAAAGAGGTAAAAGTGAACTGGAAAACACATGATCGTCCATTTTGAGCTTTTCAAAGAAGTACTCGGAGGCAAGTGATTTAAAAATGCAAACATTATTGTGTAACTATTTAACTACCAGTTTAACTTCAGTTGTTGAAATTGTACTCTTGTAAAATGAATTTTGTCAATACATAACGCTCGTTTATATTGGATTAAACATCCAATTATCATTTCAATAAAAGATTTGCATTTGGTATTATACTGATAATATTTCAAAATCCTAAATAGTATGGAAGGATGTTGTAGCAATCTCGACGAACTATTTGCTTAACGTTTAAATACTGAATCCACTATTTTCCTCAATATTTCTGTAGTAAAAAAGTGGCATCACCACCTTTGGGTATGCGCTATTCGAGAAATGTGAACTATTGATATATCAATTGGCTTCCTACGCTCTCAGGAAGAGAGATTAAAATGGAACAAATGACGTCAATTAGGTTTCTGGAGCCTTACGAGAATATTAGAGTTGATGTATTTTCAAGGAGTAAGTATCCTTTCAAATATGTTAAATGAAAATCCGGATTATTGCTGATAAAAATAACGTTTCTCTGTTATTTAAAAGCACATTCAAGCTCAAAATGGTGTCAAACCTCCGAATTCTTTAATGCAGTTCCGATTCTCCAGAAAATTTAGAATTACCCTCCATATCATGATCTACATGATCGCAAGGTGTACAAATTGTTTTTAAGGGGTGAAAAC
This sequence comes from Diorhabda carinulata, assembly GCF_026250575.1. Lineage (NCBI taxonomy): Eukaryota > Metazoa > Arthropoda > Insecta > Coleoptera > Chrysomelidae > Diorhabda > Diorhabda carinulata. The sequence goes on from NC_079470.1 coordinate 8,860,388, forward strand.
CACCTCTAATCGAAAAATACCAAAATTATAAGTATATCATCTCTCTCAAATGTACCTACAGGCAACTTAGCATCCTACAAAAAACCAGTTTTAAGGTAATTATCAGGGATAGAAGCTTATGTATGTAAGGGGTTGAGACCTTCCACATTTTATTAATAAAGGGTCAAAGAGCTGTGGATAACCAATCCTCGCAATATAGTGACAGATTAATTTGGTTATAACTCCGTCAATTTTTACGCTACAAAAAAATAAAAACAGCAAAATAATGGTGATTAAAAATGCTTTCATTTGACTGTTTATGTGTTTCTGTATCTCTTATAGTATATTTTAAGCTTTAACTATTTCACATCATAACTCACTGAAATTTCAGTACAAACGACTTTTATCAGTAGTCATTTGAAAGGTCACAATAAACCATTTATAATTTCAGATAACAATAAAGTAAAAAGTGCAGACGATAATACAGATAAACTAATTTGGAAATATTTATGTACAGATGACCATTTAGATTTTTCACAGGAGGTTTTCTATTCTTTGGTGTCTATCTACATATGTGATTGTTATGGGGCTCCTCGAAGACCACGTTGATTCCATTAGGCTGGATCCACAAAGGTTGAAAAATAATAAAAATCTGAAAACTGCCATGGACGAAAATCTGGATATATACTATCGCAATCATGAAAATAGCGCAAACCTTCCGGTCCATCGAAATTAAAACGTTTACCGTTGGTATCGTTGTTCTGTTTGCTTTTCGCCGTTTGATGTACTTGAAGGAGAAGGAAAAATAACACAAACAAAAAAGATATTCATTAGTAAAAACGAAAAAACTCAGAAACTCGGAGTTTATAATATTACTCAACTGATGTTTCTCCAGCTTTGAATAGTCATCAATTAAGCATATAACGTGACGAAAAATCTATAGTTCGATTTTATAATCACCGAAGACTGTAGGAGTGTGAAGAAATATCTATAATTCATGATTTTTTTGAAAATAATTACTGAATTTGCATTTCAGCAGATTAATAGAGAACTTATAATTACTCTGCAGCTATTTTAACCTTCCACACTTTTACTTTGTAACCACCAAAGAATAAATTAAACAAAGACCGAAATACTGTCGGGATAATCCTTGAATTGGTTAAAAATGCAAACTATCCGCCTCATATATTCATGAATCGTCTGGTTCTTCTATTAAAAATCGACTTTAAATTCCTAGCTAGGACGGGAGGAAATAGGACGCTCCTGCCTGTAAATTAGGCGACCAAAATGGAACTACATTGTTATAGAAAATTCATAAGCGCCGTTAGGAAATTTACAGAAATTTATGGTAGAATGGAAATCTTGCTTCTAATCTTTATTTAAATTTAACTTAATAAAATAGGAGCGAATGAAATTTTATCAATATAAATGAAATGTTGTTCTATGTACTGATAATTATAATTAACGCAAAAAATAAATTAGAAAGTGTTGTATACTGGAGCTCAAGAACAAATTCAAATCACTATACAACATATCGCCGGATAGATGTATCGAAAGAGAAAGAAATTCTCGATTCTCATTTTTATTCTATGAGGTATAGATCTGCTAGATACAAGTCTATTTCTGATATAATTTGAATTTTGAAACCTCAAGTATGTAGAGTAATCTCTTATTCCATTTACTATTGAGATATTACAGTTGTTACATAATCTAGTATCAGCGTTTATGACAAGAGGACCTCTATTATCATTATTTATTCCAAATAGGACAATTTCTCGGTTCTCAATATGGTACCCTTGGACTATTGAGACTTTTAATCAGCTTTTTTAATCAGATTATCATCTGCAAACTGGCCAAAGCCACTCGTCTTATGATACACTTGGACTTTTCAGATATAGTTTTGAGGGTTTGGGGAGTTATGAGGTTTCATGCTTTCAATCAGTTTGCTTTGGATTATAATTGTGTCAAATTTCAGAACAATTGGAGCACTTCAGGTGTAGTTTTGACCGCGTTTGAGTAAGTTTTGGGGTTTCGTGCCCATTGTTTTGATCAGTCTGCTTCAAACTATTGTTGTGTCAAGTTTAAAAAAATTGGCCGAATCTCAGTTTCCATAGGGGTTGAGCAGCCTAATACCCAACTAGTTAAAAACGTCAATTTTTTATCTGTTTTGAAAGCAAATTTTGAATCAAAAGAGACCTAAAATCATTACAGTTTACACCAAAAACTATAACTTCCATTATAATATATTTTGCTTATGAATACTGGCTTAACAATAATTAGTGATAATTGAACAAGTGTAAATAAAATGTTAAGTTCCTACAGCTGCACATTTTTCAATACGTTTTTGTAATTGTCCAGAACCTGCTTGTACTTGGTATCTAGTAATTGATCAAACTGCTGCTGTTCTATTGATGATCTATTTCCTTCCTCTTCCAATACAAAAAAAATCCATAATATTGAGGTCTGGGGATCTAACAGTCCAGTATGTCACACTCTCCCAAACTGATTATTTAACCAACCAGTAAGTACTCGTACTCCTTTGTGTAGAATGAGCAGGATAGCCATTACATTGAGTATGTCAAACATTTAGACAAAATCAATAAACATTTGCAGAATCAGTGAGAAAGTATGCAGATTCGAAGTTTCTTCAATGAAGAAAGGTCCACTTCCTAAAGACAATCGGAACTGCATTCGCCTCGCTGTGTCTTCTGAAATCTGTTAATTTTCAACTTTGTACAGATGAATTCTTTTTGCTTTATAAATTACCTGTAAATTGGTTTCGTTTATGTAATTGATCTTTTGGTATCTGCATCTATTGAATTTAAAGCAACTGAAGTCCTGTACTTTACATTTTACTCTTTTGTATCTTTATAGAATGAATATTCAATGTTGCAAGAAATCTCTTTATCAAACTCTAAGCAGAATTTTTGTTTTGTATACTATTCACTAAACAAATCAATAACGTAGTTATCTATTTTTCGGTAATACCATAACACTGATTCACCTAATCATATATTATTTTGGATTTTCATAAAAGGATCTTTAAATGTTGATTCTTAACAATTTTTTTGAAAATACCTAATATCCAATTTTTGAAAACTATGATTATGATAGAAATTAGTTTTTAACCAAGAATGACTGATATCTAAGAAATTGATATTTAAATCGAGAATTTTTATATTTTAGAACAGTCGTTGCACCTATCCCAGTACATGTACAACGTGTAGATTATAAGCCTTGGGACGTTATTAGTTAACATAAATCTCTCTTTAGTCCTTTGTCCCGCAGGGACATGGTAACCTTAACTTGTACAGAGCAAATTGGCGTGCCAAATTTTATATTTTATATTGTCCGATCCGGGTTTGAAATATATATAGGTTTCCAGGTAGAGCACAATTTCTTTCGACTACGACTGCCACGGGATACGGTAGTCCCATAGGTTAAAAGTTCAATTACCATCTCTAAGGATCCATAAAGTTACTATTTACTCCACGCTAGTCTTAAGGGATTTTTATTGTGACGACATGAATTAGCATTAAACCTTAACTTGCACTAAAAACATTGGAGATGAGTTCAAAATGAAGAATAAGCAAAAATTTCTATGGGAAATTATGTATTTAATAATACATTACTTATAATGGTTGTTATTAGGAGAGAAAATATAATAAAGGATGAGTGAAGCAATCATTATAGTTTTTTCTCCTTGTTGTGGTTATTTAATACACGAAACCTTCATTTACACCCCTTCTGGCATGGATACAGTTAGTAGTGATTTCTAATATAAACTCGTTTAAAATAAGCCAAATTCGAGTTCTGATACGGTCGTACTTAAATGAGTTTTTCTTATAACAAATCTATTTACTTTGAATGAATTTGTGCATCAATTTTTTTGTTTATTTGTGCCTTGAAATCATTCACCTAGAATTTGTTATCCTGATGATATGCTGTACATCATTGGCACTTTCATTTGTTGGAAAAGGACAAAATGTGGATTTAAAATCACTTAAAAGAAATTGAATTTGAATGTGAGTGAGAAAAATAAGCAATTACAATACCTCGACAAACTACTAGCTCTAGAAATATTTAATTTAGCTTAGTAATTGATGAGCTAAGTTTAACCTTTCAAGAAACGATATTATTCACTAAATCGTTACTTAAATACTCAATTTCTACTTGGTCGGTTAATTCAACCGTTTCCTTATAACAATTTTCTCAACAATATACTCAGTTTAACCTAAAAGGTCCTCTAAAAGTTTTGTACTTTACCCACGCCAATGATTGGATTAACTCGGGTCGGTGTATAAGGGCTTTTCTAGTGATATATTGTTTTGCGGTGCAATTTCAAGAACCGATGGCTTATTTATAATTTAGAAGGACCACCTACTACAGTGTCACGCCGACAGCTATCCCTTTAATTATTCAAGGACAAAGCATTGTTTTCACACAACTTACAAAAAAGCTATGACCACTATTGATCACGAATTATTTGAAAATATTAAGGTATATAGAGACAAAAAAGTAATCAAATTTTTATGTTCAAAGAAAAGAAAAAATATTTTATGTTTTGTTAGAGTTTCTTTTCTCCTAATTCTGATTATTGTTTGTGAAATTCTATGTATCCCGACCAACAAAGTGAAAATATAAACCTTTGTTCTTACCAATAGTACAAACATTTTGAGATACCTCTTCTAGTAGACGTATATCCCAAATATTATTGAGCACTGCTCTTACCTATCTATAACTTTATTACACATGAAAGTAAATGAAAATGTTTTATACGAAAGTTGCAAGGAATAATATAGTTTATTCTTTCAAAATGGTAGACAGCATACCTAATGCAAATAATTCATTGTTTCCAAAGTATATTATTTGACAGTTATTTTTCTTTAATTCTGAAAATAAATGTTTGTCTGATTACGGAGATCAAAAGTTTTTGAAAAAAAAATACGGAATAATAAAAAAAGCCAACATGCTTTCATATACAGAATTCGTATGGTTTTCTAAAGTTTTGATGAACTCTCATAATGGCATAATTTTGATTCAGTTCATAAATTAATCATTTCAACACTGATTGAAGTAATCGTTTCCCATCATAAAAGCTCCAATAAGTGTGTTCAGCAGTGTTAAATCAAAATCACCATGTTACTGAAATTCCAAATCTCCGTGGAAGGTAACCCACTGCCGAGCAAGCTGTGTTGACAAAAAAATATGGACCCCACAGGTTTTTTTATAAGTGTTTTAATTTTAATGTATTTCAGTTTTTTCGATTTTTCTTTCATCTAATATCTCTGTTAGATATTTCTGTTGTGGAGAGAATGGTCCACATTGTGAAACTGAATAAATTGGAAATGGAAATACTTTCAAGCGTTTCCGCGTTTGGTCTGCTGGTAGAAATGTATGTGGTATACACGGCTATTTTCACGTGATTACTGCGTTTTCTAAATTTCTATGAATATAATTCATATCAAATAACGCTGAACAAAATGTCAAGTTCTGGATTCCCATTACCTAAGACGCTACGATTCTTTCCAGAAAAAACTCCATATATTCGCACCTTGCAGCTCTCCTCTTTTTAATGTTGTTTAGATAGCATTTTCCTGGTAGTACATGTTTAATAAATAAAATTATTGAATGTTGAATACTAACCAACGGGGTTCGTTTTTGGGTAAAATATCTCGAGATATTTTTCGCCTCGTAACAAGTTTTGAAACCTTCGGAATAAATGAATTTCGAAGGGTGCGATATTAGGAGAGTGTGGTAGGTGAAGCAGAACCTTCTACTCCAATTTACTAATTTTCTTCTGGAGTAGTGCAAGTATTGCAGGATAACGCTTTTTCTGCTGATAAGTTAAAACTTTTAGATCAAAGAATAGTTCACTCGAACGAATGGTTTGTCTAGGTTTCAATGTATACTTCATCAAACAAAAGCGCCTTTTTGCTATGTAAACCCGATTTCGCAGTTATTCGTGATGACTCACGAGCCTCAGCCATTTCCTTTTCGGTTGTGGATTATCATATTCGTCTCCAGTGATCAAGCGATCAGAAAACGGTTCTGTATGGTTCTTTTTCTTTTAGTACAGATTATAGATAACCTGCTCATTTATTGCAGCAAATGTTCTTGGACGGCTGACGAACATGAATTAAGGGTATCTTAGATTTCCTTGATTATCTGCCAAGGATTCGCTTGTTCTTCTACCCGTAGTATGTCGTTTGTTGTCTTTTTGATCCGATAGTTGCTAGAGAAATCAAAATTACCAAATCTGAACTTACATAACTATCTGTTTGACATTCACAAACGTCTCATGCACTTGGATAAACTCACAGACTCAAATAGCATAAGATAAGGTATTTGACGGGACATTTCACTCCAATTTGCAAGAAAGTATAATATCCAATTATTTAGAAACCAAAAAATTAACAATAACCACAGCAAAGTTCCTTTATACTGATCTATGAAGGTCCCTGAAAACTTAATTCGAAGTTTTGTTTGTAATCATAACCACTTAAAAGTTTAGCTTATAATATGAATGGTGTATGGAATTCAAAAACAATGAAACAATGTACCATATCTTAAATTACTGGTATAAATACTTAGTTCAACTATTTGGATCTTAAAAGATTGGTGCCTATTAACATTTTAAACGACGGACATATAATTGGAATAGAGAAGGAAGAACAATGGAAATTATCATAACAAGCCCTAACAGTCTAGAACAAAGATTTCCAATTATAAAAACAGACGATATGGCATGAGTCTCCTTCATGTCACTGTTATATATAAAGATATCGCCTTAAAATTAGTGGGTCTTCTCTATTATCAAAAATTCCCAGAAGTCCCAGAAGTACCTGGCCTGACCTAAAGACGGCGGTAGTTGCTTAAAAAATAAAATATACACAATACACAAAAAATACACAATCTATACAGCATATATTTCAAGTTTGAAGACGTTATGATGTTTATTATTTATTTGGCAGCGATCCATAATGAAAGTTTTTAGTGAATTTGTAAGCATGGAAAAATTGGTCGTCGTTAAGTGATACAATACTTTTATTTGAAAGGCTTTAGCCCAACCAATATGAAAGTTGAACCAAATTGAATTTGAATTAAACTAAATTCTAATCCACAAAGTGGTACTGGATGATCGTCGATTGAAGTGCTCGAGCTAGCAGACATAGTAGGTATTTCAAAAAGTGCGCATATAAACTGGGAATTTGGACATGAGAAAGCTGTGTGCAACATAAGTGCCGCGTTTGCTCACAATGGAACAAAAACAGTATCTTGAACATGTTTCCATCGAGTGTTTGACAATTTTTCACGGAAATAAAGCCAAATTTTTGTCTTTTCTTTGTTGGGCCAGGTACTTCTGGGACCGTTCTCGTATGTAATATATAATGGTATGAAAATTTATTCAACAACTTGGCTAGAGTAAGCAGTAGCTCAAAAAGAACTGTTGTACTAAAGCATACATTCATAATTTAATATCTAGGGTTCATTTAGAGTATTATCACTTATTATATTATCCTTATGAATTCAACAAGTCTTATTTGTATTGGCCAAAGACTTTATTTGAGACTATTTTATAAATAGTTTAGATGTACTAAATTTTGGAACTTTCATATATTTTTGACGAAACTTTTAATTGAAAAGGTATCTAAATAGAACGAAGAGGTCGTCTTAAATACCTTTTAGGTTGTAGACTAGTAAATTATAAGCAAATATATGTTTTGAAAATATCCCATATAATGATACAATATCTTACTATAAATATATTTAATTAAATCGAAATTCTTAAAACAAAAACGACGTAGTGAAAAACAATCCAAAACACAAATTATTTAATCTATGCATAGCAATATATTTAAGTTAATTAAGTGATATTAAGGGAGAATAATAATATCGCTTTGTATGATAGATTTTACTATTTCGACATTTTCTTCATTAGAGCTCGCCTGTTTTTCAATAGTACTGTTAGAGCTGCTGTCGAATCTGTTAACATCCGATTTAACACAGCTAGAAAATGTTGTACCAGCTTTATTTTTGTTAGCAGCTGAATCAGAATTAACAGGAACGTTTTCCACTGAAGTATTACTTGAGTTACTTGGTTCCGTAAGTATTCTGGTAGTTTGAGTTGCTACACACTCGCTTCTACATATACAATTATTTGTTCTAACTAAGCCTTCAGTACTTATTGAAGTACCTTCTAGCATTCCAACGCTTTCTTTAACCGATTTAGAAGCATTAGAAACATTTCGAGAAGTCGTTACTGCTCTTTTACAGCTACCATGCATTATTGGCTGAATTTTAAGATCTAAAACTTCATCTTTTCTACAACTAGAACTTTCATTATTCACAGAAAGAGGCTGACTCCGTTCATAGGGACACCTTCTGTAATTCGGCTGCTTTTGAATGTATATTGCCTTACACTTCCTAGCATACAGTAGTTTGTCAACTGCATAGAAAAAATTGTTCTTGCAGAGACACAAAACTGTGTGTATTGTTGCAGGATGGGTCTCTAAAAATGATAAGATTTGGTAAAGAAGTTGTTTTTCCATTAGGTTATTGAAACCGACGGAAGATATATTATACAGTTTAGTTTATTTTGAAAAAATAGACAATGCAGCTCGTGTACATTATTCAAACTCCATAACCACTGCGCTCTATCTGGAGAAGAACTACACCTCCAAACTGTATAATCAACAATATAAACCGCTGCCCTACTAAGTAGTATTCCTACATATTTGAATGGAATTTATCTTGATTATAAACTATGAAATATTTAATAGAATGAAGTTACCTGGAAATAACTGCATCAACCGCAAAAAATAAAAAAATTGTGTAGAGGATTGTTGTATTGATGGGAAAGATTTGTCATTACTTGAGCAGCTTGTGGATGGTTCCTGATTGATTTTGCTCGTGGTATTTGGATAGGGTTGTACGCTATTCCAAGGACAAGAAATCGGTTGCTTACAATATATTTGTTGACACTTTCCTTGTCCTGAATTATCATTCAGTGGTTCCATTCGAATTATGAGATGCTAATCACTGTTTTCCGTTGACACATGGAACAACAATTTTTTGACATAACTATAATAGAGTGAAACAAATAATAGGACACAAGACTGGATCATAACTTTCGGATACGTATACTACAACAAAATAGACGAATACAGTGTGAAATGTTTGACTTATTCTTGATATTTATATCAACTCATAATAATATACAATAATCTGGGAAGAATATGAATTAAACTGAAGACATTGTTTTTTCGAAATCATTCATTAAAGTTGGATTCACATAATAATCGTGTTTATTAATAGTAATAACATAGCTATAGTAACATTGTGAGAACAATTGCGTTCTAACCATGGAACTATATTTTCGATTTTATTATTCAACTTAATCACTCTATTGATAGTAGCTATAGTAATCTACGTGTAGAAAGAAAATGTCCAATTATGTAGATAGATATTTTTAACGAAGCTCTACTTCCAACTATGGAGTAAAAAAGAATTGGTATTCATTCCAAATACATACAGTACAATTAGTAAAAATAATAACTTTTTTGTATTGTTCGTTTATTTTATCAATTTTATTGGTTTCAGGCTCCCAATATGCTTTTTTATTTTTAATTGTACCGTCTGATTTCTGTAAAAATCTAGTTCCTCAAAAAAATAATACAGATATAACTTTGACTAATTCCTTTCCTCGTTAGTCAGCGACTCATATTATTTTTTTTTTAGATCAAATATCACCGCATTATTTCATTCAAATATTCATTATTTTATTTTACACGAAACAAAAAACGATATATGTTCTACCCATCAAATCCCTCCATTGACCTTTTGCCTTATAAATACCAATTTTTTTTAATTTTACATTTTGAATTATCATATATGACTTATTATTGATCTTCAGTGATCAAGCAAAATGTGTAGAAACGACAATGATTCTAGATACCCCAGTGAACAAAATAAATTAGAAATTACTCACACATAAATAAATGAAATCATAGATGATAGATTCTGTATTCATTAAAGGAGTATAATAACACTAATTGGTTCAAGGATGGATTGGAAACTTTGAGATAACTCAATTAACATTGTTTGTTTCTAATCTATTTATATGAAAATATATTATTTTCGTCAAAAGACACTTGAAAGATCTCAAATTTATATATAATCATTTTACGTAGAATAAACCAATTACAGACTTGAGTTTGACCCTCTCATAACTCTTCAAAAACTTTGTAAACAAATTATGTGTTAGAGAAGTCAGAACCGAACGCAGAAGGATTGGAAAATCAAGATCAACAATGAAGTAATTTTATAACAAGACATTTTCAGTATCAGGGGTGATAACTTTATTACTACAATAAAGAACCCATAGAGTATTTAAAAACAAATATTCTCGGTTATAAAGATTCTTAGAGGCTTTAATTGTCTGTAGGTACCATGTTAGTATTGATTGTTTATTTCACAATTACAATAATTTCCTTAGTTAATACTCGATTATTATTTGGTATAAGGTTAATTACGACATAGATTACAAGCAGCAGCCTTTGAAAATTATATATTGTAGAGAAATTTTTCGAACAACCAGCGCTTTATAGATCTTATCATCACAAGAGACATAATTTGGTTTCACGGTTTGGTTACCACAAGAAAAAAATTGGTTTGGAATACAATTTAAGTTGACCCATGTACCGATAGAGTGCCATCGTCCTGCATGATATGCCCCATACTGCCAAAGCAAAGCAGAAATAATTTAGGTGGAAAATATGGAGTCACCTGGACCGTAGCTCAGTTTGTATTTCTTTTGTCTGACATTGTCTTGATAGAAATGATAACTATGTGGTAAATACGACGTATGCCTCTTGTACTTTCAATTTTGTGTTTGTAAATGGGTCTTAAATTCACCTGCTAGTTTTTCCTAACACTTCTCATAGATATATAGTGAGAACGTGACAATATTTTCGAGTTAATTATATTATAAATCATTCTATATAAATATTGTCATATTGTCATTCCATTTAATAATTTTCTTTTCTTTTTGTTTACAAAAGTTCAAAAGGCAACGAAATATTTCTGTCGCTTTTATCGATCAAATTGACTTTATTTTTGTCTACTAGCTTCACAGTTAAGGCAGTTCAGAGTATTTTAATAATTAGAATTAAAACATGGCTCTTCAAACAGTTCTAATTAGCGAGTTGTTGAAATTCTCCCTGCCTTTTGAATTCTAGAATTTTCTCTCTGACATATCGCAGACAGAACGGTCTTTCACGTTTATATATCAATTCAGTGAGTCAAAAGAGATTCACAAAACTCCATAATCACTTACATAATAATTATTAACACTATACTGAATGATAAATGTTTATGAAATGACTTTTAATACTTTTTAATTAATTTTCTATCCACGTTATAATTAGAAATATTTCTTTCAAACTCAGTATTTAGTTATTTTGACTTGACCACTAATCAAAATTATACAAGGATGTCTCGTATATTCGTAAATTCGGTTTATGGTTTAACCAAAGTCGAATATTCAAGCTTTTTTGTATAATTGTTTCATAAACAGAGTGAAAATCGGAACCTGAAATTATTTATGAGACATCCCTTATAGAAAAAATGCCGTCTTGTGAATAGAATAAGCTCAATATAAAAACTCACCTATCTCTGTTATAATAATCATCTCTATCGGAGCCGCTGTTTCCATAATTCCATCTATTGGCGTAACCTGAAGTACCATAATCAGGTCGTCCATATCGATAGCTGTCATCGGATGATCTGTACGGATCATATCTATAATCGTATCCTCTGTTATCATATCCTATACCTCGATCTGAATTATATCGGTCGCCATCATATCTGTCGTATCTGTCATTATAACGATCATATCGGTCGTAGGAGTTATATCGATCGTAATCATAAGGGTCGTAGTACCGGTCTCTGTCGTATCGATCTCTACCTCTGTAGTATCGATCTCTATCGGAATACCTGTCATATCTTAGAAATGAAAATAATCGATTATTAAGAAATACCCTAAGAAATTGGTGTTATCATTTAGTTTTTCGGTGAGTGTATATGTTGTGATTGTAACCACCTTTTGAAGTTACTCAAAAAGCCCTTCCTCGCAATGGAATGCTTTAAAATAGGTTCAATTTTAGAAATAAACGACACAACGGAATATTTAACGCATATGAACATTCTGAAAACTCAGAAATAACTTCATAATAATTTTCTGCTTTCTGTAGAAAGAAAACTTCGAACGAACACTACGCAGGTATTCTTAAATACTAGGTATTCAATATAAAATGAATGAATGACTCCTATTATAAAAAAGAAGCGGTAAAACGATTTACTTCTAGAGAAAAATTATTTTTAAGATTGTAATCGGCAAATAGACCTATTTAAACATAAAGTTTTTGAGGATCCAAGAAATAAAAGGACAACCCAATACTACAAGCACTTCCAGAGAAGAAAAATCCGGTTCTGCAGCAACTGAACTTATCGGCAAGATTATGAGAAATTACGACCAATACTCTGCCTGTTGGTGATTTATCCCTTGTGATACGCACTAGTCTTTTGCTTGTCATTATGCTAATATCACTATTCCATTCTTGTTTTCCTTTTAGTACCTAGTCAATTATATTGTCTACCTTCACGTATTTCTTATTTTTTCATTTCTTTATCTCTCTAAAAGTGTTTTCTCTGCTATTATCCTTTTATTTCCGTTGTCTCTAGTAGTCTTTTTGTCTTAATTGTGTCGGGTCTTGTCTCTGCTGTATATGTCATTATAGGTCTAATTGTTGTTTATATATTCTGCATTTTGTTTCTTTTGTAAGATGTTTATTTTTCCAAATAGTGCTGTTGAGGCATCCTACTACTCCATTTGTTTTGACCACCTGCTGTCGCACCTTATTCTCGACAGCTCTATAACTCGTTATGTCTATTCCTAAATATGTAAATTTTAATACCTGTTGTATTACATGACCATCAATTTCTATTTTGCAGCGTATAGGTTCATTGGACGTTGTCATGCATTTTGTTTTCTCAGTTGAAATTATCATATTGTACTGTTTACCTACTGAGTTGAAAATGTGTACTAGTCTCTGGAGATCGTCCTCGGATTCAGCGAATAGTACGGCATCATCCGCCTAGTAAAGTATTTTAAGTTGTTTGTTACCCATTTGGTAACCTTTGCCCCGTTGTACTTTTTTTATAACTTCGTCCATTATTATATTGAACAAAATGGGGCTTAATGCTTAATCTTGTCTGATGCCGCTATTTATAGGTGCAGCATTTGTCAACTTGTTATTAATTCAGGCTTGGACTTGGTTATGGGAATAGATGTTCTCGATGGTCTGAACTATATTTATCGGGATGTTTCTATTATATAGTAGGTGTATAACATCTTCAAGTAGAATGAGGTCAAACAGATTTGTTATATTCTATGGATATCAACACACGACCTTCCGGATTTAAAGCGTTGTTGTTCTTCCGACAAAGATGCGTGAAAAATTACAATTACACAAAAAAGATGTGTTGAATGTCTACTGACGGGCTCACATGCCGTTACAATGAAACATCCCAATGACTAGTTGGAATTTTAAAAAACAAAGTCATCATTCATGGTGAATTTGAAAGGCCGTATTAAATAAAACATCATGTTCTTCAAAACCTCATAGGGCATAGAAAACCCTACCGTTGTATTTAAATGGTTAACATCGAACAAAGAATTTCAACACAAGTATCCAGTGCATTTAATATAGAAGATGTTAAGCCAAAAACTGATAGGAATTTGGTACCAAAATTGTTCAATATATATCAAACAAAAGTACATAAACATGTTCAGGTGAGATGAATTTGAGATTTACATCAATAAGTTGAGCTGTCATAATTTTTCGCACATTACTTCTTATTATCGTGAAATAATCAATTTTCGAAGCGATATCATAACTGGTTATACAGATAAATTTTTAAAAAATACTTCTTATCAATTATATCCAGAAAAAAAGATGTTAGTCAAATAAGGCTATTGTAAAATCACTGTCAAAAATATCTGTACTTGAAATTTACCTGTCATAATACCGATCCCTGTCATAATACCTATCCCTATCGTAGTACCTATCTCTATCGTCGTATCTGTCATAATCCCTGCCTCTGATGTCATCATAATTATACCTCGGTCTGTCATAAGTAGGTTGATATGAGTAGCTTGGATAACCGGAGAAGCAGCTAATACATCTCTTTCCTGGAGGAGAGTTGTTAATGTCTCGATCCGTTGAATCTTCCGGCTTCAAGTTTTTGTCCGTATTGTCGCTGGCATATCTCGGATATTTTATTTCTCTAGCCAAGCGAATTGGTGTTGAAAATGGAGATCTTCCTTCAGACGTTTTTGTTAATTCCGGCATGAGAACATCGCTGAGAGTAGAAAATGTATTGTGGAAATTGAGCAGTATTATGAAAATACTAAATTCAATAGTCTGAAAAAACAAAAAAAGTACTTAAAGATTTAAACCTATCAGGCGTTGGGTCAACACGCTTTATAAATTTAATGAATAAATAATGAAGAATCTGTTGCGTAGAAACTTTTATGATCAATAATATTATACGAGGGCTGGTACTTAAGTTTGAAATATGGCAACACTGATGTGCTATTTGAGTTGTTTACAGATATTTTAAGCATTCTTAGTAAAAAATGGAATTAAATCTCGAACATTTTCGTGCGATAACTTTCGAAGTGGATTAATCCAATAGCAGTGTGCCGATCAACTCGCTTCGACTTTTGGTGATGAAGCAGCATCTCCAGCCACCGTATTTCGCTGGATTTCCGGATTTCCAAATTCAATGGTGATTGCACTTTGCTACAGGATGAATTACGTGAAAGTCGTCCAAAATCGGCTTTTCTACCAGGAAACATCGATTATATTGCAAGATTATTATATAATACTTGGCATTACTTCCACTCGCATACATTCAATATTGCATGAACATTTGTCTGTCAAAAAATTTGTTCGCGTTGTATAATTTGACAATCACACAAAAAAACCGTCGATTTGTGCAATCAAATCATGGATCTATGCACAATTACAACAACAAATCCAATTAAATTTTTTGGCGCACGAAGGACCTCGAAGTAAATGGTCATCATTCCATTAGAGCAACGTAGAACGGTCAATTCAATTGGTACATCATTTTTTGTAATCTAAAAAATCAGGGAAACCAATCGCAGAAAACGAATCTCCACCACAATAATGCAAACTCCCCCACATCAGTTCAAACAAAAATGTTTTTTCACAGTCAAAACATCAAACTGATGGGTCATCCGCCGTACAGTCCTTGTTTGGCACCCAATGATTTTGTCTCATTCCCAAAGATCCAAAATACATTGCGAGGTCAACGTTTTTCTGCACCTGTAGGAGCGGTTGATGCGTTCAAATCACATGCTTTGGAGTTATCCAGGCAAAAGTGTATTTATCTCAATGCAGAATATTTTTAAAAACAATGGAGCCAAATTCAGAAAACTACATTATGTCATCCTGTTTCATTCGACTTTTCACCCAATAGCAAAAACTATTGCATTTAATCATGATAATAGTTGAACTTAGGCAAAACCAGAGCAAAATAACTATCGTTTAACTGTGTTGTTAATTAATCTCTCCGTTAATTGCAGCATTCATTTGGTTTATATTACATTCACTTTTGAATGTAATTTAATTGAATTTTCAATGAAAGAGGGCAGAAATATTCAATATTCTCTTTATTTGTTTTCATCTCCGGGATTTCATTATGATTATGTTATCAAGAAGAGCAATTTTCCATAAAAATGCTTATCTTCGATTTTATTGTGTACGTTTTCGAACTAAAAAGGTAAATTATACTTAATATTCAATCTAGTGCCTATAAGGTGCAAAGTGTATTTGTAATCGTAGAGAGGATGCAGTATACATGACGTGATAACTAAATTACGATGACACATCTATAAGACGGATGTAACTACTCAAAAACGAAACCGATACTGCCGAAATTAGATAGATCTCATTAAGGTCAATAAAACTAGAGTACATTGGCATGTTTGCTAGGTTATACATTTTTAATTTGAGCGTCATGCTTTGTTTAATAGAAACTGATGGAACTAGAGATGGCATAATTGCATCTGTAAGCACCACAAGCCTTAAGCAGTAAGCTATAACTGCAGTTATGTCAGTGAATAAATAGTGGTACATATGATTTGCCATCGAAATATAAAGCTGTCCAAGGAGTGAGTTTAGAGTTTGAACGGTTTCAACGTATCTGTTTTTTGTACCACGAGCAGCTGTTGGATGGAAATCGCTTGGATTGAGGTATGTATAACATTGGGAAAGTTAGACATATAACGAAGAAGATCGAATATGGAACTATCGGACCATTAACGCAACACTCGGTATTAAATTGACAACAGTGAATTCTATTTTACATGATCGTCTTCACATAAAATGCTACACGATTTTTGAAAGAGCGTTAGAAATAATCAATAATAGTGGACAATGTATTCTTAAACTATATATAGTCCCTATTCTTCTTCTATCGAAGGTTGATAAAGTTTATTAGTTGAATTTAACGTTATATGGATTACCACAAAACATATCCAATAAAAAGTTCGACTTGCAAGTAAATTTCGGCAACAAAAAGTTAGTTCTGCCACTTACCAATTGTAACGCTAACGTAATAAAAATGTGTTTTCACAATGTGTGTTCTGAGTGGAAAGAATTTTCTAAAATTCAATGCTCAACATCAAATTATGTGAAAATCATTTTCGTGAAAGTGATTTTACGAATTTCAATAGAAAACCAAAAGTCGGGTTTTTGACTGAAGCTGGAACTAGTAAGAACAATTTAATAGATAGTGAAGTGATAATGTGTCAATTTCACTGGCATACTATGGTCAAATTATCAAAATTGAGAAACAGTTTGAAGAATAACAAAGAGCAGTTGAAAACTTTGAAGAAGATGTGTAAAATATTTGAGAGTATAGAAAAAATTTAAATAATGTAACGAAAGAATTAATTAATTCACATACATAGAGAAGGTGCAGCAAAAAGATTGCCGATAGAGGATAAAACGTTTGCTCTTTCCATGTACAAAAGAAGTCTCTACAACCTTCCATTTCATTTTTGACATATGTTGGTGGACAGACTTAAACCTCTTAACGTACTATATTCGTATATATTCATTAAAAAACTTTCACGTTCTGCCATGTACCTTCGAGGGCACAATGTCGTTTCCACTGCACAACAACTAAGTTTGCATGTCTTCTTAGGGTATGTTACGTGTGGATTACGTTAAATTATACCGGAAACGTGACTGCATTAGTTATAGATCTAATATTGATAGATTTTCGATAATTTCCAATAATAAAAATTAAAAGCTCTATTATATAATGTCATGGAACGATTGATAAATGGGTGATTCCGTTCTAACTGTGTATTCAAAATTTCAAGATTTTAAAATTTAACTTTTCTAACTTTTTTATGCATATTATTCATCTATTTTACTGTAAAAATAAAACTCTAAGAGGAATTTACTACAACTTCAAAGTATCACGAGCAAGACACAAATGTCGGATTTTGAGTTCCACGGTACTGACTCATTTATCCACGGTACTGACATGGTAACTTAAGATATTAAACAACAAGTGCATCAATTTTCCTCAGTTTGATCATAAACATTAGAATTTATAAGGTAATTAGTTTAAATCATTTGTTACGACAAAAAAAATTAATAATTTATCGGTAAATTCTAGGAATGGACATGACACGGTACTGACATGGTAACTTAAGATATTAAACAACAAGTGCATCAATTTTCCTCAGTTTGATCATAAACATTAGAATTTATAAGGTAATTAGTTTAAATCATTTGTTACGACAAAAAAAATTAATAATTTATCGGTAAATTCTAGGAATGGACATGACACGGTACTGACATTCAAGTGATGTAGTATAAGTTTTCTTTAAGTGGCAAGTTATATTGTATAAAAATAATGTTTAAATATCTTAAGAATTATTCAATTAACACAAAATTTTTATTAATTGATTATTAATTAATGACTAGTACAAAAAAACAATACAGGACATTGAATATCACAGTTATAATGGAATCACCCAAATACGTTATTAACTGGATCTTGAAGATAACTTAAATTATACCCTCGGTAGTTTCAATAACTGGAATAATAAATATTAATGAAGAATATCAATCACAAATTTTATCGAGAAAACAATTCAGAACGTTTCAGAACGTTAATATGCAGTTTTATTCGCTGGTCAGTTTTGTTTTATTTTGTTACACAACTTTTAGTACAGTATTGAAGCTCCCCGTAGACTCTGATTGAGTATTAGTAGAATTATAAAAGCAAACAACATCTAGTTTAGTGGAAATCAGACTATTTGCTATATTTTAGTTCTCATCCAGCCAGTTTTTCAATATATTATATAATATAATAAACAATATTTTAAAAATTCATTGGAGAATCCTGCTAACTTTGAAACCATCTCTGATTCGGGGCTAGTATGAACTAATTACTAGGCGCCCTATTTTCTCAGTATGTAGAACTGGTAACCGCCACTGATTGGCTTACAACAAGTTCTTACAGTTTCATAAACTGTCTGAAAATACATACCAATAGTCAAAATTATATAAGTACCTAGAAAGCTTTTGCTCTGTAATTTTTTTATTATTTTCATAGTTTCTAGGCCACTTGTCAGATAAAGCTGTCAAACGTTCTGTATCTTAAATGTTTATCTCTAGAGAGTTACCGAAATGTAACCCATTTATTTTACAGGCTGATTCCACCCCTAATTTCTATAGTTTAATTTTATTTCCGATATTAGTTAGTATTGCAAAAATTTCAACATTGTGTAGCACCCAAAATATTGAACCACGTGCGGCTACTGTCATATAAAACCATGTTCTTCTTTCGTTGCCATGGCTGTCTTCAAGCGTGAGCTGGCTCTGTGTAATACTTTCATAAAATTATGGAAAACTTAAATATGTGATTACAATTTGGAAATAAAGAATTACAGAATTATCCTTTAATTCAATTTATTTCTACCTGTATTTATATCTATTTGCAGCCATTAAAATATACGATTAACACTATTCAGTTTCCATATTATCAATGATTGGCCTAACTATAAAGTAAATGATACGTATCAGTGGATTCCATGCAAAATCAGGTTCCATCATCAGGTCCGATATAAATTATGTTCCGCTTCATAATTTTTCAACATATTATTCGTGCCCCGGTTTTTAATTTGAATAAAATTATGAGATTATAATTTCGGCAGTTGAAGGTTATCAACATTTGATCAGCAACGTATGGAAATTAACCGCGAGTTGTTGATCACAAAAATATAACGAATTTCAATTAGTTCCATTTTCAATTGGGCCGAATCGATTTTCTCTAATGAATTTGTTAAGTTTAATTGACATAAAATTTAACAATATTGACAACGAAAATAATGAATGTACTTTGGATACAGTTAGGTTTGTATCTATGGATAATCAGAAGAAGAAAATACTTATTACATGTTAGTTCATCTTCAAAGCATTTACTGGGAGGATCTCAAAAAAGTTTTTAGGAAGAAATGAGGAAGAAGGGAGGGAAGAAAGAGGATAAAATAAAATTGAATAGAACAACAGATTTTAAAGCATGAATCGACTGAATCCCCTGACAAATAATGGAGATAATAAAAACGTGAGAGCAAAGGTTAAAATAGGCTGGAGAAGATCGGAAAAAAGTAGGATAGAGCTGAGGAAGTCTTAGTTTAGTTCTGTTCATACTAGTCATGGATAGGATGAGAAAGCAAAAAAATAGAAGACCAATAAACTGGAGACAATAATTGATTATAGAAACCTAAATAGAAACCTACATCTAAAAAATGATATAGCAATAGCAGCGAATACATTTAAGAAAATGGAAAAAAAGTAGATATATGAATGAAGACAATAGAAGATCTGGAAATGGACACGACAAATAATAGATAAAATAACCACATCTGAATAGCTGGAGTAAGAAAAACCAATTGAATATTCTATACACTTAATAAGTTTATTCGGGATAAAGAAACAAGTATACAAGTAGATAAAATTACCTACTCTACGCAGATATAAAACAACTAAGGAAAATATCAGAAAAAACTAGGAGGGACAGCATAAGAAATGTGGTGATTCCAAATAAGCTCAAGCAAGAACTAATGAGAAACAAAACAAATAGTTGGAAGATATTCAAACTAATATGCACATATAAAGAGAAGAGCTCCACGAAGTCTGATAAAAAAAGATACAGAAGTGCAAAGGCATAACAAAAGAAGTGAATAAAGACCCAAGAAATCTTGAATAAATCAAGTAGCACATGAAGAAAGAAGAAATGGAAAAACAATAAAACATATGGATCAAGTAGCAAATGAACTGAAAGAGTTGAAAAATGATTAAAAGAAAAATAAAAATTAGAACGCTTGGAAGTGCATTAGGAGTCCAACAGAAGAAATGGAATCTTGTCAAATTTTAACTTGTTTCAATTTATTTATACAACACCATTAATGAGCAGCGCAGAGTTTAATAAAACCCTACATCAATAAAATAATTAATGGTATGATTAATAAAATCTACATATTTTTGGAAAATATCTGAAGAAGAATTGGAGATCATTACTAAATGCATGTATAGATTCGTTTAATTCTAAATAAAGTTTTGTAATCAAATTTATTATGATTTGGATGAGTGTGTCGAATGGATGAAAAGAAAAAGAATTAAGCTAAAGGAAATCAGATAATGTACTACAAGTGGTACTGCTATTTATTGAGAAAAGATTAATAAATTAGTTCGACTAATGACTACTCTACTAAATATTATAACTCAAATTAGCTATACTTATACATATGAATTTTGGCGCTCAACGATTTAAAACAAAAATGCAGTGACGGTGGATTGGTTTGGTTATCGATTAGTCGCAGGTTCAAATCTGACTGGTATGTACACAAAATTGAACTTTTCGATTGAATAATAGTATTTTTCATTAAATTCACTCTATTTTAAAAATTTCATACCGATTTTATGTGAAATAAATCATTTGTGTGACATTTCAGTCAACCAATGCGGTTTCAAATAGAAAAACTCTATCATTTTTAGTCTTGAAAAATCTTTTATGAACAATATCCCGTTTAAATGAAAGTTTTTTAAATAATAGACGCTGACGACGACGAAGTTAAAAAAGTATATTGTCTACGTATGGATACAAATATGATCATAACGGAACTATTATGGTATAATAAAGCTAAAAAATCCGCTATTGAGTAAAGTTAAAGTTCATTATCTTGGATACTAACATAAAATGTGACGAAGTAAAAATTATTGAAATATCTTTGTAAAGTGTGGAGAGTAAAGTGTGAATGAACATAACAATATCATCAAATCTTTGGATGAGTCATGTAAAAAAAATAACTTCACTATATATAAATTTATAGTCATATTCTCCAAAATTCTCGAGCAATGCTTTCTCTATATTTAAAAAATTTCAATTTTACAAACAATGTAGTGTGATCCTTTTATTTTGATATTCCCTCAAATTAGGTATACATCTTTAATATACATCTTTAATATATTAAAATTTACATACTCACTTTTAAGTATTTAATTGACATATTATCGTCGTGAGATCAATGGATAAGAAAATACACATAAATCACAAACACTATGATGAAGACTCAAAAATAAAAATATTACTGAAAAGTACTTGGGACCCCTCGACGAGTCGAACTACCAAAACCAAGTGACTAATAACCTGTTCATATATGGTGAAATATACTGAATTGGACATCCATGGAAGGTGTATTGTATGAGGGTTATACAGCGTGTTTCCGCTGCCGAAGACATGACAGGTCATTGAATACCATACGGTGACGCCATAGTATTTTCGTTGGTAACCTTGGAATGAAAATTATTTGTTAGGAATAGGCTAAACGAAAAAAAATGTTATTTACGAATACATCCACACATAACCTATAATTATTCGTGAAAAAGTAGAAGTATACGGAGAGAAAAATAAAATCAAGAACTATTCTTTACATTTCTCAACTTCATTATTCAACTAGTATGGAATAAAAGATATTTGTATTTATTTGGTGATTCACACGAAATATTCAGAATTTCGTTCTATTACTTTGAACATTTCCCCAAAATTTAATTTCAAAATAAACTTTTCTAAGAAAAAAACAGAGTAACTGAATGAATTGGATCAGAGACCGACGTTTCTATGTAAACCACACACTCTAACTTAGTGTCCACCTCACTACTCGCAAAGTTGATAGAAGTTAACCAATTAAGACAGAAATTAGAAAAAAACGTGACTATACTAATCAATTCACTTCAGTTTGTTTCTCTTGAATTCGTATCTTGGTTAGAGATTAAAGGTTATATTTAGGAAAGCAGAAGATTAAAATAAGGCAATGTTCTTTACTGACAATTTTCGAATTCCCCAGATCAGGGAAATAAAAAGAAAAAGTGCACATTGCTACAGCTGTTCCTTCAACGTCCATGTTAACAAGTACACGGCATCTGAGATATTGAGCTCCTCGCGGGGTTGCATCAGTGTGTCGATATGTGTCGAGTTAATTGCTGTTGCATTTTGCAAATATTGCTTAATAACTGCATATGTTCATGTGCACCGCCAATTTCAATACCTCTTCTTGAAAAAAAAAGAAATTAATTCTTTTCTGTCGTTATTTTAATGATTCTTTTTGAATTTCTCCAATCCCAGCATCAGTCGCGATATCTTCCTTCACTGCACATCAGAATATTAGATGTGATTGGTCAATCAATAGCCCCCTCTCACCGCTGCAATCCGTACAACGTTCAAAGTTTATACTAGTTCGTGTGCACATGAAATCAGTGCACTTGCAGCTTCGAATATAATGATTGGTATAGAAACGGAATGTTAATAATATAACAGAAACTTGGGTACAATGTTTGAAAATATAGAAAAAAATATAGAGAGAAGAGAAGAGTTCTGTTTTTGAAATCGAATATATTCATCAATAATGCAAAATTCATGAATATAAACGTTTTTTGGGAACAGGAAGCTACTAAAAATCCACCTGGTTATGCGGGTGTCATGTGGGCTTTATATGTTTGTCATTTAGAAACCTCGGAAAGGACAAAATATGGCGTTAGAGATTTAAAACTAATAAAAACTTTTCTTAAAAGTACAATTGGCAAAAATAGGTTAAATTGCAATGTTATCTATCGAGAAAAAAAATTTAATGAGTGGGTTAATGATAAATTTATTTCTAAAAAAAATGACACATCTCCCTAAGATGTGTTTGGTTTCATGTAACAGTTAGGAGATGAATAATTCCATCACATTATATTATTCAATATACAAATACTTATTAAAACCGCTTTAATTTCACTAATACTGGAATTTTTTAAAATAATATTGTTTAATGTGGTCTCTGCTTGAACGGCATCTCAATCGATATCCAATCAACTGATACATTTTGACGCTGCCTTTGTTTCGATATTCAAATTTATTACGTGTCCTGCTGTTGAAAATACAGGCAGTTATGTAGCTAGATCTGTTGTACGGGTTTTGTTGACAAAAAAACCTAAAATCTAAAGTTACACTCTAAAAATATGCGTTCAGATTGCGAACGTTCACTAAGAAAAATGAGGTGGACGTACCAGCATTGTGACTAATAAACGAATTGCTGAAATTGATAGAAAAAATCAAGGAAAGCACCTGTTCACTATAGCCGAATTTTCCGCAAGTTTCACGGACTTGTTTGTAATAAAGCTAAATTTATGGTTCGATATCAATATCATCTCGAATTGACACAATTCGACACAATAACGTACCTTTATTAACAAGTAGAAAATTTTACAATATATGATATTCACAAACTTGTTTAGTTTTTTTATAAACGGGTGGTAGGTACAAGGAAAGAACGAACCTGTTGAATAGTTTTGTTATAACTAAAATTTTGCTGCTAAATAGAATGGACAAATGAACAAATGTTGTATAGAAATAGTGAAAACGGTAATCAATATTTCCACAAACTATATGCTTCATCTGATATTGAATTGCAATTAATATAACATGTATACCGATAGTTCTCGTTTTATTTCATATTATTATTAATAAAAATGACATACTTAATTTATAAACTAAAAGCTGAATTTCGTTAGTAAATTTCATTACAAATTTTATTCTAGATATTTCCTGTACGTGTTAACATTATTATAGTAATAATAATCTACTTTTATCACGCTTAATTCAGTGAAAAGCATTGAGGTTAATAATTTCAATGTATGTATATAATGCTTTTACCATTATAATAATGCGGTTTAAATAACTCAACAAACAGTTAATATGACTCATTCTCGATAAATGCGATTCATTTTCCGTATACAACTGAACTTTTTTTCAAACATCCCTTATAAGTACAATGTCTTTTTCATGACAATAAGAATTTGGTATGACTTATGGTTATTATAACTCATGATATATGACATAGAGAAGATGTATCCATTCATACCGCTTCTAAATATTAATGATAACATGTTATTTATTGTTTACAACGCAAGAATAAAAGCAATTAGCCTCAAGGGTGAAAAAAGGGGAATCGAAGTAAACCGAAGTAATGTTTTAAACAGTGCCAAGCGGATGTTTAGAAGAAGCATCAGGAATTTCAGTTGGTGGGGAAAGTAATGAGCTTCGAGTCCAGTACTGTGCGTTTTGCAGATCACATTGACATGTCACATACAAAAGAACTTACACAACATTAAAGTCTGTGGAGTAGGTGAACTGGATCATATCACTTGTATCTCCATATGCTGATGGGTAACAAGATCTGCAGCTAAATGATTTTGGTGAACTCTCAGATGGTTCTAGTAGCCATTCGGTAATTAGGCATATTCTTTAATAATTTTTAGAATTTTGAGACTCTGTGATGTACTGCGGAGCATTAGAATTAAACTGAATCTTTTTAATGTTCGTGTTAATATAGGCTTAATTATTTTTTTTGTATACACGCACCTCGTTTATGACAGAAAATTTGAATGAACAGCTCATTAGCCAGAACATTTGTATTTCTTTATCAGCTCTAACATCAATCCTGTATCTCAAAATCTGGAGCTGATAAAAAAATCTTGCGTCGTTTTTTATATAAGCTCATTGAAAATATTTCCAAAAATATATTTTGACCTATATGTTTAGCTTATTTTATGAAAAAATCTTAACTTAAGAGGCTTATTAAATCTCCAAGGGAATTGAATAACTAGTCGGCTTTAGTAGTGATTGAATGTTGGCGACGGGGGTATAATCAGCGGCAATGATAGACTTTAGTCCGGCTTCTCAACAGTAACGGAGTTGACTCTATAGATGTAGAAAATGTAATTGAGTGTAAAGTGGGTTAATATCTTTGAGGATCATTCCATTTTATAGATTGTGAAGAAGTGAAGTTTATTCAAGACTTCTTTTTCTCTCGACACAAGATATTTCTTTGAAATATTCTGATGAATGATGAATATAATTAGTGCTGATGATTATATATTATCACGATAAAAGCTCATACAATATAACCTATTATGTAACCTAACAAATACTAAATTGATGCATTACTGTCTAGTTTAGCACCAAACAACTTCAAACACAATAAGCAAATTATTGCTTTGTAATTAGAACCTACGTGAAATTTTGAGTTGTTATTGTATCTTGATATTCATTGTCATTATCATGTGAAAGTACTCGAATACTATCCTGCCTTTCTAATATTAACTGAGGTTACAGGAGATTATGAGAGTTTGGGAGAATGATAGAGGTTGCATTTACGTATTCTAATTGGATTAAATGAATCCTTGGAAGCCTCGAACATGCTGATGGAATTCAGTCATATAGAGTTCACAACCTACTTACTGATTACTTCAACCCACTTTACATCTGGCTTAAATTATATTTATTTGATTCCATCTACATATTTACTAATGCAGAGTAAAGTAACAGGGTTGCCTGAAAAGTTTCCGACCTTGACCTGAAGATGTAGACACTTACCAATATAAGTGGGCCACTTTGAATGCTTGGTTTCTATTTGATAGTCGTATAAGTGAATTATTTTTTATATTTTTTTGAAATGTTATACACTGTGGACAGATACTAGACTATCATTTACGACAATGAAATTTTAGATAGCTGAATTCAAACATGATCGTATCATCAACAATTGAAAATTGGTCAAAATTGTTTCGCTCAGGATGAAAATCATCAGATGACCCACTTGCTGGATGTCCTGTGACAGAAAACATTAAATTAGTAGAAGGAATTCTTCTAAGTGATTAGCGCCTGAAAATGACAGATTTAGCAAATGGAGAGAAAGTATATCGAAAAATGATCACATTTTCTTTTATTTATGACCTTACTTCCTATCTTAAGTTAAGAATTCATGAATTGCACTACGCATAAGAAGGTATCGGCATATCATAACAACGCATATACTGACCAAAGAATTACGCATGCACTTTTGATGCTATAAAAGCATACCTATTGCATCAATTCTTAACTGTAAATGAAACCTGGATCCATCACTAAGCTCCTGAATGTAAGAAGTAGTCAAGACAGTGGAATTCAACGTCCAGTTCATATTATTCTAGCCTAGCGAGTTAATCCATTCCAGTGCTGGACTGGATCATATCGTCCACATTATTCCAGTCATTTAAAAGCTGTACGATCGTTAATAATATAGTGACAATGCATTGAGGAAAGAATTGAAGAAGTTGTTTTAAAACAATAGTAACTGTTAGAAGACTTCTTCTCATAGTTGTAGTGGAAGAAGAACTAAATAAGCAGACTTGGGTGCATACTCTCGCAGGTATTTTGCAAAGTGGATTGGTACTTTTTGCTCATAAAATTCCGAAGTGATATCTCACTAATATCCATGTTGTCTCTAAAACGAAACTAACTGAAGATTTTGGTTTTCATTTCACTTCATTATTGGAAATTGCCTATAGAATTCCACAAAAAAACCAAATACAGGAGAACTGTTAAACGTATCAGCCGAATTTAGTGGCACTCGAATGGGTAAACTGGAATGAAAGATAGGTCATCATTCCAGTCAACTAAACTGGATTCACCATGGGAATAGTACAATCCAGTGTCAGGTCACATTATACTAGTAGTAGTATTCAAACTCTGGACTGGAACAATGTGAGCTAAGCTGAGACAGAATAGTGATGGCGACCGTTTTTCGTGGCATGAGATTGTGTTAATTGACTAAAAAATATTGCGCATCATTATTTGATTGCACAATTGAAGAAAAAGAAAGTGCTTTTCCATCAGGACAACGAACTTTCCTATAATTCGATAATCGCCTCAGCTAAAATTCATACTTGCACGTCGAATTGGTTTACTACCCACCGTATTTATCATATGTGGCCATCCGTGGCTTTTCCTGCTTCCTAATTACTTGCAGGAGAGAAATGCATACTTAAACGCCTATTTTGAAGATAAATACCGCAACTATTGTTTGTAAAAGATATTGGAGCATCACTGAAAAAAAATTAATAGATTTAAAAGTAAACTATCTAGTTTCTTTATTGGGTCGGAAACTTTTCAGACAGCCCTCGTATTCATATTTGAAATTTCTCATAGAAACTTTTCCAAAGTGACAAGAGATTCAAGAAACATCGAAGATTTGGATCAATTTTGTAAAATATTGTGAACTTGTATATGAAAAAGGCATTTACTTTTCATAATCAAACTCCAGCAGTGCTTAATTTATTGAAAAAATGGTGTTGTGATGTTTATTAGAAAAGATCTTGTAATAAGATAACATGTTAGAAGACAAAATAATTATGTAAAATATCGTTGGAATAAAAACTGATATAATTTCAACGTGACACAATAATTATAATGTAATTATACATAGGAAGAAAAAAAATACTTTTTTATGGTAGAACGTAATTTGTCAATTGAAAATCAAGTTAACTGAACCTAACAAATGTTAATGAACTTCTTGTATTAGACCTTGATTGTTTTTATTCGCTCAATAATAACCCATACAAAAATGAACACATTTTTTACAGGATATGAGAGAAATCGAAACCGTGAATCAAAATATATAAATATGATAGCAAAATATATATATTTTATTTACCGTGCAAATAATAATATTCCAATTATTAAAACCGTATCTCCATCGCATCCACATACGTCTCAAATATATTAGTACCAGGAAAGTGCATTTACGCTATCTCTATATGAGATGACTCAATCATGCAATTCGCCATTTGGAATAAGACCATAACAAACTAAATGTCTTAGCTTGATTTAGTTGAATTTTAATTCCAAAGATAGCGTCATATCTTTGACATACCGTGTCATTAATTTGAAAACGCCAACTGCCATTGGAGATTTGTGGTCAAAAATGATGGTTGATGATCGCATCTATCACGAGCATCAACCATCTTGGGTACGTTCGCTGAATCATCAAATTTTTCATCCGTCATACGTGTCAACTATCTATAATCTCACATCCATCTTCATCCGTGTTGTGGGTCATCTATCCTATATCCTTTAAACAAAAAATATCTCGAATATTCGAATATTGAGATTGATATGTTTTCAAATTGAATCCCTGTGTGAACTAATCAGTTGATAGCTTTTAGTAGGTTCTCTCTAAACCCACAATTTTGTTGACATTTCATTTCTTCATAATTTGATAAAAAGTTCAAACTCAGCTCAATCGATATTTTCATTCTTATATTGTTTAGAGAAACAAAATTTTCCCACGCAACGTTTTTCACAGGTCAACAACATACAATATTCAATGATGCATAAATTCTCACATGTAATTATCTCAACAATATGAAATTATTGAATGGTCCATTCGAGAGATATAGGGTGATAGAAGAAGTATTTTTTCTCCAAATTCAGCTACAGCACTTTGCTTTTGTACGAGTGTTGATCAGAAAAATTGTCGCAGCCTCAGCAACTACGTATTGTGTGGTTAAATTTTATTCTCCATATGATGGTATAATATCTCAAACAGCTGGTCGACGTGGAAAGGTAGAAACATTTCTCACATTGTACAAGACGATTGAAATCGTGAGTGCAAGAAGTGATTCGATTTTTATGCACCAAAAATGTGTCGGCATCCGATTAAAAATACCAAAATAGCAGGAAATGATGTTCTTCATAGAATTGAGTGGTATTGCTGTTGGTTTTTATATAAATTTTAATATTTCCTTGAAAATAATTCAATAAAAATACCTAGAGATTAATTCAAATCATGTAATGAATTATTGGATTGAAAAATACTCGTATACTTTTCGACTGCGCCATGAAAATCCCTCATTATATTTCAACCCATCTAAGTATTATTAACCCAACCTTTCGAGATTCATTTCCTCTTATTTTCCTATACATTTTCGTTGTGTACACAAGTGTTAACTTATGTTTTGTATGTATGGGTCTTGGCACATTTCGCTGCGCCGCGTTACTCGCGGCGTGAAAATTTAAAACAGAAAAGCTGCCGTAAGTCGTAACTCATTTTCAGTTCATTAGGAAAATGGTTTCTCGTTTATTTTAGAACAAAGGACATTAAGGGGCGTCGCAGTCGGGTGTTAAGTCCCGGCATAGATACCAACGCCAGTGATTATCATAAAAGACAAACATATTTCCTTACTAGCGAAAGGAGATTTTCTATATTGGAAAAAGTTAGTTGCTGAATAAAAATTTATATAATTCGAACGTAAGCAAAGGGTTACAGATTTTCATTCGAAGAAAACAATTTTTTGATGTTTTTTTGGAGTTCTGGAGAGCCTGAAATTTGGAAAACAGCCTGGAACTTTATCTCTACGTCCTGGAATTTAATTTTATGTCATGAAATTTCGAATTCTCTATTTAAATTATTGAGATTTATTTTCCGACCACAAAATGTTTTTTATTTTCTTATTTCTATTCACTGATATTTTAGCCTACATTTCTCATTCAAGAAATTACTTTTTGGGAATATAAGTTAATTTACTGCCAGTTCTTACTCTTAAAACGTCTGATAAATATAATCAGTTCGTACTTTTTTTGTGTGGGGTTCAAGAATCGACAACGTCGATTCTAGAGTTACGACCTTCTATACTTTGCTTATTGCACAGCACTCTTTGCAACCGGTAAATTTACTCCAAAGTTTGCAGCGCCGCCCGTTTGGTTTCTCCGTACTTTCCTTTCAGGTGAACAAAAGAAGGTTGGAAGGCGATCGCTACAATCTATCGAAATTAGAGCAACTATTGTACTGCTGATTTCAATCTGAGAGGTTGAAAAGCGAATGGATAAAATCTATATATCTAAGGGTGAAAAAGTAGTTGAGCCACGCATATTTTTGAACTTATGAGGGTTACGAAGTACAAAGTAACATTTTTTGCCATAATAATTTCTATTTTTTAACAAAATCTCCTATTAAGACTCTTAAGTCTTAAGTCCAAATAATACTTGTCGTCTTTCTCCTCAAGAAACAGAAAAAAGTCGCTGGTAGCCAGATGTGGTAAATACGGTAAATTGTCAATCAATTCGAAGTGAATTTCAATCACGGCGATCACCGAAGTTTGCACTTTCTTATACTTAAAATCCCGCCACTTGTTTACATTTACTTCCTATCCTTTATGAGCAATGACGCGTAAGACTCATACTCAAACTCATACGAATTCAGCTATCCCAAATTTTACGGTCGTAACTGATAATGGAAATTCTCCGTACTCGGTATATAAGTCGTCTTCAATTGGCTGAGGTGTATCGGCCTGCAAAAACAAATATTCAATTCTTACTATTTACATGAAATTTTGACTACGCCTCACTCATACGATCGTTAAGCTGAAACTGAGCATCCAAAATTGCTGAAATTCTAGTGAGAATATCTAAACTTATGCACAAATATATTTCTCAACTTACGAGGATATATTGGAAAATTCTCAGCCTACTATAGAACCAAACAAAATTTCAATGTCAAAATATTTTATTACTCAACATATTCTCCTCTTAATTGGATGCATTTATTACACCGAACCTGTAACGTCTCTAGACCTTCAAAAAAAAATGTTTCTTCTTGCTCCGCAAACCAGACCTTCACAACTTTTATTTTCTCCTCGTTGGAAGAAAATTTTCGAGTTTCTAAACTATCTAGTGAATAAGTGGAGTGCTCTAGTAATTCAAGCCCTAAATCACGAATTTTTTGCATGGCAACATGAGATTTGTGTACGGGGACGTTGTCCTGCAAAAACAAAACACCTTACAATAGCTTTCCGCGTCTTTTCTCTTTAATTTTTTCCCGTAGAGTGATCTGTAATGTCGAATAGTAATCTGCAGTTATTGTTCTACCCCCGTCCAAAAAATCAATCATGGTTACTCCATGGCAATCCCAAAAAACTGATGCAAGAACTTTTCCAGCAGATTTTTGGCCACGAAACTTCTTAGGTCTTGGAGAACCAGAGTGTCGCCATTCCATCGATTGTTGCTTTGTTTTTGGATCGTAGAAATGTACCCAAGTCTCTCATCCATAGTAACATTTCGCTTTAAGAAAAGTGTGCCTCTAATTGATTTTCTGGGACGTGGTGCCACAAAAACTTTAGGGGAAACTGTCACACGAATTCTCTTCAGTTTATCTCTTTCCGATATATTACCAGTAAAATGTAGGATTTAGAATGAAATCTTAGTTCTATTTCTCAAAATCTAGTGGAGTTAGTAGCTTGTATTCTACTTTGAAAAAATGAAAATCTACAAGTACTCTTACAGAAGTCCTGTCCTGTCTTCATTATAATTGAATATTGTATCTTTAATCAGTAGTCCAATAAATAAAGAGATACATGGAGAGTCCCTAATTAGAGCCATAAAAGCTACTACCCAAACTTACAGAATATTCATCCTCCAAGTAAGTTAACATTGTAAATGTGCATGATGGGAACATAAATACTGGTGTTTTCCAGAAATTTACGTACTCAATTTCGGCTACAATATTTAATTAAGCTTCGGAAAGTGAAAGTTAATCATGAATAGCAGAAAAACATTTGAAAATTTATGAAAAGGGTTCGTTAAAAGCTGGGTGTGAATATGAGTTAATTTTGATTTATATTTGGTAATTATATTACTGTTCTTTTCTTATCACGTGCAGAAAGTTTTGTTATTCTAAAATTTTATCAAATACTCAACATACACATTATAACACAAATTACAAACGTGCATTTAATGTGAAAATAGTTGTAAACTGTAGATAGAACTGCTACGTAAGCTCTAGAAAAGAAATTATTGGACATAAACAAATTATTTAAATAACCCGAAGCCACTCCTTTCTGATTTTTTCATATTCTTCTTATTCGTTAATTTATTTAATGTATATATTAATAATAAGCAATGTTGACTTTCATGAAATTTTCCGTATTTTGTATCATCTCCGTAGAATAAACGTAATTATTAAACGCTTATCCTCGCAGCACTATTTATTGAATGGTTGATTACCCTAATTCATACCCTCCACCACACCATTCGCCTTCCTCAATGAATACTAAGATTCTCAAACTGCTCCAGAATTCACAGAATTTACAGATTCTAGGAACGACCAGCACAGCATTTGGAAAGTCTTTCTGTAACTAGCTTCTGTTTCATTAGCGTCACAATTAAAGACAAAGGGCGCAAGCAATCTAATTAAATCAAACAATTAGTATCCTTGGAATGTTAAAATTTGTAAGATGTAATTGATTATTACAATTTGAAAGTTGAATCACGATGTAACACAACAGTGATTTATGATACAGTGAAGTATCAATTGTTATATTTGGGTGATTCCGTTCTAACTGTGATTTTTTGTATTCAAAATTTCAAGATTTTAAAATTTAACTTTTCTAACTTTTTTATGCATATTATTCATCTATTTTACTGTAAAAATAAAACTCTAAGAGGAATTTACTACAACTTCAAAGTATCACGAGCAAGACACAAATGTCGGATTTTGAGTTCCACGGTACTGACTCATTTATCCACGGTACTGACATGGTAACTTAAGATATTAAACAACAAGTGCATCAATTTTCCTCAGTTTGATCATAAACATTAGAATTTATAAGGTAATTAGTTTAAATCATTTGTTACGACAAAAAAAATTAATAATTTATCGGTAAATTCTAGGAATGGACATGACACGGTACTGACATGGTAACTTAAGATATTAAACAACAAGTGCATCAATTTTCCTCAGTTTGATCATAAACATTAGAATTTATAAGGTAATTAGTTTAAATCATTTGTTACGACAAAAAAAATTAATAATTTATCGGTAAATTCTAGGAATGGACATGACACGGTACTGACATTCAAGTGATGTAGTATAAGTTTTCTTTAAGTGGCAAGTTATATTGTATAAAAATAATGTTTAAATATCTTAAGAATTATTCAATTAACACAAAATTTTTATTAATTGATTATTAATTAATGACTAGTACAAAAAAACAATACAGGACATTGAATATCACAGTTAGAACGGAATCACCCATTTACTGTTTCATTATATCATAATAGTATTTTCAAATATCACTTTGACCAAATTCAAAGAATAATTTCTTTATTGCTTCAAATGGAGCATCCTGTATATTTTCAATGTATTGAATAGCACTATTATTTTTTCTATAGGACGTAGCTAAAGGTTTCTTCTGCCTTTCTATAACTGTTTAGAAATTATAAGCACTGCATTAAAAAGATTCTCATTAGCAATGTTTCATCAAGGCGCCCTTACCTATTTTGGAGAAAATATACTTGAATTGCTAATTAATCAGTATAATTAGTGTCCCGAAATTAATTTTATTTCCGCAAAATAACAAAGAATTAGTAACTCAGTTCATTGAATATCAAAACAGTTGAACGAACAAAAATAAATAAGGTAATTGAACGCGATTATCTGTAACACATAGTGTAGCTCTCAAAAAATATTGTAACAACTTTTGAAATGTTAGATATAACTGCAGGAAACACGTTCCTAATTTCATTTTCATAGGATTAGGAGCAGTCAGTCAGAACTAGACACAATATTTTTCTTCCATAAGAAGCAAATCCATCAAAGTTATATCTGGAGATCTGGGTGGCCAAATGATTATTGGAAATGCTCCGATACGCCAACCAACAACAGCCAAATCTTTGCTCTGAGATTTAAAGGAATGTGTTGCAAGAGATCCCGAAACGTCTTCTAAAAATTTTTAGGAATTTTACTTAAAGTGAAAGAAGACAAACCTATTACATTATTTTCCACAATCTCACCAAACATTTCTATATAGCATGAAATCTTAAAAATATCTTTTGTTACATTAAGCAAATCTGATGTACATGTACATTTGAAATAATAAAGTAATTGATGCTTGCATTTATCCAAAAATTTTCATTGGGACTGTTTAGAAATAAAATGATTGAAGATATAAGAAGGTAGGACATATCTAACAACAGAATGGAGTTACGTGTTATTACGATTATAAATTAGAACAAAAACTGCTAATTTCTTTCAAAATATATTATTTACAAATGAATCCATGTTTATATACATCTTAAATATAACCTTGAGGACCAATTGAAAAGAATTGGAGATTATTTAAAACTACATCCTCTGTCGGTAAATTTATAACAACCATATTCTGTGATTAATGCCACTTTGACAAAGTTAAGAAAATAACGAAGTTTATTGAGTTCAAGGGTATGACGATACCAAGCCATATACTTCTTAAAAATTGAAGGAATTCTTTCGACAGCTCAGGTGAAAGATCTATAATAACCCCCCAACTAGCCGAAATTTAGCGTCTGTGACTATTTCCTGTTATCAAGGATCAAGAAGCACATATCCAGTACACCGTTTACATGAGTTAGTGATAAATGGACATGTTGAATAGGTTAGTTATAATTATCTCGAAAAGTATGTCATTTGACTACTTTTGTATTTTGGGTTAATTGTTAATAAATATTTATTTGTTTAACTTGTAATTCTTTCATCACCACACGTATCATAGAACATATCGACTATTTTAGATTTTGTACTTATCAAAGCCAAATAGTAAACCAAAATAATCATTAGTCCGTGATCAACACGTGAGCATCACGTGTTTATTGTCGTTCTCTCTCTCTCTCTCTCTATATATATATATATATATATATATATATATATATATATATATATATATATATATATATATATTCTAAACTTCTACAATGTATATTTTTGTAATAATTGTGCATAATTACTCATAATTTATATTATCAAATTGCAATTATTTTTTAAATGCAGTCCTGTTACGTGCTCCGCTTTGGCGTTTTCATCCCTGCGTGCACTATGCGTGAATATGTTTTGGTTTACTATTTTTCTTCGATAAATAGACTTTAAGTGGTAGAGTATGATGTATGGACTAGAGCTGTGATGTAATCTCATTACAAAAGGAATATAATATAATTATATCGACACTTTAATCACGTATTACATATAAAAACCGACAGCAGACAGCAATATACAACATTGACAAAAAATACGTTCTAAATTCGATAAATATCGTGAATATTCGAATCGTAAATCGTTAGGGATAGATAATATCCCTAATCAAGACGTCTATGTCTGCAGCCCCAATAAGACTAAGTTGACTATTTACTTAATTACATTATACACATAAATGTAGATTTTGCTGGTATTCGTGTTTTGTTTCTTGCCGCAGGAGTTGGTTGAGAAAGGGTGAGGGAGCCCTCTTTCATTAAGACACTAATGATTATTGTTGGCCTGCTACTATAAGCAACTATTCGAAGTTTCTCGCATATGGAAAATAGTTGGTGTTAGAGATGTTTTGTTTATTGCCTGAAAATGGGCCTGCTGAATAGTTGAAAGTTAATGAATATCAGAGATAGATATTTCAAAAATACTTTCAAACAAAACGAAAACCGTTTCTTCATTATTTATTACTAAAAAGTCTAACCATTTAACAATGATATTTTCGACACTTAGAATTTCTTAGTTTACTAGATCATATTCGGAATATGCTTGTATCAAAAAAAAGAACGGTTAATTAATTAATTAGTTAATTCAGTTATGTCATAAATTTTTTCGAATGATAATCTTTTTTGTCACATTTAACTGCAACTTATTTTAACTACCATTTTTTTATTAAAAATTTTAAATTGTTTTTTAGACGACGCCATCTGAAAGTTGTTTACATACCGAAAGTTGCGTTTTGAGTGTTCCATGTAGTGAAAGTGACAGTTCCGTACTGCAAAACACTTTCGGGACTCTAGCCACTTCAATGTTGACAGTTGACAATTGTACTTCGATGAATTTGCATACTTTTCTTTCACCAAAAATACGAATCAATCAACAAATTCTATCGAAGACACAAACACATCTACAAATTGTATCGAAATCACAAACACATCTACAGATAATTCATCAACATTTAGTAGAGATATACATATTCCATCTGCATCAAATCCAATATATATTAATAATAGTCCTGGAGGTAGAGCCAACATTACTTTTTTGCAAATACTTAATAAATTAATATTGACATTGTAAATATCATTAAGTACATTATATTACTTAATAAATGAAATGTTTATAATTCTCTATTATTTATTTTCTTTCCTGAGTGTAATTGAAAAAGTTTTGGATCTTATGCGTCGTCTAAAAAATGTTGTGTACGCCGCGGCTGAAATACTACTTTTTTGGACTTGTCTGTTGCTCGCCTCGCTTCGCTCATCTCGCAATTTTCAGACTCGTACAACAAAGTAGCACTTTTAGTCCTTGGCACACGAATAACTATATTTCGTTCTTCGCTATTACTACAACACTTATTTTTTTATTATTCCTCAGTAGCTTATGTTGGTCTAACAGCTATATTACTTCGACGTTCTCGTGGTTGTAAAGCCGTTCTTCATGCTTCTTTGTATGTATGTTCACACAGACATAAGCTCTTTTTTGTATTTCATCAACTTTCATTCTAATTGATAGTAGCGTTCAGTTTTCCATATACAAAATTCACTTTTTCAGTTTTCTTCTTGCTGTGTTCTTTCCATCGTAGCTTAGCATCCTAGTTCATACCTAATGATTGTAGACATGTGAGACTTCTTGGAGCATTCCAAAGAACATTAACAATACTCATCAACACTTTTTTTTCTAATATTTGTATGATTTCAATATCGCTTCAATTGACTAGCCGTAAAGTTCTTTGCCGTATGTTCTCACAGACTTAAGCTCCTGTTTGTATTTAATCAACTTTCATTCTAATTGATAGTAGCGTTTCTAATTATTAGTCAATTCAATTTTCCATATACAAGATTCAGTTTTCTTCTTGATGTGCTCTTTCCATCGTAGCTTAGCATCCTAGTTCACACATAATGATTGTATGCATTTAGAACTTCTTGGATCATTCCATTGATTTCTTGTTCAGTTTCAACAACTGCAGGTATATTTGTTTCTTCTAGCTTCTCTAGTTTGTTACGTTGCTGGTATATCAGAGGTTTATAGGATCTACTGCAGTGGACAAAGAGCACCACCTTTTGGATCACCAGCCTTTATCGCTCTTGAATCTGAATATTGATCTTTGCATCCAGTACGAAGAATTTTGTCACCAAGCTAGCAATTCAGCAGGTACCTGTATTATTCAGGCAGAAGTTGTTTAAACTGGTCGTGATGCCAGGCTTTATTGCTGGGCTACGTTCAAGAACAGAACTGTAATGTCGGCAGAGACGGTTGCACGGAAAGTTGGGTAACCGCTGTTCGACTTCGACATTATTGTGTTTCGTGAGATCACCCCTAATCTTATATATTAAAAAAATTGATGATTTCCATTCCGAGTCCGTTCAGGCGTTCGACCCAACCGATTTGCTTAATTTTTTTTTTTTCAATGAAAGGTATTGATGCACAGATCAGCCATCAACCATCGGATTTCATCTAATTTTCACCATTCTCAAGTTATACTCAAATTCAAATGTGATTTCCCCCTGTACATTACTTATGGGAGCTTTTTACATACACACGTTCTATCCTCAATATCTCAGGTTCTATTCAAGATAGAGACTTCGTTTTGGTTTAAGAACACTCGCTGAAACACCTTCTTTCTTTTGAGTTTTTGAACACTTAAATTGGTTGAGTTGGAGAGGAGCTAGGCGCAGACATTCAATGTGGAGTTATGGATTTTTGTAGGTTTTTGGCAATTTTTCTACATTCAAAGATCTATATCTCAGGTTCTAATATAGCTACTGAGTTCGTTCTTTTCTATTATAATGATTTCTGATACTTATTTAATGGATTCGATGCGAGCGAAGCCGCGAGTAAAAGCTAGTAAATATAATGAGAATTGAAAAAAAAGTTTTGCCCTTTTCTGTAATTATCTATTTAATTGATAACATCAAAGAATTTTTTCAATAATATCATCTTTTAAAATTTTCTTGTGAAATAATTTCATGAGAAAGCGATTATTCCGATATTTCCTGTATTTTTCCAACTTTGTAAGAAACTGAAGCTATGAACTACCAAAGAAGTTCTTGTGGCATCAAGAAACTCCACTTCCACTTACTTTGATAATTTCCATTTGGAAAGTTGAGCACTTTCATCTCTATATAAATCTTTTATGGAAACTTTTTTAACTTTTGATCCTTCTCATAAAATTCTAATGTTTTTACACTTCATTTGGTTCCTGATGTTACGGTGAATAAGGTACACCCTATCCAATTTTGTCGATGTGCTGAAATGGTTCGAAATATCAGAGGGAAATGACGTATACCGTATACTCTCTTTAGTTAAGACATTCCATGTAAACTGCTCAACAATTGAATGATAAATTCATAATATATTTATTTCAAAGTTAATCAGTTTGTAATATAGAAGCCTTTGAAAGAGTGGAAAAATTATAGTAGAATAATACTGGGTAAGGAGGAGTGTTTTCGTGTAAGAAGAATGTAATGATACTGATAACTCACATTTCAAATTTTAATTATAAAACGACAAATAATGGAAAGATGCAATAAATTCTGATACATGTTCACATATAAGTTAATGTTAATGTCTCTGCGTCCTCGAGGGTGGACTCTTGTAACTCTCTGGCGTACAGTTTTGACCAAAATTTATCTGTATTAAACATGCCCCCGGTCTTGTTCTGGCTTAACTTTCAATTCGAAGAGGGCAAAGTCTTCACACTGCACGGGTAACTTCACTACCTGCTGTTCTGACAGAAGTGGCGCAATGAATACCATTCCTGCAGGTAGGTGGTGCGTGATTGTTCTTTATTAAAACTAGTTGTCAAACATCAAGGCCTCCGTGGGACTTCTTCCATTTATGTTCATGTTGTAATTCGTTGATATATTCTAGACTCCAGCTTGTCCAAAAGTGCTCATATAATTTTTGTATTCGTTGATGCTGACTCAGTCGACCTTCTTTGACATTAGTAATTGGAAATTCTGGTACTGTTTCCATTGGTCTTCCAATTACAAAATGAGAGAGCGGAAGATAGGTCAAATTATTAGAATCAGTGGTTGAAGGAGTAAGAGGTCGTAAATTTAGCAAGGAGAATATAATAAAAATTAAAAAAAAAACAATTTACGGGCCCTCTGAAGTCGATAAGGGAAAAAGGGTGAGTTTTAAGGGTGAAACAACGGTTTATTTCGATTTCCGACAAAACTACAACGCCTATAAAAAAATAGACAGCAAAATTGTAGGTAATGAAAGTTCTACAACTTTCGTATTGACATTTTTTTCACATAACCTCAAAATTTATGTGAAAATTGAAATAATCCAGTTTTTATTTTTATCTTTTATAAAAACCAATTTTTGCACGAAATTTGGTGAAACCTCACCTTTTATGTCCCAAATAGACTGCAATTTATGTGATTTGAAATATCAAGTTTTTTACCTTATTGACCTTTTGAAAAACTTTCAATCGAAAGCTCCTCTCTCAAAATACCAGCTTTTTTGATAAGTTTTTTATTAATTGAAATCTCTACTTTCTAATGAAAAATTTTACCATTAAAGTGGTAATTTTTACTGAAAAGGCAAAAAATGTTTTTAATCTTGTAAGTTTTCACCAAATTTTATATAAAAAAATATTTTGAGGTTATTTGAAAAAGTATCAATAAAAAAGGCCACCAAGCTCTTCGCATAATTGTCGCAGTATGTGGGTTAACATTGTCTTGTTGTAAAGGCCCTCTTACTCTGAAAGTTCATGGCTTAAGTGTTGAAGTGTTGAAGTCACACTAAGACCGCAAAGATAGATTTGACGATGCTGTGGATATTGTTGGTCTCGAAGGAAATTAGGTTACTGTGAATTACGTAAAACCTGTAAAACTATAAATCTTGTATCTTACATTCAACAGTTGAACGGATTGCTTGCGAAAATTCAACTACATTATTCTTGAAAATACATCCTTTACTTAGCCGTATATCAGATCCTGAATTATACATACCCACATCCATACATAAGTAGAAATTAAAAAATGCTTAGTAGACAAAGTTTGTCTCGTCTCAGTAAGAGAGAATATAAAAATTTTGAATAGGGTGATAAATTTTTTCTGGCACCAAATTGCTGACTATAGAGGACTTCGCTTCTCTACTCATTTCCCTATCATGAGTTTGTCGGATTCAGCAAAAAAAACAAAATAAAAAGCATCAATCGTGAGGTAATAATTCTTTCTTTCATCCGTGTGGCTATGGGCTACTAGAATTCACTGTTTTTATTGAATTTCCAAGAAATAATGAACGTATAAACCAAAAATAAAGGAAGGAACCTTCTCAGAATATAAATGACCCTGTATTAACGGTCCATTAAATCACATGCTCCACGAGAAACATTGATTTAAAGCGTGTCCTTATTACGTGTCTTAACCCTACATCAATACAAATCCTTGAATTGTGGATGTGAATGTAAAAAATAGCAGAGAAAAATACTTCTTTCCAGGACCTCAATAAAATAGTCTAGAAGTGTCGCAGTTTCATTTGGAGCTTCTATATTTACTTGACATTTTCACCTTCCATGCTTTTCACCGTTGAATTAGAGTGTCGTATTGGAACGAAACGAAAGGTAACATACAAGGGCGAAACGGAATATTTGAGCAGAGAAATGTAAAAATTTATATTTGTAAGGATATGGTTTATCCTTGCTTTGATTTATAGTTATGTGCATGTATATTATTAATATGTCGAAGTAGATGTTAGAAAACTATTCGGAACCAGTTTTCTGAGACTATATGAGACGAAGTCATAGTGATTTATTGATTATGAACGTATTATTTCTATTAGTATTTATCGGATTTTGACTTCGACATCTCGGCCTATCGATTTTTTCCCACATGTGTGATTTTTGAAGGTAGGTAATGTTCAACAAGAAATACCAAGAAACTGTTTTAAAAATTGGTTTAATGCTTGAAAATATTGTTTATAAACTATTGAAAAAATATATCTGATACTAAATTCTGAACAGTCGCCCCTTTTGGATTAAACTTATTTTAAAATAGCAGCTTTTCAAAAACTGCTTGCAACTGGAATCATTTCGATTTTGTTGTCTTTACTTTAGTTTTAAGGTATAAAATTTCCTCAATTTTTTCGCACGAGCAAGTGCCCTATCAGGTCATCAGAAAAATTACGTCGTTTTCTTATCTTCCCTGGACTAAACTATGATCCTGATCCTATGTCAGATACCTTTCATCAGTTAGATGGCTCATGACATTTGGATGCGCGGAAGCAAAAAGGCGTCGTTATTATACATTTTGCAAATTTAAATTTTTCAGATCCTTTCACATCTCATATTTTTATATGATTTTCTTGATATATCTTTTTGATTTATGTACCTTTTAATAAAAAATTAGTTTCAAAAAACAGGGACAACCTATTTCGGTCTTTATCAAACCATGACAAATTATCAAGAATATACAATTTTCAACTTGTCTTACGTAAAAATGGTAGTAAGTAGGAGCTTTAATTGTAACAGAAATATAGTTTCATAGTGTTAAATAATTATTTTCAATCAATATATTCTTTAATTTTAGTCAATTCTGACAAAGTCGATTTTGTATCAGAGTGTCCAATTTCTAGCTACTTTCATCTCTGTTCCACAATCCATATCTTTCCCTCTTCTACTTCTGATAGACAGTAGATGATTTTACGTGTTATAAGTTCTTCCTTTCATAATAGACCTAACGCATGTTCCTTCTTCGATATCATTCCTCATTCTGACTCTAGATTGTAACTCCACTTTCGTGGTCGACCGTGTTCCAATTGGAGATTTATCCCTTGCTATTATTACCTAGTCTATTGTCTGTCATTCGATTTATAAGTTGGCGCCATTGTTTTTTACGCTGTAATACCCATTCGTTAATATTATCTACGTCACATAATCGTATGATATATTCATTTCTGTGATCTCCAAGAGTTGGTTCTGAAGAATAGGTCATTATAATTGTAATTGTCGCTATGTAAATTCGTTCCTTTGTTTTTTGTGTAGGAATTTGTTCAGCCACACTACTTTCTGAAGACATCCCGCGACCTTATTTACTCAGGCTACTTATCCTCTGACCACGTCTTCTATGTCTCCATAACTGGTTACGTTAATTCCACTTGTATTTCATTCTCTTTTGAATTATTTGACCTTCTAATTCTAATTTGCATCTAATGGGCTATTTTGATGTGATGCATATAGTTTTTTCACTTGAGTCAGTCATATTTTACTGCTTTCCTGTGAGAAGATATTTAATGAACTTCAAAGATCATCTTCTTTTTCAGCACGTGATATTCATTTTTAAAACATTCTTAAGAAATAATTCTATTGAAAATTTGTAAAAAATAAGATAGGTGACTATTGAGAAGAGAACAAAATTATAACGAATATCTACCTCGAAATTTTTTTATTTTCTATATAAAAATAATTGTTACCTGACGATTATTATAATATAAAGTTCTAATAGTTTTAGTTTTCTAATAACTGTTAAAATTATTTAATATGTGCGATGGTGGTGTAATGGTCAGCATAGTTGCCTTCCAAGCAGTTGATCCGGGTTCGATTCCCGGCCATCGCATCGAAATTTTTTATCACAATTTCAATTATCCCCATTTTTAATTATTTTTTCATTTTATTTTTAGTATTTTTTTATAACCGAAGAGTTCGAGGTTAAAAAATTATAGCTAATTTACACATTTTACTCTAGGACTTGAACCAGCAACCATTTGACTCCTTGTTTCGACCTAACCACGCGATCATCAAGACATTTTTGCTATGAATAAATGAGAGAAAAAATATGTATATGAAATTTGATGAATATGTTCTTCGTTTCTGGTTGAGTCATATATTAGAGAAATTTTTATCATAAAAATTAAGTAAATCGGTGCAAACTGAATTATTTTGCCTATTTTCTTTTATTGAATCATTTATTGTTATCAAAAGTGAGGAATTATGCAGAATTTCAAGTCAAATATTTGATTAAAAGTTGATTTTAATATTCCATCTAAACAGAAAAAGAAACAACAAATTAACGGAGTAAGTTAAGCGACGGCAAAAACAATGAAACATGTTAAGAATTTTGATAAGATTGTCGACTCTTTAGAAATAAGTAGAAATAATGTAACGATAAACCTAAAACAACATTCTCTTTGAAATTTTAATAAAATGATTTTCATGAAAAAGAAAACATATAATAATCAATTGAATATGCATTATTACATTACTATTGTTACAATTATTGCACAACCGAAATACTTTTTTATCCTAATATTAGTACATGTAAAACATTCACTTGGAACATGTTGAAACAGGTGTCATGGTTGATATATTTCTACATTCTGAGCATAGGCGTAGATAGATCTACACAGACAACAATAATAAAGAATTACAGAATTACATCAAGTTTCGAATATACTATATTATCTCGTTCTGGAATATCAGAAGATTACAGCTATGTGGTAACCTTGCATTTATTAACTTAAAAGGTTAGAATCCTCTGTTAACCCAGA
Organism: Diorhabda carinulata; assembly: GCF_026250575.1. NCBI lineage: Eukaryota > Metazoa > Arthropoda > Insecta > Coleoptera > Chrysomelidae > Diorhabda > Diorhabda carinulata. The sequence goes on from NC_079470.1 coordinate 8,904,387, forward strand.
ATATTCGTTAATGTTGGTCCGACCTTCAGCTAGATGAAGAGGAAATATCGTTAGCTTCGTCATTAAACCTTGCCACCTAACATTGTTCAGTAGACTAGCGATATCCAGAGATATAGTTGGACAAACTTTATAGTCTTCCAATAGATTTTCAAGTAACATTAAGTAGCGTGATTGTCTCTGGGCTTAAATGTTACAGTGGTGAGATCTATCATAGCTTTGCTAGATAATCTTGCATCACGTCTCCACTAATCTAATCAAGTCAAAAACTTGACAAATATTTCTTGTATTATTATTTTTCTCCTTCCTATATTGTGAACAACGCTTTTTGATACTGTTTTGAAGGACGTAACAAATTACCAAGAAGGTATAAATTTCCCGTAACAACATATTGTAAGTCAACCCACTAACAACCACCCCAAACATAGAAAATACTTCAAATTTTCAATGATTAATAAAAGTTGTGTAATATCTAGTGATTGAAAATTATTTCACAAAATTTTGATAAATGTCTTCTCGTCCTTCCTGAATTCATGAGAAATATTCTGACTCCATAATTTCTGAATCTCTAAGCTTTCTTGAAAATCTACAGTAGACTTTTGGCTCCGTTACATGATATAAAGTTTCATTTGCATCTGCCTTTTTATTGTCGACGTTCTCTTCTACTTGATTTCCAGCAATAATTGCAGATTTTCATCTGCCATGTCGGTTGAAAGCTGATAAATAAACTCCTAAGTGGTTGATGTTCTAAGGAAGTGCCAAGTCCAGTCCACTCTTTAAAGTTTTCAAAGTTCCGAAATTTAGCAAGTTCAATTCGAATTGAATTTTTCCTGACAAATTGGCTAGAGTACTTTCCATAGTGATCAATATGAAGTCGACTATTTTGGAATAACAAACTTTCTCGTCGTCACTTTTTGTCACTATACATTTACGTCCAATTCCATTTTTGTATTCATATTCATGTCTTAATTCGACATTGTCCTTGCTCCAGCAATTCCCATTATCATCACAAACTTCATCACATAGATTTTTTGGGCTTATATCTGTCGCTTCTTCTTTTGCTAGAAGCTTACCATATTTGAAGATATCTATGTTTTCCACTAAAAAATTGTAGATTTCAACGTGGAATATTCACACCATAAGATTGATGGCGACTTTGATAAAGCAGATTTTTTGTGAAAGTACACGAAAAGCACGGTTTTCGAAACTTCAGTATAACCATTTATCGGCACCATTTCTTGTACTGTATTCTTGTATTGATACATGGTTTCATACCTCATCATTGAATTTTCTGGAAGAAGCCATAGAAATCGGTCAATTTGAATGATTTCTTCGATTACGAAAAATTAATCACTGAATAGGACTTCCTTCTCCATCATTTTTTTCTTTTGTTTCCTGCTTTTTTGATAAATTTGCTATTTTAAATCCATCTTTAATATGTACAGATGTGTTAATGGCTGCATCTCGTTTTTAGGACTTCTGTTTTAGCTCTGTCTTTCTTACTATTATGCAAACAAAAAGAAATTAATCTATTCAGTATATCGAATTAATGCATTTTCATCAGTCTTTGACAAGTTTGCAAAGTTCAAATTGATGCATATCGCTGAGTAGAGTAAAATCGATGTTGAAAAGTTAAAGGTACATATAGATGAAATTAATAAACGCGTGTACTTCACAGGATGTAAGTATATTTACTAGTTGCAAACTTTATTGCTAGCTCTCGCTATCGCTCAAGCACGTCTAATAACTCACATTCCTTTTAGTGTGAATAACTACTATTTAGATAACAAACTTTTTCCATATCAACCATTACCATAATCCTATATGCAGTTGCTTCATATTTATTATCTACTTAAGTTTGTTTCGGAAATGGTTGAAAGATATTTTCAGCATCCTCTTTGATATTTCATGCCCAAGTGCCGTTTTCTTTTCGTACAATAGGAATATTTAGCATTGGCCTATTCATCCCTTTGGCTGCGCTTCAAAGAAAGTAATCACCGCATTCATCGTCTGTTAGTTCCACTCAGATATTTGTTGACATACCCATTTTTAATCTTAATAATTTCTCTTTTTAGTTTTTATATAAGTCTATTCAACTTAGTTTTTGCAGTTCGTGTCTTACTTTCGTAGCATAAAAGTTTTAACCATTTTCTAATTTTATTAATATTTTAGAAACGCGATCACAATTAACCTTGAATAACTTATATCCCTAATACATTTTCGCAAATCCAATTTTCATAACCGCAATAAAGTAATGACAATCTAGCGGGATACCCGCTTTTAATATTTTATCACCATCATCCATCAATGCATCAATCTTCTTTCAGCGATTACGTAATCTATATCATTAATGTCGAGAAAATAATTTTATGAATATTTTAAACAGACAAGAGACTTTACTCTATAAACTATTAATCTCTTTATGGAAAACAACATGAAATGTACTTATAATGAGAATAATATTTATGAAATTACACAAATGTATTCGTCAGAATTTTATACAATAATTCACAGTACTGAAGATATATTAAGGTCATGTCAATATCCAATCCAATTGACCATAGTTTCAGTTGTTTGGAATTTTTTTTAATCATTATTATTTTTTTCTGTTATTATATATATAATATAGAACTATTTCCATTTTTGAGGTTGAGTGTCATTTCTGTGGTTACATACTATTCAATTTAGATCTTATTCTTGAGTTTCAGTTCTCACTCTGTTCTTTAAAAGGAAGCAAAAGCCCCGTGCAGCAAAAGTTGTACGATATAAAGAATCAGTTCACGCAAATTTGAGAAGACAACAGCAAGCAGAGCGACAAAGTAGTTTGAGATCAGCTAAAACTCCTCTTTAGGTACGAGTTCGTTCAGAAAGATAAGCTATGGTGCAGGCAGCTAGAAGAGCGATAGAAACGCCAGAAATGCAGATCATGCGCCGTCGAAATTTCATTTCTAAAGAATGGTTAGTACTGAATGGTACTAGGTTTCCTTCAATGTAATATCATTTTCATCCTTTGATTGTTATTTGTTCATTGAATAAAAAATGTCACTATTGCGATGCTTTCAAATGGAAAGATGAAACTGTTAGAATGTGCTGTTCCAGTGGTAGAGTTTCACTTCCATTACTTGGTGACCAGAAGAGCCTTTAAAAACTCTATTGTTAAGTTTTACAGATGAGTCAAAGTAATTTTTAAGCAAAATAAATTAGAATTCTTACTTTCAATCATATTGATTCATTTCTATTGTAATGACCTTTTTTCCTTATTTAATGGCTTCAATGCGAGGTCTGGCTATTAAATAACGAGACTGTAAACCTAGAGGGTGCCCTAGACGAGTGGCGTAAAAAACAAGTAGTGCGTTGAGTATCTAGTTATCTTGTCTATGCACGTCCCAAAACACGTTTCCGTTACTAATATAGTATTTGTGCAGTAGCGGTTTGAAACGAACGTGTTTTTTTCGAGTGTCGAAAACTATGTGTAACGAAAAACATCAATCTCAAATTTCTCGTTAAATTGAAAAAAACTGAATACTATAAATTGTTTAACAGCGCCCAGGTCGCCCTGTGACTGTTTCAACTCCGGAAACAGTGACCAAAATCAACCAAATTGTGCGTGCAGATCATCGAAAGAGCATCCGGATGATTACCGAGGCTGTAAACGCCGATAAAGAAATGGTTAGAAAAATTTCACACATGACAAAAGTCTGTGCGAAGTTGATGCCAAAAAATCTGACTCCTGATCAAAAGCTCTTGCGTCAAAGGGTCTGCTCAGGTTAGAAAAAGATCTGCTTTGAAAGGGACCCGATTTGAGTCGATGAAAGCGGTAAAGCAAAAAACGTTTGTGGAAAGTTTATGGAAAGGTGTGAGGCGAGGGCTGGGTAGTATATTGGGGGAAGCATTCTAATAATATTCTAATTCTAATAAAACCCTAACCAGTCTCGTTATTTAATAGCCAGACCTCGTATTCTGTTTCGTCGTATCATGTCCAGACGCAGAATTAGCTCCAAAGATGTACGATACTAGTCGTGTTAATATATGATTTTTTCGGGTTAGGCTAATCGGAGGTAAGCTCAAAGTTGGGATCATCAGCAGATTGATTACATTCATATTCACATTTTCAATATATCATTATATACCCCGAATTTAAGGGTTACGCTAGCTTCACGAAGTAGCTTTATTCTTCTATTATCCACTATTGTTTGATTATGGAAACATTCTTTTCATATATTCGGTGCTTATTGTTTGGATATGCAACTTGATATTGCGCTTCTCCCTTGGATATTTCTTTTATTACGTTCCCAATTTAACAAAATTCTTTCAAAGAATATTAATAAAAAATGTGTTCATTGCCGGTGTATTACCTGGTCTGGGCGCTCGTTTTTTCTGAAACCAATGCTTGTGTGCTTTACTTTCTTTGCAGGTATTTTATTGCATTGGAGAAAAAGATGTATGAATGGTTACATACCCAAGGAATTAGATTCTAAGATAAGTAATTTCATCTCAATTCAGACGAATAAATACCGTATATGGACGCACATATTATAGGTCGAGTTATCTGTATTCCCTTTATGATCACTGGTTTATCGTACTTCGCCCTTCGAAGAGCCTCCTTAATATTCACTGACTTCTTATTTATCAATTGGTCCTAACTCTTTTCTAATTATTGAGATTGTAAAAGCATCCATAACTCCAATAATTTCCAAATTACTTCTATATTTCTCCTTTGAACTCCTCAGCTGAGAATTCTAATAAAATAATAATCTAAAGGTATTAACACCCAGGATGAATCCACTGAGCCCGGGTAAAACCATTCAAGCTACTGATTTTTCATATAAGTTCTAGATCTAAGAATGTCATTAAGCAGAAACAACCAATCATCAAATTTCATCTGTAGCTGTGTTGATCACTACTGAAAACAGGCCTCCTTTGGTGCACTCAATTTTTCGCCATCTTTGCTGGTGCCTATTACAGTTACTCTTAAATCTCCAATTGATGTCGTCAGTTATTACTGTCTCCTATTTTCTTAGGTCCTCATCCCAACATTAGTGGAAAACAGATAATTTTTCAAGTGATTTCTTTAGGTACGCCAGTGTACAAATAACACACTAGTCGTCACGGGAAACAGTTTCAAAAGCCGTAACATATCCGGTACATATTGTGTGAAATGACGAAAACAAAGAAAAGTTACCAAATTATCATTCATTTTTTTCAAGAATTGGATTCAGAACATAGCCATGGCCCAGCTAGTTGAACCCTGAAGAAAATGATAAAAAGTCTATTGTAATTTTCTCAATAAGTTGACCCAAATAATAAAAGAGGCTCGGGCATTGTTTGATCTGTATTACCCAATGTATTTCTACAAAAATGATACAAAAAATCAACTTAACCACAAAAATTTTATGTGAGATGTATTTTTTTAATAATATTCTCCAGTGTTGCCTGTGGTGAGAAATTTCAAAAGCTCCTAGTTTTGTCGTCAAATTTCTATTGATTTTATCGGGTTCTATATGGATGGTTCCATATGATGAAGTATTATTACTTCACATCCTTACTATACTTCATTACTTTATGTTTATTGTGTTTGAAGATAATTTGAAATGTTTCAATGATGATGTTTCACTTTTAGTTTTCAATTCTTTGCTTGATTCCGATTAAATTGTCCGGAAGAAGTTAATAGAATGTCGCGAGTATTATTAAAATTAACTTTGGTTCCAGGTATAAAAAAATATTTTTGTGCATATAAAATCTGGCTAGTAGATATAATCACGACAAGAGTGATGAATAAAATTCGTCTTAGTGGTATTCACTCATCCGTTGAGTTGATTTTTAAACTAAAATAGACTGAGACAGTTAAAAAGAAGTTTGGTAGTTACCCAACCAAACGAAACAAACAACTTTCGACAGTCAAACAAAAGAAAAGACATGCATATTTAACTCAACTTCTTGGCATGCAAAGAGGAACTTAAACTTACTGAGAGAATTTCCCGCCTATCGTTGTAGAATGCATGCAGTAAGTGACAACTTATTCCAACTTTAAGTTTATAGTCAAACTTACAGTCCGCTACTATCCTCGAAATTAATAGTAGTAGTAATAGATAATAAAACTGCAAAATTATCCTTTGAATAATATAAATATATTCTGGAGAAGTCATATCTACCAAATATAAAATTCATATTTGAATTACTTGAATCGATGTCGTTTGAAAATCAAAAATTCTGTTTTATATGAATACTATTTCCCAAAAAAAAATTTATCAAATAAATCATTGGGGTTGTTCATGAATACAATTCTTATTTAGTTTCAAAACTGCGCTAAAAATGATTGAAAAAGAGGAAAAGTTTAAAAGAAAATAGCCTACTTTCACAAACAAAAATTGCTGTATGTATTATTTATTTAAAAAAAAAAAATGTGCTCTCCTTTCTTTCTTTGTACGAAACCGTAGAATATTTCCTCCGACCGAAATCCAATTGTATGAGAAAGTTTAAGCTGTGTGTTTGAATAGAGGTTATCTAAGGCGGAAACTTTGAGAAATAACTCCAAGAGTTTCACCCGAAAAGGTCAAAGGAACTTCATTTACTCAAATAACTGACATATGCTATGAATTAGTTTTTTTGTAATTTCACACATTTCAAACAAATATTTTCATAAATATTCATTTTTGAGTTTTTGTTGCCCATTCAATGACAATAAAAAAAACCTACTAAGCCATGCCGCCTTCTCTAACATAAAATAAACTACTAGTGACAGGTATGTGATGATTTAGATGTTGTCGCTTTCATGCTGTTCATCTTCATTGTCGACCAGTTACATTTTGGTTCATAACCTTATCATTTTAAGCTTACGTTTTTCAATCAATAAATTTCAACAGTGAAATTTAGAAATATCATAGTTGACTCTCGGTATGCATTAACAAGATTGAGGTCACATTTCGTAATCACCTCGACGCCAGATTAGCTGGGACTTGTAGCCTTGCCTCACATCTTTTCGATTTTTTGGATAACATGTTTTGTAGTGGAATGAATTTGTAGTTGTGTCGACACAACACGAAGTACAACACGAGGTAGAACACAGTAGGAACATTTAAAAAATTTTCTTAGAAAAGCCATGTTACCTATTTTAATAATCTGGTCAAAATCAATCGGGACGACTGCTAATTGTGGAACGTTTATCCATGCAGCTAACGTGAACATTTGGTGGTAACCAGCCACAAATGAACCAAAGACGTGCGAAAATAAGTAAGAGTTTATGCTTTTTGTTATTTACATGAACTTCTCTTCTTTGTTAACATATCCTCTATGAGAAAATACTTTGTGTAAAATAACATTTCATTGGTAAACAGTATTTTGGAAATAATCACTGTTTGGTTACTGATAGTGAGATTTCAAGAGCCTCAATATCTCTGGGGATTACCGGAAATTAATATTGAAATGCTATTCAAAGCATTCCAGATTTCTGTTGGCTCAACCAATAATCCATTTTATGCAATTTTCCTAACTTAATGTAGATATAAGTAAACGTAAGTATAAATCTTTTTTTTAATTTTGCTCTACATAGTTCCGAATATAGGAAGGTGAGGAGTTGGCTATACCACTGGCGATCAATTCTTCATACCAAAAAGTTATGAAATTATAAAAAACTGTATTGATTATTGTCATTTCCACTACTACCACCCTTCTGTAGGAGAATACGAATAATATAATAAAAGCAAAAAAGTAGTTAGAAGTCGTGTGACTAACTAAGAAAAACACACTTTTTTTTTCAAAAATTGATTTTATTCATCAACGTAATCACCTTCAAGAGCAATTCAATCCAACGCTTCTCTATCTTCTCCGAGTGTTTGTAGAAAGATTTGTGTTTTGCCCTAAAATAGGCTTAAGTTTCAGCAATTACTTCTTCATTTGAGTTGAATTTCTGAGCAGCGAGCATTTTTAACAATATTCCATGCGCATTCTAAAATAATGAGGCCATAACCTTCCCAGCTGACTGTTGTGCCTTTGGACGCTTCGGACGTGGTTCACCGGCTGTAGTTCACTCAGAATGATCGTTTTGATTCCGAAGTGAAGTGATGTATCCATGTTTCATTCATTCTCACATATCGGCACAAAAAATCTGATTTATTACCTGTTACTATGGTCAAATTCATCTCTGAATCATGAAACCATTGTTGCTTTTGATCGACTGTGAATAAACGCTTTCTCATGGTCAAATTTCATGCATAATTGTGAAAACAATGCCTTCGAATCTTTTCACGGCCTCAGTTATCTCACATCATTTCAATTAACGATTAGATATAAAAAATTTGTGCATTTTTTTGATGTTTTTTGGACTGACCACCTCAAGTTGATGATCAGAACGTTCACCATCATCGATGTCTGTACGACCACGACAAATTCAGCAAACTAATAACAGATAGTTTTTTTCGATAGATCAGAATTTGGATAACATGTTTGAAGCCATTTGCTGAGCTTGTACAGTATTCTTTTTCAAAAAGAAGCAATGATAAATTAACACACGAGATTGTTTTGCATCCACTATTTTGAAAAGAACAAAAGTAGCTTCACTTAAACGGCTGTCATTTTACTGAATTATCGAAATGTCATGAAATTTTACACATAATCTTTTGAAGGTTGGGACTTCCCAAACGTCATATGGATTTGACAATAGCATCGCCATCTGTGGGTCAGTCACATGATTTATTGAGTTATGTAATATAACAACAGCTGAAGCATTTCAACAGATTTACGCACATCAATTGTATTATGTCTTACCAAATATTTGTATAATTGTTTAAATTCACTTCACTTCCATACTACATTTTATTCTAGATAGTGCGTACATATATATGTACATTTATAAGTCGACAAACTTAACAAAGAGCTTGAAAAAAGCGGAGCTAATTTTGGAAGGCCTTTATCCACAGGCAGATCGACATTTTTCTCCTCGCAAATTAATTTTAGGAATTTTAAAAAAGTTTCTAAATAAAAAGAGAACTTTAATACTCTGTATTCAGAACATCAACAACTCTCTTTCATTACTGTAGATTTCAAACGGATCTGAGCGAGACCGAGAAACACATTTTCTGAGATTAATGATTTGTTTACTGCTTGTCTAGGACTTCCACTTGAGGATATTTATCCTTATATACGTCTTTACGTTCAAAGGAATAAATAATTTCATAAATAAATTTATATGAAAAGAGCACTTTGAGATGAATAGGCTTATACATTTTCCCTCTGATCAAGAAACTGTTCCCACTAAAAATGCATTTTTATTGCGGAAAAACCTCTTTCCTCTTATTTCCTCCTCGAGAATTTTCTTATTTTTATGAGGATTTTCTTTGAGAATAACGTGAGTGATGCTTCGACAAGATTCGATTACGAATATTCGAATGATTTTAAACGTGTTCTCTCAATATTCTGTTTAAAACTATACTAGAGTTATGTGGAGATTGAAACTTCATGATTCTAGAACAACGTTAGAAAATTATAAAAAAATTGAATTTGTAGGTCCCACTACACTGCTATAATATTCTAGATACTCATATCATAACCTAATAAAAAGTTGATTGAAAATTTAAAACAACGTTCTTATGCCGTCTGAAAAGAAATTTTTTTACAAATTACAGATAATAATAATAAAAATAACTAAATAAAGATACAAATACAATAAAATTTCAATATACAGAAGGAAACCACAATGAGTAACAAAATTATAGTAATGAGTGATAATTAGTATATAATTTCATAGGCACTTTCCACTAAATATGCCCTCAAATTATCGCAGAATGCGGGAAAAGATTATATCGATTTGATTTCAATTGGCAAGTGATTGTGCATTTTTTGCATTGTAAAATATTGAGCACTTAACGAATAAGGAAGAAAGTGTCATATTTTTTAATCTTTTAATGAAATCCCTGCTCTTTAGTCCGAGTAAATATCTAACAGCCCTGCAAATAGATTCATTTTACCACTGATGTCAAGATAGCGATGTCAGTTATGAACAGAAGAAATAAAATAGGGCCTAGTACTGAACCTTGAGGCCCTCCATATTCTATTAGCTTACAAGAAGACATCGTTGTATCAACCCTTACAAGCTGACTTAAGTGAGGTATGACTTAAACCATACGAGAAGTGCTCCCATGAAGTGACAGTACAAACGTTTCTTTTCATACCGTAACTGAAATGTTTTGAAAGGACATCATTTTGGAACTCTGGTAGATATTCCAAAGACTGTGACCGAACAGCTAGGCGATAAAAGCTGGAGACTCCCGCCACTGCTACCAAGAGTAAGAAGAAACTCAATATGAGCACAAGGGGTCTCCTTTGAAGGGGATAAAGTTGTTGGGACATTAAAATGAGTCGAAAATAGATCTGTCAATTTACTTATCATGATGTGGTGTTCTTGGAAATCTTATAAGAACAACAAATAACCATATTTGTGAAACTTAACCAGTAACATTTCAATTGAATTTGAAGTTGTAAACAAATGAATGAACGGCCACTGTATTATAAGGAAAACATTTTCTACTTCCAACACAGTAAGTAGGAGTCTTTTGCATTTTTTTCTTTACGTTAACACGAGATATATGTTTAGAACTAATTCTATCTAGACACCTCCATTTCCATTAAATTCAATTAATTTCTATTCGCCTGCAAAAAAATAATTTCACAATAAACGATAATAGCATACAATGAAGCTTTTTGTCAACAATGCTGTCAGTATCTGCTGTCAATTCATATATACTCGTGTTGTTAATAAATTTAAATTTAAATTCTAGTAAACAATAATACTCAAGCAGGCGTCAATAACGAAGCTGACTGCTAACTTCTACATACAATGCGCAATAGGTCATTTCGGGATGACATTAAAACGAACCACCTTGAGGGACAAATATTGCGTTATTTACTTGCATATTTCTTACCTGATATTTTGGTTTGGATAGGAGATTCATTACTTAATAATACAGCATCATCTGTCGACAATATATATATGGTGAATTCAATTTATTGTACTAACGTCTTAAAAAGAATGAATTATTTTTTTGGTGTCATCTAATTTACGCCATTGATTTGTTTGTGCCGCTTTCTATTTTGTATTTAAACTTTTTACAACTCGTCCTGCGTAGCATTGAACAGATGTACAAAGGGGATTTTGATGTAAAATAAACGATCTGATCGTTTACGCGAACGTTAAAAAGTAATTAATTCATTAGCGTCAAGAACCATTCCAAATGTTCCAATTTCTGAGGAGAGAGTAATTGAAAAATTCTGGAAATGGCAGCGTACATTCTATAAGGCGCGTTGTCTGTATTTTCCAGCATTTCGAGGATGGTTAACAGGACTGGATTAAGAATTGTAGGTTACACAGATAAATGTGTTGGATAATAATGAATGAATTGAATACATATGCTCAAGGGAAACTATTACCTAGACATTGTGTACATTTTTGGTCTAGTTATAAGTGCAGTTGCCTCAGAAACAGAATTAAAAGATTGATATAATTATGCGAGGTACTGGTAAAATATAGAAACATGAAAGTTCATAATTTAATAACCAACCAGACCGACAACATATATCGAATTAGATTTTCCTGTGGAACGGGGAAGTGTTCGACTTCCTAGTAGTAGACCCGCAACTGAAGAAGAATTTTATCTAAGCTGGTCTTATGTAATCTTCTTTTTGAATGCTAGTCTTGAAGTCTACTAGAGTTTCAAACATTTTTACTTGAATATATCGAGCTTTTAGTTCTCCATAAAAGGTACCTTCAGGCTGAAGAATAATCCGAAATCACAACTGTCTACTGTGCTGTGTGTGACGATACATTATAGTGATGCAGCATTTTGTGTGCGTAACTTTCTTGACTAACCGTCCTGTTTACCACTAAGTGGTAAACAGAACCTACCAGCACGTGTTTCATCACCAAGAGATATTTGCTCTCGTCCGCTGTAGTCGTGAAGTTCATTTCCTCATGAAGCAATTTCATCACTAGACTTTGTTCTTCACTAAAATCGTCCTTGAAATCATAGTAGATCTGTGATAGCAGTGACTGAACTGCATTCAGATCTTACTACTCAAATTTTACCAGATCTGACTCCTGCAGTTCCGTGGCATCTCAAAATGACAGATATACTGGAGTTTAATAATAGTGCAATTCAGTGGCATATCATTCCGAAGGATAGAAATAAGATTTTTTTTAATTATCTAATGTTTCTGGAATTTTATGCCCAAGGCACGGTACTAACTTTTATTGTACCACACCCCTATTCATTTTTTCGCGTTTCCTAAAATTTTAATGTTTCCTATCATTTCCATGTATGGAAAAAATTGTAATCAAAGACAAAGGTCGCGATTTTCAGCAAAACGTTAAGTTTTATCAAAAAACTACCTCAAATAAAAATTGTAGATCAGAAAATTATCAATTAGAACCATATAAATACTTTCTTTTCTACGAGCCAGTATTTCTGAGATTTAATTATTAAAAAAGTAGTGGTTTTTTAACGTGGTTTCCCCAGTAGGCCTATTTCTCGGGTCTGTTTTGATGGTTAAGCTCAAACTATTGCAAAATAGCAGAAATTAAAAAAATAAATTTAAAAAAAGTTGTGAAATTCAATCGTAGGTATCGTAACTTTGGAATTTTCCTTCTTATTGTTCTTAGGAATCAAACGGATCCTCCACTGTTTGTTATTCAATAATTAGAGCAAGACCGGACTTGACAAGATTTTTTGCAACCACATTTAGCACTGCTTTCCTTTTTGCAGTTGCAAAAAAATTATCTGCTCTTTCAATACTTGCATTAATTAATATCATCATCCCACGTGCAACAGTAACAACTTCAGTTCATCACTAAAACAATTTTTTGATATTTTTTTTACAAAACTCAAAACGATATAGGTTAGGATAAACACGTGTTTCCAATACCAATTGGCTCTCAACACTAACAGTATTTCATTTATTACAGCAGGTATATAACCCTAGCAACAAGAGACAAATGTTGTCTCTAGGTTAAAATAGCGTATAAATTAAGGGACTGGGTTTCATTTTACTTGATATTCTTATAGTTATAATTTATGTATATTTTATATTTTAAGTGTTTAAGTTACGACGATTAGAAATTTTTGAATTGTTATATCGGTGGCTCGTACAAAAAAAGTATTTTTCTACTGTTTGTCAAAAATATGTTTTTGATAAAACTCACCGTTTTGCTGATAACCGCGAAAAACTAATTTTTTTGACCTTTGACCATAAATAAAATCTTTTCTTTACACAGAAATGATGGGGAACTTTCTTGTTTTATTTTCAATTATATTTTGAACAATTTTACTACTTTTCAGCTTGGTGGGAATTAATGAAGCTTCACTCTTATTTTTTGGTATAATTTGACCGGGCTATAAATATATATAATTGAATATTTTACCAAGTTGAATGCAGAATTCTCAACTTCTACGAATTTATTATTTAGACAAAATAAAAAAGTGAATGGTAACCATGCAACTGGTCAATAAAAATCGAGTCTTGAAACGACTATGTGGAATGTTGAAATACAAACTCTCGGAAAACATTTCTACCACGAAATGTTTCTATAGCTACCGACTCTGGTTGCATTGAAATAATTTAAAGAACGCTCTGAAATGAGAAATAATTAAACGAGAAAAAGTTGAACGACGTTAAATTAATGATTCGGTACGAAAAGTAAAACGATTAGGTCACTAGAATGAATTATACAATTGTATAAGTTCTGAAAAATATTTGTTACCGTGGATTAAGTTCAATTTAATTTGGATTGGAGTTTGCAAGCGAATTTGCTTTTGAGGTTCAACATGTTTACAAATACGAGTATGTAATTGATGATTTGGAAATTTCTCTGACGCCCAAGAAACACTAGGATTCGTTTTAATTAATGGGAAAGTCGTAAAAATTGATTATAAAAGAATATGGAATCAAATACGATCTAACAGATTCAACGGTTTAAAAATAGTTTTATATACGAGTGGGTTTGTTATTTGGAACGCCTCATTTTTCTCGGGCTTGTTTGATTTTTATGAATTTTCGTGTACAAGGGTCTTGTGATACGGCCGGTATTATCGTGGTATTTACATTGTTTCTTTTTCTGGAAAAATAATGAACTTTGTTTCTTCAAAAGGATCATCCTCTATATTTTTTATGTTAAAATAATAAATTATTATTGTTGAAATTTGTTGAAAGTCACAATGGATCGTTTATCTGAAAAAAAAAACAAATTGATATTTTAATGATAGTAGGATGAGGAGATGGGCATAGAAGTTAACAAAAAACGTATAATATCTTTAATAATTTATATCCTAACCGGAATCCTATAAAAAAATCTACTGTCAGCAAATTAGTAAAAAAGTTTAACGAAACTGGCAACTAGACAAATATCCAGGGAGCTTGATATTTCACAAACATCCGCAATGAAAATTTTACGTGATAATAAATTCCATCCATACAAAATAACATTGGTTCAATAGTTGTCAAATGACGTGCAAACTCTCATTCCAATTTTATGAACTTCATTCAATATAGAAAACGATTCAACACAAAGACCTCCATCGTAGCTCGAATATAATAAAATAAACGAAAAATTGAATTACTCAGTAATATTACCACTTCATACAATTTTCCAAACATCATCATCAGAAGTATCTAATTTGTTTTTTAATTATAATATAATCATTGTTCAAAATTCTGTGTTTAGTTGTATCCATCATTGCTACATTCGATATTTATTGAACAAAACTTTTTTATGATAAAATAATAATGCTAAGTACCATATTCAAATAATTTACTACTCTTCAGTCACCGTTCTTCTCATATTCGATTTTTCCTTTTTTGAACGTAATATATAGCATTCCTTCATACTAATGAAGTGACTACATCTATTGGTTTGTAGCAATTGCTCCAGGTGTGCAAGTTCAAATGTTACATTGTGTGGCGCCGCTTAAGCAACCACCATTGGGGTTCAGATAGTAAATCATTGTACAAAGCTCTCATCAGATCTCGAATAAATTATGGATCCATTGTTTACGCATCTGCCAGCAAATCCGTACTGAGAACATTAGACGCTGTACACAATTCAGAAATAAGATTATCCCTAAGAGCCTATAGAACGTGCCCAGTTGAAAGCCTGCACAGCGAATCCGGTCAACCTTCTCTATCCTTGAGAAGACAATACCTCAGCCTGTCTTACGTTGTGAACATTATATCGAACGAAAATAATCCTGTATATCAAAACTTTCACGCTCATCGATTCCAAACCATATATCAGAACAAACTACGAACTCCGGCACCTTTCTATCAAAAAATCAATAGATACAAACATGAACTAAAAATTACCTTTCCACAAGTGTACCCTATAAATAAATCTAATATACCACCTTGGTTGATCTACATTCCTCAAATTGATACAAATTTTAGCGAAGTCGAAACTCCTTCTTAAATCAAACTCAATAACTTTATACAAATATTATCCGATTATCAAGGCATTTTCTCCTGCATATTTCTTATTCTGGGGTTCACTTTTGGTAATTAAATAACTATGGGTAAACTGTGGCCTATTCGTAACCTAGTTAATTCAACTCGGAGTGATCTTTTGCTGAATAACTGCGACCGATTCCACATCGCGTAGTTTCGATTTCGATGTTTATCACTTGTTTCGCCACAGATTCTCCACTTTTGATTTAAGTAGTGATTTTATATTATTTTAAACTACCGTTTGCATTTCACACGCGGTTTCAACAATCACTGCTTGTCGAGCATTGTAGTCAACTTTTTCATTTCCTCGTAGGCCAGTATGAAAAGGAGCCCCAAGTATTTCCACACAATTATTTGTTGTAACTGTGATAATTGAACTTAAATTTGGAGTACTATTGGGTGTATGGGATAAAATTGACTGATTATATGGATTGAGTTAAGAGAGTTTGTGATTATGTGGGATCTGAATTTGCCAAATTTTACGCTTTCTTAAAACTCGTATTAGGAATTTTGTTTAATATTATGCGTTAACCACTTTTAAAATAATGCTGCGGTAATATCTTCATGATAACAGCACAGAATTGAGGAATATTATTAACAGATATAAGTAATGTATTCAAAAACCATCTTCACTGCTAATTTAACGAAAAATTATTCGTTTTCTTCTTGGGCAAGATCTATTTGAGACACAGTCCCTCAGAACCCAGCCATTTATGAATACGTCATGTGTATCAAACCCGGTTTCGTCCAAATAGACGAAATTCTATTTCAATTTTGATATGTCTCAATAGTTGGCTTTATAAAAGTGATAATCTATTCGACGAATATTTGGTCGCGTCATCGTTTTCGATTAACTTTCCTTCAATAACATCCCCCAATTGTACACCGCTAGAAATAGTGGAATATGAAATTGAAATTAATTGTTCAGTTTTGACATTTTCTCATTCAGCAGTTAGATGTTTTATTTACTGCAAATAATGGAGCTGCTTCTTTGAAATAATCAGTCGAATATTTTGATCTAAACCCGCTCAACAGCATGTATTTGTGACATTTTGATTGCTTGCCGAGGTTAAAAATTGATAAAATCCTCTATTCTATTCTTTGAAGAACGCCCCGGTGTATCAAATTTGCGGTCGTCATTTTTTGATACTTTTCAATCTTTCAATTAACAATAGATGAAGTATAATGGTCAAATTGCGCTAGATTATTACTTTATAAAACGTGATTTCCGGAAACACATGAAATGAGCTGTTCCTATTCAATATCAAATACGATTTACTTAATAGTATATTTGTGTGCCGTTTGTAGTTAATAACAATTTCTAACTATAGTTTATAATCAGTTGACTAAATACTTACCAGAGTCAGTGCAAACCATGTTCAAAATCAATTAATGTTTGAAATTAGCTGAATTTATCTATTGAATCGACAAAGTTTAGACCGCCAAAGTAAATCTCTTAGAGATCTGCTAAGACCATATGGGACTATCGAAAGTTGAGGCTAGAGAACGATCTCGCTTTAATCCCAAAATCCAATTTATTGCTATTCTGTTGCAATAACAAAGCCGAAACTGGTCTCAAATCCGCTAAGATTATATTGAATCAAAATATGTACCTATTTGTATAAATCTATTATATAGAAAGTAAATTTCTTCCATTTCATAGTTTGTGAGGGAGAATTTTTGAGGAAAATATAAAAATAGAGAACCAACAAAAAATTGCGAGTACAACTTTTTAATTACATGTAATTTCAAGCAAGTGGCAAACAGAGAGAAGTGAGTGAAATTCAATATGTAAATTCTATTGTTTTAAAAAAAATGAAAATATGCTAAAAAGATGTTGAAGATTCAAAATTATTTACGTCATTAATACGATCAGTATATCTTTTTGTCGACCTCTAAGTATAACGAAAGAGGTACCTCTGGTAACAACTGGTATTTGCTGTTGTCGAATTTATTAATCACGAAATTCGAAAGGTTTCACTGTTATGTGAATATTGTTGTTTATAATAGTGATAGCGATATCCTCAGGAGTTGACTCTTAGGCCCACACCAAACGAATCCGAATCAATCTGGATCACCCCGAATCAAGTTGAATCTGATTCGACATCTCCACTCTTTCACACCAGCTGAATCGACCAGAATCTTTAAAAATCCTTTCATCTTCTTTTTGTTTTCCTTCTTTTAGTTGTTTTTGAGCTATCATTATGGACGCAGTTGTTTTAAATGCAATAGTGTTTCGTAGGAGGCAACTGCGGAAACAGAAAACAAGAAAAGTGTGGATACATCACATAAATAGGAAATAATAACTCCACGTCCATCTCGTATGGTTGTTGATTCAAGACTGACCGGACGAGGAATCTGACAGGTTGAATCAAGTGCGACCTCAAATCAAACCTGATTGAACCAGATTCGTCCGGTCTGAAGGCGGGAGAAGAGTCCCTTCACATTTAAACGGAGCGCTCGAAGCCGAATCTTGGTCAATCAGATTCAACTTGATTCGGAGTGATTCTGATTGATTCAGATTCGTTTGGTGTGAAAGGGCCCTTAAAGATCTCATATACGGTCAAATTATTTTTAAAATCTTCATCAAGGAAATTGTTTGTCAAATTTTCTAAAAGTGTGCTTGCTTTTTCGACCCATTTGTCAAACAATTAAACTGTTTGATGGACATTCTGATCGGTGTATTTGACAAACTTGCTTGATAGTGTGCAACAATAATTTAAAACCTCAGTTATCATTATGGAATCACGGACAATACAACTGCGAAGATTGTGAATAAGAAAACTGAAAAAAAGAATTTATTTTGCTATATATCTTCGTTTATACCATGCAGCGCATATTAAAATCGAAGAAGTACAATTGTCTCACTGCAACACCTCTAAAGAAAAAGTTGAATAACTTAATATTCAAGCATGAAAATTATGAAGTTATAAAAGATTATTGCTGGATCTGGTACTGGATGAACTGTATGTACCTTCATTATGATGTTAAGTACAATGAGTTAAATTTCTGTTGAGTTGAAGTACAAGTAGAGAAAGAATGTTAATGAATTTTGTTTCATGGTCTATACGCAGGTAGTTCGCGTAGTTATTTGGTTCTGTGTACACTATTTCTTGCAGTGAATAGATATAGTAACACATGAATTATAAATATATTGAACTTACAGCTTTTTTGAGAAATATGCATTTCGATGTAATCATGTATCTTATTTTAATAAATCCTTTTTTTATTTTTCATCAAGTGCGATGGTGGTGTAATGGTCAGCATAGTTGCCTTCCAAGCAGTTGATCCGGGTTCGATTCCCGGCCATCGCAACTTTTTTTATTTTTTTACAAAATTAATTATTTATTAGTAATCGTTTTATGAATAAATGGCGTGTACAATCAAACTCACCTAATAAATTCTTTTACGTTTTATCTCATTTTTGTTTGTTTGATGTGCATAAAATAATTCTTATCGATTTACTTAGCATAATATATCGCTTGTACTTTTAACTAATTAAGTTTTTCGAATCATTCTCTATTTTCTTCCCATAATTAGTCTATTTCTACTCCTCGCAATCTTCCTGGACTGGCCTCTAACTGTTTCTACTTTATTATCTTTTCCTTCACCATTACACGAAGTTACTTCATATTTTCCATCTTTCCACTAGTTAGATTGATGTATATCCGCCTTGTTTCAATTCTCCACTGTTTGATTCTCCACCTATGTACTGGTTTTCTCGATTCTATCAAAAAATTGGTCTCCATCTCTCTTCCAAAATTCTTATTATGTTAATTAAAAAATAATGAACATCTATATATACTTTTATTCTTGTTAGTTTTAGTGAAATTTTTTTTTCTCTATTTCCACTTTCTTGTATCTAATTTTCTATTGTTATTTCTTTAGCGCCCACTTTACGTTTTCTTGCTCAATTCTCATGTCTTCCATTCATTTCTTTGTCGTCTTCTGCTGTGATTTCATCTTTATTATTATAATCAATAGCTGCTCTAACTTTTTGTTCCTCAATTTTTGGAGATTTTACTAATTTCCAAATTTTTTATTTTATCATTTTAGTTATGTTAAAACCTACTCCTCCTCCTCCTCCACTCTAATCCTAATCTCCCGTATGTTTAAGAAATGAAGGTGATTTGTTTTTTTTTTTAATTTTTCCCTTCACCTGATTCCTATTTTTATTTGATTTTAATGATATTATTTCTTATTCATTACTTACAGAATAATTCTGATTTTGCAGCCTATTTTCGACATCACCCTTGTGGTTGTTATTATAGATTATTTTTCGTACTCACATTGTAAAAAAATTTGAATGTTTCCATTACTAATTGATATTGGCATCTACAAAATTTTACTTGCAAATTAGTCGCCAAATTAAGTAATTAACTCAGAAAATTGTGAATAATTAATTCTGACATGCCGAGGAGGGGTTGCAAAGAAACCCGAAATTTCAAATTTAGATCTTAAATGACTATGGACGGACTAAACAAAGCGCGATAAAGTTCCTTCGGGGGTTGTGAAACTTTCGGAAGTTTATAATATACAATTTGAAATAATAACGACTTTAATTTTAATTAAAATTTTTTAATAGATGTTCGGAGGCACAGGATTAACTTTTAATTCAACGCCTCTACATTTCATAAAAATCGTAACTTTGTTTGCACTAAAGCTTCGTACAATGTCAAATGAGAGTGAGTGAACCACCCTTATTTCTGATTAGTTAAATTATGAAGTTTTCTAAAGCCTGGATTAAAAATTACAAAACAACGAAGCTATTCGTGACATTACGTTCTTGTAAATAGGCTAACGTGGAATTTGTAACATAATTGATTTCTCTTCATCTTCTCCTACGTTTATTTGTATTTCAATTTATTTCCATTTCTATACAAATTATAGTTAATTTGCATTCCATATTTTCAATTATTAATATATATATATTCTGGGGACGTTTCTAATAATATCAGATTTTCAAATGTTATCTCGATATTTTCAATAGCCCTAAGTCATGTCCTTATGCTTTCAATTATTTATCTCCAACAATATCGAATTGGACGAGCATCGTTAACGTTGCCGACGCCTGGTATTAGCCATCGGCTCGTTGGCGTCTCATCGGTGGCTAATAAGCCGTATTGCCTTCGAATTTTGACGCTATTAAAAACCTTATGCCGTTGGATGTAGCTGGTAGCCTTCAGCTTGCCGCATTTAAATGTCCCTGTTGACTTGCCAACGCCACAGCACAGGAAGGGATTTAGTTCGATACTCAAAATGAGTAAACAAAAATTGTTATTGGCTTCCAATGTGCTCTAATAGTTTTTTTAGAGATTATGGTTATTATGATATGAAAGGAAACTTCATTAATCATTTATTATATACGAGGGTTGCTACTTAAGTTTTGAGATATTGCAACACTGATGCGAATATGTCAAATCTGTCATAACAATCATAAATTTGACATTTTCAATGGTGAACGTACTCAGAACGTGATGTTATACGAGTACTATTTGAGTACTTCACAGATACTTAGTCATCTTGGTCAAAAAAATATAAATCATTTCGTGCAATATTTTCTATGACTTTCGATGTGAATTTAACAGCAGTATGCCGATCAACTCGCTTCGCTTTCTGTTGATGAAGCTCCAACTCGAGCCGCCGTGCTTTCCTAATTCATCCTAATCGTAGTCGCACTTCGCTACAGCAGGATTTCCAGGGATGTCCAGAAAACATCGATGCTGTGCGTAAACTGATATTGCAAGATTGTCATGCGATACCTCATAATTAGACAATCGCGCAAATCGTCGATTTGTATAAAAAAAATTATGAATAAATTCAATTGCGGTGCTTCGAAAGACGTCTATAAGATCATAACAGGCGGCGATTCATGGATCTATACATATGAACCCAAAACTAAACAAAATCGACTGTTAAAATATTTCAAGAGGAGTCAAATCCAATAAATATTGTCGCCACCGTTCCATTAGAGTAACGTAGAACGGTCAGGGAAATTAATCGCAGAAGACGAATCATTCTCCATCAGGACAATGCGAGCTCTCGTACGTCAATAAGTCAACGTTTAAATATACACTGGAAGAAGCGGTTGATGTGTTCAAATCAGATGTTCTGGAGGTACTTCAATCAATCAATCAATAGAGCCCTATCCAATTATAAATATTTATTTACATTTGTTTATCTCAAAACTTGAGTAGCAACCCTCGTATGTAGGTATTAACGTTTCTCGTCAATTTTCTCGACGTAAAATTCAGTGAAATTGAAATTAAATCTTTCTAATTATGCGAACGATTTATCTCTTAAAGAAAATACTCACATTTAATTAATCAAGCTGAATTGAATGAATTGCGATTATCAAGAACTTAATAGGAACTAGAATTTTGATTTTTTCAACAATGAATCTAAACTATAATTAAACAGAATAACGCAAAAACAGTAAGCAGTAAATAGAGCAATGAATCAATATGTGCGTTAATGAAATTAATGTATAAGTATGATGAACATCAGAGGAATATGTACAGCGACTATAAAGTCATGGGTTTGTTATTGGGTTTACAAAGTGTAATTACTAAATACTCTTGTTTCTTAGAGATATTTCATCTCTGCAGCTTGCTGTGCACCTTAATTAATGAGAGTCTGTATTTTAAGCCTCTCAGCAATCTCTTTGTCCAAGGCATTTAAATACGCTCCTCGTTTTCATCTTCTATTTCTAAGTTTATTGTTTGTTATTTACCAGATTTATATGAGTTCTATTAGATATATTATTAATTTACACAATACGGTCCATATGTATGGAATAAATTCAATTTTAGCGTTATTATGTACTATTCGAGAAAAACCTGAAAGAAGTCGATTTTTATTCTTGAATTAACAATTTACAATATGAAAATAGCATTCCCCCCAGCATTTTGTTAATTTCTTTCGTTATCATAACTTTTAAATCAGTAATATTGTATTGTCTATTAAAGTATACTTCAGAAATAGTCAGGTATTTTCGTATATGTTCTGCTAAACATCAGGAAAAAATCTTTGAAGATCCTAAAATAATAGTCAAAAAGGTATTTAAAGTTACTAAAAGATGTCAGTATGATATTTGGATTAAATTTTATAACGGCTCATTAGTCCAAAACTCAAATAATAGACTTTTTAATTATAATTTGTTGTGTTGGTAAAACAAGAACTCAAAAAAAGGGTGACATTTTCAATAATAAATACCCTGGTCAACACGTTTCGCAGTCTGCAGTTAGTAAAATTGGAAAAAAAATTCCGTAATACTGGGTGTGTAAAAAATATTGAAAAACCAGGTAGAATTGTTCAATTTAATGATGAAAAAAAGTTAGATGTACTCCTAGATATAGAGGAAAATCCGCATAAAACAACTGGAGAATATGCCGCCGACAATGATGTAAGTAAATCATCTTTTTTGAGAGTTTTACATAAAGAAAAATACCACCCCTAACCTAACCAAAGTTCGATTGGTTCAGGAGTTAAATAATGATGATCCTGATGGCGGCAAGAGCTCTGTGAATTGATGTGACAGAATGAACGCAGATTTACGATTCATAAGCAAAATAGTTTTTCCTGATAAAGTTTCATTTAAACGGAATGGTCAACAAATAGAACTGTAGATACTGTAGCAGAGAAAAAGCCTCACTGGATGTGTGAGGTTTCACACACAATATCCAAAAAAAGTGAATGTTTGTGCTGGTATCATTAACAATAAAACTATTGGCCCTAATTTTTCTGAGGGCACAGTAAATGGTGAAGTTAAACTAGATTTTTTGATTCACTTCCTAATCATCCAAATGAAATATATCGATCTATTTACTACCAACAAGACGGAGCTCCACTACACTTTCCACGTACAGTTAGAGATTATTTAAAAAAAGTTTTTCCCAATAGGTGGATTGGAAGACGTGGAACGATCGAATAGCCGGTTAGATCCCCCTATTTGACTCCTCTCGATTACTTCTTAAGAAGTTATTTAAAATCCAAAGTATATTTTTATAGACCAAACAATATTAATGATTTGAAAGTTAGGATAACTGGGATAATCAAAAAAACCCTTGAGTTCATACAAAATCGCCCCTGTTATTGTGGTGAAGTGAATGATTATTAACTTCATTCTACGTAAAGTTTTGTGACAGAAAAATCATTAAAATTGTACATCTTAAAAATTAATTTTCTGTTATTATTGCATCAAATTTGAAAAATTTCATATTGCTAAACAGATGATTGAGCTCCTTTTTTTTATTTCAAATTGTAGAAGGGGTGCCTATAATTCAGAGGGAGTACTGGAAGGGAATAATATTTTCTTACTATACATTGTCAATTTAAAAATAAAAATTGACATATTATATAATAAAGCTAAAATTGAATTTACTCCATACATATAGACCGCATTCATTCTTAAAAAAATTTATTGGTAAATTAATCCTTTGACCCTGGATACATCACTGGTGAATTTTTCTAAATTCCTTCCTGAACGATAGCAATAGAAAGCACATGTTCACACTCTGACTGGCAGAAGAAGAACCGGCGAGAGTATTTCTATAGCGAAAACGTGATGCGCTTATCAAATCTTCTTGTTCCATGACTTTACCAGATAAGCATGTCTCGTAGGATACGTTGTCGATACTCTCCTTCATCCTGATAACTACCAATAGGACTATATCCTATATCCTCGCACAATTGTGTCCGAAACACAATGCCAAAAACTTCTGATTCAGAATGGCTTTCGATTGTAATAAATAGAAAGCCGAAGTAGCCGTTTGTAAATGCGTTATCAGTTTATTTCAAACGTTTGTATCTTATCTAATAGAATTTGTTTATTATCAACACTATTCCTGATCATCTATTAGATGTTTTCTGAATGATCGCCGAAAGAAAGTATCATAATACTATACTTTCTTGAAAATAAGAAACCTCAGCCGCTTATCGATTTTTTAGAAAATATAAAGAGAAAAGTTTTATAATCACAAGCTTTCCCAACTTCTTTGAAATGTTCTGTTGCGAAAATATACATTCAGTAATAAAGATATACTCCAAAATGATATATCGAAATTCGTCGACGAGTTTTTTGAACCCATTTTCGAAAGTTGACTAAAACGGCTGAATGTAAGTGATAATTTTAGTGTGAGATAAGGCAACTGAAGCTGTATCAAGGTTATGTTTTGTTAGAATTTATACCAAAAATTCATCTTTGGTGGTACTAAACAAAAGATTTTTATTGTTGAAATTTCTTTGGCGCATTAGGTTACTCCAATACATACTTACTGTATTAACATTTTCTTCTGGCTACAGTTTCAACTTAATCAATAACGAAAAAATATAAATTTTTCGTTCGTCTTATGAATGTGTCATTGAACAGTAAAGCATTTCGTACCTAGAAGATAAGAATTTTAATTTCAGTGGCTGTATTCAAATCTACTTTAGCGACATTAAAATTTAGAATAGAAGTCGAGTTCATCCATAACTATGTTACGATAAAAGTAATAAATTGGGTGATTATAAAAATTACCGGTGATTATACATACATTATACATCACCCCCGAATTTGGTAAATATGATAAATTATTTCATATTTATCAAATTTACCGGTTAGTTTTAAAAAATCCTCAGCTCATAATGGGGAATATGATAAAAGTCCCTAACTTCACGAACATTCGTTCAGTTTGCGCAACTATTTGGTAACATTCACATTATTTCAAAAGTATTTCTAATTTCGTTGTGTGTAGACATTTTTCCGCTAGCCTCTCGTAAAAATAAAACATTGAATAATGGCTACTAAGGAAGCACACAGTGATTAGGTTAGGTTAGGTTAGGTTAGGTTATGTTAGGTTAGGTTAGGATAAGTTAGGTTAGGTTAGATTAGGTTAGGTTAGGTGTTAACTACTCAAAAAAACTTTACCCTATTCTAATGGCCTAATAAGCAGGGTTCGTTAATTTAAATCAGATATTAAATCTGATCAGTGTTGAAAATTATGTTAAACTTACAAAAGGCGTAGCTTCTATCAAGAAACGTTCTTCAATTATAATTGATGATGCTGTTTAAGATCTGTATCACTTTTACATATATAAAGTAATGAATAACCATATATTTGGAGACTTGGTAAAAAAATCTAATTCAATTAAAAAAATCTGATTCAAATCAAAAAATCACGAACCCTGCTAATAATATTTATTAGATTTCCCATTACGAATTGAGGATTTTATAAACTAACTGGTAAATTTGATGAAATAATTTATCATATTTACCAAATTCAGTGGTGATTATATACGAGCAGTGGTAATTTTATATAATCATCGATTTATTATTTTTACTGTAACACCTAAACTAAAAAAAGAAGGATCTCAACAACGACATTATTTAGTTCAGTGCTGAAACTTTTTATTAAAATTAAAGCGATGAGACTTGGAAACAAGATTTCAATGTCAGAAAAACAACGTGGGTTCAAACCAAACAGAACAGATCTACGGTGGATGCAAAGTTTATTGTCGATGTTGATTACAGAACGGGAAATCGATCATAAAAAATGTTGTATTCTGTTGGTAAAGAAATACTAAAGACAGCTAAAGATGACTGTCAGCGCTCACCATATAGGATGAAGGCGACGGCAGCATCTCAACTGAGAAGACTCAATCAATTGTCATAGCCAAAAATCAGATCTACTTTAGTAAACTAGCTGTAAAAATGATTTAATAGAGAAAACATGAATCAGGCGATAAAAACATCAAGGTTCAACGAACATTGGAGAGAAATATTAAAAAAAAAGAAAATCATGAGTAATAAAGCAGAAAGAGAATCAGACATGCATCAGACCTATTCTCAGAAAGAATAATGAAAACCTTAAGAAAAATTAAAGGAATAAGCATCAGATATAGAACAGAAGTCAGGATATTAGAACGAAGTTGGACAAATCATATGAAAAAATGTCCAGATGGGCAAAACCCAAAAAAACAAACACGCGGAGATCACTAGGCATTAAAAATATAGTGAGTGAGTTAAAACTCGGCGTCTCAAACAGAGCTGAAGGGGAGACCAAAAATTCAAAAGACATGGTCCTATATATAAAAAAGAAGGAGACAATTCGCTCTCTTATTAATGTTCTGTATTCCTTACAAGTTGTTGATGAATGTACAGAAGGCCTACTGGTACTTAAAATTTGTTTTGCATCGCACATGATATACGATCTTACAGCTTCTTCAGCGATGCGGCGCTCGCTACTCCCAGGTGGTTTTTTATTTGTGGTATAATATGACGCCACTAATTTGGACTAATAACGATACCGCGCCGCGTTTCACCTGTGATGTTCACATACTGATCACGCACTAATCATTATTTAGGTTTACTATATTTCTTCGATAAATAGACTTTAATATGAAATAGTTTTCAAATGAACTAAAGCTTATAAAATCTAAATAGCAGATAGAGTTAGATTGGTGAATATATTTTGTCAAATTCTGTTTAAATTCCCGGTACTTTGCCTATAATACTTCTTTCCAAATTGAACCAGTTATCTAGTGCCATTTGAATCCTTCGAATTTTTTAAAACAATTTATAATCACAATTAAAGAAACAGGATACGAACTACAATTTTTGGAGGTAACTTCTTCCCATTAAAAAAAATCTAAGAATGTAATATAATTTTTTTACGACTTTCTACATGGTAAAATGAGATTTGTCGACAAAGAACTACTAAATTAATTCGTTTTCGTGTCATAAATTTTCTGCTCCGATAAATTCAAAAAGTTTATCTCCGAGCTTGCAGGTGGCCGTGTAACAAACAGAGCTCGAGAGGTGAGTTTATTGCCGCCTCCTTTCGCCCCTCATTTCTATCGCTCTGGTGTGTTACCTTATAAAATTCAACGGTAGGGTAGTAATTAACGTTGTGTCCGATGCAGAACAATTCCATTCATTAATTTCTCCAGCCTTGCATCTTCTTTTGTTCTTGAAGTATATTAAGAGAGTCGAGTATCATTTTTATTGAACCATGAATTTCAATATAATCTTCAATTGCAGGGGATAGACTGAAATACTTCAGAATGTACGCCAACAAATAAATCAACACCAGAACAGGGATGCCGTTTGTCATCTTCCCTGTTTCAAATATTAGTATATTGCTAATGAATTTTGCTTAGGCCAAGAAACCGATTATTGACAACATATTTTATTGGAAAGCCTGCTCCAAGTGATAGAAATCAATAAGACACATAAAGATCTTGGTACTTAACTAATTGATATAACAAATCTACTGGCACAAGATAATAATAAATATTCTTTGAAGTGATGTAAGCTGCTATTATTTCAATTACTATCAGGTTTACAAGTTCAAAAGTCGACTAGGCATATACAGGATGTACCTTTACTCCAAAATATGCTTTTAGTATAGTTCAATTAAGCATGTAATATTCAGAGTGCTTCTCAAAGTATATTCTTTCAAAACTAAAATTGTTTTTCTGCCATCAATTTAGTTTAATTATACAAAACGATAGCCGTTATTACGAAGATGTTCAACATCAAATATGATTCTGAAACAATACCATCAGAATGCTCCTTACACTTCCTAAGAAACCGGGTACTAAGAAATGCGAAGAATACCCTACACTTAGTCGTAGGATATTCTGTCAAGTAATCTACAAAAGAATTTACAAATTATATATTTCGGGTTTATGAATCCTGGCTTAAGAATCTTAGAATCTGATTAAATAAAATCTTCCATTAAATCTTTCACATTTCTGCTAACAGACTGAGGATTGCCATGATGATCGACAACATTCATTACCGTTAGGCACTACAAGAAGAAGAAGAAATCAGCATACTTGTTCACACAATCTGCAAATATTTATTAACAAAAGTTCTCTAAATCTGCGACAGACTCATTTCTTACAACACGGCCGCTGCTCTACTAAGAGATTTGGGAGAATGAGTGTGCCATGTTGGCCTTCAACATGTCCAGATCTTACAATAATGCATTTTTCATATAAAGAAGAGTAAAACAGAATAATTCTTGCAGCTCAATACTTTTATTCAGTCATCATTAATTAATGTAGTGTAGTAGTGTGAATTTTTTATTTCACTAAAAATTGGAAATGATGTTTAACAACAGATTCCGAAATTTTGTACATGCGCCTAGATGTTAATTCCAACAAACTCTTCCCAACAATTGTTTCTCTTGTTTGCCACATAAAAAACACTTTACAAATTTATAGCTTTTTCAGAAAATTGGAATCGAGAATTTTCTGTTGTATACAAAATTATTTCACTCATTTGGTTACACATTGTATATTATTCTTGTTTACACCATAGAATAATATGTGTTTTTCAGTTCGAACAGTTAGTAACAGTAAAAATTATTTAAGAACTGATATATTATATCGACAAACTGACTCAAACTGACTCTCGAAACTTTCAAACAATCAACTTGAATTAATGGTTTTTTAAAAAAACATTAGAAAGGCCTAAAGCGATTACCTACTAAAAAGTGAAGTAGCAATTTTAATGTAAATTCCATTCCTTCTCCATCTTTATGTTAATGTAACAAAAAATAACGACCCCACATCTGGATATAACGATGCTAAGAGTCTTGCCCTCTGACCTAAAAATGTAGTTTTCGACGTCATACATAGTGTCCCAATTAAATAGAGCTGCCAAAACTTGTTAATATCATGTTGTAAAGAATATATACTCGATGGAGAAACCAAAAAACATATAATTTTGAGAAGAAAAATGAAAGTTGAACAGAAATCATACCATGACATTGTATACTGATACCTTCAAAACCACAATAAAAATGAGGGGATAAACCATATCAATAAGAACCCGTCTTCAAACCTTCCAGACGAAAGTTCCTGAAAGGGGGGAGTGATCAGGATTCGTTAGAAAAAAGAAACACTGACAAAAAACATTAAATGGACTAAAGACAGAAAATGATGTTCTCCTAATCTGGACACCAGTGGCACTTGAGCGGTAAACGAAAAAGCAAAGAATCTGTCAAAAAAGGAGTCCAAAATCCTTTCACCGTACTTAAACTTAAAACTAGAGGTGAAGAAAATAGGAAATCATAGCCAGCACTCGAATGGGCGTCTTAATCTTAGACCTTAAAAGATATTCCTCGGAAACTACGACTGTGGAAGATCAAATAAATAGATCGATCTAAGAAGAAACCACCTACGCATCAGTGTCCCGAATATATCTTCAAATATATTGACTCGTTAGTCTGTTATTAGTTATTTTTCGACATAATCACTGAAGAGATTGAGACATTTGTCATATCTGTGGATAAGCTTTTCAAAACCCCTCAAAGAAAGTTGCCGCTAATGTAGCCTAACCGTTCAGTATCAATAGAGTACAAAACAGACCTCGAACTTCTGAAAATTCCTTAGAAAAAGCAGAAATGGTAAATCTGCGGTTTTCTTTAATCATTCTGTCAACTCGATGAACCAGGTCATCCGAAACGACAGATTTGCGTCCTTGTCCGTCTTCCATGTCCGATGACCAGGACGTTCATCGTCTTCTAAGCCAAAATCACAACTTTTAAATCGTGTAAACCACTTTTGGTACGTTTGCTCAGCTAGAGCATGTTCACCATAAACTTCCAGCAAAATACGATGACTTTCGGCAGCATTTTTCTTCATATCAAAGTAATGATGAAGAACTCCCCGCAAAAACACTTTTTCAGGAACAAAGTTCGACATATTTGAGTGAAAAAAAATTATTGTTGTTAACGCTTCAAATGAATGACATATACTGAAAAGACGTACAATAACAGTAGCTTTCCAACGCAGGTTCAGAATATTGGAAGGATGTATTATTATGCAAGATCTCTTATCAAACCGCACGAATTAAGTATCATAATATTGTAATAAAGTGTGGATGGTTCAATTGAAGCGATGGTTTCATGTATTATTTTTCTCATTCGAATGAATATCATAAGATTGGGTATAGTTGTGATTTTGAACATCAAAATTTTAATTAAGACTCGTATGAATTTAAAATTCCTCCTCAACAAAATATTAATTCAATAAAGTCAGACACCCCGTACACTTTCATTCGTAATAAAGTATTCTAAGGGGGTATCAGAAAGGAGCGTTAGAGAGTCAAGTATCTTGTCGAGAACGACCTAACAAATGACTCTGTCGTAGATTTTCTCGTTTCCAGTGCCCTCTGTCGACATGTTACTAGCTTATAAGGAGTCTCTAACGACAAATGTATGTGCATAGATTATTATGACTGGTGGGGATTCTCATAATACGCCAAGGAACAATATAACAAACTTTATCATTTTTCTATGAAATTCATAGAAGAGAAATCGCTTTAATTTATTAACAAACTTAACTGTTCGATACCGTTTATTTTAATTCACAATTGAAGTGACTCACACATGGCACACTAGCAAACATTTATCTTTATGAGTTGCTGCATTTTTTTCCTACAAGATTTTTTTTTCAGTCAGTATAAATATCGCAAATACTCTGAATACTCCATTCAAATGCCTTTGTTACGGTGTGCCATATATTCCCCATTCAAAAATAGGGGTTTAAGGAAGTTGAAGGGAGAGGGTTGACAAATGACAAATATTTGTATGATAAAATGTATGCTCCTTTAAAGAAAAATCGATGTGTTCCAGCAAATCCTTGGAATCTAATTTACCACATATCAGGATACCATTTATCTAAAATGTATATCAAACAAAATGTATTTTTTTAAGTATATACTTACATATTTTAGTGAGAACTATCTGTAGGCATTCTAAATCCAACAGAATATATTATTTGTTAACAAAAATTGATAATAACATTCTTAGTCACAAAAAAATTATTGTTCTATCTTACTACTTAAAAATTTCATAAATCAAAAACAAATTCTTGAACTTCGTTAATATATTCACATTTAACGGTATGCTAATCTATTTGTGTATATATAATCGATTTTCTTTTGAATACTTTCATATTAATTCACTTAATAGTTCCAATCAATCAATTAAATTTCAGTACTTTCTGATAGATGTCATATTAGTAGTTGAGTTTCCTACCCCCAGTGGATAAAAATACCATTGTCGTAAACCATCTGAATACAGAACGAGTTTTATGTATGGAACGCCTCAATTATCTCGAAAACAGCTTGTACGAATTTTATATATTTTTGTGCGTAACGATCCAGATACCACCATAATACGGCCACGGAATATATATTGTTGTCAGATCTTTCTTATTTCCGATAAATTAGGAACTGTTATTTCAAATGGATCAACCTATATATTTTATGTTTTTAGAAATCCTTAAGAAATACTGATTATTTTTCATGTAATATTCTCTATACATAAATGCGATAATTTCGGAGTTATAGCTACAGTATGTCCATCAAAGTTATAATAAATATTATACATTTAGATGGCTACGATTGAATAAACTCGTAACAAATCTTTAAATGTTCGTGTAATGCTAGAACTAGGTCCACATTTGTGAAGTAGAAAAATTGCGAATTTTAGAAAACATACAGTAAAGGCGACTATAGCAGACGCTCAAAATGTTGTCCATTCACTTCAATACAACAAGCCATGGGATTTTTAAAACTTTGCAATACATTTTGCAACATCTCTGACTGATCAATTCTTCTCTGTGGTAATCCTATCTTTTAATTTCTGAATATTGGCAGGTTTTGTTTTATATTTTTGAAGTGACTCCACAGGAAATAGTCCAAAGGATTCATGCCGGGTGATCGCGGGGGTCATTCGATAAAACCACGCCTTCCAATCCATCTTCTGGAAGCACATTATTTACGTATTGTCTCACCACACATGGATAGTGAGGTAAGACACCATCTTGTTGTAGCCAAATATTTTCATTTGGGATATTTTTATTGTCTAAAAGTATCTTATAATGAAGTTTTTTTGAAATGTACTTTGTATGGATGAAATTTATTATCACGTGAAATTTTCATTACAGATGTTTGCGAAACATCAAGTTTCCTAGATAATTGCCTAGTTCTCAAGTGTGGATAGTCTTCTAACATGACACAAACATCTAAAGATTTGATTTCAGATGATGCAGTTTTTCTGTGCCCGAATTTAGATAAATCTTTTACTGAACCAGTTTCGTTAAACTTTTTTACTAATTTATTGACAGTAGATCTTATTATAGGATTTCGGTTAGGATATAAATCATTATATAAGTTATTAGATAGATATTACAAGTTTCTTGTTGACTTCCATGCCTATCACCATATCCCAATATCATTTATTAATACTAAATACTAATAATAAATAATTATGGCATTTAGGTATAGGGAACATTAAAAAAAAGGATTTCGAAAAGCGAAAAAGAAATATACAAGATAATCTATTTGAAATAACTATGTTTATTATTTCCGGAAAAAGGATAGATTTGACAACAATGTAAATACGTCAATAATACCGGCC
The DNA here is from genome assembly GCF_026250575.1 of Diorhabda carinulata. Classification (NCBI taxonomy): domain Eukaryota; kingdom Metazoa; phylum Arthropoda; class Insecta; order Coleoptera; family Chrysomelidae; genus Diorhabda; species Diorhabda carinulata. The sequence continues at coordinate 8,937,287 of NC_079470.1, forward strand.
GTATCACAAGACCCTTGTTCACAAAAATTTTTAAAAATCGTAGAAGCCGTTTCCGAGATAATTGAGCATTCCAAACATAAAACTCACTCTATATATGTGATCTCTGATGCGCGATCTTATTTAGTCCTCGCTACCAAACCCATGGTGGGGAAAAGGGGACATGTTCTTCTGCGCCATCGGCTTAAAGGTAAAACGAACAAGAATTACGATTTTTGTGTATTAACTGATGCTTATCTATTGCATTATTTTTGTCCCTCAAAATACGTATCGTTTAACGAAATAATTTTATAAAGACAACTTTTTTGCTGCTAGAGAAAGAAAGAGATCCGTTAGTTAAAATTTGGTACGATAAGGAGGATTTTTGTAAGGAGGGGGGTTTTTTGCAGTAGGCTCTGATATAGGAATAGCTCCTCTATAGGGCTAGGGTTGTGATTGTTGCATTGGGTTGTGTTTGTCTAAAATTTTGTGTGTTTATTTGTTTATTTTAAATTTAGGAGGGCGGGCGGATACTGCTGCGGCTGCATTATTCAGTATCGTCCGCCATTTGGCTGGAGAACCGATTCACCAGGTTGCACGCAAACCGCAGAAAACCTGCAACTTTTTTGTCGCTCTTCATGAAGCAAATTTTCATTTTCTGCATAATGGTCAAACTGTATGCGATTAGTGCAATTCGTTGGCAAATTAGAAGTGATTTGGCAACATTGACAACTGGACGTTAAGCAATCTTAACCCTTCTCAAATAAACAAATATATTCTATGAAATAACTGCATCGTTACCGATTTTAACCCTAAAATTACAAGCCGATGGTGTACTTTAGGCATACGATGCTTTACATAAAGTTATATTTAAATTTTACGTAGATTCCAAAAATTTAATAAAACCATAGCATTACGTTCAAAATAACGAAGTTTGGGTCCACTTCCGGTTTAACCGGATGTTTCAGAGAACTGAAATAATTTTAGCTTAAACGAGCATTTCGGAAAACCCATGCAAGAAAATTTTTAGAGCACTAGTCAAAGTACTTTCCCATATACATATCGATTCAGCTCGTTGTGAAGGACCCTGTACTCTCTTCAATATAATGAACTTTACGAAGTATGAAAATATTTACTGACGATTCCACTAAAACAGGTTAACGGTTTCCTTTTATGGTCATAAATTAGTTAAAAATGTTTTACATGTAATATGTTTAGGATAAGTTATCGGAAATGTATTATTTAGCGTTTAAAATGTTCAAAAAATTGTAGGTTTAGGCTTATAAGTACAGTAACACACTTACAACACTTTATTCTCGTCAAGCTTCGGATATTTTTTAGAAGTATTTGTAAGTTTTATTGATAAATAGTAAAATATAATCGTCTGTAGTTACTTTACATCCCTCAATCATCCTATGATAAAAGGAAAACCAGACACTATATTCACCGAACATCGCTTTAAAAAACTGACTTGGGTTTTGAGTTCTAAAATTTATGTTCCAGAACATTTGTTGGTATTAGCCAAAAACGAGTAGTAATCTGTAAATGCGAGGTATAGCTGGCGCCCAGGGAATCTCTATCTCCAGCCCTTTAGCCGTACTTAGCACGGGCCTGGTCGCTATTTATTTTTACTAGTTGTTCACCGTGTAGTCTAAGATTCCACCGCTTGATCTTGCAGGTATCTGTTTTTTTGATGAAATTAATTTTAAAGTAATTTTGAGGATGTATGGAATGGATTAAGGATAGGTTGCCTTGTAAAAATTAGCCGCAATTAATATACCAATACGACTTGCAGTTACATGTTTTTTTAGTCAATCTTACAACATTTGTAAGAAAATTATGTCACAAATCAAAATAAAAATGGTTGCCAGCTCTCAGTCTAACGCAGCATTAGGGTTACCAGTTGCAAACAGGTATATTGTTGTTAATTAACTGCATTCGCCGTTTTTTTTTTAATTCTTATGCAAAAATAGAATTTTACGAGTATATACATTGAACATGAAAATCCAAATTTTTTCATAAATTGTAAGTGGCAAAATGCAACTCAGCCAAATTATATCACCTTCAATCCAGAAGACTACGGTTGGTCTGTGATTGAAGAAAATTTAAAACCAACGTGGTTCATTGGCGATCCAGTACCAATAACTGTGGAAGACATCTTGTTAGTATAGTAAGAATTGGCTTTAGACGTTCAGCAACAAAATATAGAAGAAAGTACACATATAGACAATAGCTCTTATGATTCCGATGATGTTGATAGTGACACAGACGATGAAGAAGAAAACTAAAAGATGTATTTAATTATAAGATTTGCATTTAGAATAAGTCTAATGTCCGACAAATAACTTGTAAACCAAATGGATTTTTTCTTTTTCAATAAAAAAAATATTGTTAAAATTAATAATGAGAACAAATCTAAGTATCCATGAACATAGAAAAACTCAATTTTGATTTTGATTTGTGACATCATTTTCTTACAAATGCTGTAAGATTAACTAACAAAACATATAACTGCAAGTCATATTAGTACATATATTAATTGGTATATTAATTGCGGCTAATTTTTACAAGGCAACCTATCCTTAATCCATTCCATACATCCTCAAGATTCCTTTAAAATTAAATGCATCAAAAAAACAGATACCTGCAGGATCAAGCGATGGGATCCTGTACTATTAGAAAAATAAAAAACATCAAAGTATTTTAAACACCACTTGAGTCACAGTTTACCGTTAAAACCAATCCAAAACATAATCTTAAATTTATTTCGAGTGAAAGATAAACTTTTTGTTATCGAACGATAGTCAACATCATCTGTATGAAAAAAGCGATTGTGTCCATTATACTGATTTATTGTAATCATTGATTTATTCGTTGGAAGAATCATATAGCGAGAATATATTTGACATTGTGAGGAAAATCATTTACTCACAATACCCACATTGTGTATGTTATAGAAAGACTTTTCCATTTCGAATATAGATGTTTTTGGAGACCGACAAGGTGATAGAAAGCTGTTTAGTGTCCTTTCAAATATATATAAAAACTTTTTATTGCATCGATGGGAAAAAATAGAAAATTCTTTGGGACGTGTGATAAACAATCGACAATTTCACACGTCCTAATACTAGCATTTTTGCAGTTTCGTTAAAAATAATGAGAAAAGTGATAATACTTGCAAGTTGTTACGAAAAAGTTGTAAAAATGGATTTTTTTCAAACAGATATACAGTATGGTGCAAATGAAAGGAATAAACTCGATTTTCGTAAGCCGGCGACTTTGAAAAAAAAATCCTTAAACCCGTCAATTTCCATTTTTAGCCCATTGTCATATCTATGACCCTGATGACGTTATCACTAAAATTTTTAAATGGAAATGTTTTAATACATTATCTGGAAGGACTTTCAGATATCTATTCAGCCATATCAATATGTTTGGGTAACTGATATTTCTGTTTAGTCAAAAAATCAACCAAATTTTATTATTACAAAAAATTGCATTATCCATTAAATATAACGAAACCTGGATTGTGTGCTCAAATTGTTTACCTTCAGCTAAAATACAATGACACGCCGCTGACTTTTCTCGAACCTTCTCTATAACTTCCGGAATTATTTGTGCAACCTCAATACGAATTCTTTCTTTGAGTTGAATCATATTTTGTGACCTACAAAAATCAATCAAGAGGAAATGAATCAGGTGACCTAGGTGACCATTCTCTTGTTCATCTTCGACTTATCCACCAATTTGGAAAGATATTGTTCAACTAGTTGCGCACCAAGACAGAATAATGTGGAGGCGCACCATCTTCGGCTGTCATAAATCATTTCTGTTTGGAAACAATCAATTCAATGAGGGGAGCAAGAAGTTGTAAATAAATTCCAAATATAGAGCACCTGACAAGATTTCTTCAAAAAAATATGGTTCAATATCAATTATCCATTATCTATTATTCCTGTCCAATCATTAACTTTCTCTTGGTATTGAATGCGGTAGTCTTGCATCCAGTGTAGATTTTTGGTAGCCCAGTATCGATAAATTTAACGACTGTAGAGTAGAAATGTGGCCTCATCAGTATACCTGTCTTAAAAACATCGGATTTCTGTTATTTTGTTCCATCATAATTTACAAAATTCAATTCTTCCTTAGCTTTCTCAGAGCTGTTGAATGGTCCATGTCATTAGCTGATGCTTCTTGCCGTGAAATGGTATTGGTATCATCTTAAAAGCCTAACAGAACGCCTAGTTATTTGTTTTCAGATATTGTTTTTTACTGTCTTCAGGGAGGTCTTTGATATGATTCGTTGCTCTGAATTTCTTCTCAATTTAGCTTTCAGTGGATTGTGAAATTAGTTCTCGGTTGAGGTATTTATTATTAAATAACGTACATACTTCTTTCTGCGACTTTTTGAATACGACTACTACAATAATAGTAAAAAAGTGGGCAAATAAGATATTTCATTACGAGTGATGACTGGGACAAAATTTATTTTTGGCTGTCAATGAATAAATCATACCAATACCTAAGATATTTTATTAAGAAGCCTGTTAAAATTTCATCAATAATATATTGATATGGCTGAATAGGTGTTTGAAAGACCTTCGGAATAATGTTATACCCCTCATTTTGATTTAAAAATTTTAGCGATTACGCAGAGATGACGTCAAGGTATCCTTGCGAATAGCTTGATTAAAAATAAAAATCAACGGGTTTCTGTATATCGAGTGCGAAACGAGTAACGGAGATAAATGTTTGGGCTTGGTGAGCTTCAAAATTGCGCTTTAAACACAAACTAACAAATAAATAATTTGTGGCATGTTGATACTTGACACTTGGTAAAAAACTCGCCAATGTTTGTTCCATTTCGTGTAAAGCACAAGCCCATGCTTAATAAATTGGAAAGCGACTGATAAAACAACTGAGTCATTATTATTGTTTGGTTATTAATTTTTATAAATTCATCGGTTTCGATAAAAATTTTTGTACGAAATTTGAACTCATGACAAAAACGTTGAATGATGTGATAAGAATTCATATTTTGCACCTCGAAACCGACATTAATCTCTAAAAGAAGTAAATAGTAGACTTGAGATTAACATATTTATTTGAGTATTCAGAACGTAAAGTAACGGATTGCCGCTAGATAAAGAATGTTGCAATCTTTTGAAAATGACAATTTTATTTAAGTTCGAAAAACGGCTGGAGCTTCGAAAACGGGTTTTATCATAAAAATTATTCTAAATTCGAATGCTCTTCCTAATATACATCTCCCCTCTCCACACACCTTTCCATACGTTTTTTCAATTGACCGAAGCTGTGCTGGAAGTTTTCTTTGGTGGAGGCTCTTAGGAGCTTTGCCGTTTTTTGCTTTACCTTTTCCATCGAATCAAATCAGATTCCTTTCAAAGCAGATTTTATCTTCGGAAACGTATTTTGGGGCGTGCATAAACAAGATATCCAATGCACTGCTCGTTTTTTACCCCACAAGTCTAGGCGCACAGTCTTGTTATTTAATACCCAGACCTTGTATATATATTTTTCGTGGGTTCGAAACTATAAAAGAATTATCAATTTTTTTTATCCCGTTTCCTTGAAAGATGCCAAAAATTCTTTTAGGTACAATAATCTAGTGTGTGATAGAATATCTTGTAAAAATTTCAGGCAAATTGGTGGGTTTTTATAGTCACGCTTTTATTTTTTTAGAGTACAATAATTTTCATAATTATTTATAGCAACTTTTGATGCAAAAGAAATTATTCCATGAGTAGAGATTAAAAAATCGGTAGACCAAAAGATATACATAGACACAATGAACCGAAAATCTTCTGGACTACAAATAGTTCTGCACAACCATCTGCGATACTTGAGCGGTTCCAGCCTACACTTTTTTTTAATTCGATCAAATTGGTTAATGAATTAGTTAAGAATAGCTGAAGCAATAACCAGTGTATAACTCAAATTACGTGTCTTATAACATAATCTAGAGCTCGATCGAATATTGGAAAAGCCATCGCTCTATCTTATACTTCCGTCAGTTATAAATTATAAACTATAGAAGTATAGAATTGAGAAAATACGTGCTCTTATGAACCCGTATGTTGTCTATATAATAATTTAATTTTTGACTGAAAGTTTTTATGAAGTCTGGGTTCCGAATAGGATAGTGTAGGGTTAATTTTAACAGAAAATTAAAATTTGTTAATAGCTTCGAACTTTCAAACTCTTTGAAACTCCATTTAAAACTATTTGGAGAGTGCGGTAGAAGTCTCTTTTATATTTTATTATGTTCTGCAGTCGTCTATTCCACGCTCCAACGACTTGGAAAAAATGTTCACTATATAAGAAAATAGAAGCCGCCTTAGGCTGTTTTCCGAATTTACTACTCAAGAAATCTTTATTACATCAAATAATGCTTACGAGGGCGAGGAAAGTAATTATCAATTTATAATTAATTAAAACAGGGGTTGCTTGCGTATATTTTCTTACCATTTGGACTTTCCTTGTATAATTTAAAGCAGATTCAAATCCAAGAAAATTTAAGAAGTGATGGAAGTAAATTAAATCGGTTTTTAAATAATAAACTAATACGCATCAGATACAGTTTGGAGTTTATTATTCAAGGATTCCCATTTATGGTTCTGATTCTTATCCAATCCCAATAGAAACCGATCTTGTCAGTGTTTAGCATTAGTAAAATCAATTAGATCAATCTACATTCCCTAAATTTTCTTTTTCACTGATAATTCTACAGTTTCCTTTATGCTGACTAACAGCAAAACTATTCTGGATAAAACTCAATTCATAAGCAATGATTTCTTTCTCTTCTGATTCAGATGAAGACCCCTGGTTTACTACTTACTATTTTTTCATTTGTACCCAAATTAATGCGCAATTAAAATGGTAGTTCATTTTCAAGAGATTGTTAATTTTGAAGGGATCAACGGGCACAATGTTTGAAGGAGTTATCAACTTTGGAAAACTCGATCTACACAACTAAGTATATGATACATATTTTTCTGAATATCTGAATGAAGAAAAATTATCAAGAGTCCCAAGTTGGAGCATTATTGATCAATGTACTTTAAAAAGCATTTGTAATACTATTAATGACAAAACATATCGATAAGATTCCAAAGTCTGCATATATGAATTTACTAACATACATTACGGCTATAACTTTGCTAGATTTTTGTATTGTTGTTCTAGTTTGGTCGATGGAACGCTCTAGAGTTGTTAGCCAACAAAGAATGTCATCTTTAACTAACCTCAATACTCAGGAGGATGGCTAATGTTCATTACTCTATTTCGTTCAAGAATTAACTGAAGCCTGTTATGGTCCAAATTTTTGAAACATTTATTCATATTCGCCAATTTGTGAGTGACGTTTGAAATTCGGCATTTCTCTTAATCACTTCTTATCATAAAGAACTTGATAAATAGCTTGCTTGAAATTCTACACTATATTATGACCCACGAGCACACTAAACCGATATAAAGGAATCTAAAGCGATCCAAAAAAGTTGCATATAAATGCCAACCCTAAGGCACTTCAACTCTTAGTCAATGCAGCAACTAAAGAGAACGTTTATTCTGGTATAAGCGTAACAATATAAAATGTAGTTTACTTTCATTGATTCATCCAAGTAATCCATTGTATATAATATATTTTGTTATAAATTCAAAATAGAAAATCTTGTATAGCGCAAGTATGGAATAAAAATTATTGAAATTGTTAATGATAATTATGATGCTTTTATGACCAACAGGAGATTCCAGAATTAATCATTCACTATACGTCTAAGAAGAATAATATATAGTCCGTTTTATTATGAAATCTTTGAAATTGAAATTCACTGTCCCTTACAAGACTGATATAAATCAACAAACGCAATTTTCCTGTCCTGTTGATTTAGCACCCCTTTTTGATTATTACGCCCAACTACCTGCAATTTCCTTCCGTTCTTCCCTACAACCAAGCCCTATTTCCTCTCCATAATTTCCTAAATCAAATAACATCTACTTATAACCACCACCCTTTGTCCGCATGTAAATAATCTCTTTTCTCTGAAGTTATTTCTCACAGTAGGAATGCCTCATCGTATCGCACCCCAATCCCTTATAAAGAACCGTCAAACAACACCTGAAGTTTGTTTCTGACATTCCCCTACGTTATTGGGATATTCTCACGGTTTCTTATTATAAAGAGATGACGCCCTATATTTTTACTATTGTATTTTGGATATGCGTTTTTATATTATTCTATGGATAGTAATGAGCGGGAGAGCCATTAACCTTTGAATATCAGATTTAAAATGTAACCATAACAATTTTGATTATAATTTTAGAAATATCGCTTAACGAAGTAAATTCTCACCTATCGATTTTTAGTTGAATAACACTAAAGCTTTAAAAGTGTGAAAACCATGTAAGAATCTTATAACTGACGCGACGGCTTGTAATTTTACATGAATACAAAGTAGAGTAATTCTTCTTCCTCTTAAGCTCCCTATTACGAAGTATATCTTAGGATAAAAATAACAGTTTTGGAATGTACTATGAGGTGATTTAGTTTTTACAGGAGCAATTACTCACATTCTGATTTTAATATTTATATGTGCGTCTCTTGATCTAAATATGTGCAGGAGAGCATCGTTTACCTCATTTGATTCTTCGTCTGATATCCGTGTTTTCGTTGCCATCGTTGGTAAGACGTACACCCAGGTATGTGAAATATGTTACTCGTTTCAGATTATCATCTCCTATTATAACGTTCTGGAGCATTCTGGAGCATACTCTCATCTTTTCTACGTTGACTGCTCTGCCTCATAAGCTTTATCGTTTATTCTATATTTATGCCATACCCAATATATTGATGTCATCTGCGTATGCTGCTATATGTGATGATATACAACTAACGATGTTTTGGGGATGTTTCGTATGAAGCATTAAATATCTGGATTGAATAACATGAGTGCTCAACCTACCCTGCTTAAGGCCTTTATTCATCTCAAATTAACTAGTCAGCTGATTCTGCATGCGTGCATATGCAATTGGCTTCGTCATTAGGGCTTATCAAGTTTCCTGGTATTCCGAACTCGTTCGTGTCCATGAAGTCATAGGCTTACCTAAAATCGACAAATTTTTGGTGAATATCTATCGTATTCACACGCTCTTCTTAAGGTTTTTGGCGTTATCTATTTGGTCAATAGTGGATCTACCTGGCCTGAAACCTGTTTGGTCAGAATATAATAAAGCATTAGAAGATCTATAATAACATAGGATTGGGAAACATGGGTCTAAACACAAAAAATGGCAGACTACAAATTTATCTTTGAAAGGAAGATGTTGACAAAAATATATGGTTCAAACTGTGAAAATGGAGCATGGAGATCATGGAAATGAGTTATATTAAAAATATAAGGAACAACAGATCTAAGAATTTATCTTAGTAAAGAAACTGCGATGGATATGCCATTTAATTTGAATGGATGAACAGAGAAAGCAGAAGTCTTTGAGCTCAATTGAATAGGTATCAGGAAGACATCGCAGAAGACGCAATCAGTCTTCTCAAGTAATGTTATTAAGAGGGCCTATCTTGACAGGAATACCTTGGGAATATCGCGCAGCTGGCTGCAGCGCCTTAGAAGAATGAGAATTACTTACGTTGCACCAATTTTGAGTTGCATAGCTTTAACCCTCATGTGTTGATACAACCATTTTTAAGTTTGAACCTGTTCCAGCTTGGAACCGTATTTTTTTACATAGCTCGTAAATCTAAATTTAATAATATGTTTTGACAATATGATACAGTGGGTTCTGAGATTCTAAGCAAACTAACTTGAAGACTTTGGTAAAAAATACATTTGACTCCTGTTGCAAAAATTATGAAAGTGCCTAAGTTAGGCCTAACAACTTGTGTACTATGAACGTATCAGTTAACAAAAGTATCAATATCTAAAGTAAAAGATATCATACTGAAACCTTTTCTTAAACGAAAAAATGTGTAGACAAATTTTAAAACGAATAATATTCGAGGAATAATAGAAAGATACAAGTCATTTTATTCATCTATATTCAAAATAATCATCACCTACATCAATGCACTTTTGGCACCATCTTGAAGTGAGTTTTGTAATGCTCTAATAACAATTGATGAATCGTTTTATCTATCTCTTCTTCCGTCACAATAAGTCGACCACTTGAAATTTTTGTCAGATTATAGAATGATTAAAATAGCATAAGGTCAAACCATCCGAATAGGACGGATGTTCGACGACATTAACCCTGTAAATACACCTGTAATAAAATATTTCATCGTCTGTTAGTATTTTAGAAAAAATACGGTGATAACCATTATTTAACATTTCCTATGACATTCTTAATATTTCTGATAACTGACAAATAATATGCTGATTTGTCTGAATACACTGTTCACACCACCACTACACCAACTGAAGGTAAACTGCCAGTCTCTGAAGACGATAACTTGGTTATCGAAACGCGCGTCAGACAGTGCAATTTTGAATGGTGGTGTAAACAATATATTCAGTATGAATATCGCTAACGGTTCCAGAAAATTTAACTCAGTTAATGCTGATTTGTTGACACGGCCGAAGTTTTTAAAGAAATAATGAACCAGCAGATTACAGCCGAAATGCGTTATGATTCATTGCTTCATCCATCATATTCACCTGATTTGGTACTCTCCGATAACTTCTGTTCTCAAACTTAATAAAATGGTTCAATACAAGTCAATTTAAGCGAAATGGAGTGTTAAGGATCAATGCTCATTTTGAGATCCTTCTAAAAGATTATTTTGTTAATAGTTTGACAAAATTGGAATCTAGCTGAGTATTCATGTTAATATTTCTGCTCAGTTTATTTCTCATTCTTTTCCATAAATTACCATTTGCTCATTGGCTTTCTATTCATAGGTCTCTTTTTTCATAGGTCTTGAAGTGAATTTATAAACATGACTTTTAAAAGTGTCTTTTTCCTGTTTCCTAATCTCAAAGTTTGGATCATTGCTTTAAAAAATGTATAGATTTATTTATTATGTCGTAAACTAGACGGCCCTCCTAGATTAGTTGAATCTGTTGTTTGAAAGTTCTTATTGTAAAATTTATGCAAAACAAATAAATAGTTCCCAAATATAAATTGGTCGAAGTATTTTGAAAACTTATAAGAAATTTGATTCCATTTAACTTTTATTTCATATCTTCGATATCTCCAGAAATGATCAATAAATTATAACTTCCGCTTCAAGTTGTCTTATTGTAGAGAAATACACCGCCACTACGTTCATCACTTTGTTCTTTGTATTTTCTCAGTAGTTTTACAATCTCTACTTCGCTTAGTTGTTTGTTTGTGAGTGAATCCACAATCTCAAGATAGAATTTTTACTTGAATTTTCAGTTATTGAAACCCCTCAAACTCTTTTCATTACTTAAAACTCGAATTGTGGATGTATTCTTCGTTCCTGATATTCTATTTTAATTAAAAAAGCTCACTTTAACGATCATATTTATTGCTTTTACTTTTAAGGCTTGTTAAGAAGTATTTAATAGTTATTATTGTTACGAACAAGCTCCTGAAATATATCCTTAGGCGGGCCTTGTGCAGCTACAATGGAATTTTAAATTTTGCGAATTCGCGCGGTGCCTTTCATCTGTTCTTTATAAATAGAAGGCGGTTTATTCTCAGCATTTCTTTCAAATAATTTCTAGAAAAGTTTATCTACTCATTTCTTTTGTTTCTTATTGTTTTAGAACTTTGTAGAACTTCATTTAGGTATATAAATAATTTATGTAAACACAGTTAGTTTTAAATAAATAGTAGTAATGGAAAGAACGAATTAGTGAAAGTAATCACAGAAATTGTGTGTAAATAAATAAAGGACGTAAGAGACAGTGTAAATAAATATATTATTAATGTTGAGAATTTTACTTTGATGCGAATTTAACTTATTTCACTGTCGTCTTGAAGAATAAAGAAATGAAAGATCATGAATAGTGACAAGTTTCACAATGCATTTAGATTCCAATTCCTGATTCATTAATTACGCTATACAAAGGTTTCCAAATTGCGTTTACTACCTAGTTCACTGCCTATAAATCATTCTCTTTCTTTTTGACGATTGTTTTCAATTTGAATACACCTTTGAAGAAACAGCAGCTGTTCGGTTTCATTTTCAGTAACACGTGCCAAACGTTCAAAGGAATTGGAAAATAATAAGACCCCAAACTTAAGAATTCGATGTTTATTCCAAAAGGGCTTTCGGTCTTTGTAGATTCATATTCATAGCTATTACAAACAGACGTTACTATTGGTCTTAATTGTGTTACTTAAGTTCTATCATTGATAAATTTAAAGATATAGTTTGTTCCAAGACATTTCGCTTTGACTTACCACCTGCAAACTACTAGAAGCTGTAAAATGCAAAAAGTAAAGTGTACAAACCAGGGTCGTATTTTAAAAATTAATTCACTTACTCTTTCTGTTACATATATGTGATTCAATATTCTGATTAATGGTAAAATAAACTTTGTCTTGTAGTTAATTAATCATTTTTTTGAATATAATCAAGCGAAAGTATCTTGTTCTGTCAGCTCCATGACGAAACATACTCCTTTCACTTCCACAAGGTAAATTAAATTTAAGGAAACAGGTAGAAATCGCATAACACACAAAATAATACGTCTCACTCTGTTAATGTTTCCAAAAGTAACTAACTAATGAGGAACTTACTTTTCTTATGTGTCGTGCGATTTCTACCTGTTTCCTTAGGTTAAATCTACATTGTGGAAGATAAAGGAATATGCTTCCTCATGGAGCTGACAGATTTCCAACCGTTTCAAATAACTGAAGATTCTCATGAAACGTTGTGGGGATATTGACTAAAAAGATATATCTAGATAAACCAAGATCCAAGAAGTGAATGTTAATTGATCTTACTTAACCTAATTAGTATACTAAGAAGTACCTATTTCAACTAGTCGCATGCTGTGTTAAAAAAGGCTCAATAAAAAACTCAAGAGTCCATGAAAATTATTTTAACAGATTATTTTCAAGAACAAGTAAGTTCAGATCTGTTCTGGATTTTTTCACTAATTATTCCTTTGTTTACTGAATCTCCATGAAAATTCTTATTTCATCACAAAAATTGTTACTGGAGATGGAAGTTGTGTCTATGGCTATGACTTTGAGATGAAAACTCAGATTTTTTGATGAAAAACTAGGAGCTCACATTGTCCTAAAACGGCTTGTTGATTGTGAAGGAATAGCGCATCAAAGTTCGCTCCAAGAGGCCCTACTATAAACTACCAGAAGATTTTCGAAACGATATTCCAAGTAAAAAAGATGAAAAATGAGAAAGTCTATTTATTCATTATCATGACAACGCATCGTGACATTAATTTCTTATGATGTGCCAGTTTTTTGCTGCTAAAAGTCTTGTTGTAACATAATTCCTGGAATTTAAAGAACATGAAAACGCCATTATGAGATAATCCTTAAAGAAGTGCAGCTAATGCTAGCCAGAGGTACTTTAAAAGCAATTGATTAAAATTTTATACTATCCACTTCAAGTATATTACGGACGTGATAAAATCCTGAGAATTATCATGCTGATGTTATGGATATTTGAATTACGATATGGATAATAAAAGAAGATATGATAGCCCATCAAAGTAAATTGAGCTCACGATAACTTTAACCACCTAAGTCCTATGCAATTAGTACTATTGTCCAATTCTAAAATGTAACTGTCATTTGAAATACAAATACAAAATATTTGATTATCTTCTTCCTTTTAAGTTAATAAACTTCCATTTTTCCACCAATATTTAACTCATTTATAGCAATTCCAACGTCAACGTTTCATAAAATGTACCAAATATATGTTAGTTCTTGAGTTATTATTGATGACATACGTATCAAAATTCTGTACAGAATCGTTGACTTCTTTAAATCCTTAAATTAACTTCAAGTATTGTCCTTTATCTATTTTACACATAGTTAGTTTAAACTTAATCAAATATTTATGATCGTTTCTCTAAATATTCCTTTTAATATGTCATTCAACCAATCACCAGAACTAATATATGTACGGTTTTTAGACTGTTCGGTGATCGTCGGTTATGTCTTGGTCTTGATGTTTCGCAGCTTCTGAAATAATGTCAAAAGCTCAGCACAAAGTCCCACAACTCAAAAACCGTAAATATGTTTATGTTGACCAAGAAATTTTCCAGAACTAAGTAGTAGCATCGTACTTCTTCTATTTTTTAAAAACTTCTCATTATGTTTTTGTATCCCACGTTGTTCCAAACTATGAAAAATTATTTATAGTTTGAAATGAACCCATAATAAAATTACATGCCAGCATAGCTATCATAATTTGCTGGTAAACCCTAAGAGACGTCCCTGAATAAAGGGCAGCTGCCGCTTTATCCTCTACGAGAAAGAAAACCATTCTTCTTTCGATCTTTTCTGTCTGTTGCGATTATTTCTTGACAAGTGAAGTGTATCTTCGGGATTAAAGCATGGATTGTGGGGCTCGAGCCGCATTTCATTGTGTAATGTACTGTATGCAGACCCGCCACAGGGGACACTTTCCATATAAAGACATGCAAATGATTGAAGTGACATAAAACGTTTGACTGAGAATGGAATTTAAAAAGTCGTATTTTCTCATTTTACGCCGTACGTTATTTAAGTATTAATGTTTCAATAATAGAGCATTTAAAACAAAATGTTTTATCCAAAATTCATTTAGGATTACAAAAATTTTATACGCTGACCGAAAAATGACATTGACTGTTGAGCTCCACAATCGTTAAAAATTTTTTCACGATTATACATATCTACTTCTACTCTGCATAACTGTGCGGTCTTGTCATAGGGGGAGTATTGTAAACAATTTAAATTGATATAAAACTTCCGACAAACGTAGCGCCCCTATCAATTAATAAGAAAATCATGATCGCCTGAGAATTTTTGATGATGCCCACATAATTTTTTCTCCCTAATCAACTAGCTACAAAACGTCAATTGCGTGCGTGTTGCCATTTAAGTACTTTTAATCCTGAATAAATGGGAAACAACGAACGTATCCAAATATATTCCTCAGGGGCTCTGACTTTTTTTATTTGTGAGTCGATCAATTATTCGGTCTACTTCTCATAGAAAGGAAGAAGAAATTGTGTATATCTTTTCATTTGCCTTATTTCTGATTTATCATACTCATACTACATAACTAATTTCTCAATTATGATTTTAACAACATAGCTCTCACTTAGAACTATAGCAAAACCAATACATCAGTGTAGTCCTTTCCTTAGGAGATTCCGTAAATGTCTTTTTGCACCTTCATTTTTTTGGTTTCATTTGTCATCTTTCTATTTTGTCCTCTTCCCTTGTCATACTCATTGTCCCTGCAGTATAACTAAGTATAAGCAGTATAATAATCCCACGTAGAACTATAGGAAAACGAATATCTCAAACAATGGAAGAGAAAAAATTTTTGATTTTGTTCAATATTTATAAAATTGAACTTCGCTGCTCTTTTTGTAGTCCTGCAGTATAAGTTATTATGGGCCTTATTGTTGTTCTATATATACTAAATTTTTTATATTGCTTTCTCTGCTCACCAAAATTTTTTTTTCGAATTAAGTGCTCCTTTCATCCTTCTTATTTATTTCAGGGATGATTATATATTATACAAAAACAAATTTAATAACTTTATTGAAATTATCTCTTGGATTTCCATAAAAAAACATAGAGTGAACATTCAACAGCTTGTTTATTGGACAAATTTTCAGCAGTAGAGTTTGGTACGAAAAAAGTGTATGGATATTTTATGCAATGTAGTAATGTGGTTGAATATTGGTAATTAAATCAAGATCCGTTTATTTAGTTCAACACTAATGGAAACAATGGATAAGAAAAAAAGCAGCAGGCTTATGGTTTGAAATAACGAACGTAATGGAAAATATGCGTAAAAATCTACTCAATAAAAGAAAAAGTGGAAAGAACAATTTGAGTGAATCTTCAAACTAGAAAAGAGGGGATTGATAGATGTTTACTCGGAATTAACAGCTGACTCTTCCTTCCTTATTTATCTTTGAATCCGTTTGCCTAATTCGTAAGCAAGCTTCTTCAATTTTAGAAAAATGGTTGTACGACCTTAACCTACCTACTTCACGTTAATAATTAGTTAAAGGCTCAATATTTTACAATGCAAAAAAATGCGCAATCACTTACCAATTGCCATCAAATCGATATCAACATTCTCCGCATTTCGAAATAATTTGAGAGCTTAATATTTAATGCCGGGTATGCTGCATACTGGTTTTATTTTGCAATGGACTCATATACTAATTATTTCCTATTACTATTACTTATAATTTAGTTATTCATTGAGGTTTTCTTCCGTATATTCAAATTTTATTTTGTTTATATCTTTATTTAGTTATGTTTACGTTTGTGTTTTAGTTTTTACAAGCGTTTTTCTATTCAAATTGTAACAATTTTTTGACAATAGAGCATTTCTCTCTACTGTTTCCAATAAAGGATCTATTGAAGCTTGATTATTTCCATTAAACCGCTCAATGCCTTCCCATCATTCCCAAAGAGTTCGACCTGAACTACATGCGATTTTACCTAGCTACAAAAAATATTAAGAATTATTGGAAACTTAACTTCTATCTGAATAAATTATAACAAATAAATTTTTCCACTAATTATCCAATTATTCATTTGTTTGGCCACATCTGTTACAATGCCTTTATAGGAAATATACATCCTCTTTGAACTACGCCACTCTAAAACTAATTGGATCTTCATGTCCTAATAGCATTCTGTTGTTATATTTTAATGCTCTCAACAGCCTTAGCAGTAGGTTGGAGGGTGCCAGAAAACCAGAGAAGCGGGTTTATTGTTTTTGAAAGTGTATAGTCACGTGCCACTTTTGATTAACGCAAATAATGAGAAAACCAGTAAAATCAACTATCTGTTTTCACCATCATGTACTGAATTTATGGATAGTCTCTTAAATAACTTTAACAATGGATAAATAAATTACAAATTAGAAATTATGAACAAAATAATGGAGAGAGAATAAGATGTTCTAGTTTTTTGTTACTTACATTAAAACTATAAATATTGAAGAAAAGGACGGAAAAATTCTCATAAAAGAGTTAATTTACAGAAATTTTATTTCTATTATTTATAATTTTCATTTAACGCTAAAAATAGGGTTATCAGCGGCAGTTTTAACAAAGACACGACACTGAAATATGGCGACAATAATAAAATTCTTTCACGCATTAAATAAAACTAAATACAAAATTTGCAATCAGGCATAGTTAGTTTAGTTGTAGAAACAACGTTAGATAAAGCTGTACCCAAATAACAGAAGGTTTAGTTCTTCCAATAACAATTGCAGAAGACAGTTATGCGAGGAACAGTCAATATTTCATAAATATGCATGTCACTCATACCAAATTAAGAAATGAAAAATAATGTTTACTTCCCGTATAAAATTCGGTAAACATCTATCAAACCGTCAATCTACGTGGACTCATCATATGCACTGTTCACCAATGAAAATATCGAATCGTAAACATAAATGCATTTTTATTGGCCAAAACTGTCAGAAGGTGTATGCACACAATTTCTTCGAAATATTCCTGGCGTTCTTCAGACCATGGGCGAATGAAAATAATGAAATTGCACAGTGTAGTGAAAATGAAGATTTATGAATTTAATATCAAAGATTTTGATATGAAACACAGCAAGTTAGTTTAAATATAGTTTAAAGTTAAAAACAGGAAAATATTCAGCAATCTGATAATGCAATTATAATAAGAATTGCAGAATTAACTAGAGTAAATAAATTCTCCATTTATCGAGAAGTCACGAAAGAGGTTGCTGTGGATCATTCACAGAACCGAAACATGTAGAGAAACACTGAAATCACTACTCAAGATTTTATCCGTAGGACAATTTATAGTTTTTATAAGTAGAACAGGGCTGCTACATTAGAAGTAATACAGCAAAAGGTAGCAGATTATCCAGAATACAATTGTACCCGTTTAGAAACATTGCGTCAAGTTTTTTCAACATGTGGTTTTAAACACAAAAAACTGAATAAACAGATGGCGATAACGGAATCGTCAAGGATAGTTCGACAAGAATATTTGGGTCAGATAAAAGACTACCAAATTTTTAATAGACAAATAATTTATCTAGATGAAACATGGTTTGACAGTCACGATGTAGTAAATTTCGGGTGGGTTGACAATATTCAAAATTGCTGCTTAAATGGGTCATGTTCTAAAGAAAAACGCTTTATAATATTACACGCTGGAAGCAAAGACGGTTTCGTGCCTAATGCTTTCGTAATATCTGCTAAAAATACTAAAAACTCTGCAGCTCATTATAATGAAGATATAACAGCAGAATTATTTGAAAAGTGGTTTAATGAACAGCTTTTACCTAACATTTCGCCACAGTCAGTATTCGTTATGGACAACGCATCCAATCACTCGCGGCAACTCCTTAAGATATCAAATAGTAGTAGTAACAAAGCTCAAATTTTAGCATTTATCTGTGGAAAAAATATTCCAGGAGTCAGCGATCGTAAAAAAGTCCCAGCAAACAAAGAATTGCTCACTGTTATTAGTTCAGACGATTCTGACCATGATTATTTATAAAAATACTTTGGAATTAAAATGTTTTTTTTATTTTGTTTTATGGTTTTTGCCTTGAAATTTGTTTTCCAGAAAAAAAACAATTGAGGTATAAAAAGGACTCTGCTCACATCTGGTACCCTGTTTAAACCAAACGCCCTTACAGGCAGGTGCATTTTACTCGTCTATTTACGTTTCATAATTTAATATTCAATTGTAGCAAGTTAACAAGGTATAATAATGGTTTTTTTCCAGTTCCAAGTAGGACTACAATTAAGTGCATCTGTCTAAATATAATAAAGGCGTATAATGCAGTCCAATTTATAATGATTCGATTGCCTTTAAATTTATAAAATGAGGTACCTACGCCTTTGGTAATTTTTATATAGAATGCGTGATATTGTAAGGAAATAATGTTTGAAAATTCATAAACTAGTTCAATAAAATTTTATATAATAAACTCGTGTTGCTCATTACCTGAAAAGATCATGGAATAAAAGTTTATAGTAATTTTTCATTCTGTTGATTATATTTTTAAGTCAGAGATTTCACGAATAATCAAAGAAATGAAGATGAAAAAATTGTTTACAACTGTTTGAAAAAACACAAACAACACCTAATAGAAAAAAACTTTTTTTTAATTATTGTAAGCATGAAAATTAACAATCAAATTTTTTCAAATCATTATTTTCAATGCAAAATAAATTTATTAACTATCATATTTCTCTATTGAACGAGCCGTTGTTCACAATTTACATCTCTATTCTTCAAATTGTTGACTAAACTAAATAGATTAGGTATGATTGGTAATTTTTTCGATTGTAACTTTTCGTTTGCATATAGGTATGAACATGTCAAATATTTTCAGACTGTTCTGGCTATATTCGAAGATATTCGAGAAAATTAGATTGGCTATCAAACTAGATGGGAAATTCACAGAAGTGATTATTATGCTCTATATAAAATAAAGAGATGTGGCATGTGAATGTAATTTTAAATCTTTCAATCTATTATTTCTATTGTTAAATAAATAAAATCCCATATATGACAATATTTAGGTTTATAAATTCTCTTCTCAATTTGTTCAATTTATACTCTACATTATTCAAATTTATATATTGTTTTCCAATCTCTACATTTACCTGAATTGCGAAAAATCATAAGTATCATGTCTATTGAAATATTTTGCTATATTCTCATTCTCATCTTATTTATTTTAGTTTTATGAGATTGGAATTATAAATCGTTCCATACTTTTATTTAGGCAGATCTCGCAATCTTAATAAATAAATACTTTCATCAGTTTCATTTTTAGTTTTCCATTTAATGTTCACTCAATTTTCTAGTCCCATTTTCTCTTTTATTTGAATATACTGAATTATATCTTAGATTACATTAGAACAACGTTGCCAGACTATGAAAATGGTATTAATATTATGGAAATGTAAAATAATATTAGAGCAGTTGAATCTAGTTTAAGATTATCAGTTGTGATTATACTCAAAATTTGGATTTGAATCAAATAAGAAAACATCTTATCGCGATGTATAAACCCCATCAACGAAGTCTCTACATGCAAGGATCAGATAAAGTGAAAGATACAACAAAATGGCCAACGGTCCTTGTAACGGACGACCCAATTGTATAGCGTATTACTTCTCACGGGTTCGGCAAGTTTTCCTTTTTTGTATCCCTCGTCTCTTTATGTGATACTTGAACATTTATCTAAAAAACTGGTTCAATTTCACAAGATGTTCATTACCAATTGTATGTAGGCCCGGTAACTGTAAACATTATTTTTTTCCACAAATAAAACCCTATACATCAAATATAGTTTAATAAATTTACAGTAAATAGGATTTTAGGATTTTGTTTATTTCAAAATAACCCCTTCACAGAAACTAACCAAGACAGATAAAGTTTGATTTGAGGTTTAAAGACGCTCTTAATTTAGCTGGCAAAGATTTTGTTCCAATTCATATATATATTTTACTAGTGAAAATACCGAAGATCTAAACTTGACTAGTAAAAAGTTGTGAATAAAAATTCCTAATCTTTCAATGTATTCGTTCACATTCTACACTAAGCTTCAAAAGTATAGAGAAAAAAATTTTTATTTGTGTCCTTAAACACATGTGTTCTATTGACATAAAAACAATCATACGACAATGGTCCCAGAAGTACCTGGCCTGACCTAGAGATAGCGGTAGTTGCTTAAAAAATAAAATATACACAATATACAAAAAATACACAATCTATACAGCAAATATTTTAAGTTTTAGGTCGTTATTATTTGTTTGGCAGCTATCAATTGGTCATCGTTATGTGATACAATACTTTTATTTGAAAGGCCTTGACCCAACCAATATAAAAGCTGAACTAGATTCTACTCTAGGTGAAGCTGCTTCTTCGTTATCAACAGTAAAATACTGGGTAGCAAAGTTTAAATCATGCCGTCATCATCATCATCATCATCATCTATCAGCCATCTTCCATCCACTGCTGGATATAGGCCTCCTCTAGTTTAAACCATCTATCTCTATCTTGAGCTGTATGTATCCAAATTCCTCCAATTTTCTTTACATCGTCACTCCATCTTGTTGGCGGCCTGCCTCTACTTCTCTTATCCATTCTTGGCCTCCACTCCAATATTATATATAATATAATAAATAATGCCGTACGACCTGCCAAAATCAGCATCGCAATGGTCGATCAAATAAGGTGACAGCTCCAGAAATGTTGATGAAAATCCACAAAACGGTACTGGATGATCATCCACTGAAAATGCGCTAACTAGCAGACATAGTAGGCATATGAAAAAGTGTCGTACATCGCTTATTACCTGAAAATTTGGACATGAGAAAGCTGAGCATAAGATGGGTGCTGAGTTTGCTCACAATGGAACAAAAATAAAGGCGAATTTTTGCAACGTTTGAGCGAATAATTCAAGCAAAAATGGCGATGTTGTTTCTTCAAAAAAATTCACCAGCTCACACATCCGTTATGGCAATGACCAAAATTAATGAATTAAAACTTAAATTGCTTCCTCTTACGCACCCCTATTCTCCCTTCGGATTGTTTATTTTCCCAGACTTCAATAAATGGTTTGGAGGTCAATGATTTTCCAACAATGAAGAGATGATGTTGACAGTTAATGGCTATTTTGAGGAGCTTGACGATTCTTATTTTGAAAATTTATTGAACCTCGCTGGGGAAAGTGTATGGTAAATATATTTTTGTCCAAAATTTTTATGTTTTCGTTGTTGGGCCAGATACTTCAGGGACGTTTCTGGGATAATGATATATAATGAAAGAAAATTATAATCTTTCAACTTAACACTTGACTTTGTTAATTCAACCTAAATGGAAATATTATAAACAAAGTACTTATAGTTTGATAACTTTTATGACGTAATCTTGTTTTGTATGAATGTAAAAACGGTTCCATTAAGAGAAACAATTTTACGACATTATTTAAACATTTTTTCAGTTTAAAACTTAAGTCTAAGGAAATCGTTAAGTTAGTTGAAAAATTGACTTAAATGAAAAATACCAACTCACTTAACAGCCTAATAAAATTGTGAATAATGGTGGTATAGTTTTTTTAGTAAATTTCCTACTTTTTGAGAATCTTTATTAAGAATTCAAAAATATTTATACGAGTTTTGAGCGAAAAATCAAACACTACTTTTTGAAGTTGTTCAATTATTTATAGCTTTTGAAGTTCTTTATGCGCTAATTAACTTTTGACTCTAAATGATATAGTGATAATTCGAAATCGAATAAATTGAGCTACATGATTTTACTAATAGTATGTGGAATAAATATTAATTTTGTTGTTCTACGTTTTATGTAGCCATAACATCAATTTTTTTGATGTAATGCAAAAACTGAAACAAATAATCTTTTTATTGATTTTTTTCCTTAAATTGAAAATCGTATCAGGTAAAGTGATTTAAAATTCATGGGACTCTTAGAGTCAAAAAATTTACGAGGAATAAAATCTTAAATTCCTGCTCTAAGTTTATGAGGTCATAAACAAAAATATTCTACCCGAGTAAGGCTTGTAAAAGAATTGTCTTTTATTATTGATAGAGGAAATTATAAAATATTACCGACCTCCAAACAATAAGCGTAAAATAATATTATATCGTATCATGAACATGACATTAAAAACATAATTGCCAATTAGTTTTGAAGTTTTCTCTACAATATCGTCAAGCTCCCACATTTCTTGGAAATTACGTATTCCAAATCTCTCCGCAAATATTTTTGATAATAGTTGCAATAAAAGTTGACGAAAATTATCAAGTTTGAATTTTGTATTGTACCGAGCCTCTTATCCTTTCATTTGTGACCAAATAAGCTCGAAATATTCCAGTTCGCAGTTATATGTAAAAGAATCCTTTCCCATTTCATCAATAGTGTGATTTTTAAATGTACGAGTACAACAAGTAATATCGCTTTCTTAAAAAAATTAAACAAATAAATTACTGATAACTGTTTATTTTCAATCATTAAAAATATCAGCTTCATTATCAACAACATTTTTTAATCTACTATTCAAATACAAGCCGATCAAAATCAAATAGTGTAATATCTCGAGATGGGATTTTCAATCGATGAAAATGCGGGCAGTAGGTGACACCAAATCATTTAATTTTTCACAAGGCTCGTCCTGTATTGTCGCCTTTTCTGTTGAAAATCACCGGATACTTTTCGAGGTTGGCTCAATAGACCCAGTTGCTCTCAATAAAGATCTGCATTAACAGTTTGTCAACGTTTCAACACTCAACATAAAAAATTCCATGTATTTTCCACCGAACGCACTAAAGCTCCTTACTGGGATGTAAACCCGACTTCGTGCCACTGTCTTTCGCGATTTGGATTATTATATAGGATCGATTTTTTGTCTCCAGTGACCAAGCGATCAGAAAATAATGTATGATGCCGTTGAAGCAATACGTTGTATGTAATGGATCCTGCTCAGCTAATTGCTTTTTATTCTTGGATGGTCGTTCCTCGTCTGACAATTACTTCCACTTCTGTCCTTAGCATGTAGTTGTCTAATGTTGTTGGTCTTCCTGGTGCATAAAAGACAGAGAGATAAATTTAGAGAACCATCTTTGATATTAAGGAACATCTGTTTACATTTACGGAACATTTACGGAACTCAAAAGGCATTCAATGCCGAATATACCCTACTATTCAATTATTAGAATCACATAACTTTAAAATGAGTTCAATACGAGCTAGACGTGCACAAAGAGCTGACAAAATAAAATATCTACACGCTCGGAAACAACGCTCTGTCCATATATTGTCTGGCCAAAAGTAAAATTTTTTGTTTATATTCATTTAAAACGAATTTTATTCACTGGTTTTCGGTTATCATGGATAAAAATTTGGAATTGAGATTAAATCTAGCACTTGTTATGAATACTTCTCAAAATCACCAGTATTTGTAGTAACATTTGATGAACTTTGATACAAATTCAAGCGTAACTAAGATGGAATTTCTAGAACTGTGATATTCATACTAAATACACTGTTTACAGTACCATCACACCAAAAACTACACTGTCTGACGCAGGTTTCGATAACCAAGTTATCATCTTCAGGGATTGATAGTTTACTTTCAGTCTCTGAAGATGATAACTTGCTTATCGAAACGGGCGTCAAACAGTGTAAATGTGGTGTAGACAGTGTATTCAGTAGAAATTCAAGTGAACAACCAAGTAAATTAATACCTTGATATCCTTGAATAAACGCAAAATCGTCTTAGTTTTAGTGCTACAAACATTTTTTCATCTTCTGAAATATCCTTCAGGTTTTTCTCCATTTTCGGGAAACAATTAGGTCATCACAATTGTTTCAAATAAAGAATGTTCTTTCAGAAATTTCCGTGTATAATTAGGGGAGGTTGGGGAATTTTTTATTAATTTACCATTTGTGATTTTGGGTTATGGGAGGATAGAGTTAATGCTCTTGGATTTGTGAGTTCGTGGAGCTGAAATCGCCAAATCGAAATTCGAACTTCAAATACATATATCAAAGCTCTGGTATGTTAGATGATTATTCTAAAATTGGATTTCCTATAAATTCGTCCTTTATATATATATATATAAATATTACATAAAATATCATCGATTTCTATTGAATTTTATGAAATTTCATGAAATTGAGCTCACATGTACTGTAGTTTTAGGTATATACAATGCTATTTAGAGTAGCCGCGGCAAATTCGACAGGTAATTCTATTCCAAGTACTAATTCAATATTAATGGAGTACATCATTAACCTCAAATTAAATCCTTTGCTAGTTTCCAACATGAGAATTTAATGAAACACCGATGGGAATGTAATATAGTTACAAAACCATATCTGATATTATAAACGTGTTTCTATGAACCTAGTTATGAACTAAAATATGAAACTGAAAAGAAACCACTAGCATTTCATTGTATATCGCTGATATTATTGAATAGAGCATTGAATAATTGAATCAATTCAAATATTAGGAAAACAAAAAACCGTTCACTTTTCCGAAAATAATAACATACAGGCCATACATCTTTGCACCTTTGTATTCACTCTGTAGTAGCATGTATGCAGCAATATGGTACCACCTGTCATATCCAACTAAAGCTAAAGAAATTTTCCCAAACAAATTGATCTCTGGCAAAGGAGATATTCCGTAGTTTCCCTATAGTCCAGACCTATCATCAGCTGATTTTTCTATAAAGTTTTCTTGAAATTTATAAACCAAGACCACTACTTCAATTGAATGAGAAACTTCGTTGTGAAATGGGAGCATACCCGATGTTAAGCTTTGAAATGTTTTAGAAAATCCTTATAAATACCCAATGGTCTTCCTGTTACCTTTATAATGTCGAACTCTTACTGACTGAACTCCCCCCCCCCTGGGCTCTTACGCACTTTGTAGCGGAATCCTCTCTCGCATTTCATCTGTTTTTATGTATTTCTACCTATCCAGCCCTTTTTCTCTTTCCTTATTCTCAATTATAGCCTAATGGCTCATTTTGCCATCCGTGTTTGTTTCTTGTCTCTTCATCTGTCAATATTTCTTAAAACATCAGTGACCTGATGGTGCTTTATTCAGGTAGTAACGACTTTTCCGTGTATTATTTTCCGTCAGGCTTCTATATCTGAAGTGAGTTGCCTAGTCCATCTCCAACACTTTCTAGTTTATCACTTTTCCCTTCATCTTTGCTTTAATTGCTCCTTTATGTTCTCCCAGAAGTTCTATCAGATGTATGCCTGGTTTGACTCCAACGGCTTCAGTTGAGATAGTTTTATATTCGCTGGTGATGCAGATTTAATTTTATTTTAATTATTTAATTTCAATTTATTCATGTCTTGCATCACACTTTACTAGTAGCATATAGGATTTTGCTTGCTTTGTGCCCTCCGACTTTTGGCATCAGTTTAGTTAGAGTATACACGGTATCTCCAGCTTTCTTCATTGTTATATCAACTTATTCTTAGCATTCCATTTTTCTGTCTGACTATACTTATTAGTATGTAATTGCTTCACCTAAGTTAATCCTTTTGGTTAGGAGTACTACTCCTGTCTTTTTCGGTACTAATTTCCATTGTTCTATTAACTTGGTGGAACCTTTCATCCGACTCGTCTCCTGATAAATGGGAATGGGAAAATGAATGATGAAATTAGACAGCTGAGCGATTTCAAGGAATCTAAGAGTTTATCAACTAGCAAGCTTTTCTAGAAAATTGATATCGCCCAACAGCTTTCTAATTTGTGGCCCCAGAAAAATTCCCCTTCTCTAGCTTAACGTTACCCTACTGGTGAAAAACTTAGGTATTTGAATTATTCATCAATTCATAGCCATAAAGTTTTTCATTAATCCAAATTCAATGTGAAGCGAAGACAAATGTACAAGGGTACTGATTTTAGTTACTTATTCTGAAATAGTAACAGTAAATGACGGTGTTGGACGTTCATCATCATTCTTATTCATATAGTCACTTTTAAAAGCAGAGAACCACAAAGCATTCCATGGTATAAAGAAGTGTTAGAATAATATTTCCCTAATTTCTCTTTAGTTTCTTCCATTATTTTCCCACGTACAAAATATTTACTCAATAACCAAAACAGTTTTTTTATATCAGTGTTAAAAGTCACACTTTCATCAAATCGTCCTCGTATATGTATATTAGAAGGCTATAATATATTAGTACATGTAATACAACCAATATGAAGATAAGATAAACTGTCAACGTTAATATATTTTGAAAATAAACAGAAATTTATTCGCAAAAGTCAGTAGGGGTAGACATTTATACATCATACTTAGGATTTAATATTTCCTCTTTGAGTTAAATAAACACCTTCAGCGTTATTCGAGGAAATTGAACATTTCCCTTTAATTCTAATAACGACAATTACAATCACATCACTCAAGGTAAAGAGACATCAAAGTAATAAAACTACAATCTAACAAATGTAGTCTTGAAGGTATTTACAAGGATCATTAGTTCAACAAGAGGTTGACAATAGAAGTAATTCAAATCAACCCATCAATAGCATCAATAGTAATTTTCTGATGGTCTATTTTTGATACTTACATAATATTTACTTAAAGGAGAGTTAGTTTTTTATCAGAATTGAATAATTAGACTCAAAATGGGACCGCACTGATGGTAGTTTAAGACAAATAAAACTGTGTGCAAAATATGCCAAAAAGAGTTCAGATAAAAACGAGAAAGCAACAAGCAATCTTTATAAGATTACACACTTGCCTTCTATTAAAACTCACTCAAAGTGATTCGTTCCAAATTGCACTCGATTAAAAACATATTTTTATTTATTGCTCAAAATATAGAAATCGAAGAAAATCCAAACAATTGCCAAGAAGTAATCGAGGGAGTAAAAAGTTTTTTTATACTCAATTCATAAAAGCCCATTGACGAATTTTCTACCTTTGATTTATTTTTTTCAGAGAATTAAATCATGCTATAGAGAAGGAAATATCCATATATAAAATGGTCGTGTTAAAAAAATGGTTCTAAAAATTTTTGATCTAGTATTTTTTCAAACGTGATTTGAATTTTTAGATACGTTTAATCAGCAGAAACTACGCGAATATTGGGAATTATGTATATCCAATCCAAAACCAAGGGGGGTGTTAATTGTTCAATCTTCTTAAAGGAGGACACAAGAAGAATAATTCTAGTGTGTATTTTACAATGTAGAACCAAAATGTAAGAACTACAATGTAGAAGTCGTCCTAAACTACTATGAGATTTAACTTGCAAGCAACAAAACTGCCAAAAAAAAAATGGAGTAAGTTGATTTTATATGAAGAAATGATTAAGTAAACTTTTTTCAAAAAACTACACTCTATTTAAAATACACCAAAAAAAGACATTTTTGACATAAGTTTTAGTACAATTGGTCTCTAAAAATAAATCAAATGATAGATAGTAATAATGACAAAGGAAAGAAATATATTGTGAACATATAGAAATAGAATTTAAGCGAAAGCTGGAGATATTACTTTCTAATAATTACCTGAAAATTCCGCTATTGAATAAAGTTAAAATTATCAAAAAATAGTTGAAGACTAAATTGATACATTAATACAATGAAGTGTGGGGATTATTGTGGTACGAAACACTACAAGGAACAATAAACAGTTCTGGAAATCAAAACAAAAATAATTAAATGAAAATATATATTATTTTATATGAACATTTCAAGCAGCGAATGATTTATCAATAAGCAACTTTCTTATTCTCAGAATATCACAGACTATTTACTAATTTTGAACTTTTAGCATTCATTAAGCGTTCCTGAAAAACCTAATTTTCAGATTCACACCGTTGTTACTTATCACAAAATACTTAATTGTAAAAAGAGTGAAAACACCAATTAAACTAGGATAAGAAATTTAATATTAAAGAGTGAAGCTTTATGGTAGAAATTTAATAAATAAGCGAGAAAAAAACTTATATAGTAGTGAATTCCAATAGACACAAAGAAGGGTAACATTCTAATCGCAAAATGGAAATTTTCTAAATATATTATCCACCCGGTGTTCAGTGTCTCACACCTTGAAATCCGGTATATATCCCCGATATGCATAAAAAAATCTGCTTACACTTAAATTGCCGCCAATTTACCCCCTCAAGTTTCTCACCAAACCTGCTGTACCATGAGAAATCAAAAGAAATCTGCCCTTTGCTCCAATTGCATAAGAAGAGACCGTTTACCTCACTCTTACATATGACATCAGTACCGGCCTAGCCTACGCAATAAAGATCAAAATGTTTTTGACTGAATGACAAAAATCAACTTGAAAAAAACTAAAAGGCCAAAATTAAATAATGTTTAAATCTAAATTGTGCAATTTTGGCCTAATAAATGAAAATAATCCAAATAAACTCACTATTCTCAACTAAGAGTAAATCAATATATTTATTTCAACTTATCTTTTGAAACAAATTTGAATTCATTCTGATTTGTTACTGTCCTTCGGTGTTTGTAGTGTCTGTCATGAAACATTGGTCTTAAACAACACATGTTGAGAATAAAAACAAAGAAACTAACACATTGTTAAAATATATATATTGTAGTCACTTTATAGGATTTTTATAAGCGCTATAAGCAATTCAAAAGTGAAAACTCCTCAGTTGTTAGTGGAAAAGTTATTCGATTTCAAAAACAGATCAAAATGTGCACCCTTGTTTGTGCAAACAGATGACTCGTGTACTGAATGTATGCATGAGGATGTGAGGTAGATAAAACTTCTTCATAATGAAACGTACTGTATCACATTCACGAGTCTTTGATCCCTAGAAGTCCGTAAATTTGCTGACACACTAGATTTTGCACCATGCTACTTTTGGCTCTAAGGAAAAGGCTAAAATAAAACGTTTTGAATATGATAAGACCACTTCGGAAAAGCCATTGCGAAAGAATCCTTCATGTTAAAGGAGTCAACGTTGTGATAAGTGTATTGCTACAAAGAGGGTGGTACTTTAAAGTATCTGTTTACTTTGTTTTTCATAGAATGATTCAATGTACAATTTTTTCGCTCATCTTATATTTGAATATTAACAGCATATATACAAAAATTAGTTTAGATAAACTGGAAAAGTTACTTCGTTGATTGTACTTAATAAAATTGAGAAGATATGGAGACCGAGACCAGACGAGCTCAGTTCAATTCATAGTTAAACTAAAGAGGAGAATATAGAATAATGCTTGGAGATACTAAAAGAGTGTGGGTGAATAATTTCTAGCATTTCTAAAAAGGGGGCTCCAATTAGAAAAGTATAGTAATCAAATTTGAGAAATATCACAGGAAAATCTTGAGAAGAAATGAAAACTTTATCTCATAATAGACAATAGGATATTCAAAACATGATAATACATGTGGAAACATAGAGAGCATAGAAAAAAGGAAAATTTCAAAAGAGAGAACAGATTCTTATATTTTAAACTTCTGTAGACCCATCTTTTCAATTAATTTATATAATTTCTGAGATAATTTTCGAACATTTATACCTCTAATGAGTTAGAACGCCATTTCTACGTTACTTCCTCACATTTTCTTATCTATAATGTTATTGATGTCCGAAATCGGTTCAATTACTCTTATTGGTACTAAAATTTTAACATTTATGTCACTCTAGAAAACTATTGCTACTGGGGCCGCTCAAATTCAAGTTGATTTTTGGCCTCACCAACAAGTTGTCTCCATAATTTTCTATCCTCAGCCATGTCTACTTCTCCATCAAGTCTCCTTACATCTTTATCCACTTGGTCATTCCATCTTGCTCTTGGTCTTCCCAGTGGGCGCGTCATATCTGGTTGATCTCTCCACACTCTTCTTATTGTTGTCTCTTCATCCTTTCTTCTTACATGACCTTCTTTTCCAGGCTATCATAAGCATTCCTAAAGTCAATAAATATTATATATAAATATCTATCATAATCCCAATACTTTAAGGCCAGCTCTTTCTTAACATATATTTAGTCAGCAGTTGATTCCCCATTCATAAATCCTGCGGGGTTCTCACCGATTACTTCATCTCCATATTTTCTTAATCTATTCTAGTTTATTCCCTTTTTTATAACTATCACTGCTTCCTTCCATTCTTTGGGTATAATTTCCAGGTTTCAGACCTTAACTATTATTTTATGGAGGAACTTCAAATTGGTCTCCCACCCTACTTTATTAATTCCACTGGTATCCCATCTTCTTCGGCAGCTTTTCCATTCTTCATCCTCTTAATTACATTTTCAATTTTTTCCATAGTTCTAGAGGAATATGCATGTGAAATACACATGTTTTCAATAAATATATTAATTACGATTGAAGCTACACGTGGTTGATTTGTCTAGCTCAATATGATGTACAAATCAACTGCATTAATATGCTTCATAATATATTTTATAATTGTATTGGGTTCGGTCCTGTGCTTGCCCTTAACCGAGGGGACACAGTGTGAGAAATTCTTCAATGAGGGTGCCTCTGCCCATTTAATACAATAAATAGTGGCTGTATATTATAGAGAATTCCAGAAGTGGGGTATCCACCCGACAAATATAAATACGGGAAACTTTTTCAAAAAGTCATTCCAAGTTACGACTACGACTGAATTTTGACTATTAGACACAGAGGGTCTGTTTGAGAGCTTTAATGTTCAGTTGATTTTTTATTTTTGTTATTAAATCGTTGAGTTTTTGTTAAGTTTATATTATGCAGTATGTGCTGAGAAATATGGTTGCTGAAGATCCAAATATTCGGAGGCGAGTTGAGTAAGTATATTTATTTGAAACTTTATTTTAAATTAATTCAATAATTACTCTTGAGATATGTTTTTATATATACGTGTCCACAAATATTCACAATTAACTTGTAGTAACTAATATAATTTGATTTTTAATATTTAATCTTGAAACAAACAGCAAATAAATAAGTTTTGGTGGCAGTGTTGGAAGATTTGGGGTATTCCCCTTGTTCCATAACATCATCTTCTTTAATCTATTAAGATTTTTGTTTTTTGTTATATGTGTTCTTCCCCGTTTCATATATGGTTTCATTTATATTTCGCAATGTCATTCGTAAATTTTCATAGAAAAATCATTGGTTTGTAAATTCTGTTTTCCCCATGTTAATACATTATCAAATAATATTTCATCTGCCTTTGTTTGGGAAATATAACATGCCAATCTAACTTTTCTCGTATTTTTTTTGTGACTTGAAAGTCATTTCTGTTATATAGTAATTCCATCTAAAACAAATTGATTGGTCCTTCCGCCACTTCAGTCCTATAATATTTAAAGAGTAATATTCAAATTTCAAACTCACTATCAGAGACTAATAGATTGATAGATATAGATATCAATGTGACTGCTGGTCCAAAGTCAAACATACACTAATCACATCAGCCGCTACGTTACCACAAACCCTTGTAGTTGAAAGCTGCAAACAACTCAGTCTTTTCCAGATAAGCTGCCTTATCTTATCTCTAACAAATATGAGTCTGTTGTTATTTGTTATCATATTTTTTTGTATTCGTTAATATGACTACGAAATGAATTCCAATATAGTTCCTTTCCTCTCTTTTTAACGTGCTTAGGAATAGTTTATGTCATTCAATTATCTTTATTATTCTTGATATTTCCCTCAGTTTCTCACTTTAATTCTAATGAAAAGCTAGTGTTGTCCAGTTTTATATTAATTTTTCTTCCATCAGAGTACCAGTAACTTCGAATTCCATTTCCTGTTAAATACTTAGCTTTCCTGTTCTCATTTATTTCTAGCCGCTTGGCACTAGCCAAAAAACAAGTAAAACTGACCTCAAACTTTCTAGTTATCTGTTAAATTAGCTGAGCTGAACTATTTCCTTAAAACAATGGTTGGTGCTGAATCGGTAAGTCGGGAGGTAAATATGTCAATTCCTCTGATGTTTATATGTAAAAGAAACGCGACTCTAGTCTCCAGACGAGAACATACATTAATTAACATTAACATAGACATTAGAGCTTGTAGGAATTCAGGTTATTTCAGAGGCAGTAAGTGATTATCATTATAAACGCTAAAAATATCATATTTTCCGAAAAAATAAATGGTCACACGTCGAATTTATTTCCATTTGGAAAAAAAATCGGAATCAACATTGAAATATTGTAAACAAAAAATCCTAAACCGTATTTATATTCTTCCTCTGTCGATTC
Source organism: Diorhabda carinulata (assembly GCF_026250575.1). NCBI lineage: Eukaryota > Metazoa > Arthropoda > Insecta > Coleoptera > Chrysomelidae > Diorhabda > Diorhabda carinulata. The sequence goes on from NC_079470.1 coordinate 8,970,184, forward strand.
TGAAAAAGATTGGCCTATCAAGTTCATACCGCCATCATTCTAACGTACCCGAAACCCACTCAGCCATGTCTGTATTTGCATAGTTTTAAAGATGATAGATTTTCTTAATATAAACTCGATTTCTCTGTTTATTGCACCCATTTAATATATTAAATGGAAGAAATAAGAAAAATTACATTATATAAAAATGTATAAACATTCTTTTCTTCCATTACGTCAGCTCTCCGTCCTTGAAAGAAAACCGAGAATATTTGAATGAACCTTCATTGTACGCTATTATCATTTTTTATGAAACATTTTTTCCTAGTCCAAAAAAAATTCATTAAATTTAGTGGGAAAGAAAGATATCTACGTAAAATTAATTGTAAAAAGATGATATATGTGAAGTATCAAATGTGAAATATTTTTTAATTGATTATTATCGTGCCTAAGCATTTCAAATCAAAATAGACAATGAGGAACAAAAAATAAACCCACAATCAAAGTGAAGGAAATTATGTGAAAAGATAATGAAGAATATATTCATTCATACTACTTAAGTATTGCAAAGTAATCTTGTGTTTTGCTTCAACAATATACTTATTGCTGTCACCAACCCAACACTGGAAAAATAACTTTTAAAAAAAGGAAAGATTCAACAGTTAATTTTCACCCTTTTTGTGTATGAAGATTGATAAATATAAATATAATTTGCCACTACTGTCACATTCCATTTTCCTAATCAATATACTCGACAAATGTTTTTCAAATTTGTATAAGATACTCTACAAAGTGAAGACGAATTGCCAAATTGAATGTTTATTAATAAAAATGGTAAATATTTTATTTCTTTACAGTTATACCAAGGAGAGATACTTGCCTCCGTAGAAACTACCCCATCAGCCTCCTTTGAAAGTTACCATGATGTTAAGTTTACGTTTTTGGATATATTTTATGAATATTATGACTGATTACATCCCGATTGGAGATTCAAAAATTTAAGCCACCGTTATCTATTGGACGTCAAAAAAAGCAGTTGAAGTTGAGGTATGACCGTTAAAATTAGGAGTTGTTGAGATTAAAGAAGTTGTTGCTTGTTATGTTGATGTTTTCGTCGTTAATATACCCCAAGTTTGAAGTTTTGGGAAATTGTTCACGTTAAGTTTTACGTTACAGTTAATGTTATGCGTAAGCCGTTATTACGAAATGTTAAAAATTGTTATTAAAATAACTGTTGTATGGAACCATATTAAGAGTTACAGTTCTTCACAATCGTTTTTAAAATGGATTCGAACTACACAACTATAAAGTTGCAGTTGAGAAACTGAATAATTTCAAAATTATCAATTGTTAAGTTTCAATTTGTTATCTGTTGGAATTGGCGAACATAACCAGACAGAAATGTTAATTTGTTTAATCTGTCCTTCAAAATGTCAATGTATAATCAACTAAAAAATTCTTTACTCGTTAAAAGTTGATTGTTACTCGTTATATATTAGTTAAAATTGTTAATTGTTCTCCTCAATATATTTGAGTAGGAGCAATAATGTATTATATGAGCGATATTCTCATTCGTAGGATTAGATCTACACCGATACAAATTGGTTTAACATTAACGTAAAATATATGTTAATATCGCTCAAGAGTTGTAACTCTAAAATTGAGTTCATTCTGCACCTGCACACAAAGAATATTATTTTCAATGAAAAATCTCCACGAAACATCAGACTACCATTCAGTGAAGGAAGTTTATAGAGAAAATATATTATAAAATGCAAAAATCTATCAATAGCCCTCTGTGTCAATTGTTTTCCGATCCCTGTATGGTAGTGAATGGAGTAAGAAGAAACCAGTAAATCTAAGAGGGAATTTTTCTCAAAAAGTATCAAATACGTCCAGTTTTTTTTTCAAAATATGGAATATTTCATTTAAATATGTCTACAATTTTTTGAAACGCAATAAAAATGAAGAATGAAACGTGAAACTTATTCTCGTTTGATAATAATTCCCAATCACTTCGTTATTCTTTTTTGTTTTTCTTTCAATATTTCTTGATTTTGTGCTCGAAATCATGATTTTAATGTGAATTCCGAATTACTTTCAATTATTTTTCAAGAATTTCGGTTTTATTCACTTACGTTCATATCTATTTAGAAATTAGTGTTACATTCGGCCAATTATTTACAAATTTTTTTACCAATTGTGTATTTTCTTTTTTTCTATTTGAGCAAATATTGTGCCTGATCCCATGTCATCATATTCATTTTCACATTCGTGGAGACCTTTATTCTATTAAAAAATTTGTTCTTCAAGGTATGAAAACATATGTTTGATCGATTCTTTCATTTATTTCTATTTCTTGTCTTCCTTCTTCATCTAATACTACTCCTAGACATTTATTATCGTGAACTTATTCTTATATTCAGTTTGTTGTTTGTAGAATTATTCTGTTTTTTCTTTATCGATATTTATACTATATTTTTACAATGTTGTATTTCATTTTTTTGTAATTATTTCATATATGACTTTGCTCATTTCAAAATCAGTTAAATCCTTCGTCAAGTTATTTTATTTGTTTCTTTCTGTTTTTATTTTTGAGCATATATATTTATACACCAATTATTGTCTTCGTTTCTATCTAATTTTCTTTCAATTCTATTTTCAAGGCATATTTTATATACAATTACTTTTCCCTCCTCATTATTTTCTATTATCAATTTTTCATTTATATAAAGTTCTTTCCCGCAATTTTCATGTTTTTATTTACAGTTTTTATTTTGTAAAAATCTACGCTTTTCATATTTTAGTCATTTTTGATTTGTTATAAAATATCAGAACAAAATCAAATTGGAAGTTACAAAATAATATATAAAAAAAAATTTAGTTTTCTATCCACAAAATGAAGGTTTCTTGTATAAACAATAATTTAATATTTTTATTGTTGGTACCTTTGAAAGATGACATTCACGTCTATTGGTATAATTATGAACAATTTTTTGAGACCGTTCGGAAACATTTTCCACATAATTTATCGTCTATCTAATGCTAGTTTAATCAAAAATCCATTAATAGGAATCATACCACGCATTTATAAAATATAAACGAAGAAGTCTCTTTAGTATATTTTATACAAAGAATCTGACAAACTCCTTAAATATTATTAATATTAATCATCCACCCTTGAATAATAACTAGCTGTATCCAGATTCCAGTGTTTCTCAATTATATAAAATAAAATTAATGATTTAGTTCATAATAATTGTCGGTCTTAAAAAATATTGTTCTGGCTTTCACAAACTAGTATTTTGTAGGTCTATCTTTCAGGATACGCTTCCCTCGACCTATCAAACACTATTTTCCAATATTACGAAAATTACTATGAATATGATTGAATTTTATAAATCATAAGTCCACATTATGATTCACACTTTATGGTTTTCTCAATTTTTATGAGCTTGAGTTTTCTTTTCGAATTTGCTACCAGAAATATCTTGCTTTATAATATTTATTCATTTATTATTTTTTAGTTTGATCAATTTTTTTCTACCTCTAATTTTAGTTGCAGACTTTTTATTCTTATTCTGCATGTACCTCTTGAATGTTTCATTCTATATGGAAGTTATTTTCTCCTTCATCATTGAATTTATTTTCCACTATCATTTTTTACATTTTCTGTATCATCACGAGTTTTTTTATTTTCGAATTTTATTGCAAATCTGTTTAGCTCTATTAAATTAATTTATTTCACTCATTATTCCCTAGTTTTATCATGTTTTTTTCATCTTTATTTTGATCTGCAGTCTTTTTATTTTTATTATTATATTTCATTTTGCACTCACCTTTCTAACGTTCCTTCTCACATGCCACTTTTCATTTTCTCTATTAGTTTATATTTCTTTTTATTTTCTGAATTTCAGTCCAAAACGGTCTTGCTTCTAAATAATAATTCATTTTATTCATTACTTTTTAGTTTAACCATCCTTTTTATTATTCTGGTATCATTAATTTTGAATGTACTTTTCTAATTTTTCCTTTCACATTGGAGTTATATCTAATTTGGTTTATCTCAATTTTAGCTTTTTATTTTCATTATTATCATTTTTTTTATTTTGCATGCACCTTTTTAGCTTTCTATTTGACATTGAACTTTTTTTCTATAACTAATTTTTTATTTTTGTCTAAACTTGATTTTTTTTTGTTTTTTTCGAATTCAGTGCAAAAATGTTGTTAATTCATTTGACTCAATTGACTATTTTTTGTATTACCATAATTTCTTTGTCTCTGTTTTGAGTTACGTTTTTTTCTATTTTTATTATTTTATTATCTATTATTTATAATCTGTTTTCCATTAACTGTATTTGACCGATTATTATTTTATTTTTTTACCTCCTTACACAACTATTTTGCTTCATAATATTATTTCATCTCTCTCTTATTAGTTTTTTTTTAGTTTTATTTTTTAATCTTTCATAACTTTTATCTTATTGTCTCATGCACAATTTAGTTTTCTTTTCTTCATCGCCTCGACTCAATTTTTTTTCTAGACATTTAAATTTTATTCCAAAACTTTCGGCCTTCAGAAGAATAACAAAGTTTATCCATTATTTATTGGTTTTCTAATCTTTCCTTTACCTTTATTTTTTAACTTTAAATTTTTACATTAAATTTACATTTTATTCCTTTCAAACTTATAATCGATGGTTTTTATTGCTTTCATCATCACTTTTCGGATCTAAATAAGTTAAGTATATAATAGGTGTCCGGAAAAGTTCAAAAATCGAGAAATATATAAAGTTAGGATACAAAACTACAATCTTTTTCAATTTGACTGTTCTGATAATTGATAAAAAATAAAAAATCATGTCTACATTATGTTGTGTGTAAAAAAGAAAATACCAATAAAAAATAATTATAATTGTAGGTATTTATTTGAAAGTACAGACTCATATTTTATAAAATATATCTTCATCCAATTGCATTTTCAAATACATCCTCATTCTGACTGCATGTTTTAGTAGTATCTTGTTAAAAATAAATTTTTCATCACTCTCTTACATAAAAAAATAAATCTCTACAATAGCGGTTTCACGGAGGCAATTATAAACTCTTCTTTTTTTAATTTTGTTTAAAAAGCTTATCGGAGAAGCTAGATCAGATGAATATGGTGGATGAAAAAAATGCAACAAAAGTAAATTCATGGGCAAACGCATTGAGGTGATGCTAGAAAGTCTTTTCAACATCAAATTCGATTTCAAAAAATTGTAGCCATGACACCATTGTCACAAAACGGTTTTTAGTTTCTTGGGAGTACGTTCATTGTATGAACTTCTCGTTTGCACTATAGTTTTGTTTCTGTTTCATAATAGTGTACCCAACTTTCTTCAACTATGACTTGTCGACCAATAAATTCACTTATATTTGAGAATATCAAAATATTCTTTTTACATGCGAACAGGCTTTTGATCAGCAAGGAAAATAACTTTGTCTACTATTTTACTTATTTTGTTGAAATCCGCCTCCAACCGTATCTTTAAAACATCATATTCCTCTTCGTATTTCTCTTCTGATTTTATCACAAATTTTATATCTTTAGCCAGATCCTCTTATTTTTGATTTCGAAATTTCAAAAACGCCCAAAGCTGCGTTACAGCTTTTTGTTCATGAATTGTCAAAATTCGTAATAACCAGGAAGTCACAAAGACAAGTATCTGTTACCGTAACTAAGTCAGTCATTGATTTTAGTATAAAATAAGCAAAAATGTGTAATGCTTCATTAATTAAACCTAATATAACTTTATTGGACTTGTATTAAGTATCACTCTTAATGATCCACTTGGAAGCTGCCAATTTTCACATATTTTTTGTTAAGGTATAGTAGAGAAACCCATATACATACATCAAGGGGGAAATTTGTTTCCTCACAAGTATGTCAAATTATCCACGAGAGTTTGAAGTATTGAAGTATGTAACTATAAAAAGCATAGCGAAATCGTTACCAAACTTTGACGTCTCTCTTTCTACAAATCGCTCTCTTTCAAACGATATTGCAAAAAAATTTTTCGACACACCATCGTGTTATCCTGTTTTATATTTATTACTACTTTTATCGCAAACAATCGATATGTGAGTTTTATTACAGTAGTTATATAACAAAAATGTTCTGATGCGACAGTAAAATTTATTTGATTTGAAAATATAACAGAATTTTATTAAAAAATCATGAATCATCCAGTTTTCAACATTTTATAAGATGTAAAATAATAGAAAAGTTTTGACAACTTTATTTTGTTTGAATCAATACACAAACATCTCTTCGAATTCCGTAACCAATTTCATTTTTTTGTATTTATTTGTTTTTTCCAGTTGGTTATTTCGAAACAAATACATAACGAAATTGCTTTTTCGCATCACTTATTGTTCAACACACTATATCAACTAATTTTATTTTTGTCCTATTCTTTTCGTGTCTTTATTAATTAAAAAAAAACTTTATGGATTCTGTGAATTATTTCAGTTAATTGTTTCCTTAGCAAGAGATAATTTAATGATAAAACTTCAGGATACAATAAAACTAAAAATCTTTTTGATGCTTATTTCAATTCAATTTTTAATATCGATATCTTATCTAGAATCGACAGTAACTGAAGATATTTTCTATAAGAAGAAAATTTCATATTCCATTGGCATAATGGTGGAAAATTAACGACAATTCTTCACAGTTTACATTACTAGACTAAAGTATCTTGATCGTAACCTAAAAATTGTTTTATTACTTTGTGCTAATTAAAATGAAATCAAAATATTGTCTATAAAGCCAGTTTCACAAGAGACCGATAGTCACTGGTGTATGTCGACTACAACTCTTGTTTTCACATGTTTGCGTATGGTCAGTCATCAACATGTCGTTGAGAGACGAAGATTAAAACCAAATTTAAAAGATGATTTTCAAGAGAATATCGACGCAAATTTTTTATGTATTTTCAAATGTCTATGGCTTAATTTGATGAGCTATACGAGATCTGGCTATTGAACAACGAGACTGGTTATAAAAAACAGTTTTATTATAAAAATTATTCTACATTCGAATGCTCCCCTTCAATATACTCTCCTCCCCTTGCCACGCACCTTTCCATACGTTTTTTCCTTTGATCGAAGCAGTGCTGGAACTCTTCTTTGGTGAATGCCTTCAGGAGCTCTGCCGTTTTTTGCTTTATCGCTTCCATCGACTCAAATCGAGTCCCTTTCAAAACAGAATTTATCTTCGGAAACAAAAAGAAAGTCGGGTAAAATCCACGAGCTGTTCTTCCACAACTCGGGCCGTTTTTTACAAACTCGTTCTCGCAGTGTTGCAAAAACTGACAAATTATGAGTCTGGTTGGCCGTCTGACCCTTTGGAACCCATAAAGTCATCACGATACCGCTAATATCGAAAAAAACGATCAACATTGCCTTGAATTTTGATTTGCTCTCTCGGCCCTCACTAAAGCGCTTACACCACTCAAAAACACGCGCACGAGATGGAGAATTGTCCTCATACGCCTCTTGCAACAATTTATAGCACTAAGTCGGAGCTTTTTTTCAATTTAACGAGAAATTTGAGATTGATACGCTGCTCCTATTTTTCGTCATACATGCTTTTTGGCACGAGAAAAAAACACGTTCGTTTCAAACCGCTACTGCACAAATACTATAACAGTGACGGAAACGTGTTTTTGGACGTGCGTAGACAAGATATCTAGATACCCAACGCACTACTCGTTATTTAATAGCCAGACCTCGTATTGTACTATGTCAAAGCTTCAGTCAAAGGAAAGATTAAATTTTTAGTTTTTGAAACTACATCCAACATTGAGTATCTGTTTTATTTACCAAATACCTTCCAGCTTAATGAATGGTGAAACGCTCTATTAGGCTTGAAACAATGGTCGCGACGAATCATTATTCTTTGTGAAACTGGCCTAACGCACAATATTATCGATATTTATACAAAAATTAATGAAAAACTGCAATAATTTAAGTAATGAACCATTCTAGTTAAAAAATAACATAGAAGCATCTTTCAACGTAAAATATGTTTCATATCTACGCCACTTTTAACTGGGTTAATATTCAGGACAATGGATTTTGAATTTTTAAATAAAGACGCCAAAAATAACTAATAAATCAAATTTTACTGCAGCATTCTTTACAGTTCATTTGATGAGCAAATAACTTTGACGTTAAAGAAGTTAGATTACACCATATTTAAAAAAAAAAGGTGAACGATTACGACGAAAAGATATTTGCTAATGAACGTGTACATAAGAATTAGAATAAATATAATTATTGGAAAATATTACTTACTTATATTGCGTAGTTCAATTTTGTGAATTATTTCGAAATAAAATTGAAAATCTGTTAATATATAAAAACATTAGAATTGAAGCAATCAAAATACCCATGATATCAATTATTATCTATTCCTCTATTTAGCTTTCCTTTTTTTTTTTTTTTCAAAAATCATTTTGGCACTTTTCGGTACTTCAACAATTGAAATACGTAGCAAATGTGTAAGTTACATTGTGTCGTGCCACGTAACTCTTTGTTTCTGATCACTTAAGTTTTATTATATTGTTTAATACCACCTCAGCTCGAAGGACCAGGAAGTGTATTTATAGGTGATAGTAAATAGTTCAGAATATTATGCAAGCAGATAAAACATTTTACCTCAATAATTAACAAAGAAAATAAAAGTCTGAATGGCGAGAATTTTATGTAAGTTATGGATTTATAGATTAAATCATATCTCAAATAAGTTTAGAATGGTGAAAAAGTCTTTATTATTGTTGGCTTGATGTTATTATCGACCCTATTTTAATTGCAGTATCATAACCAACGCACAATTCCTCGTGATAGATACATATATAACCGACTGTTCTACAGAAATCCACTATAACTCCATACATAAGCTGCTATAACCCTTCGGCTTGTTGGAAAACTATCGAAAAATTTCAAGAATACTTTTCCGACATATTTGTTCAATCGTATATCAGGCAATTACCCATGTATCTATTGATTACTAATATCAAATTCAAAAAATTTTAATTCTCATTAATGGGATGTCATAGTTCCACATCAACTTAGTACATCCGCGTATCCGTTTGTATTGAAATTCTAATTTGCAATTACATTAAATTTTATAGCCACTGCATGTACTAGCTAAAAAATACTCTTGATATAAGCACTTTCTTCTTTTTTCTAACGACAAAATTAATATATAATTCTTATTTCTTTTTTCTCAATATTTGAATAAAACTTTTGAGTGTTTCACTAAAAGAGCACAAACTATGATTAAAATAGCCATGAATCATAAAAAACATTACTTATGATTTCATTTCTAGTTTGTTTATCACAATAGTAGATAGGTTACCTAAAATTATGAAAATCCTTGTAATAAAAAAAGTAAAACTATAAGATAAAGATACGGTTTGCATCCAATGAATACTTCTTGACGTCAATTTTGCCGTCTATAATGGAAATTTTATGATAATTTTGGGAATTATTTCTCGTAGATATCATTTTGTGAATGCTGGAACTAAAGATATAAATTGTTTTGCAGATGAACTCAATATTTTAGTGTTTACACTCAATAAAAATATGATTTTGAGTTTCAGAAATATGGTTTTGTTTTGTTTTTACTTTAATTTCATTTTTTTAGTTTATTCTTTATCATTCACAAAAATGTTTTCCGTTATTCGTCAATTTAACTTCACGTTTTCTTTTATTTAGATTTTTAAATTTGTTTAACCATTCTTATTTCTTTTTTTTTTTCATTTTATTTCTGTTTAATTTTTTCGAAAAGAACCCCCCAAAAAAATTAAAAAAAAAATAGAGTCTTCATTTTCAATTTAGTTACAATTCATCTACATTTTTTTATTTCATATTATTATTTTTTTTGTTGAAGGTGTTTATTTTAATTTTATTTTGATTTTAATAACATTTTTTTAATTTTCAATTATTATTTTTTTTTGTTTTTTTTAGATTTTCACATCAAAATTAAATATATAGAATTCATTATCAGTTCAGTTTCTTTTCAATCCAAAATCACAATCAACGATTTATATTACATATTTGTATTATTTCACTGATTTTTTTTAAATATTTTGTGTTTTATCACTTTTATAATCACGTTTGTTTCTGTGTTTAGAGTTTTTGTGTGTTTTTTTCTATAAGAACCCCCTCATAAAAAAATTAAAAAAAAAATAATGTTCTAGTTTAGCTTATTTTTTCACATACAATAGTATTTGAAATGAAATAAGTTATAATAAATCTAGAAATTTAATGCCATGAGGGTTATTTTGTTTTTTCTTGCGTTTTTTTTATTTCTGTCTATTAATATGTGTGCATTTAGTTTATAACTTTAGTTTTAAGATTAGTTTTAAGTTGGTATTCGTGTGCCTTCTCATTATAATATTTTCATCGGGTTAGTACATGTTTCCATCTACCAATAGTACTAAATAATATATCATAGTTAGCAATAGAAATAAATGGGATATATTTTCTATAGATAATACTTTTATATGATTTATATACAGAATATCTACAGAATTGTATCTCTTTTTACCATAAAAATTTCAATGAATTATAGAAAAACATAAAAATCCCTTCAAAAATTCGGATTCAAACATTTTGAAAATTTTCTCCAAAAATGTTTTCATTTTAATTGATTTCGCATTACAATTTCTTTTGTAGCATTCCATTTTACTGTAAAATTGCCGGACGTAATTTTCTGAAAAATCAGAGATTCCCGGAAAACGGGTATTGATTTTCCGGAAAATGAATCCAGATGCTAATTAAATTTTTCCACATGTGACCAGCGTACTACAAATTCTTTTAAAATAATATAATACAAAACGTTCGGCTTTTTTTTATATACTTCTGATAAATTTCATTTTTATAATGAGTTTATTTGAAACTATAAAAAATAAAAAATAAGTGTGAAAGTGTTTCAGCTTCAATAAAATTATGTGTTTTCAAAATATAATTCCTTTCAAAATTTTTGATAATTACCAATCACACCAAAACTCACTAAAAGTTCCTACTTCCATATTTTCGAAATAATTCTATAGCTTCAGTCCAATAACATTCCGTAATTTCCAACAGTACCAGTTTTTTTCAACTACAAAGTACCTTCGGGTAGATTATTTCACTTCTGATATTTGTATATTTATTTCTCCAAATTGTAATCCTCAAGTATCATTACTCAATGATGTGTACCTTAAGCATTTACTTCTTCCTTCAGATTCATAATGTTTTAATTAAACATCACTTATATACGAGGTTTGGCTATTAAATAACTGGACTTGTTACGAAAAAGGGTTTTATTATATTTCTGTTGATCGAAATAGTGCTGGTAGTCTTCTTTAGTGATTGCCTTTAGGAGCTCTACCGTTTTTTGCTCTACCGCTTCCATCGACTCCCAAATCGAGTACCTTTCAAATCAGATTTTATCTTCGGAAACAAAAACAGTCGCACGGTGCCAGATCTGGTGAGTACGGCGGGTGTTCGAGCACTGATATGCGCTGGTTGGCCAAATACTGCTTCACAGATAGCGCGTTTTGGGCAGGTACATTGTCCTAGTGCAAAATCGGGCCATTTTTCACGAAATCTTTCTGGCAGTGTTGACAAAACTAACAAATAGTAAGTTTGGTTGACAGTCTAACCCTCTCGAACCCATTCACTCAAAAACACGTGCACGAGATAGAGAATTGTCCTCATAGGCCTCTTGCAACAATTTATAGGACTCAGTAGGATTTTTTTTCAATTTAACGAGCAATTTGAGATTGATAGTTGCTCCTGTTTTTCGTCACACACATGGTTTTCGGCACGAGAAATAAACACGTACGTTTCAAATATAATAATAGTGACGGAAACGTGTTTTGGGACGTGCATAGACAAGATATCTAGATACCCAAAGCATTACTCGTTATTTACCCCACCCGTCTAGGGCACCCTCTAGGTTTACAGTCTCGTTATTTAATGACCACACCTCGTATTCTGACCAAAAACCAAAAATTCGTATCATCTTATCCCTGTACTGGTAAGAATTTTGTTACTTCTAAGGATATTTCATATTAAATCATTTTTATATTTGTTGGAACAATACAGAAGGTTAAGCTCGTCGTTTTTATTAGTGCATAGGATATTAATTTTCTTTTCTTGTCTCCTACCCTGATACACTTCATTTGTAATTCCATCATCATTCCGTTCTCTACTCCATCAATGATGAGAGCTTATCAATCTCTCTAATTATATCGTCATTTTTTTATTTCTTTTATAGGAATGGTTAAATTTTCAAATTAACCTTTTCATCATTATGTATTTATATGATGTGTTAAGAAATTGATTTTGTGGACAAAAAAGTTTTGTAAAATATCTTTCTCATTTTTGGATGTTTTCTCCTAATACTTTTTCTTATGTTTTTTTGTTGACCCTGTTCTTTCAAGTTTTATAATCACCACATGTTATAACACTGGTTCTTTTTCACTTGGGAGAAAATCTTATATTCTTATTTGAGCCAAAGCTTTATATTTGATTTGGTATGCAGAGAATATATTATATATAATGACAATGACTAATATAAGTAATGTAACGTTTTTTGTATTTATTTACACACTATATATTATTTATAATAATTCACTTATAAAATCACTTTACTAATTCTTTCTATTCACTACATCTATTTATTTAAAATTAAAGTAACTGCGCTTACACAACTTATATATCCTAAATAGAATTCTACAAACATATTCTGGAACAAAAAAACACATCAAATAAATGAATAGACTTATTTAAAACAAAAACTGTAAATAAATCGCCTGCTACACTAAAATGTTCTTAAAGGAAACATCAAAGGCGCGTCCGCTATTTATAAAAAGTAGATGAATTTAAAAATTCCATTATAGCTAGACAGGGCCGGTCTAAGGACCCATTTCGCGAACTTATAATAATTCAAATTCATTATTTTTAGTCATTAAATTATATATTTCTCAAAGGTAAATATTTTAATAGAGCTACAATGAAAACTTTGGCAGTTTCAATTAACATAAATCTTAAAAATAAGAAATTAAACTATAAAAAACTTTATTTCTTGCAATAAAAAACTTAATTGTGTTGCATACTATGATATTTTGAATTAAGTTTATTATTATTGGTTAATATGAAAAATGTACAAATCGCATTTTTTTGTTTTATATACTTTTCTATAACGTAAGAACCACTTGATGAGTACAACTTCCTATAATCCACAATAGTTTACCTACAAACACGAATTCCAGGTTAAGAAATATTCAAATTATGAAACTGTATAATAATAATTGGTTCTTACATTACTGTTATTTGAATAATAGCAAATTTTGTTTCATACTGTTTATACAATTTTATAATCATCTTGATAATACTTCAACATTATTTTAAAAGTTTTATCACTAATAATAAACAATGTTTTTATATATAATAGTAGTTAAGAGGTTGTAATTGAACTTACATATCTTAGATATTGAATAAAAAGTATGTTAAAACCGTTAAATATATACTTTGAAAATTTACTTGTAATTCAAACTATCAATCTAAAATAAATGAAATTTTTAAATTTACACCACAACGAATAGCTTAAGAATACCTAAGCAGTATGAAATAAAATGAAAGTATTCATTGGAATTTTTCTCCTTCTTTTATTAAATAATTCGCGTTTGTAGTTTCTTTTCAATGTATGCTTTTTTTTCTCTTCAACTGCTCTTTCCGACTTTTCCAATAATTTTTGTTAAGTTTATTTTTTTGTTAATTTGTTTAATTTTTCCGTTCTGTAAATAATATTGTACATATTGAGGTGTGTCAATAAATATTATTGAAATAAGACTGACTTTTGATTTTATCATTTCCAACAATAAAGCAATCAAAATTATATTTGCGAAAAAATATAACACACCCAGTAACTAACCACTACATAAGCACTATCCATTCCTAAACATCGACAAACTGAAAAAAATTGAGCATATAAAACTCATACATGAAATACAAAAATAATAAAAACTGATAATAAATTAAAACAATATCAAGTTTACCATAATTACAATCTGCGGAAAAAGGACTTAGGAACAATTATTTATGCAAAAAAAGCTCAAAACTCTCCAATATTTGCAAGAATAACTGCTTATAACAATGTTTTTAAGGCAGAAATAGAGGGAAGTGAAAAACCTGTGTATAGGAAACTGAAGAAACTATTGAGAAATGAAATGAAATAATAAAAAACACTTACATTATTTATTTGTATTCTATTATGATTATTGTTATCTGTTTAGAGGTCAGAAATAAATGTTCAAAAAAAATAATACAAGAGCTATGCATAATGAATAAAAAGAAATTAGTTTCTACTTAATGAAACTATTAGAAATGATCACCTAGATAAAATGTGTAGCCTGAAGGAAGCTGATATTATTGCCCTTATCATATATCCATCGTTTTATGCACTAATATGAACATTTAGGTATAAAGAATTTAATAAGTCTGCGTATATTTAATGAGAACCTGGCTTCTCATTAAAAAAAAAAGTTTATTCATGTGGTTTTAAAACCTTAATTCGACTTTCGCATAAATATGTATTTTTTATATCAATTGTAAAAGTATGTTCATCGTATATATACCAACCACTTATGCATATTAATGTGGATTAAATCAGAAGTAAAGCTTGGTTTATGCAGCCAAAATTAAACATTACCATTAAACTAACAAGTTAAATTACTAGTTAAAAGACACTGAAATGCTACTTGTAATTTATACAGATAATTAACAGTAAATTTAAATTAAAATTAAATGAAGAGTTCATCAATTTTGTGAGGTTATAAGCACAGAATACGTTAGGTTAACCTATATTGGTGGTATTGTTTTGTTTACAACATCCTTGTTCTTCGGTTATGGAAATATACTTCGCGTTATTGCGCCGATTTCAGTCGTGGTGTTTTAATTTTAAGACTGATATCAAAAAAAAAAAGGAAAAGCAATGACTGAAAGTCAGTAATGTTCTTTAGACGATGTCCACGATTCCACATTTGTATGACAAAAAGGATCCATACAAGGAATTTCATAAACCAAGCTTGAGTAATCAATAATAAATAATATAAGTATCAGCTGTAAGTACACCACATTGAGTCAAATTTGAAGTCGATACCGATGTCACAAATATTCCTTCCTTACCGAAATAATGTCTTTGTTTGCTTAAAAACGATGTTTCTTTAACATATAAATGAATTAGATATCGGCCATATGTATACTATCCTTTATACTAAAACACATTTCTGAAATCATCTTCGAAATCCAAAAGTTCATTATCAACTATAGCCAATGGTTTCGAAATTCCCTCAATTTAGAAAAAGTTCACATTGAAACTCTAACTTTATAAATACAGATAATAATTAAAACACCGTTTAACCATTTACAATTTGGAACTATCATCATTAATCCAGTAATAAATACGTAAGGTAATTGAGATAATGATGATAATTTACAGAAATTATTTATTTTTTGACTCATTGGTATTTTAAATTCAGCAATCATAGTACCATCTATACGCCAAATGCTAAAATGCTATCAGCCAATTAATTATAGCATTCCTATATATTTCACAGTAACATACTATATTGATAATGAGAACAATACTGATTAAATTATTATTCTAAGAATTGAGCATTTATAAATGATAAAAATTTATTATAACATGTCTCAATCTGAATTATTTATTAAATGTTCGCAAATAATTGCCTGACTAAAACACTTTCATAATTTTCTTCAATACTGAATTTCTAACCATCTATCGACCGTTTAAGTAAATAAAGCATGATGATTAATCTCGTTGCATAGATACGCAAAATTTTATGTTAATCATAGTATATAAGTGTATAATTGTAATTTGATATGCAAAAAATGAATGAATAAATGATGAATTCTGCCTTAGTTTATTTTAAACCATACATATTTCTAAACTAATAAGTTGGGAAGTTCCGTAAAACTCCAGGAGCTGCAGCGGAGCAAATAAATCGTGTTATTTGAACTTTTTCAAACAGCAAATATCGAAGTAATTTGTGATATATAAACAAAGATATAAAAAAACCAAGAAACAATTTTGAAAAAACCTTAAAGAGCGACCCTAATACATATTTCGCAGTGTACCTATAGAAAATGACTAAAGTAGATTCTAATTTCACTGGAATTTCAACTGATATATACATATAGACTGACACGTACATAAGGATAAATAATCAGGCCATTCTGTTTAATCACACCTTATAAGGAAAATGAAAACATTCATCGCTTTTACCATATGCGATAACTATTGCTCAACGGAGATCAAAATAAACAGATTCCATTACTGATCCAAAATGGATTTTTTTAGTCTAAAAGTGGTTAAGAATAGTTTTCGAAGTAATAATTTGAAAATTCTTGATCTGTCAACAGCAACATTAAAAGAATATTAATTAAATATTTTAAAATCAACTATTGCACTATCCTCATTAAACAGCTGGACAAAATGTGGAAGTGGCTACACTGACAATGATACGGATTATTTAATAAATAACAATAGCAAGAAATTTCACCATAATTGTTCAATACTTATCTTTAAATTGAAAATTAATAATTGCTAATGACAATTATTCTCAAATTTATTAAGTCGTTAGTCAGTATAGTTATCAATTATACTGTCTTCTAATTTGTACCTTGGAAATTGGATACTACATAAGGGTATAAGTGATCAAACAATCATTAAATTAAAAGAATTATTGTTTATTTTCACAACTTAGTACAATGAAATTTGATCGAATAAAAACTTTCTTCAATATAACCTTATATGCTCATATTATTAAAGAATATATGGCTGACAATCATATCGTAATATTTAAGATTGCAGTAAAATATACACCCCACAAAAATTATCGCATCACTGGTATTTTAGGATATTTTCAATACTTAATTTTAGTTTTTTGGGACAATCTGTATTTGTATCAACTTAATAGATATTTCTGGTTTATATCATAGGCAAAAAAATATCACAATTTCTTACAAATTTTTTTGGAAGCAAAAATGCTCAAGTAAATCATTTCTGTCTTGGAGAATACATTGAGATCGAGATCTTTCTAAGCAAATTGTTTTATTGTATAGTGAAAATTTAAATTTATTTTGTTAATAATGGATGTGCCTCTACGTTTAACAAGACATGTGACGAATGAAGAAGCCGCTAGAATCATCGCGCTCATACAAGATGGCCGCAGTCAAAGATACGTCGCCGGGGTAATTGGAGTTCAACAAAGCACCATATCCAGAGTTGCTATTCGCTACCAAGAAACAGGGCAGCTAACCAGAAGACCCGGACAATACCGCGGAAGGGTAACTTCCGTAGTAGATGATCATTATTTGAGGTTAACGGCGTTAAGAATTAGGCATACCACCGCTCGAAGGTTGCAAACAGATGTTGGCTGCTTGTAATGTTCGAATAAGCCTACAAACAGTTTGGAATAGGCTGAGAGAAGCATGTATACGAGCCAGAGTGCCAGCTAGAGGTCCACGTCTTACCAGAGAGCATCGAGTAGCAAGATTGGAATTGGCTGGTTTTAGTTTAAGCACCGTTCATTGTTTTATATGGATGTTTTGTACAATTTTATTGATATTTTCTGTGTTTTGGTAAATCAAACTTTTTGTCCTCTGTAGATTAAACTGATATAAAATAAATATTGCAAAAGGCGTTCTATTGGTGTTTTAATTCGTAATAATAATAAAATTCGAAAAAGAGGCGACACATTTAAAATATTTAAAAAATAATGAGTGATGTGGGATGTGTATTTATACTTCCAAAAAATTATGAAATATAATAATTCTGTATAGTCGATGAATATACACAGCTGAAAAGCAGTGCTGGCAACATGCGGGTTTCTCAATACTTTTACTTTCAACAATTTGATGTCAATGTTTTTACAACAATTAACAACTATACAGTCCTGCAACGTTGGAACTGACTCACCTGGGTGTTTTTTAGCTTTTATTTAATTACTATTTTTAAGTTAGGAGTTACAATATATAAACCATAAAACACAATTACAAAAAGTGTTCTGATTATTTGAATAAACTAATAACCACTTTATTGGTAAGTTGATAATTATATTTTTCCGTTGTAGGGCGTTGACCATTCAAAATAAATTTTTGTCATCAATCATCTAATTAGTAAATATTGCAATTAGTACTATCGTTAAAAGTGACCAGTCATCTTTCAATTATTGTGTAAAAGTAGATTTTCTAACCTTAAACTATTATCAAATCTTATTCTAAGAGTTGAAATTCTAAATTATCTTGTAAATTCTAAGTGTAGTTCTAAATTCTCAAGTATATATTAATATTTCTTTTTACAGAAAAATGTCTTCGCGAAAAACAGTAAGTCGTCGTGGAACTAGCAAAAAACGTGCTCAAAGAGCAACATCCAATGTATTTGCTATGTTTGATCAGGCACAAATTGCTGAATTCAAGGAAGCTTTTAATATGATTGATCAAAATCATGATGGCTTTGTTGATAAAGAGGATTTACATGATATGTTGGCTTCTTTAGGTAATTGTTTGTTGTACAAATATGATCACAATATAACACTCCAAAATTCTCAATTTGTTATTAAATTATTTAACAACTGTTTATTTTATTGTTTATATTTATTTCTCAGGCAAAAATCCTACCGATGATTATCTTGATGGTATGATGAATGAAGCTCCAGGTCCAATTAACTTCACAATGTTTCTGACACTATTTGGAGAACGTCTACAAGGTACTGATCCAGAAGACGTAATCAAAAATGCTTTTGGCTGTTTCGACGAAGACAATAATGGTGTAATAAATGAAGAACGTCTTAGAGAACTCTTAACTTCAATGGGAGATAGATTCACAGATGATGAAGTTGATGAAATGTATAGAGAAGCTCCAATTAAGAATGGTTTGTTTGATTATGTTGAATTCACACGTATATTGAAACATGGTGCCAAAGATAAGGATGAGCAGTAAAAATATAATCAATCGATTGAAAATTCCTAAATATATAGGATGTATTTATAAGTTATGTATATTCTACATCCTGTTACTTCTTTCAATTTTTGTTGCATTTAGTGTTGAATTTCAATTTTTTGTCATAGGAGATGCGCTTCATAAAATTAAACTCAATTTGACTGAAATTAAGTATTTTTATTAATCTGTATTTGCTTATTTGTACATTAGATGACAATTTATGGGATCTGTATATCACTATTATGGCTATATTTACTTAATATACAAATAAATTTGATTTTTTTATATATTTTTTCTGAACTATTTTCAGTGGCATTTTATTTATTTCAGGAATTTGTTGTATATTAAATATAAAGTTTTGTATGTTTTTATTTAATTCATTAAATACACTATAACATTTTCCAATTTATTTAATACACAGAGTGACTCATGTAAGAACTTACACAGCAGAGGCATATAGGGAAGCTCAAAATATAAAGAATACAGGAAAGTCACATCAATACCAACTTGCATCTCTGAAGAGTTATAGAGCCTTAAAATGGGGTTCAAAATGTCGAATATTTTAATTTCATAATACAGTGCAACTTCAATATAACAAATCGGAAGGGAATAATTAAATATCTGTTATATCGAGTAATTTGTTAAATTCAGGTTTGTTACGTTGATGTTAGGTTATCTGAAATTTATCATAAAGAGGTGAAAAAATAGTTTCATTCACCTGAACACCATGTACTGTCTTTGTTAGAGCGAACAACTACTAATAATTTATCAAATAACTGTATGTATTTTCTAGTTAAAAACAGTTAGATAAGTGACTAGATCCCAAATTTTGTGCGATCATCCTTTTGGCTTGTGAATCATCTGAAAATGCATTTTAAAGCTTTGGAGGCAAGAACTTCATTTTTATAATATTTGGACTGGGAATTTCTTGTGCAATACAATTATTGTTAACCATGAGAATTTTTTTTGTTTCTTTTTTCATCTCTATAAAGACTTTCAAGTGAATTACTAAGTCATACCAGCTTTATGTTATATGGTGGTAGTTTATCGACATTTTTAGAACATTGCGGTTTTTGATATTTTCTGATAATGACTGGCTTAAGATTGTCAGTCCAAAAATAATTTGTTCTTAGCAATACTGTTAAGCGAAATTTGATGTTTTTTCTATCACATTTATGCCTCTGATCGATAATATTTTGTTACGTAAACATTTATAGAAAGTCCAATTTCATCGGTTTCAAAGATGTTTTACGGATCGCATTCGGCGGTCAGCTCTGCAAGTTTGTCTATAGTTTTTCATCACCACCATCATTTTTACCACAAAAATTTCGAGAAAAATCTAATTCTGTTTTTGTTTAACAATAGTAACTAGCACCATTATATTACTTTCCATCCAACAAGAATACTTGCGTTTTTCAAAAAATATTTATATAAGAAAATATAAATATATATATAAGAAAATGATTCTCATTGGTTTTCAGTTGCGACGTCATAGGTTTAATAAAAACATTGAGCAGTTGTCTGCTTGATAATCACGAGATTATCGTTTCCGGCAATGTGCCGTGTGCTGTTATAATACAGTTTTCATTTATTTATACGTTTATTAGTAACATATAAATAAAATATTTTTCTATATATAAGAATAAAATGAATAAACCTTTTATAGGTTAAGTTCTTATACATATTATTACATAATCACGTTAAAAATTAAAAGCATAATAATCTTATTACTATAAAATATTAAAATAAGTTAAAATTTTTGTTTTATTTACATTAAAATGATCCTAGCAACAAAAATAATTACATCTTACAGGACCGTCAAAATGAGCAACACTTTCAAACCATTTTTGTTGTATATTGCATTATTAAAAACTTTATCAAGTATTTTAGTCCATGTACCTTCAGAAGATTGGGAAGATATAATCTAAGAATATACATGGCGACGAGAATGTCGTAAATCTGAACCAAAAGTAGATCCTTTCATTTAAATTTATTTAAATCATTTAATTTATTTAAATCCAATTAAAATATTTGATTGAAGAAAATTATTTTTGTTTACCTTATTTCAGTCTCTAGCACAACCTAATTTTATAAAAATTACTAAATTTTTGTGAAAATAACGCATTTGCATACTTTTTACACAGAAACTCTACTACGCATGCGTCAATCATCATGACTCTTCACACACAGATAGATCTTGATGAGATCTATGGAACAAGGTTATCCATGGTTCGATATCTGTTAATCTTCCTGAGATATTTATCACTTCCGGTATCTCCGGAAGTAAATGTTTCTACATAAAATAGATGTGATAAATCGATTTCTCGTAATATCAATAGCCTATGTATAGAGTTTCATGATAATCGTTGTGGGGTGACTTGTGCCACGAATTTTGAACTTTCGAAATTTTTAAAGCGCGAGAGAATTTCGATAAAGATAATTGTTTGATTGATACTGTTTTGGTTGGTATACTTTAGGGGATTCACTTATTTGGATATTGGTGGTTTAAAACGTCTCTTACATTGACCCTGAAATGAGATGGCGCTTCATCATGCATAAACAAGTAGTCAGATAAATCCTTAAAAGTATTTTTTGGACAACCTCAAAATAAGTCTCGCCAGTTTCGTAAAATAACTAGTCCAATCAAATAATGATCGATTGGACCGATCCAAACAGGTTTCTCATGACTAATTGATTAGTTTTATAATTAATATTGATTATAGAGACAGCGAGGAATGGGAACTTGTTCAAGTGAGCTAGAGAGACAAAGAACATGGACCACTTTTTATCTCTACTCTATTCTGATTGGATCGCCATGACGAAATGTCGAGTGATGGAAATTGTAAAGAAATCAGAAACAATAAGAAAGAGATAGAGAGTGGTAGACCCATAAATGTAATACTAGAGTATTACATATATGGGTAAATATTTACCCATATAAATCCATTTACTTACCGCTCTCTATCTTTAATTCTAACTTTATGGTTAGTTCCACTCAACGCTCGCAATGCCCCCTTAAGCGGCCGTTGAAATTCCTATTTAATTCAAAGGGAATTGCCGTGACGGCTCTATTTGCTCTTTCCTTATGGCATCTGTGAGAATTATAAAAAGTGAGTATTTTTATCACCATAGGGCGGGATGAAGGGATGCAAAGGGTAAAGCAACCGTTCCAGTCCTTGAGAAGGAACGTACCCCCTTAAGTTGACATTTATTAGAAATGACAATACATTTCTAGATGATTCATAATAGGTCTGTCAATTGTCAAATACTTAAAACAAGTGACAAGAGATCTAAATTACTGATAATATTAAGGTGAAAAGCGTTTTTCGTTTTCGAAGTGTATAAAGATTTTAAAACCATTCAATTCGGTAAGTTTGAAAAAGTGTCTTATTATTTTCGAAATAATACATATTTGCACATTTGAAATAAATGAGAATACTTCTAAAGTATTTAAACTAGTACACATACCTATATAAACAAATATGTCTGATTACCCATTTCTGGGTTCCGATTAATTTTCATTCATTAATTTTAGTTTTGCCTAATTACTTATATGAATAATAGGTTTGTAAAATTTACGTTTTTCTTTAGTTTCTTAACAACTTTATCAAATCAGTTTTTTTGTGTTAACCAGTATAATGTGCGAAAGTAAATATTCATATTGAAAGGAATATTACATTTGGAAGTAATTTATTAGTAGAAGTTCTCCCTGCAGAAGTGTAAAGTATTCTCATACTGTATTCAATCCAAATATTATTTTCAATTGAAATGTTTCACTTATAGCTATGATGTAATGTATTTTTATTTCCAGGTTTTGTTCTGATTACACAGTGGTAGCAAAATGTCACAGTATCCACCTAGTAAGTTTATTTACTGTATTACAGCATTTTAGGTTTTAGGTTCAATGTTTGTCTTAATTTTGATGAATGTGTTTTTTTTTCATTTAAGAATCTAATTTAATTGCATTTTGCATTACACTATATCATATTGATCTTGATGTTATATAGATAATTCTTTTTTTCTTCATTTAGTTAATGCCCAATACAATTTTATTTTTATTTTCAGTATATTTTGAGGAACAGAAGAAGTGCACACTTTTTTAAATACATAATAATATTTTTTTCCGTTTTCAAGATTTATCTATGGTTTTAAATATTGCCTTGTTCTACATTTTGTGCTGTTGTTGATAAACCAGTTTTGACCATTGTCATTGTTTTTTAATATATGTGGTTATTATTTTAATCCTATCACATGAAGTGTATTTTATGGATAAAATAGAGACCTCAGGTTCTTGTCAAGTCAGCTGGTACTGATATTTGAATTCATCTTTTTCCTTTCATTTCATGTATTCATTAAAAAGTAGTACCTGGCAATTCATAATAGACATTCTCTTCACTGTTATTTACCAATTAAAAACATTGGAATGCTTAAATGTTACAGTCTTCATATATAGTAGTAGCATCCAATCAAATTTGATTTCACTAAAAAATCAACACATGTTGGTATTGCTTGCCTATTTGATATACACAGGATTACAGTTTTTATTTCCATAATATATTTATTCTTTTGCTTTAAAAAAGAATATACTACTACTGTTAAATAATAAGCAGCCTTTTCTCAAATATACCATCTAGTGTATATTTTCTTTGTATTCTGAATTTAACATGTCTAGAAATATTTCAAATATACAAGTTGTTATCTTTGTTTATATTAAAGATTTTTCATGTCACTTTTATTTTGAGTATATAAATATATAAACATAAGGTCAAAGGTGCATATAAAATATTTAGATTTCCTATTCAAAGAATAAATATTGATACAGATAATTTATACAAAAAATCTAGGTTTTGATCATTTGAATACCTTGGAAAATAGAGTCCAAGAGAAACTTAATCGATGTTATATTTTATCTAAAAATTGCGATAGGACATTGAACAGCAAACGGAATGTCAAACTTATGAATCAGCCTTAATAGAAGATTTGTTCTTATGTACTTTTTTATATAGATCCCAATCAAGGCTACTATGGTGGACAACAACCAGGTTACCCACCCCAAGGAAGTTACCCACCACCTGGTGGATACAATCCACAAGGTGGTTACCCCGCTGCGCCACAACCAGGGTCTTATCCCCCACCTAACCAGGGATATCAGCCGGCACCACCACCGTATATTGCCAACGATCCATACTCAACAGGTGAACATGTTCCCTTCTCTAGTAACACTACTGGTTCGTTTAACATTTTAATTTCTTCCTGCATTGCTTTGGCTTTGACAGATAAATGTGGTCTGGTCAGTTCTTTTGTAACACTAACAAAAAAAAATATTGAAACTTTTAAAAATCATTGATCCTTTGGGCAATTAATCAATTTTATAGCTTTCATTATAAGTTAAAATTTCCTTATTCTAACCTTTTCTCCCTTTGGTTAGAGAATGCATGGTATATAGTCCAATTTAGCAGAGCAGGTTTATTTATAGATTGGTTGTACATTATCAAGTGCATATATTTATTTAGAAAATAACATCAAATAAAATAAAATTATCTCATTGAAATGTATTTTTATCAATATAGACTCAAGTAACAACTAATTAGATATACAATGTGAAATTGATATAAATTTTTGAACAAATTAAAGGATAATCATCTTTTTCCATCATTTTTCCTCGTATTTAGTTGATGGTTGATATTGATTTGCCACCATTCTTTCAAGTTCATCTTGAACAAACAATGGTACAGCACAATTTGGAGGAATGCTTAGGACCATAATGCTGTTTTTTTGAAAGTTTCTTTTTTACTGATATTTATTAATTCTGAAAAGATTAAACAGTTATCTATTGTTGTTTTCACTCCAGCAAATTTCCCTCATTTAAATTATATGTTTGGTTTTTCAGTTGTTGATGC
This sequence comes from Diorhabda carinulata, assembly GCF_026250575.1. Taxonomy (NCBI): domain Eukaryota; kingdom Metazoa; phylum Arthropoda; class Insecta; order Coleoptera; family Chrysomelidae; genus Diorhabda; species Diorhabda carinulata. The sequence continues at coordinate 8,995,132 of NC_079470.1, forward strand.
AATGGAAGTGCAAGTTTGTTCCCAAAATGTTATAAACACTGTCTGAAAGATATTGTCAGCAATATTTTTTTTATATTTAAAAGCCAATGGCTTTCTAAAGGTCTTGTAAGTCAGAACCAGCTGATTTATTTTCACTATTTGCCATCTTTCTGTACTTTGTTATAATCAAATTAATAATTATAAAAAATTGAGTTTCCTTTTCTTATTCATGAATGCTGTGCACTTAACTATTAACAAATCACACTGTATAAAATTTGACGTTTAGGTAGAGTTGTCATGTCGTAAAAATGAGTGATTAATAAGTTAAATGTTTGATGTTCTTACTATTAACATTGATTATGAACATTTGTTTATCTTGTTTGATGGTTTGTTTGAAAAATAAGAGTGATTAGATATATGGCACGGAAAGGTATACAAAAAAAAATCTCGTAGAACTAGGTTTTTGAGAAAATTTTTCACTAACTGATAAAAACATATTTGGGGTATCATTTGTACAGCGGTGTTGAAATACATAAATATTTAAAAAACGTAGTAACACTCATTTCAGATTCATTCATTTGGGAAATTTTGTGTAGAACCTGCATTTTCACATTTCTAAAAGCTGCTTGACATGGAGCAAGATAACATGCAAAGCAGTGGGCAATATATCACAGATAAAACTTATTTAATTGATTTCTGCAAGGTCTTGGAATTGCAATTTTATCAGTTTAGTGCTACTTCTAAAACCTGCAAACTGTATTTCTCCAGTTAGAGTTAATTTAGTAATGAACCAAGTGTCAATCAGATCAGCTGATTTATTTAATTGGGACTAACATTTTCGACTTTGGTAAAGTTACTGTTAGTTAGTGGCAGCCATAATGTCAATTGACATGCAGAATTCATTGTAATTTTTTAATCATGCAAGAAATTGTCTTGCTCCATGTCAAGCATCCTTAAGCAATTGGATACTGGTATTTCATATTGAGCTATGTTCTTACATTTTTCAGGTTATGGCGGCACAGGCTATGGTGAAGACCCAGAAGTAAAAGGATTCGATTTTAGCGATGCATCAATTAGAAGAGGTTTCATTCGAAAAGTTTATGCTATATTGTCAGTCCAACTTGGCATAACACTCTCTTTCATATGCTGGTTCCTCTACCACAGACCCACTAGAGAATATGTTTATTCACACATAGGTCTGTTTTATGCCTCACTTGTCATAGTTTTTGTGGCTATGATTGCTTTAGCATGTTGTGGAGATTTACGCAGAAAAGCACCAGCTAACTATATATTTTTATTTATATTCACTTTGGCTGAAAGTTTCTGTCTGGCATGCTCTGCTTCTACTTTCAAAGCAGATGCAGTTGCTATGGCCGTGGGAATTACAGCTGCAGTGTGTCTTGGATTAACTCTTTTTGCTTTTCAAACAAAATGGGACTTTACTATGATGGGTGGGATTCTTTTTGTAGCTGTAATTATTCTATTGGTTTTTGGAATAGTCGCTATTTTTGTCAGAAGTAAAGTTTTTCAACTACTGTACGCCTCTTTTGGAGCTTTATTATTTTCCATTTATTTGATTTATGATACACAATTGATGATGGGTGGTAAACATAAGTATTCAATATCTCCAGAAGAATATATATTTGCAGCAATGAATCTATACGTTGACATTATTAACATTTTTATGTACATTTTGGCTATTATTGGACAGGCTAGGGATTAGATTGTTAATTTGTTGTATTGAATTTTTTAATATTCCATATTTGTTATTTACTAGTCTTATTTCTATATTATATACTTATATAATTAAGTCACATCACAGTTAGAGTAATTTGGGCAATAAATCATATATCATTTAGAAGAGATGGGAGATAGGAAATTAACACAATTGTTTGTTCAATATTCTTGTGAAAGAATCGATATTAACTATAATATAATAATCTGTTGTTCACTTATCATCTAATAAATAAAAGTTCAACATATATCTTGCTTTTATTGATAAATTATCGACATTAAATTAAATAGAAGTTAATTAGGTTAAATTGAATTAATTATTATATACTAAAACATCCGTTATTATTTAAAAAAAATAAGGGAATTGTTACAGATATAACTATGAAAACTTATATTTAGCTTGAGCTTTTTCAAATATTCTAACATTTACTTGGGACACCCTATATATTTAAAGTAATAATGGACTGTTATGAGTAATATAATGATTACATTACAGAATTTCTTTGTTGCCTTCTTTCTCCTAACTTTACAGACTGTTTTAATTATTAACCATTTTTATTTATTTTATTGTCCTGACGTTTGATATCCATTAGAGAATGTTTTTATTCATTTTTCAACTATTTATTTTAAAAATTATTAAAATGTATCTGATATTCAAATATTTAATCTAAATCCACCTCATATTTTTATTTATCAAACTATAATAAACAATTATGAAATGTATATTGAATTTTTATCTGTGTTAAAAATATGTGTTAATCCAATATGAAAAAGTAGCACCAGGTTCACTAGAAAAAAAAACGAGCTTTTAGTATTGATAAATAGCTCAAGTACGACCTCAAAACAGAATGAAATATATAATTTTCAAGACAATAATCATTAAAGCTTGATTATACAACGCTATTAGTACCGACACCGCATTTTTATTAGATTATGTAGAAAAAAACTACCTGAATTGAAGTTGACGACATAAATGTGTTCCCTGAATTTCCTCCTATCAAATTAATAGCCCAACCAATAAAGGACTTTGATGGGGAATAAGTAGTAGGATAAAACTGAATTTTACCCATGTAATAAAATATCGCTTTGTATCGATTTGTATTCAAATCCCCTCTGAGCTTACCGTAACACTAAAAATAATATGTAAGATTCCACACTTAACTCTGCTTTTATACTTCATTCTCTCATTTTGAAAGTATCATCCCTATAATTGAATCCTTTAGGTCCATACTAGCTTTAGGTCTCTGCTTTTGCTCTAAGCACTTAGTTAACTATCTTAAAAGGCTTCATCCTTTGGTTTTAGGATTCTCTTATATACAAGTAATTTATTATAAATTGACAGAGTGGATTTTCTTCTCGGCAACCAAAATATTCGTATGGTACCTGTTCATCATCTATTTTTATTGGTACATATTGCTCCTTATTATCTATTTGTAAAATTCACATGTACCGATTTTTTCTTGTTTAAGCTTATTCTCTATTTGTTTGGTTCAATCATTAATTTTATTAATTGATGTTTGTAGGTTGGTTGCTGCTTCTTCGTGTCAATATAAATTTGAACGGGAGTTAGGTTTAGCTCTTTGACGATCTTCTTAAACTTATCTTTATATGGATCGACCGCAGCGGTATCACAAGAGATTTTTTCGCTCTTCATACCTAGCAGACGAATTCCAAAATCATCTTTTCCCATTATTTTATCTGGTGTTTTCTTTGAGAACTTCCCCTGAGATTTTGCTCTTGCTTTTGCCAACCTGAAGAAACTCTCCAGTTTTCAATGATTTAATTTTGTCACTGTTTTTTCGGATGCTGTGTATGGTAGCACTGCCAACTCCATATTCATTTGTAAAGTTAGATAATTTTTCACCTTTCTCAAGTCTTTTTTTATTAAACAGCATTAATGTTTTGAGTTTTCGTTTACAATGTGTTGACATTTTTCCCATGAATAAACTGATACACTACTAAACAGCAACGTTGAGAATAACACTAAAACAATAGATGTTCGCGTCACACGAAATAAGAGGCTACTGGACCGTCGGCAGTTTTTTGTTTACATAATTGTTGTGTATCATAGATTTGTTCTTGGTAGCTGCACTGGCAGAACTATTTCAGGAAGTGTACACTAAAGCGTTCTTTGTAGCAGAATCAACGCTAGTGTCGTTCATCCAGTTCTCTGTACTACTTGCACTGGGTCTAAAGTCAGTTCAGCCAGTGTTGTGTGCAAATGTGGCAATAGTGTCGTTTTCTAATTAGGGTATGTCACTTGTGTATGAGGTACAACCCAATAGCATTATCTTCTGGTACACCTGCGTTGATATCTTTTAAGTCTGAGTAAGCATCTTCTTACTTTATTCTGAAGACTCGTTTTGCAAGTGCAGTTTCTCATGCTGACAAAATTCTTCGTAACAAACTATTGTTGCTTACCTCTCTTGTGATTTATTGGTATACTTATATGTTTGTTACTACCCGTAGTATAGGGGTGAAAAAGCAGGAAGTGATATTCTATCAAACTAATTTTTTCCGAGCTTGTGTATGGGTTATAAATACCATTAAATAATAAAATAACATTTCAAATTACAGGAGCTTGTTAAACATTCGAACATTATTCCAAATTCCAAGTCAATGTTTAAGAGTAATCCCAAAGTTTTGTATTTTTTAAAAAAATTACTAAATGCGCGTTCAGTTTTACCGATTATGGAATCAAATTTTATATCAAACATTATATAATTTTATAAGTAAGGATCATTAGTTCTCTTAGGATATTATGAAAACGAATTCAGCGAACATAACGGTGTTGCATATGCACTTTGCTCAGTTTAAAGTCAATTGGTTTTTTATAGTGGAACAGATTTGTTAATCTGGAATAGGGGGAAGGGTGAAATATTGGATTTTTCAAAATATAATGGAAAATGTAGACTAAACAAAAAAAATTAAAAAATTAGCACAATGTGTACCATATTCTGCATTACAGTGTACAAAAAATTAGCAATACTTAATAAAACTTGATGGTGCCATCAATAATTTTGGAATTTTTGTGCAAAGAACTATTTGTTGGATATGTCTGTATTTGTACTCGAATTATTATCAAGTAGTTCTTAATATGTGTTATTTAATGATAGAAATACTGTCAAAATACAAGACTTTAGGTAGTACTACCGGTTCTAGAAATTGCATTCATAATTAAATGAAACTTGGAATGTTAGTATAGTAAGACCCCCGGGGAGATACATGAAACAGCGCTAAATGAGGTTATCTCAACATGTATATAATGGGAAAATGGATAGAAAATTGGTTATTAAATGTAATAATATTTTAAATAAAACATTTATTTCTCACAAAAATAAAAATATAAACGAATATTCTTATTAAAACAAATAACATTCTAAATCAGTCAAAAAATTCAGTCTATTCTGTGTCCAAATTTCATCCTTTCTGTCAAGAAACATCTAATGTAGTTGGCGTTTTTCTTTTGCATTCTGTTAGAAGTTGTTGATAAGAGTATCTGTAACACACTTTTGAACTCCTGTCAAAATTTGGATCATTTCCAACAAATTAGTCCATAATGTCAGTTATAGTGGTTAAACACCATCGAAAGTTCTTATTGCTCTTCTTCGAAATCACTACTATCAATTTTTTTGCTTCCTTCTTGCTCAGTTAATTCCTTAAGCTCATCATCACAAAGACTAACTGCTGTTTCTTCAACTATTCGATGTCTTCCACATTTACCTCATCTGAACCGGTTTTTTTCTCTAATTCCACTATTTCATCCATATCAAGTAGTTTTAACGGAAAGATACACATTTTCTTGAGATTTTGTTTACTTGAAATTTAAACTAGTGATGAGAAAAATTAGTGAAAAAATAAAAAAAAATATGTTATGTTACTTATATGTGGCAACGTTGCGGACGAGATTTTGAGGCGCGCGAAATTTGAAAGTGTACGCGGTATGTGGGGATATTAGTGTTATAAATCTCATTTCATTTACGCCACGTTAGCAAATATGACACTATGCAAATCAAACTACCCGGAGCACACATTTGACATTAGTGATAACGGTAGTATTACCGAAACAAGAGGGAAGATTGGATATTATGACATTACAAATGAGTTCTGGATTAACAGATTTGTAGAAAATATATCAAAATAATTGTTTTAACATCTAAATCAATTGCTTCACAACTGAAAGTTTTTTAAAATATATTTTAAGGAAGTTTGATAATAATAGGTATAGAAAAGAATGATCAAGAGGAATGTTAGTCTTTGGGAACTGAAGATTAATTTTCTTGATTCAAAATGTTAGAAACTTGTTGAATTTGAAAATCTCAAAATATAATTTCCACTTATATCGAAAAGTATTTTTAGGTCCCATTTCTAATAACTATTCAAACTTAAACAAAAGTGTGCAAAGAAAATTAGACAATTCTTTGATGATATTTTGGGTTTCTTAGTGTGTTTTTGATCAAGACTAAATTTAATTTTCTAATAAATTTTAGGACAATTGACTGTTATTGTATTTCAATTATTATCAGCTCAATGTTTAGTAAATAAAGTAATAAGCATCAAGTCTGCCCAAATAAATTACTTAATCTCTACAGTACATCAGAAATTGTCTCTGGAGTAATAGATACACACAAAATTATTGTTTTTGCTGTTTAAATACTCACATCTCACAAAGTCTTGGACCCCCTGGTTATTGAAAAAAATATTTTTAAGTATTTTCAAATTTTATTAAATGTTCTTAATCTTATACTTCAGTGTAATTACAATATATGTGAAGGAAAAAAATTTAAATTTACGTAACCAAAAATAGACTGTAAACCAAGTAACGAAAAATGTACAAAATATTGAAGTGTGAAAATTTTTATTTCAAGAAAAAAGATATAATGTAATAAAAAAATAGTTTCCCACTCTTCTTGTAAGACGGTAGTCAGGTCTTGAAGGGGGTTACAGATGGGTTTTCTCGATTGGATATTGCTCTGCCAATATATTTCCACACATGTTCAATGGGATTCATGTCTGGTGACTTGCTAGACAATTCATTCTTTGGATATCTCCTTCCTCTAGGATGTTTTGCGATTTCCGTGCGATGTGGTCTGGCATTATCATCTTGAAAAATGAAATTTGCTCCATATTCATTGCGCAAGGACTGAACTATCGGTCTTAAAATGTTCATCAGGGATCGCTCCTGTCTATCTGGGCCTCTCCAGACCCTTTTCCGTCGACTATCACTGTGGAAACCAAATTGGGACTTGTCGGAAAAAAGAACGTTGTAGCGCCCAATCCCTGTGCTCTTGAGCCCATTGGAGATGGGCAGCTATGTGTCGTCGTGAAAGTTTACGCATCCTTAAAGATCTTGCCCTTAGATTCGATGAATGTAATCTCTTTTTGATGGTACTTCTCGAAACTGCCCTTCGGTATGTTAAAAAAAAGGTGACTTGGAACCACCGTTACCGTTATAAATCGGTTTCTTCGGATGAAATTAGCTATGTAACGGTCTTCCATCTCTGATGTAACTCTGTGGCGACTTGTTACCGGTCAACGCTACCAGTTTCCTGGAAAAGGACTACTATCCGCCTCATCGAAGTCCGTGACTTATTCAGACGAATGGTAATGTGGTTATTAGATAAACCTTCTTGATGTAAGGCCACTATTCTTGCTCGATCAAACTCATATTACCCTACATTTTCAACAAAACTCTGACAACTGACAAGTTAAATCTGGCTTCTTTTACAAAAAATCATATATTTACAGATGAAAATAATTTTTTGTTATGATATTGTTTTTATTTTTATCATAAGGTGCTATAAAATTTAAAAACAAAAAATGGGCTCTATTCATAGGCAAACTTAAAAGTTCACAAGGGGGGCCAAGACTTTTGGAGATGTGTGTATATTTGATATTTAATTCAGTGCATTTACAGCACAAAGTTTTTGTACTATGGAGGTGTGATACACAATAATAGATAAGGATTATTATTAACAAATGAGAAAAAAATGAGGGTTACTAGAAAGTAAAGTTTATTTTTTATTCTTAATATTTCTTCAAAATTTCAGAATTTTCTTATAATGTATTTTCGGTGTTAATCTATGTAATACTAAGAATAATTTGAATCAATATAGACCGTTTTTCTATAAAAAATTAATTTAATTTCAAAAATAGAAAAGAAAGTACATATATGTTATGGTTGAGAAAGACGTGGCATTTGCTGACTTCGCAATTATAGCAGGCCTTTCAAAAATAAAAATTATATTATTGTCTAGATTAAATTTATATATATATATATATATACTTATACACTATATATGTATTTGTATTTATCTACTGTAGTTGTAATAAAATATATATGAACATGTATAGAGACTAGTTTTAGATATATTTCGAAATATTCTTGCTTCAATAACGTATGGTAATGTTTTCATGAAAATAAATTTTAAAATGCTAACGTTTTTTTGTTCTTCCTATACCTCTCTACAGATTTAGAACTAATTCATTATGTGATGTATAAAATAACTTCTTGCATAAAATTAAAAAGATTTTTAGAGTGTCAAGAGCTTATCTGCAAGCATAATAAAACAAAACTGTACTGAAACTATTATTTCAAACCTCTAAAGAAACAAAAAAATTATTAATCGTAAGTTCTGGGAATTATTCAAAAGTAGTGGAGAATTTTGATCATATCCAAAATTCATTAGAACAACAAAAGTTAAGTTATAAATATAAAGTGTCAGACGAAATGTATTAAATGAGGGTGGCGCCACGTTAACAACAGGGTAAATTACAAAGAAAGTGTCAAATATTTACGCTCTGGACTTCACACTTTTGTACAACACAAGTTGTTGAAGTTTTCGTTAATGGACTATGATATTAAATTTTTTAACTCGTAACCTTTGCCCTCCATTATTTGGAATGTGGCGTAGTTTAGTTTCATGGAATCATGCTGATTAGCTGTTTCTATTATTCTTTAAAGACTCTACCATAGACCATATAGTATGTATGGTTTGTGAACTTTACCTAACCAAATCTGTCACACTGTGTTCTGACGTCACAAATTACACAACATTAGCTCACAGTATATGACTGCGACCCGATTAACTTGTTAAGTTTCCGAACACCAGTGAGCGTGGTATGGGTTAGATTCTGAACATTCAGATCATGATCGGGTTTCCGAAAAGTCTTCTATCTTTTTGGAAGTGTCCTTTACCATATCACTGCATCCTTAGAACACGTATCTTTTGAAACTTCCGTCACCCCTACACACTTATGCTAAAATTCATTAAGTGTAATATATGAAAAAATTCCACGTAATCTGCTCGTTACTAATCCGTCGTCAAAAAATACCGTGTTCTTTTGTTGTCGAGATATCGTTAAAAAATTGTTTGTGCTGGGTAAAAATTGATTAGTTTTTTTCTTAAAAATGCATTATTTTTTCGTCTATTCAAATTATGCAGGAAATAATTTTATTTAATGAGGAATTTCCATGGATTAGCAATAAAATGAAAATAACTGTTTATTACTATAAGCACAGCTGATACGGGCTGCTGCGCATGCTCAGCGTACCGCCGGTTGCATATCTTCACGGCTTCCCTTGCTCGCCACAACTCATGCTGTAGACCAACTTTTTTATTAATATTGTGTGGAAGAATAAGAAATTTCTTATAATACTTCTCAGGTGCAACCTAATAATTTTTTCTGAAAAAGCTATCTACCATAAATACCACAACAATTTATTAAATCAACCTGAAATAATCAAAAATTTTAAACAAAGTAGATATCTGAACAAAATGGGTACTAACAATTGCGTAAATTATGTATCATCGATATAAATAAAGTACATTATTTAAATAGCAAAGATAAGTAAGATAAATTCTTAAATAACTAGTTTCTATCAAAATATTGTGTGTATCAATCATAATCTTTCCACGTTAAGTATAATACTGGAAAGTATATATCAAACTAATGGTAATTATCTAGATTTGGTTATTTTAAAATTTTAGTATGTTATAAAGAAAATTACGCTGAACAAGATTTTTCAGTGATTGTAATATTTAAATTAATCATTGAAACCTAATCTAACCTAACCTTGAAACGAAAGTGTGGTGCAATTGGGCAATAAGTGCATTAAATGGCACTTGGTTTAATCAAATTCGAATAGATGTATAAACTGTATGTAGAATCATCGCTTATTTTATTTATTGTCGACCACCTCATCAAGAAAAAATCATGGAAGAGTTTTCGACAACAGCAACCCCTGCATGTGATTGGATTTCATTTTGTGAAGAAGTATGTAGGTTAGGTTACGTTAGGTTTCAACGATTAATTTAAATATTACAATCACCGAAAAATCATTACAATTATTTGATTCTTTAAACGCAAAACAGTACCTAATCGAGATAATTACCAATAACTAATTATTCTTCTTAACAATATTAATAAAAAAAGTTCACTTGCTGGCAATCGAACCTGAGTCCACAGAATGAGCTGTGGCGAGCAAGGGAAGCCTGGCAGTGCGCTGAGCAACCCGTATCAGCTGTGCTAATATCAATGAACTGTTATTTTTATTTTTTTGGTAATCCGTGGAATTTCTTCATAAAATAAAATTATTTCCTGCATAATTTGAATAGGCGCAATCATTTGGTGGCTTCTAATTGAAAAAAATAATAGACCATTTCTGAGAAAAAAATTAATCAATTTTCACCCAGCACAAGTTTTTTAACAATATTTCAGCAACAAAAGGACACGGTATTTTTTGACGAAGGATTCGTAATGAGTAGATCACGCGGAATTTTTTCATAAATTACACTTAATGATTTTTAGCATAGTTGTGCTAGGGTCTAAGTTCTTTTGAACTACGTTGTATCGCTAGCGTAGAACTGGATATCTACCTATTAGGATAAAGTATTCGGGACATTGACTGATTTGAAAAAAGAACTGCAAATATTTGAGGGACTTGCCAAACTATAATTCTTTTTTTGACAGTATTTAATAATAAAAGACTTTAAAGAAGCTATAAAGTTTTTTATACAGTTAAAAAAAACGTTTCTGTCTACTAAAACTCTAACAATATTTTGAAAAAAAAATTAATAAGGAGCTATTATTATACATAAAAAAGGTTTTATTCATGATTCAAAGATAAATTATTGAAAACCGCTTATACTTGAAGGTTTAATTCTACTTAGGAATGCCCTAATTTTGAAGCTATACTGAACTTATATTAAAATAAAAATTATTTTGTTGTTTTCAGAACTTATTGTAAATTCATTGAAATAAATTATTCTTAAAATATTTTATCATCTATGGCGATTAAAGATAGGAGGGGAAGGTTAATAGATATGGTATGTAATTTTTGCAATAAAACTGCTAACAATGAATGAGCATAGTATGCACAACTATTCTACTTCTATCAATTCAGAAATAATCTCTATAGCAGTATTTATTACAGTAAATTATGTATCAATATTTTTTCACTATATTAAAAATTACATTTGAAAATAATTGAAATAAAAGATGAAATATTGAAAGTGAATAGAAGAATTACAATTATAAAATAGTGGGTATAGTACTTATTATGATGTACAGAGTTATTGCATGACAAACATATTAGCGTTTACAATTGGTTCTAAGTAAAAAAACATAACCTATAAAGCCGTTAAATAATATAAATAAACTAATTATTTCCTAAACCTCAAGATTTTATTTTATAAGTATCACCTATAAATAAATATGAGCTTTTTTTTAACCTTTGTTGAAATCATCTACTACGCGCAGATATTTGCAATCAATATTTGAGACTGTTTCATCCCCCGCACAGAATCCGAGATTGAGAAAATCGCACGGGAAACATGAAAACCTGCTAGTTCCCGGCACCTTGAAAATGTTATCTTTATTGTGATAATTATATGAAGATTGTGATGGATTTTATATTAATAAATTATAGTCTTAAATGAACATCTACTATTAAAAGGTATGTTCAGATTTTATTGTTATAATTGGTAGAAGATTCATTAACATCATTGTTACGTGAAAAACTAGGTCAGTCATTGAATGTTATTATTATAAAAAGAAGAAACCATACCTAGATGTTATTAGTATCTATAAACAAGCAGAACAAAGAGAATCATAGTTTAGCACAAAACATCTTCTAGGTATAGGTGGCTGAAAAACTAAAACAATTGGCATTTTCAAATTTCTAAGATGATTATCCAGAGACGTACAAGTTAATATTCGAATAAAATTAAATATTATAATGAAGTTTTCTCCTCATGTTTTGTTATAAGAATATCTAGTTTTATTACTTGGAAATTATAAAATTATTATATTTTGATTTTAATTGACACCCAAAAAAGGAGAAAGAGAATAAATACCTTTATAATATGATACAATATCGATTTGATCAAGAGATTAGAGCTCCTGGCGATCATCTTGCAAAACTAACAATGTTTTTACACCATAGGGATAGAGAATCATTCGTAATGATCTGGCGACCTGAAATTAACATAACATAATGTATCAAGAAAAAAAAAGAATTGAAAAACATAAAAATAACTCATTTAAGTTCGAGGTACGATAAAAAAGGTACGGTGAAAATTGAATCAAAGTGAAAAGATAATAAAAAATTGAATGAATGACAATGATAGTACTGCTCTTGACTAGCAATACACGTATTTTACCATTTGAAGCATTTTTGAAAGAATTCCTCATAAAGTACCTTGATCTGCTCTGTCATGACTTCAATGCCAAGAATGGTATCAAAACATCTTTCAACACATTTTTTTTTTTCGAGAAGAGTCGGATGTGACTTTTAGCGGCCGCAAACTAGCTAAAAAAACTTGTGGCACGGTACGTTCTTATAATGAAGAAAAAAATCGTTGAATCAATTTTCATGTCTCTTTATTAGCTCGCCATTTCTAAATGTTTCAGCACCTCTTTGTAAAATTCAGAGTTTACAGTTGTTCTCTTTCAAAACGAACTCTAATTGCAATATGCAGAAGTATGATATGCTCACTGAACACTGTCCTGTGAAATACCATCTGAAAAACATAGGGTAAACCCCCGTCAGCTTCTGCCAGGAACCAAAGGAAATCACCAAACACCTCTTGTGTGAGTGCATAAACAAAAACTCCGGTACTTACATTCAATCTTTTTAAAGTCTGAAGAGGTTTGCTCACTTTGCAAAGTCGTTGCTATCTGACTGGTAGGGTCAATAGGTCAAACTGTTAGAGAGGTAAATTCATGGTCTATAATTCCAGCTCATCTATCAATCTTGATCTTGGTGTTCAACTTTGATTGACGGTTTTTTTTACGGCAAGATTGTTTTCCATTAAGTATTCTGAATTTTTGTCTAAAGGAATTTTATCTTTAGTAACACTTTTGGTAATGAAATCTGAATTTGCTGCAATCCAATGTAAATTAAAAGATGATTTTTTTTGTTCATCATTGAAAGGATTCAGCGTTCACTCATCTCATTTGCAAATCTTCTATTAAAACGCTTAACATGGATCAGTACGACATTTTAAGCTCTCGAATATTCAATCGCCTGGTTAAACAAAACGGTTTTTCTACTTCCTCACTGCTGTTTCAAAGAAAGACTTGTAACTATTAACATTCAGTAAGTTTTTTCGGTATCTTTTTCACTAAAGCGGTTGTGGTAGAAGACTGAAGATCCGGAAGGGGTTCAAAAATATTAGTGTTAGTCTCAATTAATGAAGGTACGAGACTCACTAGTTGGAATGGTTGTAACGTAAGTGATTGTTGCTGCAAAAATTATTTTTTATTAAGTTATTCAAACGTTTCGGGGGATAGAATGTATACAAAATACGTTTTGCAATCAATTCTCCTTTCAAAGTATTTAGTCAAAAAGTAACAGCGGTTGAGAATTTCATTCGCATTTTTATTAATAACTACGTCTAAATTCAGTTAATCACAGAGGCATTTTCATGTTTATTATTCTAGAACAAAAAATATTTAATAACAAATCAAAGATGAGAATGGCTGAATCAGATAGGAAATGTTCTGCCGAGATTTATTTAGCAGATAACGCTCTACCAATACCTATACAAATATTTTTATGGAAACAAGTTAGGTAAGTAATTCCATTACTTGTATCCTCTAGGAATATTGAATAGGGAACAATACTGATTATATTTTAGTCCATTTGTTCGTCCGAAGCTTGGAAAACTACATGAAGCCTCATGTATGGTGAGTTCGTTGAAAAAACCTCCAATGTAGTATGTTATTTCAATTAAATAAGTATATTTTGTACTCTTGAAACTAAAAAACTTCGATTATACAGAGTGTCTCGCAACTAATTAGAAAAAGACGAGAGTGTATAGTATGAACCAAAATAATGTTAGTACTCCAAATAAATTATTCAAATATAGGCCCTTGCTTTCCAATATAGGCATTCGAAGTTTAAATTTTAATTTAATTTCTTTATTTCCCTCCCTCTAATGATCATTTGATCTTAATAAGATTTTCAGCTTGTTTATAATATTATGACCTAGTCCATGAAAATTACATTGTAACATAATTCTTTCTATCAAATATCGCCTCGTTCGTACAAGTGTTACACTTTATTTGGAGAAAAATCCATAGATTGACGTTTCCTAATTGCGGTGGCCACTGAAAAAGACCGACTAATCAATCTATTAGGAAGCCTTGTGTCATATGTCGTCGTACATTGTTCTGTTTGTGAGACACTTAGAAGCCAAATCTAAATTGTAATTCAAAAACAAAGGTCTGTATTGGAAACGTTTCTATGAAGTAGTAACATAATTTTGGCTCATACTATATGCTTCCCTTAGTCCGGGGACACTCTTTATGTTAATTTTTTTTATTTAAATTGGGTCATTTTTCAGTTTAGTCAACATGCAAGTACCGGACATCATGTAAGTTGAAAATTGTTTTGATCATTGTTTCGGACCAATCAAAATAAAATGAATTTCAGGAATTGAAAGAGGCATGTAAATCTTTTGAGAAGGTTCTTGTTCAAAACATAAAATCTGGACTCAAACCCGACTTAACTGAAGCTATTAAAGCTATACCAAGATGGCGTTTAATACAAGCTTCTCTCCCCCACGTCATGCATGCGGTCGCGTCCATTCTCTACAACAGGTAACGTTCTCAAAAAAGAAACGTGAGGCCTTTTATATTTATATCTCTTTTGATCCTTTGAATCTTTCATTGGATTTTTTTCATCTCTACCTATTATTTCCATTCCATCTGCGTCTGCTCCAACGTAAACTGATTTATTCTTCATTCAACTCTTTTTTCATACTTATTTCTCATACGATCGGGTTTGTTGTGGAATAAGAGAGACTTATATACTTATGCTCAAACAACAAGGGCTCTGCTAAGCATAAGCGTATTTGAGCTTTGCTGAAAATGACATGTTGGGTTTCATCCAGCGGTAGGAATTTGTTCGCGATACTTTGTATCCCAGATATTATAGAGTACAATTTAGTGTCTTTTCGTATCTCACATTGAAATATCTTTCAACAAACTATGATTTTATAACGTTGTACAAACTTTTTCTTAGGCTTTTATTATAATCTTTTATGCCACACCTTGTCAAAAACCTGATTAACATCAAGAAAAACTTACAGTAACTTCTTTCTTCAAAGGGTTTATTAATGGTATCGATGACTCTTTGACTTGTTAGATGGTGGAATGATGAGCCCTAAAACCAAATTCGTTATCGCAAATTAAGATATTCTTATTTATGATTTATAATAATTTCTTTGATAATAGTTTTGCTATTATCTTTGATAACTACATGTAAAAGACTGATGGGTCGATAAGATGTTGGGAGAACTCCATTATAAAAATTTTATTATAACATTATTGTCTCTTATAATTTTCTTCGTGTGCCGTTACCGTTATAAATCATTGGCTCCTATATTGGCTATCATATCGACTATTATTGCTTTATTTACTGCTGTGCGATGTTCTACGCCGACTTATGTCTCTCCTTCCCAATATTTTACCAAGTGAAGTACATCACATAACCAAAGTATTCCAATTTATATCTTTTTATAGTATTGTTCATAGACCCATGAGCCTCTGTGTGTAACACCTCAAACGCTTCCAAACGTTTGAGATTTTCTGTGAACGACCATGCCAGTGCGGTATATAAGAACACATACTTAACATCGTACCATCTTCACACGAAGATCAAGGTTAAGATTTTGGCTGCAAAACAATTTGTTGTTTGATTATGACTATATATTTAGTCTTTGTTTTAACCTTAAGCCCATAATTCTGGCATGCTATAACAAGACGGTGCATGTGTCTCTGTTTCATACTTTAATACAAATTAGTTATTTTAATGATTAACAAAGCATCCGCACTATCAGGATGCCTACGAGATATAGTCTGGTCCAACCCGTACATGCACAAAATTGGAATTTATAAGAATTGTATCAGACCCATCATGACGTACGGCACGGAAGTCCACGAGGACACCAACAAGACGAAACAAATGCCGAGATGAAAACACTGAGAACAATAGTGGGGAAAACAAGAAGAAACAGAGTAAGAAATACAGAAGTCAAAGAGCAATGCGGAATACAAGACATTGTGAGATGGGGAAGACAACGTAAGAGGCAGTGGTACAACCATGTAAGACGGATGGACGAGAACAGACTTCCGAAAATAGTCCTAGAAAACAACCCGCCCGGCTCAAGGCATCCCGGGAGACCACCTAAAAGGTGGAAAGATAGTTGGCAATCCACCTTTCAGGAAAAGATGCAGAGACAGCTTCAGAATTAACAGATCGACAGATCTTCAATAAGTAGAAGAAAAAGTTATTTTAATGATAATGGGACGTCGCTGAATCGTTTTTCATTTAGGAATTTCACTCATTTTTTTACTCCTTCAAGTAAGAATAGAACTTCTATTCGGCTCTATTTACTCCAAAGCTCTGTTTTCGATATATTGAAAATAACAACAAATACCCACAAAGTTATATGATTACAATAATCAGTATCTCTATATTTTTAATATACACTGTTAAAAACTTCTTCGCTTAATGGTGTAAATCTATAAATAAAATTGTGTTGGAAGTTTTACCGCGAAATACTATAGATTTAGTAGATTTACTAAACAAAATAAGCCAGTGTAGGTTCATACCACATAATTTAAATTTACATGTTCTACAGTTTCCTATTCATACTTTTACTTTCTCATACGTTTGTCTATCAGGTGCCTCATTTTTTTCATTGTTGCTTCTTCTCTGTTTTTATCCATTGTCCTCTCAACACAAGGGCGAATCCAGCTTTTACGCCAGGAGGAAATCACATAGTCGTAATCAAGTCAAGAACTTATAATTTAATTTTGATAACAATAGATACATGTAAAAAGTAGGTATTTTATTAATGTACGTCAGTACTGTGCTTGAAAATATTTATTCTTTATTGTACACTAACACATAATAACTTGTACACATACACGTACATATTGCCATCCAGAGAAGCACTACCACGCACGAAATGAGGCAGCCTATTCCATATTTATATTCCATAACCGTGGTGAATGATTTGTCATAACAGCTAGAGGTATGTTGAGGGGTATGACGCAAAACTCCGCAAAAGTGAAGTGGTACAACAAGGGTTTCCAACAAACAAAATAGAAACACACAAAATACTTATATTTAAATAACAAAATCAATTTATCTTTTACGTCTTCTCCCGAAACGCGTTATTGCGTCATTTACGTGAATGGGTACGTTTTTATGAACGTGGAAAAGTGCTAGTGAGCATTAACAACAATAACATTTAAGTTAAAACACGCACATTGGAATAATGAGAAACTCATTACTTACCATTTCTTGCAATTAATGAATTTGTAGCAAGAATTTTTGAGAATACTTATAAAAGTACACTTATAAACACATTATAGGTAGAAAGAAATTTTAGTTTTTTAACTTAGAACTATGTTATGATATGTTGAGTTCTAGTCGTTCCCATTCCGATTGAGGTTAGGTCTAGCTAGACGTTACGTAGTCGACAAGCGCGCGCAGGTGTGGCGCGGTAAAATTCAAATTTTTGATGCGTTCATTCCCAAACGTTTGCCATCATACAAAGTTATTATATTATGATCCCCATGACCTCCCCCTGGATCCGCCTTTGCCTCAACAACACTTACATTGAAATAGATTACATTAGATTGCATGTTGTGTGGAGTAATTTTCGTTATTGAATATATTCTTATCTTTTCTAGAATGAAAGAAGCAAATATACAAAATTTGGGAGCTGTAGAAACAAAATTGTTGTACACTTTACATTGGATAATACTTGACGCAGTTGACGAATGTGCGGACGAAGATTTTGAGAAAGGCATTTTGCACTATTCTCATTTTTATTACCTGTTTTCTATCCCAACTATTACGGTAAATAGTAAATAAATGAAATATAAAGTGAACGTGAAGAATTTAATAATCATTTTTTAGTTATTTGTTTACCTCTTTGCTCCAATATGTCATAATTTGAAAGAATCGGATTTTCAAAATTTTCGACTAGAAAATGGTTTAAAAATTTGGCAAGCTATGTGGGAATTCAGACACCCTGAAGCCCCTTGTTTTGTTTCTCACTGTAAACCGAAGCCTAAGTTTCTTAATGGAAAAAATTTGAAGATCAAACAACAATTTGGGGATGTATTTGTGGGTAGTAAGTATAAAAGTTTTTATTGATAAAACTAGTAGATTTGTGCCAAAGACTTAATTGCATAAACGAGTGCATTGCCTGCCATACTAAAACATGAGAAGCTTCACCACGTAGAAGCGAGGTTATAGTCCAGCAATGCACATCTTAATATAGTTCTTCCAATATCAATTGCAGAAGACAGTTATGCGGGGAACAATCAATATTTCATAAATACGCACGGTACTCATACCAAATTAAGAAATGAAAAATAATGTTTACATTTTAAACAATGAAATATTCAACTGAAACTTCATAAACGATAAAATTATAAGGTATATATTTTCAAAATACAAGGCTACCTAAGTATGGTTCTTTATCAAGTTCATCATCGATTTAACTAAAATCACTGTATCGATAAATAATTATCGATGGTAGCTGTAATATTTTGTTTCTAGGAAAACAATCACATGAAGAAATTCTCACACGAGATAGTCCAACTATAAGTCATGGTGTTAGTGCTTCTAGTTCAGAACAACAGCATTTTCCAATTGCTGGAACCGCTACTCCAGTTACCATCACCGCTACTATAACTACTAAAGTTGATGATGAGGTAATTAATACTTACCGTTAAAGTATACATGATGTTTTAAAAAAATTTTCACCCTGTTTCCCCGATATTTACAAAGCTGAAAAATAATTAGAGTTTACTACTAAATATGCTACGATGAAAGAAATAGAAATAACTAAAATTGGTTTAAAAGAAAATAGGTCGAAACGTCAATTTATATCTGTTTTAAATTTGAAATCAAAAAAGATCTAAAATCAAAACGATTTATTAAGAAATATATGTATATTTAAACAAATTTCTCCAATTTCAAATATTTAGACCTCTTCTACACGCTGAAAAATCATCTGGATTGTAGTTCTCTATTAATTATAAATAGGTTTATTATTAAATACCTTCGAGCTTTTAATAAAGATCGATCTGAGATTTAATGGTTAAGGTTATCTAAAAAATAACCATTTAGAATTAAAAGAGACCTAATATGAAGACGATTATGCAGCAAAAGTGTGTATATATATTTCCTTATTAGGGTTCTTGGGTATCTTCACCAAAAGACACCGTTTTCCCTGAAACCATCCCAGAAGAGAGCTCGAGCACAGAAGAAGAGCACGTAGTAATATTTAGGCTACCATCTTTAAATGAATCAGATGGATTCACAAGGGATCCGTCTATTTATACAGTAAGTAAAAAATTTCAGTTGATGATGAGATTAATACTATAAGTATTATTTGAATCAATATATTTTTAGGCCGAAACTAGTATAATTCAATTAGCAATGAGAAGAAACGGTAGCACACGAAACAATCAAGGGAAAAGTGAACATATTTCCCCTGTAGAAACCAAGTCTAGCACGAAACCACCAATGCAAAAAGTTGGGTATGTACTCCAACTTCACAAACTGCACTAAGACAATTGTTCGGCTGTTGTGTTGTGAATTAGTCCACTGTTTTATTTTCCTGATGAGGAATATAGTCACTAATGCTTTAGTGATATTAAGGGTCCCAACTTTCAGTTTTGACTTTTATTATTATATAATAATACACTAAACTTATGATGTATATTTATGGTTGCGTTTTGAGCCGATGTTTCGAATTGTTTGTTGTGAATGTCAGCTCTACAATATTGGCTTTATTTTACCACTTTTCTTTTCAGTAAATTGAACTGCCTATGCTTCTTTTCGAAACACCAATGACTTAGATGACAAAGCTTTCCAATAAAGGCCCGTTTCATCTGCATTGTAATCGATAATCATATTCTTTAACTTCAAAATATCTTTTCAAATTATCAGAAAAACAAACTGCTGCTGGAGCTTCAGGACTTGATTTTTCACTGTAAATTCCAATTTGCCGTTTTCCATGTCGTAAATTAAAATTTTTTGACCAACCAGAACTTGTGATAAAAATTGGGTCACCACTAAGCTTCACGTTTAATTCCAATTGTTTTTTACACGAAATCGGCTCCGGGGCTGCCCAGAAGACCGTTTTTGCAAAAACCAAGTGTAGGCATCACCTTCCACCAATTCACTTTTTTTACGGTTCCGCCTCACTGTCAAGATTATGTGCGTACAAGATAATTGAATCAGAATTAGTTTTTATTCCTGTTATCGTTAATTTACCAACCCCGAAGTAGATAGATAATGTCTGATCCGATTCCCCTTTTTTCACCCGCGAGATAATTTCCGTTTTATCTTTTTGATGACATGTTTAAACACAAATGCGGTATACACCTCACAAGGAACGGATTGAAACTGAAAGTAAGCTATCCACAATCAGTCAAATGAACGGATAGGGTTTCAAAGAATCAAATGCAATGAACGAAGTATTAGTAGAGACTAAACACCATTTATAAGTTTAAAAACATAATCTTATAACACAAAAAAATTAAATACTAAAAAATAACCATTAATCATCATCATCATCATCAAGCCTGTCAATCCTTTGAATTATATCAGTAGCTTATAGCACTTTAATATCTTTTTTTGAGGTTAATAACTCCTCGTTATCTATTTTGGTTTTCTTTATAGTTTATCGTTTGCCTTGGCTGCTTTTGTTGTTATTTTCCTTCCAGTGCCCTCCAGACCTTGTGCTCTTATGTCCTCTATTTCGTTTCTTCAAGTCTTTCTCGGCCTGCCTCTTCTCCTTGGCCACAATGGGGTCCATTGCGTTATCCTTTTGATCATTTCAGTTGGTTTTCTTCTCATTATATGCTCGACCCAGTTGAGTCTTTATGCTTATATGTATCTCACTATATTTCCTTCTCCAGCTCTTTCCCCGTTTCATCGTTTTTCTTTGCCTTCTTTTCTCCCTCCTGTGTTGTATTTGGACCTGTTGTAGTTCTCATTATGTTTCTCTCGGTTCTTTCAAGTTCTTCTGGTGATTACTTCTCTTATTAGGGTTTTGCACATTTTTATTTTGATTTGTTTGCTTATATTTTTGTTTTTTAATAGATTTGATTGTGTTTCTTCCATAGGCTTGATAGCCTTTTTATATAATTTCTCTTATCCTGTCTCTGGTTGTTTGTCCAACGTTATTCCTGGATAGTTGAAGATCAATACTGTTCCATAATTGTTGGTTTTTAGTTAAAACAAAAACCATACTGCTTACTGACGACAGTGATCTGCCATATTGGTATTGAGAGTTTTAGCGGGAAGTTTAAATCAAAAGTACACAAACTTCATTTTAAATTTGATAATAATTAATAAAACTATTATAATAATTTTACATGTAAAGTCGGAAGTATATATATAAATTTAGACTACTTTTTCAAAATTTGTCAAATATCCTATTACTTACTGTTTTAATTGATATAAGCTTCAAAAGTAAGGTTAAGATTGAAAGATTACAGACCTATAGGCGAAGGAAAAATAAATTAATACATTTGTAGATCATCTACTGATAAAGATTCACTAGATAGTAGTAAAATTCCTTCAACGGAAGGTCAGCCAAGAGACGAAGGTGGAAAAATATCTCCACATATCCATGACAGTTCCGCTGCTAGTTTTTTAGATGTAGCAGTGCTCAGGTGTCTTTTCATAACTCTGTGGCAAGAGGAAGGAATTTATTGGGCTCTACATTACATATATAATAGGTGTGTATCTAAAGCAAAGTTATGAGTTTTTCTCTAATAAATCTTTATAGATTACGGGATATCAACGATGAGTCAGTTGGACAACAACAACCTAGAAAAAGGAGCAATTCTTTACCCATACCTAAAATAGAAGTGTCTCTTTATTCAAGTAATGAATCGAAAAAAAATGGAAATGATAATAAGGATTTCATAGAAGTACCAGAAATTAAAGACGTCTCTCTTTTATCAGGTAACAATTTAATTCTCATCAAGTAAAAATTCAGAAATTATATTGATATTTTAGAATCACCTTTTATAAGTCAAACAAAATCCGAAGAGTCTCTACACAAAAGAACAGCTAGCGAAAAAATTGGCAAAAAGCGTAAAAAAATAGCCGATTTAAAGACTTTTGTTGAAACCAAACTGTTATCTAAATCGGACAAAGCTTTGGAAAAAATTGGACACGACGAGCAAAAACCTTTAACAAAACGTTCGGTGGGTTCGAGAAGAATGTTAAATGTACTAGTATGTATCTTTCGACTATTCTTTTCTTCGTCTTTCTCTTCTTATAGTACTTGGTTTATTTCACATTTCCGTTTCATTCTCAATAGATTAGTAAATGTTGACACTTATCGTATGCATTTCACAAATTTGTGCATTTGAAATCTTATGCTTAACAAGCGATCTAAATTACACATTAATAACTCTGAAAAACGACCAGCCTCGTCTTCAACCGGGTTCTGACACTGCTAGTAACTTACTAGAGCAGCGAGTAATTTAGTGCGGGCGGACAGTAAAAATTAGTGGAGTAGTTTAGTGTAGTAGCTTAGTCAAATAAATAGATGCGATTCTCTTATTACGCACTGCTAACTACTGAACTGAAAGTAAAAGAATAGTATAATGGAAGAGATATAAAAATATCCTTGAAGCGGGAAAGAGACATGTGAAGTATCAAAAATACCCAATCAAAACATAAAGAGGACAGAGTGGTGGATGGATGAGATAAGAAAGCTAAAGAAAGATTAAAGAGAAAAATGAATGAAATACTTAAATACGATAAAGAAAGATCATACAAAATATAAAGCACCAGGAAAAGAAGTATCAATTAAAGTAAAAGAAAACAGTAAAAACATGGTTAAATCGACACAAAAAACTATAGGAAACGTCTAAAATTATTCTAAAAATATAAAATGATGAATATAAAGGAAGGAAATATAAGGAAATATAATCACGGAGGAAGATAAAGTGATAGAGATATTGAGGGAATATTTTGAGGAGCTTACAAATAAGACAGAAATAAGCAATAATGAAATTTACGAGAAGATAAGGGGAAAGAAAAAGTAGTAGAAGCAATTAAAACATTGAACGTAGGAAAAGCACTAGAAATTATGGATGAGTAGAAAATAAATGAAGTAATAGAGATATTAAACGAGATAATGAAGCATGAAAAAATAGAAATTACACTACCTAGCCTTGCAAACAAAAACAATTGTGGAAACTCCCGAATTAAAAAAAGGTAGAAGACTCTTTAGAGGACTCACAATGTGGCTCTAGAAGTGGAAGGCGCACAAACGACTTGATATTTACTTAATACTTATTTACTAAATAAAGACGAAGAAATTCATTTACACTTTTTTATCCCCAACCAAAGTTTTTAAAATCTAGTTTTTATGTAAGGATTCCATGAGTTAATTGATTGATTGATTGATTGATACCATAGGAACAATACTACCTTGTGAACTTACGGTTTTGCTTGGGCTTTTCTTCAATTACTTGAACCAACTCGTCAGTAACCAAAGACGGACGTTCACATCGGTCTTCATTGTGCACTGGATCACGTCCTACATTAAACTAAACTTCATTTCACTCAGCTTAACTTTCTTTCCTCCATTTAGAAAACGGATCAAATATCTGATTTCCCGATACATACACGAATCAACAAACTGCTTGGAACTTCCATCGCAGCGTTGTCGCGATAGAAATAAAAACGGAACATACATTGTAGATATACCTCGTATTTTATGTATCAAATGTTTTGTTTGCAAAATTGACAAAAGTTATACATTATTCTCTAAACAGTAACTCCCCTTTGAAAAAACTGGCAAATATTATTCTTCTCTTCATTATTTCAAAATTTTGGGGCTGTTTTATAGACAATCAATAGTAGATGTTTCTAAAGCTGTTGTTTGCCAATCCATCAGTTTCCACCCTCGCTAGCGAGTTAAAGAAATTTTATTCAAAATCAACCTACTGTCCCCGTTGACAATAGCTTTCCATATTTTAGAATTTCTCTTATAGTTTAGTTGAATTACGTATTATATAACGATGCTTGAGAAATGGAATCGTTTAATTATATTCACGGTAATTTTTTGTGTTTTATTTGCGAGATTTGATTAAAAATATTATTTGTGTTAACAGCAAGATTATCATAGGAGTTTAGATACAGGTGACGAACATCTGACTAGGCCGCAGTCCTCATTATCTAAAATGTTTGAGCCACCCAGTAATCTGGTTAAAGGAAAAAGTATGCCTAGTTTAAGGTGAGTTAAATGTAGGTACGACATGATAACATAATTCTACAGTCAGAATTCGTAGAAACACGCAACAGCTTAGCCTGATACAAAGCAGCAGTTGCGCTGCATAATCAATGTAGAATATTGAAAACGAATTCTGACTTAAAAATATCTTATGCACTCTATATGTGTTAATAAAACTTTTTAATTAATTTAACTAATTAATTAACAGGTAAATATGGTTTTGATCTTAGGGAGTAAATTAAATCATTTTAATTTAATCCGCTCTTCAGCTATGGGGTGGTGTCAATAAATAAGAAAATAACTAAATAAATGAATAAATGCATAAAAATCATCAAAAACTATTTGCTATAAAATATTAAGATTTTGTGAAACAGTAAAACATCGTGTGTTTTCAATTTTGAGGTTATGGTTCTTCAGTAACATAATAATTATGAAGTGTGTGGATTCAACGCTAAACATCAGTTCAAGAATGACTTTAACACTTTAAACGTATCATGAATTTTCAATCACTAACAGATCATCCGATCTCTGAGACCAGCAGTATTTTTCATTACTTAGGTCAAATTTTTACTTGAATACCAAGATTTATTTCACATTATGATTTAATATATGCATTTATTATATGCAATTTGGAACTACAGTGCTTAAATTTGATGTCTTTGTATAGTTTTGTAAATCATTTACATACATAGGAATAGAAAACAAATCTTATATTTTTGTAAATAACTATTTTTATTACAGAATAAGTAACAGACAAATGTGATTGCACATTGGTATCAATTATCAAATATCAATTAGTCCAAAACTAAAATCTTTGTAGTACAAAAAGTGCACACTGTACTGCTACATTCCAGGCATATTGGCTGGTCACATTTTATGTATTCATAATTTGTCTTCCATTCCTTTGATGCTGTACACTTGGAGCGGGTTTTCCTTTTTTCTAGCTAATCTCTTGGGATGCAGCCCTCTGGGTTTTGAGGATCTTCGTTCACAACATATGCTTGTATGGAAACCCTGATGTCACGTTGTAGGTTTGTTTCTTCTGTCTTTTGTTTCAATACTGTGGTACATTGATGACACCAATATTACCGAATTATTCTTTTTAGGCACAATAAAAAGCAAAGTTGTATTGCCTGCAAATCCATATAGGGTTGACCTCACTGTTCTGTTTAGAGATGGTAAGAATTCAGGAGGTATTTCCTTTTAATTTTTTTTTCATAGTACCCACATACTCGCACGTTGGTGATCGATCTTCAAGGGTATCAATACACTCAATAACTTCTTCTTTTTAGCGTGCCGTATCAAGACCCCTTCACGTTGGCGATCAGCATGGCAAAACTCTCTCTATCTTGAGCTAGTCTAAATAATTGTCCAGCTTCTCTTATCCCAGTCAATTCTCTAATATTTTTCAACCAAAAGTCTTGTTTCCTTCCAATTCTTTTACGACCTTCAACTTTACCTATCATAATTTGGAAGATATTAAACCGGCTACAACTCACGATTCGCATTTGCTCTGTTAAAGACTGCATCGTTTGTTTACATAGCTGTCCACGTTATCTTGAGCATGGGTCTATATATCCACATTTCAGAAGCCTCTAAGCGATTAATGGTAGATATTTTTTAAAGTCCATGCTTCGGCACCATGTAAGAGAACTGATACACTCAATACCACAAATAATAAAATACGATATGCACGGCACGAAGGCTCACAGCCAACTGAAGGTTACAAATAACAATTGGCGGGAAACTACTGAACAGCTACTGTGTGGGAGAAAGCGGACGAACCATCAGGGATGCCAATTTCGAAGAGCCAAATTTACCGTCCGGTCTCAGAGAGCGGTGATACAGTTAAAGTGTTAAGCTTTCGAGAATCATCATTAGAAAAAATCTTATTAATCCATTTAAACTTGAAAAATTTGTTTATAAAAACATAAATCTTATCTGACAATACCCTTCCAATACTCAGAATTACTACTTGCTAGGGGAGCTCTTGGGAAAGATCACTTTGATCCTAATTCCTCAATCTACCTTTTATTAAAGAATAATAACACAAATTGTTGAACCAGCACCATATTTTCATTGTTTTTTATATGTATTGATTTATTTATATTTTTTTATCAATTTGTGGTACTATACTGCGTACTATACTCTCATTATAGTTTGTCACCTACTCATGTTTAAGATATATCTATTAAAGATATGAAAATATAATACTGCATGAACCCATAAATTTTATAATAGCTATAGAAACATTAAGTTTTAAAATCAAATATTATTTTTCACTTTAGATAATATTATTAGGGATTTTCTATTACTTTTTCGTTGATTAGTATGTTTTGTTTTCTCTGAATGTTCTTATTATTCTCTCTGTCTTAGCTGTATTTTAGATGAACTGAATCAACCGGGAGGGTAAGTATAAGAGATTCAGAAATTATATTAGACAATTAACCAAAAATACGCACATCGAAAACTATGAGCTCTGAATGTATCCCTCCAGAATTGTATCATTGTTAAAATATTTTAGGCTATATATATTTTCATGTGTGTATTTACATAGTTGCTCATAGTATTATTTTTTCAAAAATTGGCTAATATAGTTACCATAGCTTTCCTTCTTTGTAGCTACATGTTATATGCTTGTTGCAACATTCTTTTTGTTTTTTATCTTGTTTTAATCATTTATTTTCACAGGTTTATCGATGAATCGAACTGGGAGGTAAAAAGAGGTGGGAAATATATCCAAAACCAACCAATGGCAAATCCTATCATCACAGTTACTGAGCACACGCCGACGCCATCTCCCGACTTTTTACGAAGACAAGTAAGTACGAATTATTTATGTAAACAACACGCCAAAAAATTCTTTTTTGGGGGTTTTTCATTAAATATTTTTTGATTGCCTAGAGCTAAGCATAGGCTCCATTCTAACAAATAATTTTGCTTTAGTACATTTTTCAAAGAAAACACTACAAACTTAACTAAACATCTTTTATTTTATAGAACCACATATCAAATAATTACAAATTACTATTTTATAAAAAATTAGTATGAAAACCTGTTATGTTGTGACCAACCAAAAACGAATTTAGAGATACAGGTACAAATATGGATGAACTGTGAAGATCAGTTAATGCTTCAGAATGATCAGCACCGCTGGTTGACTTGTCCTTTTCCACATAGTCAATCCAGAAATTGAATTTTCTTTTGAAAGCTAATTTAACTGTTAATGTATCTCTTGTTATAAATATAGTTGATGATTTTCCGTACAAAATTATATAGAATTCATTGACTTTTCCGAAAAATGCGGCATGATAAGTTATTTTTATGAGCCATTGTTTATCATTCAAAATACTACAATATTAGGAACCTTTGACTTAATTTGCCTCATTGCGAATGGCTTTGGTTCGTCATGAAGTACATGTTACCCAGAAATTTACCTTCCAAGAGAAATGATTCATAATGACTTCCCATTTCTTCACAAACCTTTTAGAATAATCTTATAATTTTGGCAGAACTTTGATGAATATTCTACGAAGCTCGGTTTGGGAATACATGAGTTAAAGGAACATTAGTCTTAACATGCAAGAGATGGGGTTAGAGAGAGGTTACGAATTTGGAACAGGAAGCAGTAGGTAGCCTTGGTAGTTAGCGCGAGTTACCAATAAGCAAAAAGGGTAAAAATTTTGTAATACAATTTATCATCAAATATAAAACTATGTCTAGCATTTGAAGATTATACTGATCTTCCCATTCGATGTTAAGATATAATATGGTTATCTAAAGTCTCCAGATTCTCTAAATTCTGTAGTAACAGCAAAAACACATTATAAGGTAAGAAGTACACTGATCAAAACAATGATTGTTACTTTTGTATAGTTAATCGACATAATCGTCAAAAAGTCAGATCTACGATTAACAACTACTCTAGTATCATTATCTGCTGATCCACATCTTATTAATTCAGAAAAGTTTAATGCCTTGATACCTCAGAAATATCATTAGGAAGCATCGTTTTTTACAAAGAAGGACGGACTTTTTTTATTTTTTTTTATTGCAATGATGTGAAAGGTTCATTGGTGTTAATCGGAATCCTTTGGGTTCTGATTGACGTCTTTCCAACGACAGTTCGAGAGATGGAAGCGGTCTTTACAATGGAAATAAATTACATTGCTTCAAACTTTAAAGCTTGAAGATGTATACCTATTCAATGATAGGAGATATAAAGATAATAAGTTTTCGAATGGGATACACTAAATATCCATACTACATTCGCTTCTCTACAAGCAGCACTCAGTGCCTAAACGGATTGAGTTTCAGTTGAGAAAGATAATGTCTAGAATGAGCTGTTTGATGTCTCCGTTGCATATAAAATTAGGCCTTATGAAGCAATTTGTAAAGACGCTTCATCAAGAATCCAAATTATTTGATTACTTAAGTAGTATTTTATGAAAAGGTCAAGTTGAATCTGGTATTTCAATCAGTCCACAAATAAAGAAAATAGTGACCAGTGAAGAATTCGCAGAGCTACTGTACACCCACGATAAGTAAGTGTAGCTAAGCCTTAACGCAATGATCCATGGCTTTCTTGGAAATGAAAAACTGCGAATTTTAATAAACTCATTCCTAATAACTTAATAATTTCAAACTGATAATTGCAGAATGCCCTTAAAGTACGTATGCTACAGACTCACTCAGAAGAGCTTAAAGATAACTAGGGAGCATATTCAGAAGAATAACAATCTCATGAACTTTGAGGAATGTTGACATTTACAACAAGAAGAAACGCAAACAAATTCCATTTTTAAAGCTCCTTTGTGTTTCTGTATTTGGAGGTTTATCTTAATTGTTCTTTGTAAATAAAAGTGGTTAACATGTAAATTGAAGTTTTTCTCTTTACATTGTACTGAAATAAAAAATAAGGTATTCATATATTTGTTTTGGTTGCTATTAAAGCGAACTTAATTATAAATAAAATAAATAGCTAGCTGTTATTGCTTCATTACAATCGTTGCATTCAACAAGACAGTATTTTATAACTTCTTCCGTCTGTTTTCTCAAGGGGTCAATGGATAGTCAGCTTGATGTAGCAAGTTTATCAGGTAGTAAATTAGGAAACTGGCAAGAAAGAAAACCCAGCTTAACTCGTTCTCAAACCGATTCCAATATTACTTATGCAAGTGAAGACATTCCTGAAGCACCAGGTGCTGCTTGTTATATAACAAAGGATGGTGATATCGATTTGCAAGTAGTTCTGCAGGTAAATATATGTACATTTAAATGTATCATGTATATAAATATTTGTATATCTCCAGGCAGCGCATAGAAGCTCACTTAGAGACAGTGCTTCTTGTACATTAAGAGTTTTAGAAGTGATTCTGAATATTATCGAACTTTTAATGGACATGGGTGTTTTGAAACAATGTCTGAAAGAAGAAGCCGTTAGTAATACTATTAATCAGCATGAAAATGCTAGTCCAAACAGAAGAACAGGAAAAATACCGCAAAGTTCCACTCATGGATCACTCGGTGTTGGTGATCCCGAAAAAAGTAAACCTATTTCCTCACACAGACTTATTATGAACACCATAGTGAGGTAAAAATTTGATTCAACTTAAACAACTGAATACATTCATCCAATGTAATTTTTTAGAGTTTTAAAACATCTCGGTTGTCCTCAAGGCTGCGCTGACGGTCAAAGAGGACCTGCCGCTGAGTTTCTCAGAACTCAATCACAAAATATTCTTGTGAAACTCAATAGAGCTAGTCCGAAGCAATTCAAGGGCTTCTTAAAAGATTACGTCAAATACCAACCAATAACTGACGTTATGGATCTATTTCATTCCTATGTTGGTTTCTGCATAGATCCTAGTTCACTTTTGTCGCCTCTGAGTAAGGAAAAGTGTTTTCTTATCAATATTAAAATAAAATATATTAAAAATTGGATTTCGATGAGTACATATGTAGAACAATATAACTTATATGGACTCTCTGAATCTCTAAATCAAGAAAGAAAGAATTACTTCCAAAGTAGTAGATTTATTTTGTTGTGAAATACTTTGATGATGATGGTTAAGTTTAAATTATGGAGAGTAGAGAGAAGGAAAACACATTAGCATCCGGGTTAATTGTCATGCTTATTTTATCCTCACCTGTATGTGGGTTTGTTTGTTTGGTCTAAGAGAAAGTGGCTTACTCCATAAAAAATTAGTTAGATAGAGGATTCGAACCTCCGATCCCCGTGTTGGAAATTAAGCACATCGACAACCTTACTAACTACGACGTTACGGCTCGATATAAGTTTCGACGAGATGTAGGTCCATAAGAGTGAAGCCATTATACGAGGGTTGTATCAATGAAGAAAAAGTTAAAAATAAGCTTAAAACAATAATGAAAACAATAAATTTCTCGTACATCGACGTTTTTTTCATTGTTATTTGAAGTTTATTTTAAAAATAATTTTCAACTTTTTAGCTTGATGTGTTTCAAAAGCGTGTTTTCTAGTTTTTTTTTAAACTATATTTATTTGAAAGAAAGTACCAAATCTAATTTACGACCTGGACAAACTTTCATACTTTTGGTCATTCTGAAAGGTTTTTGATATGTCAATTATTGTAAACAGCTTTTTCGACTTTCCTTCTTTCTACCCTCCATAGTTTCAAGCTCCTCAAAGCAATGAAACCAATTCTCAAGCAAACAAACGATGATGACGACGATATTTGTCACGAATGTACTATTACCTTCATTAGATAGAAATATTAGAAGATAGCTATTACTAGCAGCATATTTCTAATTTTATCTAATATTATTAAGATATACTCTGTCTATATCAAGTCATTAAGGAGCTTTTAAAAATGTACAGATATAGAAGGTGTGTGTATTGATAATAAATAGTACTTAGACCTATTTCGCACCAAGCTAGTCTAGTTCATTCGCGTCCAGTCAAGTCGGACGTTTTTAAATTGGAAATATTAACTTATTATTACTATTAAAACAAAGAGAATGTGTAAATCTGGTTTCATACTAAGCGGGACTTGTCGAGACGTGCTAAGTTAATATTTCCAATCCAAAAGCGTCCGACTTGACTGGACGCGAATGGACTAGACTGGTTTGGTGCGAAATGGGCCGTATAGTTAAATTTATGTTATGTATTATCCCTAAATGACTAAAGCTCATTTATACCCGTAATTTGGACTTTTGACAAGATCAAGCATTTACGTAATTCTAAATAAAATAATCAACGATTTTATTTACGTGGTTGATTATAAAATTCCACTTGAGAAATTTCTGCATATCGAAATTTAATTAAATATATTTTAATTTAGTGGTATAATAAAAATAATATTGCTTCTTAAAACGAGTTTCTTGTATTATTTTAAATGTAGTTCACATTCTAAATCTCGGCTAAATCAAATATTATTGCTCGGAAATTATTGGCGATTTAGAAATCAAAATATCGACGTGTACGTTCACATCAACTACACTTCTTCATCAATATTTCTCGTTAAACCTCTTGATATAATCAAACTAAAGAGGGAGTTTCACATGGCAGTGGAATATAAAAAGCAAAAACGTCTTTTACTACTTATCCAAAAAGAAATACTTCGTAGTGGCCTTATGATACCTTGATAAACAACTCAGTACAGTTGACCAGTTTAATAATCCACCAATCTTCCGATTCACGCCATTCCAGTATTATTATTCATCTGGGAAACACGAATATGCTCTGCGTACTCTTTCCACGAATTAATGGTGTGACTAACTGTAGAAATTCACTGCATCCAGTCAAGCTTTAGTTCTCTAGGACGACATCAACTGAATAACAATATACTGTAATAGGGTGTGTGCAGGATTTTAGGCAACATGGAAGTTATTTTTAACTTAATAAATAGTAGGAGATATTTCCGATAATCGTGGCATATTTCTTGAATATGCAACTCCAAGTGAGACTCGAAGCATACTCTCAACATGGTTAAGTTACCAGAAGTGTTTAATCTATTGTTCATGTCATTTTTGAAAATTGAAACACTGCGAAGTTTCCTTGAAGCTAGTAAAGACCTCGGTAAAGACGTAAACTATTGCTTCATATTTTTTTTGCGTAGCAACCATTCCAGTGATCGATCAAGATGACAAAAATTTTTATCATAAGTCGCCATTAGAAACTACGAAAATGTTAAAACTAAGGAATTCTATAAAAAAGAAGATTTCTTCCTTAAAAATAACGTATTTGTAGAGAAGAAGGCGCCTTTGCATAAACTTCTACATTAAGTGCGTGAAATAGGACATGGAGATTGTAATTCAAGTACTCCCGACCAAACAATTAAACTTTTAGAGCATCCAACTGCAATGTGAAACTTAGACTTGATTCTTGATTTTCAAATTATCTTCTTGGTCACCAGTTACTACTAGATTAATCAAAGCTCATATTCACAAGCAAACAAATCAACTCCAGCAATAAAAGTATTACAAACATGTATCCTAAATTATCAAGAAACTTATCTAACTTTCCAGGTAGCTGCTGATTTTTAGTTTCTTTATTCATTTGGAGCTAATTGCATTTGGAAGGAGTATTATTAAATTCATGTAATTAATTGAATGTTGCCAGTATTGAAAATTTCAAAATTTCGACAGTGTCGTTAAAAGAAAAAATAATTTCAGTAACGTCATTCAGCCTTTTGATGTGAGCTACATCTTAAATGTATTGTTCTTTACTTTGCTATGCTGTGCTCCCTAATAAAAACTGGTCTTAAGTTCTTGCTGTTTCACTTTCTGAGACTTCGTCATATTAGAGTAGAAGAAAGTAGAGAAAATTTTAGAAAAATCTTGATAAGGAATGACTAAAACGTTTTGCGCCGTCAACAATCGTCATATTTATACACGAATTAACAAAATTTATTTAGGAAACTAAACAGACCAAACCATATTTTGCTACTGATATGATTCAATTGTATGATAAGAATAATTTGATATCATTATTGACATTCATTGAATTGACATTTCAGGCTTATTTCGTTAAGTTATTTTCATATTAACACAATTTGTAAGAGAAGTGTTGGGTAATAATGGCTCAATAAGACAGGAATGAGCTTCTAGAGTAGCACTAAAATATAACGACCTAACTAATGTTAGGTACTCCGCGTTGAAGTTTATATAAAAAATAGCTGTAAATAATGAAGAAAACATGTTTATTGTGACCCACAATACAGTGATACTGTCTTTTGTAAATAAAATCGTGTGTCAGAACTCAACGAACGTACCTATATAAGAACGTCGTTAGTTTTGCAAACAGCTAGTAATCGCTGAGAGCCAAACCAAACTTGAATACTACGGTAGTTCCCGTTACCTGCCTGAGCGTCCTGAGCTATCCCTGTTGTTGCCATGGCGGACCTGTGCCTGGGTCCTCGATCCTTCAACACGAATTTTAGTTTTTACAGTACAGTGGTAGAACCATGACTCTTTCATGGATTAATCTTGTGAAAAAAAACTTTTTTGTCTATAATGCGTTAAAAGACGATTGAAAATGTCTGCTGTTTACATGAATCCATTTACATTTGTGCTACTCATTGTTCACACGACACTGTCATGTGGTAGACTTCGACTGTATACGACAGTCTACCAATACACGATACCACTTTTTTATTATGTCATACAATACTGCAGTTTCACAAACCCTCTTTGGGACAAAAAATCTATACACTCCGCACAGCTTCTAATCCTCTACCAGACCCAGATTCGTCCATACGTGAAGTATTCCTACTTCGAGTAGTATCTGAAAAATCTACTGGACAGGTAGACGTTACTCCTTTTTTTGGAGAAGTGCAAGTCTATAGAAACAGCCACCAAGGCGATTCATTTCCGAACATTATAATCTCCATAAGTTATTTTTTCTATGAGAGTGGAAATCTTCATGGCCACCTGATAGCCGCTTATTGTCGGCTACTGTCTGACTCTTATCGACAAAAATCCTACCAGAGCTCTCATACCTTGCAATGGTATCCGCTCTCGGAAGGCTGAAAAGGCCGTGTTTCATAATTATCGCAGCATAAGTGTTCTTCTAGGACTCCTCTGATTCCAGCATGCTGGCAATAATAAAACTTCTTTCACTGTTCTGAGTATATAAGTTTCTTACAGCTTAGAGGAAGAGCGTAAGCTCGTTATCACCCTCCCCCTATCAATTACACAGTTATCCCCACACTGCAGGCACTATTAAAGCTGGTCGGGTGTTTAGGTTTAGGATTTACCTTCCACTCTCATTCTTGGAACTCTGAAGCTAGAGCTTCTATAGTAGTAAACAGATTCAGAAATTGTAAACCAAATTACTACTTAGAGCGTATACGTAATTTTGATTACCTGGATATGAACGTGAAGCAAAAGTATTGTGGTATATATTTCAACCTATAAATTAACCATATCATTCAGTACATACACTCTGTAAGAAAGACCTTATAATAATTGTCTTTATCAAAAACTATTTACAAAAAATACTATAAGTAACTATAATATAATATATATACATAATTTCTTACACAATCATATTTTGGTGCAACGTAATGTCATTCTATCAAGAAAACCACTGGGTTTTTTTGAGAAAATTTTGCAAATTTCAATAGACCAGAAGAGGGACTCTAGCAAGTCACAGGACACAGTATCGCAAGGTGGTTATGGTAGGAACTTTGGCACAGGCCTTGGAGGCGGTGGAATCAAAGGAATCGAGGGCACCATTATATCTCATGTCTTCAAACCTTTGGTTACACGTTTTGTCGAATCCAGCAAAGACATCAAATCGCCGGAAAATGTTGTAAGTTCTATATTATATTCTATAATATATATTATATATTATATTATATTATATATTTATTTGTTAGTTTTGTCAGTCTATAATTGAAAAACAATAATCACAACAATAGACTGAAAAGAGAGAATCAGCTTTAAATAAAGCAAAGACCGTTCCATCTGCAAGCAAGGTCATGGCGTTTTGGGATACGCGTGGAAGAATCAAGAATCAAGACAAAGCACCAATTCATACATCCGTTATTGCAATGGCCAAAATTAATTGATTGAAGTTTGAATTGCTACTTCATGCAGTCTATTCCTCAGATTTAGGCTCCTCGGATTATTTTCTGATCCCAGACCTGAAAAATGGCTCGGTGGTCAAAGATTTTTCAACAATGAAGTGGTGATGTCGGCGGCAGTTAATGGTTATTTTGATGATGTTGATGATTCTTCTTTTAGTAAAATGATTTTATATATACAATATTCAAACTAGTTACCATCTAATCAATACATCCACAACTTTATAGATTGCTTCATCTATATCAACCTCCGTTGATAGTGATGCACCCTGCGGATATTGACTGGCTGCAGAATTGAAGGCACCAATTTACTGTAACTTGATTTACTTCTAGCTTAATTGCTTTCACTAATACCGTTCTATGAAAGAAAACGGCGTACATAAATAGAATTTGCGGATCAAACACCAAGTTGCCTCAACCACTTTATATATGCATCTTGGACCTTCTCTGATCATACGTCTCAATCTCTCAATGTTTCTAACAGTAACTATACAATCGGGCCTTTCAACAAGTGCCTTACCACCAAGCAATACCCATTCTATTAAAAATTCGCTAAACCAGTAAGACGGTTGTCGTGAAGGACTTCCATCACCAAATACGCGTTGTAACAATTCAAAACATTGTTGTTCTGACTACAAAAGTATTTAATATTTGTTTGTTTAATATTTTGTTGTTATCTAATCTATTTTTAGGGTCTTTACTGCGAAATCAGGCAATTAATGACATACATCAAAGAAGGACATGGTAGTATTTTTAGAAGGGTAGCTTTAAGTGCTTTAATTGATACTGCTGATAGACCTAGCAAAAAAGATGCTACTCTCCAGACTACTAGAGTGATTAGGTGAGAGATATTTTAGCAAAAAATAACATAAACAGGTTTTTAACATAAATGAACCCCTATTAAACTTAGTTACAAATAAAAATTCTTTATACAAAATGAACTAAAGTTTTTCAAAATGATCTCATGAATAAAATATACAAATTATTTTTTCTAATGGGTTATCGAATATATGTTTATAATTTTTAGTATCCGAATTCCTTTAGATCTGCTGGTTTCACCACAAACACTTTTATCGGGTATATCCAAAGAAATAATCAAGAAGTAACAAGTTTGGTGACCTAGTTGGCAATTCTATGGCTTATCTTTGTCTTATCTAACGGTTAGAAAAACTGTTTTTCAGATGAACTTTGCTGCATGTGAGGATACGTTTCTTACCGTGTTGAATATCCGTTTCTCTCATCCAATTTTGATTCTGTCCAAGGCGATTGAGAATTCTGTCTAAATGTCTAAATTCTGTCTAATTCCTATTCAAATGTACACGAAAGAGCAACTACTTATATTTGCAAGTCTTCATTTACTCATACATTTATGGTTGTTGGTTTTTTAAGGCATATGCATCCTTCAGAAATAGAAGAGCAACAAGACATACCAACAGATACACAATCGTATACAGAAGACAAAGGTACAAGAAAATCTCTTTTCAAAAAACGAAGTACTTCATCGACTTGTCCAGTAAGATGATAAAATTACTATCATCTAAATATTTTTAAACAAAATAATTTCAGAGTCTTTTGGAAACTGAAGCGGAGGAACTACCAAAAACTAGTCAGAGTCCTTTGGGAAATTTGAGAAAAAAACATCATATTTTGACTCCAAGACAAAGCGAACGAGCACTAGGTATCGCTGTGGAACCAACGATAACTATAAAAACAAAAAAGTCTAAATTAGGAGGCTTAGGTAAGGCCCAAAACTGAAATTCTCTTTGTGAATGTAAAGTAAATTATTTCATTTCAGTTAACTGGTTCAGAAAAGGAGATACTTCATCAACTGATGAATTAGATAATGTAGACAATGGTGATTCTTTCACTGATACTTCGAGCTTTATTAGACAAGCGTCAAAATACTATCAGCAGAAAGAACATGGAAAAAGGTTTGTTCACAAATAATCAAATACTTCGGCTAACCTCTTTGCTTCTACACTGGCCCATCCATGAACCAAAATAAATTATTCATCATCATGTACACCTCAGTACGAAAACGCATTGTGTCGAGCAACTTGCAGTGATTAAATACTGGCGTTTAAAAAATTGTGGTAAGGAATGGAAACGTCGAGGTTCACCACCAATGAAAAAATTTCATTCGTTTATTATCTTAATTTAGTACCAAAATTACGTAAAGCAATAAAAGAAGAACGCAAAGGTGTAACGATTTTCTTCGCATTTCTGCGCGAAATTAGAATACCCAATTATGCAAAGTGTTAACACTGTGATCTATTAGCTAGTGTTATTGCTTATAGCAGCCTACGTTGTTTGTATTTACTGCAATAGAATAGCTGTATATTATGTTAATGATGTTCCTACAAAACATTTCACTGCTTTACCTAATTAAGCGTCCACAAGTACTTTGTCATCAAGACACATTATGGCGTAAATACAAGAAGCTTTGCCGTGGTCGTGCTGTATCACAAAATTTATCTTGATCAAATACTATTATCAACAATTTGCTCAATCGCATATTCCACTACTGTTCCTTACGTTAAGTTTTAAAGTAACCATCCTCACTATGTACATCACGCTCATACATAAACCCATGTAGTTTTAAAGCGATTAATATGACTTGCTTCTCATGTAACAGTGTCCATTTGGTTTTAGTAACGTGAGTCAAAGTATTCAAAAAGCTAAACGTAGAATGGAAGACAAGTTCAAATTTGTTTTGAAAAAAGGAAAGAAGAAAGATGGTAGTCAAGAAGAATCTGCTGGTGGATGTATGTACATTATGCTGTTGTTATTTTTTTGTAGAGAAGGCTTATCTTTATAATTAATAATTTTTTTTCTTCCTATATTGTAAACAACACATTTTTACTCTGTTTTAAAGGATGTAAATAACATTTACCAATAAGGTATCCATTTACCTTGAGCTGTTGAAAATATAATAATTATAATTATTTCATTATTTATTATAATAATTTCACTCTCGCAGATTTTAGTAGAAAAAATTCCATGGAATTCGGTGAAACATCTAGAGAATCAGAATTTGTAGTCCTAAAAGAAAGAAGATTGGTTTCAACGAATTTAGTTTGCCAAGGAGTGTCAAGACTATCTTTTCTTCTAGAAACATGTCCACCTGGCTCTGTTCCTGATGCCCATCTATTAGCGTCAGTTTTAGACTTGGTATAAATTAACAGTTTATAAATAAAACAAAGATTTATTTGAAATTAATTTTTCAGCCTCATTCAACTGTAGTGGCAAGAGCATCTCTCCTTCTAGAATGCGCATATTTTGTTCATTGTTGTAATAAAAATCAGTGGCCTCCGTGGATGAAGTATAATATCCCAGTGTACAGACCATCAGGTCCTATACCAGCAAGAGGAAATAGTACTACTGGACTTCGAAGATCACATGTTATGCAAAGAGCCGCAGGGAAAATGTTTTATCAGTGGGCAGAAGTAAGTAAAAATACATATATTTATGTATATACGAGGATGGTATCAGAAGTACCTGGCCCAACAGAGAAAACACAATAATTTTGGAAATAATATATTTCTTTTTAGACGTAATCTCCTTTTCGCTCATACACTTTTCCCAGCGATGCATAATAAGTTCGATACACTTTTTTATATATAGCCATTAACTGCCTACATCACCTCTTCATTGTTGGAAAATCTTTGACCACCGAGCCATTTATAAGTCTGGGAAGAAATAATAATCCGAAGGGGTTGAATCTGGCTAATAGGATGCATGAGGTAGCAATTCAAACTTTAATTCATTAGTTTTGGCCATTGCAATAACGGATGTGTGAGCTGGTGCATTGCTTTCATGAAACAACACTTTATTCTTAGCCAAATGCGGCCGTTTTTTATTTCTTTTTATTTTATAAATTATCCCACGCGCATCCCAAAAAAACGACGCCATGACCTTGCCTGTAGATGGAACGGTCTTTGCCTTCTTTGGAGCCGGCTTTGTTCAGTGCATTGTTTTGATTATTCTTTCGTTTCAAGTGTTGTGTGATGGACCCACGTTTCATCCATAGTTATGAAACGACGCAAAAATTCGATATTATTTCTAAGAAATATTGCCAAACACTCGATAGAAACATCTTCAGGACGCTGTTTTTGTTCCATTGTGGGCAAACGCGGTGTACCGAGGTTTTTGAAATGCTTACTATGTCTACTAGTTCACGCACTTTCAGTCGAAAATCATCCAGTACCGTTTTGTCGTCACCTCATTTGCTCGACCTCTGCGATGCTGATCTTCAAAGGCCGTACGACCTCGTTTAAATTCTGCTACTCAATATTTTACTGTTGATAACGAAGGAACAGGCTCAGCTAGAGTAGATTCTAGATCAGCTTTTGTATTGATAGGGCTCAGGCATTTCAAATAAAAGTATTGTATCACATAACGGTGACTAATTTTTTCCATGTTTACAAATTCACTGCAAACGTTCACTATTGATGGCTGCCAAACAAATACGAAACAACTATAAGCTGTATAGATAGGTCAGGTCAGATACTTCTGAGACCATCTTCGTAGTAAATCAAATCATTAATAATCGTGAGTTTTTCCCCGTCATAGATAATTGGACAAAGATTGGAAGAATTTATTAATGAAGATAAAACACTACGAGCATCAGTTATCGCAATGGTTACGGATGAACAAAAACAAAGAGAACTGTTGATTCAAGATGAAGAAGAAGATTTCTTGGACGAGGCAAGTATACATTCATATGGATCTTCTTGTCCTATGGCACTGCGACTGATAGCTTGTGTTCTTCTGCAAGAAATTACTGCGTTTTTACGTGAAACATATCAAACTTTACCGAAATCATCAAGAATAATCGAAAAGGGTAAGCCAACCGCTTGGGATAAGTTATATAGCAGAGAAGCCAATAGGAGGTGGAGTATGGCTTTATCTTCTATGGGCCATTCTCAAACTTCAGCACAAAGTTTGCAATCAATAGCAGGTGACAGAGATTCAGGTGATAAAATTTCTTCATTAAAACTGGATATTAAAGAAATTATGAAATTATTATAATAAATTATTTTCATTAGGCCAAACTGGAGAAAGAAAAATAAGTTTTGTGGTTCACGAACCAGATAATGAATCAGAAGGTAGCAGCAATACAACTGTAACATTACAGGTATGATAAAAACTTATACTGTATACATTCATTCATACTAAAAACAAATATTGTAGCAATTTTTGCAAGGTGATGATCCAAAGCGACAGCAGGCAAGACCATCATATATTTTGAGAAGAGGCACGGCAGCACCAAGTGGAGGTTCTTTCAAAAGGCGCAGCTTAAAACTGAGAAGAGGCACCAAAGATGGAATGGATCCAGATTGTAAGAGATATAAATATAATAATAGGAATACATATACTAGGTGTATCAAACGTTAAGGATTTTTCTAAACTATTCAAAACTAAATAGATATATTTGCAATTGCTTATTAAATTTGAAATCATTAGAAAAAACATTAATGAATCTCATTTTGGTGTTTTATTTTTTGATTTTGTGGATCTGTGATAAGCTATTTGAATTCAGAATTGCAGAACGTTTTGTTATTTTCAATAATGCTAGAAAGAAAACTAACTATCGAATCGTCTTCTTAGGTTATTAGATTACTCGAAGTGGGCTCAACACAGACTAAATATGTCCAAAATTCTCAATTTGAGAATGTTTCATCGGTTCCAGAAAACTGGAGGAAATTGCCATAATACGAAAAAATTGAAGACCCATATTAACAACCACCTTTGATGTTTGTTATTTGGTACTTACGGCTGAAACAAATCCTCATAATGCCTGCAGGAACCTGGGAGAAAAACTTGCTATATGTGTTTCTCTAACCATTTCAATACAGGGAAGAATCTGTAATGCTAATTTTAGATTCATGCGACTTTTGAGGAGAGTACCATTGACATCTACGCATAGACAACAAATATTAGTTTTGCACTGGAATACCAAGGCTGGCGTAATGAATTGAGGAACTGGATGTTCACTTTGAGTTTCGTTAGGATTATCTTTAGACTCCCTTGCATGAACGGACTTACAAAGATAAAAATAAGGCAAGACATGTAAATAAGAATCTAGTGGTGGCCACAACTACATGCCGCTATGGGTCCCCAGGTCATTTTTATTGATGATAATCCAAGACTACAACGAGCTGCGGTGGTTTTAGAGCAAATAGACAATAAAGGTTTTCTTCATCTATTGATAGCCGTCTGATTTGAATCCATTCATTCTATATAGGCAATTTGTTCCATTTTCAGTACTCTGAGATAAGGAAAAAAGGTTTACTTCGTTTTTCTCATTGAACAGTTAACAAATATATATCCCTCTAAAGAGTATTATTAAATTTTTTTCTTCAGCTTTAAAAATCGAATTCAAATTACATCCTTAACTTTTGAACAGCTGTTAATTTGAAATATCATTTTTGCCAATTCTTCTTCAATTTTAAGACGGAAAACTCTACAAAATAAATACCATAGTGTGCCAGTTTTTTTTTTAATAATCGAGCTCTAAGTGGAATTTATCTGTACCATAATTTTCTTATAGTTGATGCTAAACCAAAAAGAAAGAACTTTTTGCAAGCCTTCTGATTTTTGGAATGATAGAAGTGCATAATTTGAATATATAAGTTTACTATTTTTACGTTTGAGATTTGAATTATCTTGGAAAATGAAGAGATGGAATAAGATGGAATAAGTTTTTATATTATTTTGTGTAGGGAAGATTCCTGATTCAGTGAAACGCACAGATTCCATTCAATCTAAAAGAAAAGTTAGTTCCATATCGGATAGAAGCGATACTTCTGAACCTGGAGCACCAGGGGAGGTTAGTGGTGAAGAATCACCTGGTGTTCTAAGCGATGAACAGCCTCCCGAAAGTCCAAGCGACAGTAATGACACTGACGACACTTCAAAGCATATGCCGTGGCTGAAAACTATGATCCAAGTATCTAATTCTCTTTACTATTATTGCCCTCATCAAAATTTTTGTCATCCTTTTTGCTATAGAAGAGTTATGAGAGGATGTAGTAGACTTATTAAAGCGGTAAGGAAAGTGTATGGCGAAGAATTCGGAATATTGGAGGATAGATTGTGTATGGATTTTGGCGATAAAAAGAAGACTAAGAAAGAAAAGGGACAGAATAGAAAAGTATCAGATCAAACTAGCTCAACCGTATCCCCGATTAGAAGAAAAGATAGTGTTGGGAAAAAAGATAAGTAAGTGATTCATATAACT
Source organism: Diorhabda carinulata (assembly GCF_026250575.1). Lineage (NCBI taxonomy): Eukaryota > Metazoa > Arthropoda > Insecta > Coleoptera > Chrysomelidae > Diorhabda > Diorhabda carinulata. The sequence goes on from NC_079470.1 coordinate 9,037,959, forward strand.
ATGGAAGAAAACTTACTTTATTTTTTTTAGAATTGATAAAAATACTGACCAGCTGGGTAAAATGTATTCCAAAGAATCTTCTCGCGATATTATAGATTCTGATGCAGGAGATCAAAAAACTACTTCTGTCAAAAAACCTGAGGAAACGCCTCTTATTTTAAAATATATTAAAGCCCAAGTAAGTTCAATTCGTTACTTACACTATATCAATGAGTGGAAAAATATAAGCTCATATTTTAGGTTAAAGATGCTTTCCATTCCCATTTAGCAGTATTACTCAAAGGAGCAGTAATCCTAAACGAAGATCATTTTCAAGAAATTATTCCGGTAGCTTGGGAATTACTTCTTGAACCAAATCAGGAAGTTACGGCTTGCGCAGCTTCCATTTTTATACTTGGAGCTGTTAAATCTCCTCAAACAGCATCCGATATAATGCAACACGGTCTTTCGCATCCTGATTGCTCTACTAGAATTAATGCTATCCTACGGTAAGTTGAAAGAATAATTTTCCATAGATGTTCATGAAATTGATGATATTTTAGTTTCCAAGTGTTATGGAAGATGAGATACCAAGTATGGCCAAGAATGGAAGAAAACGCCCAATTACTTTTCAAAGTACCACCACCCGGTATTGAATTCACTTTACCTTCACCAAAAATCGGTATCGAATCCTTGGATGTAGTAGATTCTCCTTGGGAATTGCTAGTTAAAACAAAAGTTGAAGAAGTTACTATTAATCAAGAAAGACATGTAAGTGGCTTGGCTATCTTTCGGATTAAATTGATTACAGTTTTAATGTTCTAGAGATCACTAGTTACAGCTACAAAAACTAGAAAAAAGCAACAAACTGAGCTGATAAAAATGGCGTTACAAGCACAAGATGATAAGAAAAGGGAAGAACGAGAAAACTTTTTGATTACAACCATTCCAATTACAATGCAAGCTGCACATGAACCAAGTTTGTATCATACCAGCGAAGAACATGAAGAAGGTAGGTTATTTCAATAAAAACTATAATCATACAGTTCCTATTCATAATTAGTGGCTTAGTTATCTCTGAGTTCTTTCTAAAAGTTTATTGTTGAATAACTACAAAATTTAGATAATTACATAGTATAACATTTAAAGTTTTATTAAATTCTAGTTGATGATGAACAAGCTGATGGACAACCTAGGAATACCGGTCATCATCTCCATTCCGCTCATTCTTTATTCCCTTCTTGTCTGTGTTCTGCAGTTGTTCAGATAATAAATCTCTTAGACGATGCAGCAGTTTCCGCAGATGGAAATGCAGTATATGAAGTAGCATATCAAGTTATTTGGACGTGTTTGGTGGAAGACAGTGCTTTATTTCTGAGGTAATCCATTTTAGATTTGGTATTTTTTTATAACGACCATTAACTATTAATATTCATACATGTTCAAATAAATTAGGTAGTCGGTAGACTTTAAGGACCATTTCAATATCATCAGCTTCACTATGTTGCGAACAATTATTGTCTCAAATGTGAATAAAGCTCTGAAGGAAGAATTTACCTGAGGCGGCGCAGCAGTTCACCTATGTCACCGCTTTTAACGATGAAAGCAATGTTGACACTACCTTTCTAAGTTGAATATTATTTTAGGTATATTCTGGAAAGACTTACGAGAGAAAAACAAGAATTAATGTTCAAAATATTGAGACATTTGATAAGATTCATTCCGAAGCTACCACAACAAGCAGCTTTTGCTCTTTATAATTATATTATAGGTTATGTTATGTTTTACGTAAGAACGCCGCATGAAGATGGTCAAAAGCTTATTGGAGCTGCTCTCTCACTTTTATGGATGGTAAGATCAAATAATCATATGAATTGAAATAATTTTAAATGAAATTCAATTAAATATTAATTGAAAACATATTTGTAGGTGGTTCACAGCGTTCATGGTATTATGTTCAAAGATCTCAAGCAAATATTAAGGAAGGAACAATGTGATGCATCAATTTTACTTACTGCTAATGTCCCTTCGGCAAAAAAGATTATCGTACATGGTCCGCAAGGTAATATTAAATCAGTGTTTTCATATTATGGAATCTATAACTTTTTACACAATTTTTATTTTAGATCCTGATGCGGGAGGTATCCCTTCGCAATTTCCAGTTCAAGAAGATACCCAATTTTGTCAAATCTTAAGAGAGGGATTAGATTTTTTCGGAATTGAAGAATCTAAACATAAAGAATTCTTTTTGGTCGATTATAAAACTCGTGAGTATCGTACATTGAACATTTCACTTTATAAGACATTTTGATTATTGTAGATCAAATTAGAAATCCTTCGTCATATGTCCGCGATTATTATTTTTTCAAAAGATCACAGTATCCACAATTGGAATTGGTTCATATGAAGCCTGATGTTGCATTTAACGCGTTGCAAAAACAAGAACTGCTTCACAAGTTCGTTGAAATCGGTAAAGTTCTTCTTACATGGGCGATATTGAAAAACGTAGACATGGTGGTACAAAGGGTTGTTTTTCTACATGAAGAACTTATGAAACTTCCTTCTTTCCCAAGAAAAGCTCTTGAATCTGATTTGGATCTATATAAAAGCGGACCATTAGGTAAGTTTACATCGACATTTTATTTATGAATAAACAAAACAAAGTTGTTCCAATGTCATATATATTTATCCAAACAGACGTTACATTAAAAAGTTTGAATCTCAATAGTCCAAAAAAAACTAAGAGAATCTTGAGAGACCAGTAGTCAAACATGTTATTACATTAAGTGGAAAGATTTAAATCTTACAATTGTATGAATGAATATGTGGGCAGAGAAAGCTGCAAAACATCTAAAAGGACTCAAGATATTTAACGACTATGCACGATTCTATATTTCTTTGGCTACTTTCAAAGACTCCGAAAGAATCAAAAAGAGTTTATAATGCTTTTATGATTAAAAAATAATTATCAATTCTGATTATCAATTCTTTTGGAACCATTAAGAGCAGCCAAAGGAACATAGAGTCGTGCAAGATCCCTTTGACGTTAATACTTCTTTCCCCTGTAGCATAGCACCTAATATTCTGAAGAGTTCAAGGCTGTTTAAATTGTGTTTGGGAAGCTCACGAAAATATTTGAGAGATAATGAATAATTCACGACAAGTTTGGTAAACATGCTTCTAGGGACGTTTTGGGGTAAGATACCTATTCGGTAATAATGTGAGACTACTGTGGAGTGTAATTTTTGGCTGCAAACAAGCACCGTAAAAATACGACTGATAAGTCTTCGAGTCAGAGAGTAACCTGTGAAGGTAATAATCGATAGATAGATAGAACTGGCTCCTGACTTGAAGTTTAGTGTGAACTCGATGAGGGAACAATTGAAGGGATGTTTAGATCAGATACCAATGAATATTCTGATCGGTTGGCGATTTAAAATAAAATCGATGACCTGAATTGTTATATTGTTCCAAGAGGTGCATGAATTGAAATCGGAATTATTGAATTGAAAGAGAATCGAAAGTCTCAACTTGTTAAGGTTAGTTCTAAAAGATGTTTTGTCGTTTTCCCTTTCTAGGGGAGAATAGAAGGAGTAGCAGTCTATGTAGCTATTTGTTCTATAAGAATTAAATAGATCAAAATAATTTTGTTTTATTTAATAGTAAATATGTACCATGAAAAGAAAAAATTATCTCAAGTGCGATTGTTTCAGGAAAAGAGCTTCTTGGTTTGGACGTCTTACATAAATTTATGTGGGTGAGACTTATAGCAAGAATGTTCGAGGCTATGGCAGGAAATTTCGCTTATTCTGGAGATATTCATCTATTTGTGAATGTTTTGAATGGAGCGTTAGTTCTGCATTCTGAAGATGCTTGTATTTTAAGATACGTTACAGCGACTTATATAAACGCCGCTTTTCATTTCAAAAATATATTTTCAACAAATGGGTAAGTAAGTGATTAATCAAATAGTTATACTTTTTCTGATTAATTCAACCTCTTCATCATATCAAAAGTATTTTCCAAGGTATGTTTTTATAGCAATAATTAATATATTTTTTCAAACATTTCAACAATTCATCAACTTGTTTCTTAAACATATTTCCAGCTTTCTTTTCCCTTATCTTGCCAGATATATTTTTCATACTTCTATATTATTATGATTATCATATACCCCACTCAGCTTGGGGTTTATCCCAGATATCAAAAAGATAAGGCGCATTCCTCGAAAACTGGTTTACTGTATGGAAAGTTCTTAATATCGCAGCAATTTACATATGTAAGAGTTAAGGTATTTTCTATTTCTTTGTTAATGACTTCATGACCATCATTCTCTCCATTTTGAATGATTAATACAAAGTATATTTTACTCTATTTTTTTTATTCTGGATGTATTACTATTTGAAATTCTCTTCTGAACCGGAGTATATATTTTCTGATACAAAGTTGTTTTTCAATCACATACTCTTAAATATGCGAATATCAGAAAAAATTTTGATGCGATGGCTTTAGCTTGGGAGCTCCCATCTTGAATCTGACCAAGTGTATGTCTTCACTTGAATAGAATTATTTTGGCATGATTCTCCAAAGGCTACAAACCACAAATCTTTAATGACGACGGGCGTTTTCAAACTTATCTAAACACGATACGTCAAAATGGTGATGCCGTCTTTAGAAATCGATGTAACTGCATGGAGACATGCAGTTGGTCACGGTCTTATTCAAAATGGTGGCATGCATTCTCTTTAACTGGAAACTAAGACAAATAGGTTGATGTAAAACAATTTTCAGATATCTATTAATCATGCCGACTTTATTGAAAATCTACTCCAATCATCAGACAAATAAGCTGGTGACTACCACAATCGAATATGCTGTGAAACAATTTTATCTGATGAATAGGAAACCATTTATTTTGCAAATGTTTGGTTCCGTTTCCGCCATGTTGGATACTGATGAGGAAGGAACTTACGGCGATGCTCATAAGGTAAAATTAATCTTCCCAATTCTGCAAATTCTATATTAGATGTTTATAAGTGAATAGCGTTTGCTACAAGGATTGTCCGAAAAGTTTCCAACTTAACAAAGAAGCAAGATATTTTTTTCCATGATAAATTTTATTCTTTAAAATAATCTCCTTATAAGTCTGTATCCTGAAATCCAGCTATGTTCTAACCTTAAAACGGTGACGTTTGATGAAATGTGAGTTGTTGGAAAAGCAGTGATAAATTTCAGCCCTTTCTAGTTTGTTAGTCTGCTTCTATAGCGATTTTAGTCAAATTACATGTTTATGATTACATTGTAACCGATTTAGAATGCTGCTGGACATATTTGGGATTAAAGAGGCTCTATTTGTTACTTAAAGTTTCCTGCCAGTAATAGGTGAAGCTGTATATTTTGAAATACAAGTCTTCTCAAGAAAATAATTGATCACTTTTCAAATTCATCATCCTATACATAAATGCACTTTGGTAACCGAAACATCCAGATCTTATAAACTTGATCCAATCATGTTTTGGAATGCAAAAAATTGATGAATTGCTTCATCTATCTCATGTGTCGTCTTGAAACGGTCATCATGTGAATATTTATTGAAAAATAAGCAGAAATTATATATCGCCAAATAAGTTTGCTATCAGAGCTTACTACTAGGGATAACGGTATTTTAAAATGCGTTGCCACCTCTAACAAGTTTCGTGGTGTCTCAAAATATACAGAGAGGTCCTCCTAGTTCTTAAAGTAAGTACAAAAGGTTTCTTTTAACATAAGAGATATCATCATTTATGGAAATCGGTGAAATAAACGGTATATTAGAATATATATTTTACCAGATATTACTACATTCAAATGACATTTTATTTTAGATTCAATCTAGTTGTTTATTCAACCTCCTGATGAGTCTGGAAACGCCATCTCCAGATCCATTGAACATAGCAGAATTGGTCAAAGAAGAAAAACCTTTAAAAGCAATCGATTTTTGCTACCACGACGAGAACGAAATGGTTACCATATTGGACTGTATTTCAATGTGTGTTATGGTAGTTTCCTACTCATCTGAAAGTGTTAGAGGTTACCAGATGCTGGTATGTATGAATCAACACCAATAAAAACTAGCACATATCTTTAGCAAATTGTCATAAAACCTCTTTCAAACTTCCGAGTTTTCGTAGCATATTTCAAACAAAAATGTGTATTTTAATTATTAATATTAATAAAGTCATGTATCACAATCTATATAGAAGTTATAGCGCCATCTATGGTGTAAAATGAAACGAATTTCTCCATATGAAATATCAACTTAATAGGTTAATTGACTAAATTTGAAAATTTGGTCAATTAATTCTTTAATCGATTCATATTGTCATCGAGAGTAAATATACAAAATTTCAAGTTGATTGTTTAACGGGAAGTTAGTTAAATATTGATTACAAAATTTTTACCATCCAAAAAAACAGTATGAGTTGAAGGAAGAATGGTAATGAATTAAAATATTTTTCTGTAGTAAAACATGTTATTCGTCACCCTACGATTCTCATATTCATTTTAGATAATATTAGAAGCAATATTACCCTGCTACGTCAAACAAATTCAATTACCAACGTACAACAAAGAAGGCAAGAAGGAAAAGGATATCATAAATCAACTTGCTGTTGCCATAAAAACTTTGGTCAATAACTGCGAATCTCTTACTAAGTAAATATCAATTCATCCACTATAATGGCCGAGACACACTTGTCATACACCACTCCGATCCGACTCTGGTCCGATCTTGTTCCAAAGAACTGATCGGTGCGGAATCGGAAGGGGTTAGCACACATGTCCTACACGCTTCCGAGTTCTTTCCGATTTCCAGCTCTGTCTCGATACATTCGCCACTCTTGGCAGTCTCGAATCAATTAAACTCGCGAAAAGCTCTGTGCCCAAAATGTTCAGAAAGAACAAATCCTAGAGATTTCATGGAGAACAGAGGAAAACGCAGATTTTGGGTACATTCTGTTTGGAAAAGAAAATCCGTAGGAGAATATTCTACACTTTTACCTCATCTGCTAGATGACGAGACAAAATTTTACCAATATTTTAGAATGTCGTTGGCGGCGTTTAACCTATTGGAACTTAAACTCCAAGAAACTTGTTCTAAGCAAGGCACATATTTCAGACAAGCAATCACTTCTGAACACCGCTTGGCATTCTAACCATCGAATATTGTGTTTATGCGTCTACTTTGTATGTAATAAGTAAGGATAATATTTAATCTGTACTGTACCTTTGACATTTAATTCCTTTTTTCCAGATCATTACTTTGTAGTCGGCGTTTCGGTACTGCTCCTTTGTCTAGTCATACAGTACTGGATATTTCCTCACTTCTTCAATAAACTCTTCCGGTTTTATACCCAACATTATTGTCAATTTAGTAACAAAAACTCAAAAATATTATCACAAATTCCAACCGACACTCGTCCTGCAGCCGTGAAACGAATAGCATGCACGATCGGATGCGTGATCGGAGTCGTGTAGGACTGGGATCGGACACGTATCGCAAAGGTGTGAGCTAAGCTGTTCAAACTCTAGTATCATTTCCCTCTCAGGCACTCGTTCGAGTGTATGATCGTGGTCGGATCGGAAGGATGCATGATAGATGTGTACCGGCCTTAAGTGGGGCCGGAAAGTAATGTCGTTTTTGCGCATGTCGATATTTGATTGTCATTTGTTAGCTCACTGTGTACTTATTGTTATTTGTTTCAATCAAAAGAGGCCTAAAGTCGAGACGATTTAGTAACAGTAACATCTTAAAGGATCTTATAGATAAGAAAGTGAAAAAATAATTGAATACCAGACTTTTTTGCAATTTGCAGTGGAATAGCCAGCCAAATATCAGAGCATATTCGGCATTGTGTACTTTTGTGCTTCGTAAATTAGTAACGCAACCAAAAACATTTTCGATGTGTATAAAATACATTAGACGTACTTCTAGCGAGAAGGGTGTAAATTTAACAAGATTTACTTAAGAAATCGGAGGATAAGTGTATGGAAGTTGTTACTCTTTCTGGAAAGGCATAGAAGTAGTGACAAATTAGCCACTTGCGCGGCGCTCATGTTGGAAGACCGACGCATTGAGCATCAACATAGATAGTATCGAACAAATAATTCTTGAACGGCTCGGTTACCGCAAAATTTCAGCCTGGAAAGTTTACACGCGACTCTGGGTATTGGCTTGAAAGAGGCATTGCATTGCAATTCGAGAGCAACGCGGAAGTCCAATCCTAGATGACCTGATGAAATAATAACTTGCTACAAATTAATTCATTCGAATTGTATTTGAGACATTCCTTTCCGGTCCCTCTGTCTATTTGGAAGAATACGAGAACAAAATAATTTTTTTTTCAGCTTGTATTTTTGATGTCAGAATATTTATATAAATAATAGTTTTCGAATTTTTCCAAAACAAAAACTGAACTCATACCAAGTGAATTTCTAATAATAAAAATAAAAGACATTTTTCAAGGAGCTACAACGGTCCATATCGATCAAGTCCCGAACACAAAGGGTCCAGTCAAAGGAACTACAGCCGCGGACCTTATTCGCCAGGTTTCGACTTCGAGGATGATTCACATTCGAAGTTTATGAGCGAGCATTCTAGAGCTAAAAGTATGTACGAACACGATGTCGAAGATTCGGAAGTACTAAGGGCGGAATACAGGAGACCGAGAGACGTTTTATTATCATTAGTCGGAGAGTTCGTATGCAGAGCCGCGACAAGACTACAAGATTTAAATAAGAAAAATAACAGTGATGGAAAAGTTGTGGAGCTGTTGGATATCAAATCACATGTGGTAGGTTTTTGTGAACTTCTCATTACGCATTCCAAATTACTAGATAATTGGTTCTAGCAAAACAATTAAACTGACAAAAAACATTGGTTATTATAAAGGATTGTTTCCAGTTTATGTTGGTATAGAACAAATTGTTACCAGTTTGAAATAACTAAACGCTTGTTTGTATGATATTCACTATTCAGGAAACCATATGCCCCAATACTTAAATTTACTTTCTCTTCGTATAAACTACGGTTTCTAGATATGATCATAAATTGTATGTTACATCTGAAAATGCTATTCCCGGTAGTTGTTTTCAATTTTCCTTGAGATCTAGTATGAAATTTCGAATGGTGTTGTGGGTTGAGGATTCAAGGAGACAAAAAACACTTGACAGTTTTAGTTCTCATCCCACAACACCATTCGAAATTTCGTACGAGTTAAAATCTTTTTTTGTGGATTAGTATGATTAAGGCCTTGTTACAATTTTTAGTGATATTTTCTTCTCGCCATACTTGTGTCGTAACAACCATATTCTTGTTGTCTACTGCACTTTTTTTATTCTCCAAATGTTTTAAGAATTCTGTCACTTGAAATACATCGGCTAGCAAAACTTCAAAAACTTAACGTACGAGGTTTATCCAAAAATTATTGAGCTCTTTGTGGTATTTCAATTTTTCGACGCAATCAATTTTCGCAATTACTTTTAGTGCTTTCGTTAGATTAGTTTCAACCTTTTGTGACATGTGTCATTTTTAATCTGGGAAAGAACCAAAAGTCTCAGGTAGCCACATAACAATGTGAAAAATCTCGTCCAAAACTGCGTCACGAAATCTTTTTAATACTTCATCTTTAGGAATTCTTCGGTCACTTTGATAATTCGTTTCATTCATCCACCATGACTTTTTATTATAGATTGAACTAAACTGCGCCACACAACTTATATATGTATAAAGAATATCCCCAAAGAATTCGCCAAACCTCTAGAACATAAATAAACAAAACAATTAAATAAATAAACATACCTAGAAATTATTAAAAAGAAGCAATGCAAATAAACCGCTTGCTATCAAACAAATTCTGAAATGTATAAAAAATTTGCGCCTTCGCCGAAATTTAAAATTCAATTCTAGCCGAGCAGAGCCGTATTAGGGACCCATTTCGTGAACTAGTTTGTAGCAGTATTGAATAAAATTCAGAATGCTTCTTCTGTAAATACTGTCGCTTTGTTCCCGAATCATAGTCGATTCATCATCAGTATCTAATAATTTAGTTAGTTTTTCATAGATTAAAGATTATTTTTCTGTATTTTTTTCACAAAATAGAAGGCGGTGAACAAAAAAAGCACTAGTTTTTCATGTCTAATACATTCTGTTGATATACCAACCAAATGGCATTTACATACAGATTAATATGAGTAAAAACTGACCGGACTTGTAGACTGTAGACTCTAGCTGCATTGGGCTGAGAACTGTTATCTAAAGTAATGGATATTATGTGCGATTCGAATCTATAAAAATGCACGAGAAAATAAAATGCTTACCACTTACAAATCATTCCATTGGACAGACCATTTTGAGGGTAATTTCAATTCTCCATTTTTATGAGGATAATCACTAACATTATATAGAACATATAGCTAATGATAGCGCTCAGAATGTATGTAGATAGAGCAGGGTTACTACATTATCTCGTACAAATTTCGGTGATCCAGAATGACCATATGTGCTAAAAAACCTCGTAATTAACCTTCCTATATTTTCACTATCAAGCAAGTATAACTATGGCTGGAATTAATAATGTTGTCATTACATTTTCTATAGAATCTAATAATCCTATATCATAGAACACAAAGCTAATTGTTTTCAAACAAGCAAACAGAGTTAAATAAATAAGATTCGAAATCGTAATGTACTGGTTACTAAATAGAAGATGAATTATTAGGTTATCGATACTTATAATTGAAAATTAATAATATAATTTAGTATACTATAGAAGAATAATATGGAAATATCGTATTTTGTTTAGCGTTTAGCTGATATAGCTCATACATTATTGAAAGTTTCACCATACGATCCAGAATCAATGGGTTGTAGAGGATTACAGCATTATATGACATACATATTACCATCCACGGATTGGTCTAATGATGCAATGAGACCAGCGCTGGTAACGATACTAAGAAGATTGGATAAAGTTTTTCAAAAAATATCTAAGAAGCCTTCTATACGCGTAAGTGTCCAAAAATAATCAAAATTTTTCACATAATAGTCTGATGTTTTACAACAATTCATAACTACACTACCTGCTGAATTTTTTTGTTTTTTAGAGAAACACTGATTGGGATGCAGCTGCTGGACTTCTCAAGGGTATTTATGATACAATGGTCAAGTATCCATACATCATCCACTGGTCTCAAATTAGAGCGCTTATCAGTACCTGTCAGGTAAACGATATTTTCATAGAATATATTTACAATTTTGACAGTTGTTGTGATAATTGACAGCCACACAACAAAATTGCAAAAATCTTGCTATTGTATCGCAACTTCTTGTTTTCATGAAGTAGTTTTTTAAATACATTGTATATGTTATTAATATTGGAAAAGATACTTGTCTAATCAGCTATAGCTACTGAAAAGAGGTTTTTGACAATCCTTTTTTAGCCTTTTTATAGTGATTTCTAGGACCATACAATTACATAGACTGTTACTTACTGAGAAACTGATAAGTATCTAAAACAGCTAACATCAAAACGATCTTGTATTCTATCTCTATATTCCCTAGGTTGCTTTTATTGATTTCAAAATAATCGAAAATCTTTTTCAAAAATTATCCGGTTCGATGCCGGTTTTCTGTTCTTCTACAAAGAATGTTTCTAATTCTTACCACCGAATATAAACAAGACGAGAAGAGGCACTCTCGTCGGAATGATTGATTTAGGCTTACAAAAGCGTGCTAACACGACCCGACGATGGCAGTTATCAGGTTGCTCCAGAGCTGTGACGGTTGGAACGAATACAGGTTGTTCCAAACTAGCAAAGAGTTTTATATTGCGATTTGAAAACTATTCAAATTTTGCTCCGACATATCCGTGACAACTTAATTTATTAAAATTTTCAACAAAGAGTATTTCTAATTGTTTGTAGTATTCTACGATATTACTTGGAGGTAAATTCACACCTTCAGAGCATTTAGAGTTAGAATATGCGCTCTAAAAAAAGTATAAAAACTTTCAACGACTTATTACTAGTTACCATTGGTACATCGATATTTTTGTAAAATATCAGGAGTTATATTGAGCAGAACTGTGTTAATATCTTTTATGCAATTTGCAAACCAAACTCACTAGAATATTTCAAAGTAAATAATTTTTTGGAGGCCCTACGAAATTGAATTTGGATTGAATTTATAAAATTTCCACAACATTTTCTTGCAAACCCAAAAGATTTTCTAGAAAATTCCTTGCTAAAAGAAATGAATATTTTTTGTATTTCAAGGTTTCTTATAAAGATAAAAATTTATCGTTATTTTCCAAACATTTATAAAATGTATAATATTATTTATACCCTCTCGAAAATTTTAAATAAGAAAGGAGGTCGTGTGGCAGCTTGTTGTTGTTCAGCAATATAAAGTTTTTTTTAAATTTGGTGCAATTGTAACTAGGAAAATAAATTTTTAAGATGTAAAATTTTGATAATGTCTCTATCACAAAACTTTAGGTAGAATGAAGATAATAAAGATAATAATATTCCATAATTTCATGATGGAATCTATTTTTCAATGTATTTAACAATAAAATTAAATGTTCAAAATGACTACCATTGATTTCTTGACAATAACCGAAGCGATTTTGGAATTCTCGTACAGCATTTTGTACGCCCTCGGGGGTTATTTTGTTAATTTCTTCCGTTACCTCAACTTTTAAATCAGCAATATTATCTGGTCTATTAAAATATACTTTAGATTTTAAGTAACTACATAAGAAGTAATCGAGAGGAGTCAAATCGGGGGATCTAAACGGCCATTAGATCATTCCACGTCTTCCAATCCACCTATTGAGAAAAATCTTGTTTAAATATTTTCTAACTGTACGTGCAAAATGCGGTGAAGCTCCGGCTCGTTGGTGGTAAATAGAACCAATTATCTCATTTTGATGATTAACATTAACAAAAAGTCTTTATAATGTAGGCACTAATGTTCTTTGTTGCGGGATAATACAATGTTTCATAGAACATTTTATGTAAATTTTCATTTAAGTTTGTCACTCGTGAAAGTAAAATACGGGACAAATAACGTCCCGTTTCACTTTGTTGCGGGACGCGGGACTGTCCTTTGAAATCCGGGATGTCTGGCAACCATGAAAAATTATTTAAGAAAAACTAATTTTGAAATAGAAGAATCAAGAACATTTCTAAACGTAAACACATCAAAAGGTCTAAGAAATATGAAATTAAAGAAATAATAAATAATTGATAATTTTCAGCTTGGGTATAAAAACCGTGTTAATTAATGTTATCACCAATTTTGATTGTTCTCCGAAAAAGTGTTCCGAAATTGATGTTTCGTCCTAATATATCACAAAATATATAATGTCAGTGTAATTTTGTTCTTTGTACACTTTGTTAATAATGGAAATATTTCAGAGTTTAATTGTAAGTGACAGTGGCACTCAAGAAGGAGTTTCCGGAGCAACAGCTGCCCTAATGAGCCAGGCTCCGCCAGCGCATTTTTGTTCTATGGTAGTACGTTTGATCGCCTTACAAATTCAAAATACACAGGTATTTTTTTTTTTCAAAATTAGTTCATTCTCATCATAAATATGTACTAATTTAATGAATATTGCTTCCAAATGGTTATCTAGCTAAACTATATGACATTAATTATTTCTTACGCTGCTTTTACTTCAACTATTTTGAACCCATTTCGACTTTTTAGTCTGTTAATATAGCCGCTAAATTTTCCTTTGAAGATGTTGGCCGATCGGGAAGGTCAGTTTCTATGTCGGTTCCCGAAAATATCGATGCAGTTCATGACATGATTTTATCAGACCGTCGAATTGGACTAACTGCACTGAATATTTCATACGAACGCGTTCATCATATAGTTCACGTCAATTAGGTCATGAGAAAAATTACTGCAAAATGGATCCCCATGTGTTTGAATGTTGATCAAAAGCGTACAAGGGTAGAAGAATCGCGTTCGATCTGTGCTCGATTTGAAAACGGTGTAGACTGCTTTAAAACGAATTGTTACTATGGATGAGACTTGTGTACATTTTTACGATCCAGAAACAAAACATCAATCGATGGAATGGCGACACTCTGGTGCTCCAAGAAGTTTCGTGTCAAAAAATCTGCTGGGAAAGTTCTTGCTTCAGTTTTTTGGAATTGCCATGAAGTAATCATGATTGATTTTTTTAATAAGGGTAGAACAATAACAGGAGATTACTATTCGACATTACTGACCACTCTGCGGCAAAAAAATTAAAGATAAAAGACGCGGAAAGCTATGCAAAGTTATTTTGTTTCTGCAGGTCAACGCCCCTGCACACAAATCTCATGTTATCATTCAAAAAATTCGTGATTTAGGATTTGAATTACCAGAACACCTCCCTTACTCACCAGATTTGACTCCGTCCGACTATCATCTCTTTCCTCAACTGAAAAAAAGTTTAAAAGGTCGTAAATTTTTCTCCAACGAGGAGGTAATAAAAGCTGTGGGTTCTGGTTTGCAGAGCAAGAAGAAACATTTTTTTTTAAAGGTCTAGAATGTATCCAATAAATAGGAGAATATGTTGAGTAATAAAATATTTTGATATTGAAATTTTGTTTGGTTCTATAGTAGGCTAAGAATTTTTGCAATATATCCTCGTAGGTATAGGGAACATTAGATGAAAAATAATAGGTATTTCTTAAGTATTTTGAAAAGCGAAAAATATACAGGGTGATCTATTTGAAATAACAAAGTTAATTATTTTTCCACACCATAAGTGTGGATTTGTATCTATTTTGTGACCAATTTGTTTTTCATGGATTTTATATAATTAGAATCTGTTTTAAACAATATGAATTCGTAATAATGTATATTTCACATTCGTTAGTATCATAATCCGCATTTCTTTTAAGGATTCGTGTACACTTGAACAAGTTTGCGGTGGCAGTTCGGTATTTCCAACACAAGATAAAACCGAAAGTATGATTATAAATCTAATAATGCCTCTTTGTCTTCGAGTTGGATCGGGAAGAAAAGGCAAGGTACCCACATACTGAAACAATAGAATTTACATGATTATTAATTTTCAGATGTTGGTCAAATGAATCAACAAGATATTAGTTTCGCATTGACTTTAGTACTTCACGCTATGAGTCCTCCAAATACTAAAAATGTAGGTCCATCTGGGACGAATGTTAAGCCAACAGCTGAAAATAGAACGGGAAGTTTAACCTTTACAGGCACTAGAGACACCAAAACGTCTGCTAAAATAAATACTTCATTATATCAAGTAGCATTTTTAGGTATGTCAATAATATTCTTATTCCCTTAACGTGTAAGGCTCAATTACAGTAGATCGGTAGAAATACTCGAAGGGTATGTCTGTACGTCTGCTGGGGTTAACATCAGATGCGATCCATTTTGATACTCGAGTTTCGACCCTTTCAACTTTCTCTACAGACACGTATCAATAGAGAGAAGGAGAGACAGAAGCTCATTGCATTAATTTTATTGAGGAAGGAACATTTTCGAGTGGGTTATGGTTTATTTCCTCTATAGAGCTGGGCGATGAATAGGCCGCTTAGCTTTGACAGAGCCACCCCGGGCAGGTTTTCAATGCTTGCCTAAAGGTTCCTTCCTGCCCAGGAGTGGAGTTTACAGATCGGTTAAACGGCCTCGATAGTGAAGGATGCACGAAGCGAACTATTCTAGATTCATTTATAATAATAAGTTTGATTTCGATGGGAATGCTCATTGGAATTTGGTGATCCTGTACTTCCAGGTGCCACTCAACCTGCATGCCGTTATGGATCTCCAGCATATTTCAAGAGATTTATAAAATGGTCCGGGGCAAAGGGGCAAAGGGTCTAGGTACTAAAAATCACGTAAGAATAAGAAAAAAAGACACACAAGCCAAATGAGGGGCAGAAACTGATTAAACTAAAGTGGAAGAAAAAGTAGCTGTCAAAAAAGTGAATTAGTTATTTGGAACCGTTTTACCCATCAAAAGAGCATAGTTCTATTCACTGACTCGCCCAAAATCACCCCAACCGCTCAGACGATCTCTTTGAGGCCGAGTGCGCTGTCTTAGTAGGTCCTAAACTGTCAATACAGAATCTCCACTCAATAGAAATAAAAAAAAAATATCACAGAATGTTTTTCGTTAAAATTTTAAATTTTATTATGATTTTCAGCTCTCAAAATAATGGCCATATGCTTCGAAGGTGAGCTAATGAGCGAATGGTCAAGGATCGGAAGAACAATGAGAGAGCTTGGCAAAAGAAATGAAGCTGCTACATTTGTGTGGGATTTCTTAGATTTCGTTGTTACTCACAGGACGGTTCTTTATATACTAATGCAACCTTTCATATTCCAAAAGGTAATGTTTGTAATAGCGTTTCTTACATTTTAATGTGTCCAAAAAACTTCAAACCCTTAAGTAAACAAACGACGTCTTCGAGAATGTTGCCAATAGTGTAAAGTTATATGTCCTAAAATGATAAATGCTAGAAGAAATTGCAACAAACAATTTTTGTCTATGGATTTCGTTTTTTACTCTCATAGTGATTATTACGGCATCTAGATCATACTTTGTATTTGTATTTTAGTTAGCACAGCCGCCAATTTCTGATTTTGAACGGAACATGCATACAAAAATAAGAAATAAGATGAGAAGTATCGGTTTACCGCTGCCTAAAGGCAGAGGTGCTTTATTAATGGAGCTAGCACAAGAAATGAAATTATTAAAAGAGGAATTAGATGAATGTAGGGTAAATATTGATGTTGTCTATTCTCTTGTTAAAATTTATTTTTTGTAGCAACTGAATCTACTTCGGAACCAAAGAAAGATACAACGCCGACGTGTCAGATTACGACAGAAATACAACCCATGAGAAATCAAAGGCATTCTTTAATCGGGCTTTTTACTGGTGAAGGTCTTCATGCATCTAAATCTGCTCCATCTCATGATGTAATACAATCCCATTTAAAAGGTAACTAGTCATAAAATTATTAGTATAAAAAAGTTGGATAGCACCTCAAGTTTGCTCCAAGATATTTCTGTATTTTTCTGTAATAATCCCGAACTATTTAGTTACTAATATCAAAGATTGAGAATCTCTACTCTTACAAAAGGGATCTGAATTTTTTAATAAGTATGTATTTTCTTGTTTGTTTTATAAGTTCTTGATATGAAATATTGTCAGAAAGCAAAATGTGATATTTAATTGAAAATCGTGAAAATTTCAAATGTTTAACTACATAAGAAAACGATTCTCATTGGTTTCCAGTTGTGACGTCATAAGTTTAATAAAAACATTCAGCAGTTGTCTGCTTGACGATAACGAGGTTATCGTTGCCGGAAACGTAGCGTGTACTGTTATAATACAGTTTGTATTTATTAGTTACGCATAAATAAAACATTTTTCTAAGGTAAATAAACCTTTTATAGGTTAATTTCTTACATTATTATATAATCATGTTGAAAATTAAAAGCATAATAAACTTAATTACTATAAAATTATAAAATAAGTTAAATTTAAATCTTAGTTACATTAAAATGATTCTGGCAACAAAAATACACTTGAGTTCCGTTAGTCCGAACTCGGGCAATCCGAACGTTGACTTAATTCGAACATGTTCCAGATTGAAAAATTATTAGCCTACTATACAACCAAAAAAAATTTTGATGTCAAAATATTTCATAACTCAACATATTCTCCTCTTGATTGGATACATTTATTATATCGAACCTGCAACGTCTCTAGACCTTTCAAAAAAAAATGTTTCTTCTTGCTGTGCAAACCAGACCTCCACATCTTTTATTACCTCCTCGTTAGAACAAAATTTACGACCTCTTAAACTTTTTTTCAGTTGAAGAAAGAGATGATAGTCGGACGGATCCAAATCTGGTGAATAAGGGTGGTGTTCTAGTAAATCAAACCAGTAGCCAAGTAGCGAAGAGGTCAAGCGCAGCTGCTTCCTCATGGTACGAGATTTTCTCCTCTCCCTTCGCGCCCCGTTGCTCATCGCCGCTCTTCTCCTCTTCGTCGCACTGAACCTGCTCATGCGTCACCTCGGCGATGATGTCATTATCTATCAAAGTCTTCGCGCTATCTTCCGCCATCCATTCATTCACGTCTGCTTCAACTGCATCCTCACAACCTGGAGCAATGGAATCAGGTTAACGGTGTCATTTTTGTAGACTGTTCTTCAAATTCCAAAGATTCCATAGTTTATTCCAAGATTTTCTTATTGCTCAAACTGTAACATTTTCCCAAAACTCAGCTGCCCAATAAACAACATTCTTTACGTTTGGTTTTTGAATACCAAAGGGATGGTGGTATCATCTTCAATTAAAGATTTCAAAAATCGTTTTCGGTATTTCAACTCCAGCACATGCAAATCTCCTTGGTCCATTGGCTGTAGTAAAGGGGTCACTTTTGGTGGTGGAAAGGCTGTCTTCATCTCGCCGCAGTAAGTTCTTCAATGTATGAATGGGACACTTTTTGCCGATTTTCAAGAGACTGTCCAAATTTGCTGAAGCCTAGCACATTATTTTTCAGTCAGATATTGTGGTTTTTCCAACGTTCAACTCTTTGGCTAGTTTTATAACACTTTCCATGCTATCCAAACGTTTTAATTTTTCCAGTTTGTCTTTTAGATTTAAGGTTTACGTTTAGTAGCAATTTCACTTTCCTTTCACACTTCAAAATGCTAAGCTTTACTTTACAGTACAGTATGAAAAAATAGTCATTTATTTTCAGAATCATCTAGTACCAGTCACACATCTACTCCAGTCCAAAGTTCACATATAAGTGAAGGTCAAGAGCCAAATGCTAATGGACAGTCGACTCCTAGTGCTCAACCGGGTGAGCACCATTTTAACTCAATTAAACATTGTACATTTTGAATTACGCATATATCCTTGTTACAAAATATCCTTGAGCATATCATGAAATTTGTTTGCAGAGTGTGTAACATGTACAGTTGCTAATTTTTTCTTAATTTGATTGACCCTACTTACAATTGCGAATAACAAGATTTTTGGTATGAAACTTTCCCTTTGGTATTTCAGCTCAAAAATTAATAGAAACTTTGATTAAAATGGTTTTTCTGAAGATATTTTAGTTATCAGATCACACCAAAAAGTTTCAATACATTCTGTGCTCTCTTAATTAAACTGTATGTTACTAATAACCATAAAAATGCATTAGATTTTTTAGCATGTACCTATTGTTAATTTGGAATTTTTGGTACCGTTGGTGTTATTTATACTGAACACACTGTTTAGACTACCACTACACCAACACTCACAATTACAATGTCTGACGCGAGGTAACTAAGTATAATGAAGTAAACTAAGCTGTTGCTCATCGAAAAGTACGTCAAACATTGTAATTGTGAGTGTTGGTGTATTGTAAATAGTCTGTTCAGTATGAATCTATTGTTTATGTAGATATGTGTGCATGTAAATGTTTCAGATCGTTCCTCTCAAAGATCTTCAGTCAGTGATGATCATGGTGTCCCTATTCCCAAATCAGAATCCCTTCTACTTCACAAGGCACATAAACTTCGTTTCGTATCTTCTGTAGAATTTAGACATTCTTCAGGTAAACCATGATTTTTATTCAAAATGTTCTATGAGTCAATTATAAATATAACTAAATATAATTCTCACAAAAACTAAATCACAAATTATGGAATATTATTTAATACAACAATTTGGATTTTTATAGAGTTAGCTTTTTTGCTAGTAGCTTTGCTTACAAGTGGATTAAAGCGAAGATATTTAAGATGAAACAAAAAATATTACAACTATAAATATGAAAATGCGACGGTGCAGCAGCAATTTAAAAGCGGGACTTTCGTGCATGCTCACGCTTATTCTCCCTTCCATATCTCAGTTCTAAACATGATATTCCTTACTATGGAAGGTAGAGGTAGGTAGGAGGATATCTTAAGGCAGAAAAGTTGAAAAAGTGTCGATCTGTAAACAGCAAATGATTGTTCAAAGACTCACAAAAATATCTGATGGAAATGAGGCGGGAATTCAGAAATTGATGACGATTGACATATTGACATTGACAGGAATCACACATTTTTATTACACTAGTGTCACGATTGATAGGTGGCAGAACTAAATTTGTGTTGCCAAAATTTGAATACAAGTTCACCTTCTTTTTGTTATATTCTGTGGTTCTCCTTACCTCTACACTACCTCTACACTAGTACCAACCGCTCTTATGCATGTGTCAGTAAAGTTTCAACCGAGATACAAGAATTTTAGCGCGATTTTCAAAGGTAAACTTCATCATCCTCCGGACTTTATTTTCCACAGGTACCTTGTCCAAAGACATGTAAATAATTCTCTTCTCATCTAGACGTGTCTTTTAACTGTTTGATGTAAAAGATTCGTTTAGTTCGAATCTAGGAATTAAGATTCTAGTTTTTTTTCTTGAATGTTGGTGAATATTATATAATGAGCTTTCCGTTTATTTTTGTGTCATTTGCTCCTAGGTGAAACATCAACAACTCCTCTTAGCCCTGGCAGTCCAACAGAGGATAGTTCGGGAGAAATATATCCGAATAAATCGAGATTACAAAGAATTAAGCCGCAAAGCAGAAAAACGTTTCGTCTCCGAAAAAGCAAGAAAAATCGACAAGCCGAAGTAAATTGATTTCCTTTAGAAAATAACTAGTGTTCCAATATCTGCTTTTATTTTGGATCATTGCATTAAACACATTCGCATGCCTTATGTTTACTACCTGAGAATAACATAACACGACTTATTTAAAAAAATTTTAGATTATCCAATCAAAACTAGAAACAGAGTCAACTATAAGTCCTCAACATCAAGACTCAGTGTCACCTCCTGTTTCTCCTCCCGATACGGCACAGTCTTCCCAAGATAGTTGCCAATTTCCTACACCGCCACAACCCCCAATCGGCCAAAAGTCCGAACTGGTACAAAATCAACGATTCGAACCATTATCAGATTCTCATCGATTAAGAATTGCTACAAGGAGTAAAATGACAGATGGATCTTGGGATGAAGACTCGGCAATTTCGCAGACTTCTAGCACATCGGGATACAGGTTAAAATAATTTGTTATAGCTAAATCTATTGAATTTAATAATATTAGAGTTCAAATTTGAAAAAAGATGATGAGTTTTTCATAAAGTTAGAATCAAAAGGGATAATCCGAATGTTCAAATATACAGAGTTATGATAAAGTAATGCATAAAATTTATCAAGCTTAAGGTACCTTAGGGTATTAAGGCCTAGCTAGGGGAAATAAGTTATATTATTAATCAGCCATGTACTTAAATTACTACAAATTACCTTTATTCGCATCCGTCAGGACATTGAAAGTCATCAGTATCTTCTGCAGTCAAACCGACACACTCTTCGTGGTACAACTTGAAGCATCTGGAGCATTACCTCATTCCATCGTCCATTCTATCTTCTTTGCACTACCAACTCATTTGTTTTTGTGATTTACCTTTGACGATTTCAGTTTTCATACGATTTAAAGTCTTTTTAAACTTCGTTTTTTCTTTTCTACCTGTTTTAATATCGTCTTCGTCTTGTTTATTTTTCTTTCTTTTGATACCTTTCCCTTCTTTACTATTTATTTGATTATATTTATCAAATAGACCTTTTATGATTGGAGTACCTCGATAATTAATCTCGGGATGAACATAAAAGTCAAATTTATCGTAGATGTCTCTCAGTTTTTTAAAATGGCCATCAACAATAAATCTATTTAGCTTCTGGGCTATAGCTGGGTTCATGAATTGAGCTTTTCTTTCGGATATTTCATGAACGCTTTGAACCAATCTTTGCTTGAGCGTTTACCCTCACCATTAAAATTGTGTTTAATATTATTTTGCTCACAATATTTATACACCAATCGACGCAATATTCTTGGTGTCGCAGGCAAGCCCATTTCAAAATACCGGATTATCCTTTGCACAAGTTGAGCTTTCTCTTCATCATTTAATATAGGTTTAAGTCCCAAAATTTCCTTTAAACTGCCAGATGATTTTTGATTGCTCTTCTAGGAACCTTATATCTCTCTGCAGCCTTATACGTACTCAAAGTTTCTATTTGTACTGCTTTAACAGCTGCGGTCAGATCGTCTTCTGACCACAATGCCCGTTTGGGAGGCATCGTGACCGTAAGCACCGAAAACAATTATAAATAAATTGAAAATTTATAACTACGTACATACTACATACCAACAAATATTTTAAAAACACGTTCCTACTTATATAGCAGTTTAAAAAAATAGAAGTATGATAAGGCCTATAGTAAAATTTTATAGGCCTTAATATCCGCCAACCATTTGGTTACAGAAAAAAATATTAAAAATTTTACAATCGGTAACCTAGGGACAATCATACAAAACTTTTGAATATATAAAAAAAACAAACCATTAATTGGCCAGATCACGACGACGATAGTTACTTAGTAAGAAAATATGTTTTTGTGAATTTCTGTTTGCTAGTGTCTCTCTTACAATTAGCGTCATACAATAGTAATTTATGCAACAAGTGAGTAAAGTAAAACACGAGTAGGACGGCAATTCCTACAAGTGAAAAAAGTTACTTTACGTTACTTTAAGTCTACGTCTGTAGACTTGATACTAAGTAAAAACGTCTTCGAAATGAATTACTAAATATTTTCTGTTAATTTTAATATAAAGCTTCAAAATAATAGTAAGAGGCACGTTTTATCAATACTTATAAATCAAAAACACATAAGCCTTGATTAAACTTATGTTCTGTATAGACCTGACTTTCCAGAGAATCTTATCCAGTGATACACCTCAAAGAAACTCTGGAATCTTCGCCGAAGGCTTTTCCTCCTTTAGCTTCTCCAGATGTTCACAGTTTACCGTCCACAAGTAGTGCTACAACAACGAATAATTTTTTCGTAATGGACAACTCATCTCCGGATTGTAGCCTTAACGAAAATGGCGAAAAGGCTGCACTACTAGGTCCCAACGAAAAGTCTTCTTCTCATCAGTCATTAGTGATGGTATTTGAACCGCAAGATGAAAACACTCTCATATAAATATTTGAATGGTAGTATTATATATTTTTTAAATGTTTAACTAAATTTAAGAATTATTTTTGTTGCTAAATTGTCTTTATTTAAGGTTTCTTCTGAAACTATTAGCAAAATATATTTTTTGATAAAGACCGAAATGGATACATATTTTAAGATGTAATTTTCAACTAGAAGAGGCTAAAAATCAAGACAAGTTAGCTACAAAAACATATAAAAGGGTCTAAGGAATAAGAAATAAAGAAATGTATTCATGATATGATGTCATAGAAAACAATTTTTTATTGGTAATGTCAACTAATAACAAACACCAAATTTACCATAATCAAATATTAAAAAATTGTTACCTTGAAACAAATAAAAAAATAAAGTTTTAACAATGAGAACTACTTGAAACTATTTAATGCACCATACGAATTTCCTAGCCTCAATTATGTTTTTGCTGAGCATCCTTTAATTTATTTAATAAACTAACACTAGTCAGCTTCGAAATATCTTCAAATTCTCTAGGAAACTCATCACGTAAATCTGCTACTACGTATGCTACAACAGCCCAAACCGCAGTAGCTTTATCAAGAGTATCAGAATCTAAAATGTCAATAGTATCTGCCGCTGAATGGTGGTACCAAAAATAATGTCTATTATCGTTTAATAATCCCGCTATTGGTATTTTTTGAGCCCACATAGCGATATCTGATCCGACTGAATTCGAATATTGAACTTTAGTAGCATTTATGGGTGCTAATAACCTGAAATCATTACAATAATAGCAATAATTATGTTTACCTTCAGTCACTGAATATTTCCGAGCTTTCGAATACTTATGTATTCATCAATATTTCTATCAACGTCACTTTGAATATTGAATTTTAAATCTCACAAATTTAAAATTTTTACAAGAATTTATACAACTTAAAGCCACCACAAATCTCAATTAATTATTTCCCAGATGATGAATACATAAGTATTCGAAAGCTCGGAAAATATATTAAAGTTAGTCTACTTTGGTGTTTCATTGCCACGTTCCCTATAACAAAAAAGTTATTATAAGACCAATAATGACATACACAGCAGAAACGCGACAGGACACGTCCAAAACACAAAGAATGCTGGAAACAGCTGAGATCAGAATACTGAGGAGAATCAGGGGGAACACACTGAGAGATCGAGTAAATAGCGACTACATTAGAACAACATTGTAACGTGGAGAAGATTAACGAGTGGTTATTGAATAGAAAAAAAGAATGGAACAACCAAATAAGCAGAATGACATATGATAGGGTAGTAAAGATCGCAAGAGACAAATCGCCGGCCGGGAGGAGAAGTGTCGGTCGACCTCGGAAAAGGTGGAGCGATAATATAACGGTTCTTTTGTATAATTGAATAGAGACAAAATTCATAAATATTTTCGTATTCTGAACACCACTTACTTGACAATTTCTTTTAATACACAGCCTCCTTTTTTACCAGCAGTATATTCTATCCCCAAGGGAGTGAAAGTTCCTTCATCAGCCTCCATAACAAAAGTAAAGTCACTCAGTTCATTTTTATGCACCTTATCGTAAGCTTGTGCTCCTATAAAACCTGGTTCTTCAGCCGCCCATAGAATTAACCTAGTAAATGAAGAATATTTGAATTATCATTTTATGAAGACATTTAAGGTGACGACGTATGCGAATAGTGACCTCATCGTTTTACCTGATGGTTCTCTTTGGCTTCAATCCAAGATCATTAAGTAATGCAAGCGAATACCAAGAAATAAAGGCACCACCACCGTCATCCATAGCTCCAACACCAACATCCCAACTGTCAGAATGACCCGAAACGACAACAATTTTATTCGGCTTTTGAGATCCCCTTATTTCTGCTATAACATTCCTTGATATTGCATCTGGTAGAGTTTCAGAATTTATATTTAATTTCAATATTATTTTTTGTCCCCTATCCTGAAAGATATCAATTGAATTATATCAAAAATTGGTAATCCAAAATCTGAAATATGGAAAGAAAAAACAAATTTATTTAATTGTCGATAAAAGTTCATATTTACCTGATATCTTTGAAACATATTTGCATCTTCGATAGTAATGGATGCAGCTGGTATTTTTTTGACACCCGTTTGATGCCTTTGATACCCAGTATGAAGCGTGTACATAGAAAATGGTGCCACAGATTTGACAAGAACCGCAACTGCTCCATGCTTTGATGCTTCTGCTGCTCCTGAACTTCTGTACTGCACAGATTTACCATAACGCTCAAATTGATAGTTGAATACCACTATTTTACCTGAAATTATATATAATATCAGTCGCAGTATCTCCATGTATAATGTCGTATACAGGCATTAACTTCTCATTGGACAAGATAATAAAATTACTTTAAAAGGCATTAAATCACCTTCTACGAAGAAATTCTCGGATTGGTGCAGAAAACCCAAGCCAAACATACCAAATCTCATGAACGAAGGACTTCTACCACGAAATTTCCACTAAATACTTTAGGGAGAACGCCTCGTCATGATCGATATTTCAGCTTTGGCCCGTGTAGTGTACACAATTTTTCTTCATACCTTCGTACATTCTTTCACCTCGGGACGACAGTTTTACATTTACTTTCTGTGCGCGCACATTACACTACAAGGACCAAAAGTTGAATTTTCGACCCTGCGCGTCATGATGTCCGAGGTATCACTTTCGTCCCTGCTATTAGGGACGAAAGTTCGTACTTTGGGTGAAGCATATTCCCAAACCCCACCTTACCGACCTTCAGTGTTGTAGGTTTTATGTGGTTATCCTGATACCTGGTGAACCCGTTCACCCGCAGCTATACCTGCACTTACTTGGAAAAATATACAACTATGAAGCTATTCCACACCAAAAAAAAACCTTCCTACAATCCACTACAACCCTTGCTACAGAAAAATCTTTTCTATATCAGAGACACTACAAAGTTTCTTTCTCTTATTTAAAAAAGTTTTTTCATAATAAATTATTAAAAACAAAATTAGTCTACTATTCTGTGTTTATTAAAACATTGTTCATTTTTAGAAAGCTAATTGTTCAACATAAAAAAGTCAATGCATTGTTATTAAATAGAAAAATACAAATATTGTTGTACTCCAAATAGAATAGCAGGCAAATTTCAGTGGCAATCATTTAAAAATAACAAATATTGAAAATTTGTTTACCTCTAACCGCAGCGGAAACATTTGGTTGATTCAATTCTTCAAAAGATCTTACAACTAAAACCTCAGCTTGCAATCCTTCTGGAGGGGTTGGAACTGTCGAACCTAAACCCAAAACGCCAATTTTTGTTCTTCGCGGTTCTAGCAATTGTGCATATTCTTCTCCTCTTTAAAAATTAAATTTTAAAATTAATTGTGTGATTAATTCAGCTACCTCTCCAAAAGGTATACAAAGGATACAAAATAACATATATTCACATCCGCAACAGGAAAATGTTGGAGAGAAATTATACTGAAAATTAATATTTACAAACTAGTAGACCAAGCTTGGTTTTTGTGCTTAACCTTTTGGGGTACCTGGGTACCTTTAGAATTTTCAAATTTGAAAAAATTTATATATTTTCGATTGTTTTGACCCAGTCATCTATTTGCAATGTTTTGTGAAAACCAAAACATATTTTAAACCCACAATAGAGTGACAAGGTAGCCGGGTTCATATTTGTGTTTTGTATGACATTGAAAAAAGTATTAATAATTTTGAACAGAAATGAAATAATAAATCGGAGTTTCTGCATCTCTACCAATCTACCGACTCGTGAAATGGTTACTCAACCAATTACGATACCTTCTATCAAAGTGCGGTGTAGCTCCAATCTAGAAATCTTCGCTCGTTTAGCATTAAATCTTCTAATATCTAAGTTTCCAGTGATTACTTAAAAATCCAGGTACATATCACCATTTAAGTTTCCAGGTAGAATGTGATAACCTATTAATTTGTTACCTTAAGTTGCTACCCAAACATTAACTTTAAATGGGTGTTGGTAATGAGATACCCTTTTATGCCTTATGGGAGTTAAACATACATTTTAAAAAATTTGGATGTTCTTATCTGTCTTTGGGCTGTCCTTTCTTGTAATGTTTGATAAAAATCCACTCTAATCGGTACATCGTCCGGCTGGAGCTCTTGTACTTGCCTGTAATGATAAGGATGTAGCTATTGCTCTTCTAGTATCCTCCAAGTACTTGAAGACTTACGCTAACTGTTGGATTTTTATCAACTAAATTATTGTTCTTGGCCTGCCAGAATTTATTTATTTAGGTCTCACATTCCCAGTTTCTCGACAACGTGGTTCAATGGCTCTAAATGTATTTTTACTTGGTAAGTTTCTTCGAGGAAACTTTTCTGCAAAACAGCTGCACTAGAGTTTCCTAAACACTCGTCTAAGATTAATAACATATCAGTATATTCAAAATTTGATTACATTTTGATTAAAAATATCTAATTTAACGAATAACAAGGTTTCACAAATGTAATTATTCTTGCCTCAACGTCATAACTATCAATGAATGACAGTTTTCCATAGCAAGCCCAGAGGAAATGCTATTACCGTGTAAAATTCAAAGTTAAATCAACGATCATCTAATTGTTGTTTATTTCATAGTACGGCCTCCAATAGTTCAGTGCCCATACTTATTTAACTTTGAAAAACAAGATCCTATACTGATTAGACTGGATTTTTGTGAAACGTTGCAAGAAACGAAGCCTTCGGTCCCAATTTTTTTCAATATATCCGCTTTATCGATGGGGTCTTATACATACAACAAAAAATTTTCAATTCACATAATTCACATTCACTAATTAATAATAATTAATAATCAAAATATTCCGAAAACAGTAAACAGTATCGAGTTTTACCAAGAATACCTTTTTGGTGTTAAATTGAATGATGTTAAGTTCACTTGAAATTTTGCTTGATAAATCAAATATTGAAAAAGTTCAATACTACTTGTAACTAACGCCCTCTATGAGAGACATATAAAAACAAATTTATTGGATGTATCAGCTTCAAAAACAAATTCTTATAAAATTTCAAAATAATATCAGTAGTTGCGGCAAAATGTGTAATTCTTTTTCTTCGACGGCCTTTATCTTGAAACTGATGGCGTTACGAGCAAATCCTTTTCATTATTCTATCTATCCTAGAGACGGGATCACCTGCTACTCCTCCCATTTTCATCAGCAAAAAGTAAGCTACTTTGTCCGGATCCGAACAAATGCCGGACCGTGTGTGGTCGTGATTCAGCATGAAATGAGAAGTGTTATTATGAAATTATTTCCACATTTGTAGCAAAAACTGTTTGAAATATAAAATATAAAAATTAATTGAGGGAAAGGACAATTAAAGTTGAGAATATGGAAAAGAAAAATATTAATAAGAAACAAATAACGAATGAGGGAAAAAGAAAAGGAAATAGAAAATAAAATTGGTATAAGAAGGAAGAAAACAAAAGCAAAAC
This sequence comes from Diorhabda carinulata, assembly GCF_026250575.1. NCBI lineage: Eukaryota > Metazoa > Arthropoda > Insecta > Coleoptera > Chrysomelidae > Diorhabda > Diorhabda carinulata. Next base: position 9,066,523 of record NC_079470.1, read on the forward strand.
TGATATAAAATACTAGATTATTGAAAACGGAAACGTAAAAAGTAATGTTTCGAATAAAATTTAATAGTTATTACTAACCTTATCCAATGCGGTACAGTCACATTCTCTCCCCGAATATTATTTATACCATTGTTTTTCATTAATTCAATTAGATAATCAATAGAATCCTCCAAATTCTTCGTTCCCGATACTCTGGCACCAAATTTATCCACAAAATCAACCAATTCATTATAAACTTTTCCTTTGTGTTTCCCCTTTGTGACGGAATCTATGATTCTGTTCACGGTAGGTCTGTAGGATTGTATTTCTTTTATCAAATCTGTAGCTAAATTACAATCATCTAATATTTCAGTTTTAACGCATTTGGTTATTATAACAAAAAGTAATAATATAAAATATATCTTCTCTAACATGACTAGCATTTATAAAAACAACATAATTATTAACTTTTTGTTTAAATAAACGAGAGTTTATTAGTTTAAGATAACCTCCCAACACGAATGAATTGCTTGAACTCATTAATAGTTTGGTTACTTGTTAAACGAATTTCATACGTTTTATACTAACATGAACATTTTTTTCGTATCAAAGCGGGACACCTGCAGAATTCTGTAGTGCTCCAACACCGCTCACCCTTAAAATAAAATGTATAAATAATTTCGCGACAAAAAAACTACTGCAGCAAATTAATTCTTTGATAAAAACTTGGATCATAACAGGCAAGAGTTTCTTTTATATTTATAATAGATAAATCGACAATTAATATTTATGGAAAAGAAAAATACTATTATTTATTCAAATATCTTACAATTTAAACTTTCCATAAATTAAATTCAGATTTAAATGTTGAATACCGATTTCAAAGCATTTTTTAAAAAGAGAATCCAAGAAAAATGGGAAGGAAAAGTAAATCAGAACCAACACGAACTTTACGAAATCGTTTAAAATTATCACGACTATAACTCCAACAATATACAAGTAAGTTGAAGGGAATAAGGCTACCTATTAGCGGAAAATCACAATCCAACGTGAGATATGTAAAGAAAAATCCAGAACATTCTAAAAAGTAAAATGCATAAAGATTAAATTACGTTAACAACTGTCAGCATTTTGTATAAATATGAATGATGAATCTGGTTAATTCAATGAATCTTGTTAATTCAATCGTGAAATTAATTAAGATCATTCACTTGAAAAATTGTAAATTGTCTTTTTTTTTAACAATAAAGTTTTTTAAAAATAGATTCTCAAAAGTAAAATCTTTAACTCGTGCGAAATGTGCAACAGTGAATTAATAGTGAAACACCTCTTAATCGACAGCTTAAAATATTACAACAAAAATTAATCAACTACCAAATTCACTAGAGAAGCTAGTTCAAGAAGACCCAAAGAAACTTATAAACTACCTGAAAGACTGCAAACTGCAAGTAGTCAAATCTAGATTTAACGATGGAATGTACTCGTATCAAACCTCAATTGCTCGCTAATAACCCCGCGTGGTTGATACGATTTTAAATTGTAATTACAGGCACAATCATTGGTTTTGTACGAGGATGGTCCCAAAAGTACCTGGCCTGACCTAGAGATGGCGCTAATTGCTTGAAAAATACCACTGTGTAGAAAGAACACAATCTATAGAGCATATGTTTGAAATTTGAAGACGCCATGTTGTTTAGTATTTGTTTAGCAGCCATCAATAGTGAACGTTTTCAGTTAATTTGTAAACATGGAAAAAATTGCTCATTGTTATGTGATACAATACTTTTATTTGAAAGGCGTTAGATCGTCCAATATAAAAGCTGAACTAGATTCTAATCTGGTTGAGATTGATCCGTAGTTTTCAACAGTAAAATATTGAGTAGCAGAGTTTAAACGAGACTGTACGACCTGCGAAGACCAGCATCGCAGTGGTCGACCAAATGAGGTGATGACTCCAGAAATTTTGAAGAAAATTGGTGATCGTCGACTGAAAGTACGCGAGCTAGTAGACATAGTGCGGTACATCGCATATTAACTGAAAATTTGGACGGAAACAATGGACGGAAAAACAGAACCGGCTTCAAATACCGTTCAATCCGTGCGATAATTTTCATTTACTATCTTGAAAAAGGAAAAACTAACAACGGCGAGTATTGTGCGAACTTATTGCAACGTTTGAGCGAAAAAATCGAGCAAAACGGTCACATTTGGCTAAGAAGAAAGTGTTGTTTATCAAGATAATGCACCAGCTCACACATCCATGATTGCAATAGCCGAAATTAATAAATTAAAATTTGAATTGCTACATCATGCACCCTATTCGTCAGAATTAGACCCCTCGGATTATTTTCTTTGCCCAGACTTGTAAAAATGGCTCGGTGGTCAAAGATTTTCCAGCAATGAATTGATGATGTCGGCAGTTAATGGCTATATTGAGGAGCTTCATGATTCTTATTAAAATATTAAAATAGGCCCTTATACGGATACTAATGAATTTCAGATATTAGCGATGAAATAATACTAAGAGTGAAAAGGTTAAACAATTATAAAAATTAGTGTAAAGAATAATTCATATTGTATATTCTAGAATCTTATAATCTAATTAACACGAAAGCAATTTCGTCGTTTGTTTTTATTCACATATACATAGGAAATTATTTATGTACGAGATAAGCATTAAAGTTCTTCTAATAACTATAAACGGTTATTAGATTCTGGAAGCAAAAAAACTCAATAAGTTTTGGCAAACAATCGGTCAAACTATAACTCGCCTTCAAAAATATAATCGAAAGTTTTCAATAGAATCACTATTAAGATAATGAGAATGCATTACTTATTAGGGAAGAATGTAATAAAATTATTGTTTATATCAGTTAAATTATTTCACTCTCGATTACAAAGTTCAACTTATAAAAATAAACATCTTAAGCATTATTAGCTTTTAAAATAGTTTTTAATGCGTTTTTATTGTTAACTCATTCACTATAAAGGCTAGCATTTATATATTATCGCAATGAAAGTATGTAGTTGTATTTGCTTAAGCTTATAATTTCTATCAGACGAAATTATCATATTACAATGATTAATTATTTTACAATCACGCTCTAAATTCTTATTAGAAAGTTTGTATATGCAACATCTATCATACATGTACGTATTTATAGTTGCCTATCTTACTATTAGCACGATACACTCACATCAATATACGTCGGCTCCAATTTGACATCCCTTGCACATGACGTAACGCTGAAATCAGTACCGATATGCTTTACTCAGTCCTATCACAAGCGAGCAATCACCAAAGGGAGGGATTTGATTGGCAGCGATATGGACTTTTTAGATTCTTATAAACCCCTCTTCTTGCAAATTTATAACACGAGCGACTAGTTACGGCAACACCGGTATATTAGCATATATTGTCTATATAGTGTCTGGTAACTGGTTCTGTATTTTTACTGTCAATTAAACGCAAAGAATTCCATTCCAGGTACATTATATTTTAAAAAACATTTCAAATTTATATTTAACTGAGAATAAGACATATCAGTTAACTCAGGAATTGTTTGGAGGAATTTTATGAATGCATCCATTATTTCCTGTTTGTTGAACACCTCTATAATTTTGTAAGTGCATCGATTCACTGATGATTGGGAGATACCCAAACAATAATAATTGCCTACATCTTGCTGGTAACTACCAAAAATGAAATAAGTTCATTTTGACATTTAGATAGCTAAACAACTTTTAATAGTATATAAATTTTATATTAAATACCTAGCAGCTACATACTTGTAATAAGTTTATATAAATCAAAACCAAATAAAAAGTTATTACTATTATAGTTTTTACAGGTTCATCCAGTTATATTTTTATTGTGTTAAAACATATCTAAAAGTTTCTTTGTGTAGGCGAAATATTTTTTAAAATTGGTAATCAGTGAGTTGTATTAGAGGTTCTCTTAAACTTCTTCTAGTTATTCCAGCAGTCCAATATACAGAAGATCATCCATTACTATAATCCCTTATATATAACTACAATTATAACTGATTTATATACAATTAAAAATTGTACTCTTTTAATAAAAATGAAAGGTTAGAATTGTCTATTTACATGCGCATGCGAATGAAATAAAGCGATACTCTTTGGCGGAAGCGTTCCTATTATAAGGAGAGGCCATGAGAATCTAGACAACAACGAATTTCGATTTCCTCGTATTCAACGACAACGATATGAATACTTGACCCAGAATCGCCTTTAAGTTGGAGTTTTATGTATTTACCTGGTTTTTATGTATATTTAATATTTTTATTACTAACAGCTATAGTAGAATTGGCCTAACTGTTATTACTTTCTTTTGAAAAATTGTACTCTAGTTACATGAAGAAAAATCGAGATTATTCTAAAATTTAAGACGCAAGAAGATCATATTACCTATGTGAACATGTGTCAGCATTTATTTTATTATAAAATAGAATTGTTGTTAATACACGTACCTTTTCAATAAATCTAGTTCATTCAAATGAATTTTGTTCATTTAATGAATCTTCTTAATTTAATCGCTTGAAATTAATAGAGTTCATCCATTTTTAAAATTGTAATTTGTGTTTTTGTGTTAATAAAATTTTTAAAAATAAATTTTCGTAAGTTAAATAAATCTCAGAGAGAATTATATATTATTCCTATTCTTTACACAATGGTAATACTAATAAGTATTACATTTATAGTCGTGATCCATCTAAATATAGGTGATCTGTGGTTTTATCACAACTCGTACACTTCCTTCACCGTCCCCACCAATTCAACGTGGGTGTTTGTAGTAAATAGATCAATAAGAAAGTAGACAGACATACTTTATAAATACCGGCAATTTCCCAATGATTCAAATTTGAACTGAAGCTATTAAATATATTTATATATGCAACCAAACATACAATGATGTATAGTACTGGCATACAGTATGAGTAGTTTGTACATAAAAATAAAATATGATGAAAATTAAAAAAATTAGATGTGGATTTTTTAAGATTCTCTCAATTATTCCTATTACCTCATTGCAAACGACAGAAATGATTCCAGAAAGGCATCATTAAAAAGACTAAATAGAGTTAAAAGTAACAAATTTCAAATAAATTTTCAAAATAAAAAACAAAAAAGAAACATTGTAACTTAACAAGCTACACAAATTTTTAACTACTTCAGAAATAAATAGTAATTTTTTGTTATAAATAAAAAAATATCCCATAATTTAATAGAAAATAAATAAAATTGCATATATTAACGTTTCAAAAAACTATTACCAGTCTTTGTGTGAGACTCTGTAGATACATTTATTTAAAGTAACCTTTATTCCGTAATTGTATATACGTTAAGCTAAATTCTAGCTTAATTGACTGTTATCTGTATTGGACCGGAACACAAAGGTTACATGAACAGCCCTTGCACAACACCCACGTACATTTTATTTATAGTATCTGTATTGATTAAACAATTTACACTCATTTATACAAATTTTTTTCTCAATCACAACACCGCTACTACGATTTTACATGAAAATATGGGTAATCTTGGACTCACCGTATTATTAACAACAATGACTAAAATGCAGCTCTAAAGGAATATCAGATATTTTTCTGAGTTTTATAGGTGGGCAGTAGTTTAAATACCGTACTACCCAATCTTTAAAACCCCAAAAAATACTTTTTTGATTCAAGCAGATGATCCTAAGTTAACCGGAAATAACTTGACGATATTCAAAAATTTCATTCTATTTACTACCACTAAGCTCTAAGTTTACCGGGGATGAAAAGTTGAATGAATGAGCTTATGAATGAAACTTCTGCTACGCCATCTAGAAAAAAATCAATATTTTATTCAAAATACATACAGGGTTCTTCAATTGATAATTGCTTAATTTCTCTATATAGAGAAAGATGACACTTATAAAATTAAATAATTAAAATAAATAATAACAAGGATTAAGGTAATTGGATAATAATATTTATTTCTCAACAAGTAAATATATTAATAACAATATATTCAAGTGTTATAGCCTAAAATAAGTCAACAATCAATATTCCTACGCATACTCAAAGGTTTAATTTCTAAAAATATGTTAACTTACAATTCTAGCACAATAATTAAGTATATTCGAATTCTCCCTGAAATTCAGAAAATTGTGAAGAAAATAGAGATTTTTATAATCATAAAGCTCATCGAAATTTAAAGTCAAACGGAAAAGGAAGTTGTTTAAGTATAGAAGAAAATGTTGGAAGATTGGAAGAACGTTAATACCATCGATCTGAATACTCATCAATGTACCTAAAATAATGTCTATGGACAATGATTAAAGTCTGAGAAACTATTCATGGACTCAAAGGGAAATATATTCAGGATTTACGTAACTCTGTCTCATTTTTAATCTTTAATTAGGTATATTTTGTATGACAATTTTATAAAAATTTTAATTAATATATCTTATCTACCTATGAAAAAACATGTTTAATGTTAGACAGTTCGATATCCTTATATTTGTGCGACCAATCACGTGTGGAGAAGATCAATAAAACATTTCATTGGGTGATTTGAAAGCTGTCAAAACTGACAAAAAAGTAAAACCGTAACCGAAATCATTCATTTTTAGTAATATCGTTTTTGCCGTAAAATTCTTTGTTCAATAATTTAATTGATATTTTATATATTTTAAACTCAACAAAAGTTAGGTAAGTAAATCGCTTTACAATGAATTATCGTAATGTAGACAACAAATTAATGCGTAGTTATGTATAGAAGAAATAGTTTATGTTGTTTTTGTCCCTTAAAATAGAAGCCATTAAAAACGTGGTTTAGTACATTATTCTCGATTTTAGGAACAATGGGAGACGAAAACAGAATTAGATCATTCAAGAACAAGGGTAAAGACACAGAGGTTAGATATTCAAAATACTCATATTTTCACCAAATTTCATTTGGTTTTATTATAGGAAATGAGAAGGAGACGGATAGGGCAAACTGTAGAGCTCCGTAAAGCTAGAAAAGATGACCAATTATTAAAGAGAAGAAATATATCTACTACAGAAGAACCTACTTCTCCTCTGCAAGAAAATAACTCTGCAGTTTCTCCATCCATGTCAGCCGAAGAAATAATGTATGGAATGATGAACTCTGATGAAGCAGTTCAATATAGAGCAACATTAGCTTGTAGAAAAATTTTAAGTAGAGAAAAAACCCCACCAATTGATCATATGATTAGACTTGGTGTTGTACCTAGATGTGTTGAATTTTTAACTAAAGCTCATAAGTAAGTACATTTATCAACAGATTATTTTGTTATATTTCTACATTAACAAAATTTATTCTCTAAATTTTTGTATAGTCCGTCCCTTCAATTTGAAGCTTGCTGGGCATTAACAAATATAGCATCAGGTACCTCAGATCAAACTGCAGCTGTCGTTCAGGAAGGTGCAATACCCCGTCTTCAGGCACTGTTATCTTCTCCTCGTATTGATGTTGCCGAACAAGCTGTTTGGGCTATAGGTAACATAGCAGGAGATGGCGCAGCAACTAGAGATCTTGTACTAAGTTGTAATGTGTTACCTGATTTGCTAAGTCTCATAAAACCTCACACATCCCTCTCGATGCTGAGAAATGCAGTTTGGGCAATTTCCAATTTATGCAGAAATAAGGTAAGTGGCCTGAACTTTCTCTTTTTTTCAATAATACAATTTCCAGATAAAGTTTTTTGAAATTGTAAAAATAAAAAAGTTTATGACTCTCAATCATATTTATATTTCCAGCAATATATAAACAGTGTAGTTTCTTTGATATGTTCCAATATTTCTTACTGACTTTAAGAAAAATGAATTATAAAATAAAGGAAAATAAAAATTAATTTTTAGCATATTTCCAATTGTCCATTGATTTCTTTTAAACATCAACTAAATAAAACTTGGACATTGTTAGAAAGAAGTATTGTTTTTTTTTTAAATTAGCATCAATAGGTTAGTGCAAGTTTCGAAATAGATGTTCAGTGATTACTGCTTACTATAAACTACTGTTTGCATTGTTTGTCTTTTTACATGCATATTATAAAACATATCAACACAGCTATTATTCTACCTTCCATCTACACGTGAGATTGAAATTTTGCAACAAGCCAAGCCAACACCCGTCAGTTCAGTGGTGATCTTTTCATTTGAATTCTGACTTGAACATGGAAAATAAGTATATACGCCCTTATATTCTCAATTGGGAAATATTGGAAGAAACTTACTCATGAAATTTCACATATTCATTCGCGATATGCATCCCAGCCTATTACCTTAGTTTTTGATGGTTGATCGTAAAGGGTCATTTATTTATTATTCTCCAGACCCCTTCATCAGATTGAATTTCTCCAAAGATTTTCCTCAATATTCTTCACTCTCACACTTTTCATTTGCAGCCACTTTCTAACACTCCTTTGATGACTCCAATGCTTTTTTTCCAAATTTTTTTCCATTTATTGAATTTATGTATTTAAAAGTACTACTCCTCCGCATGAGCAATACATTGGTATTTCTGTCGATAAATAGTCCTTTCCTCATAATGGCTTCTAATATTATGTTAAGTAATGACGACGAAAATGAGCCACCTTCTCTTAATCATCTATCTACATTGAAAGCTTCTGATATTAATCCATCTTCTTCCATTACAATGTTTGTAGTTTTCTCCAACATCATGTTTACTAACTTGAATATTTTAATTGGCATTCCAAGGAATTTCATGGCATTATACAACTTTGGTCTGCTGTGTCGTATGCTTGTTTAAAATCAATGAAGAGTATGTGCAGCTGTAACTAACATATTGTAGTTGTTTTAAGATGAACATTTGGTATTGTGTACCCCTGTCTTGCTTGAATGCCCCACTAGTTCTCTTTCGTTTCTACAATACTTCGCCCTTCTGGTTTATCTGTACTTACACCTTTTAATTTCTGGTAAGTCTCTAATTTCTCTAGTTTTGTAATTTTCTTCCATCCAAGTTAATTTTTAATTCACATGTTTTCTTCTGTCTACATTCACAACTACAAAAAGAAAAATGGTAGTAGAATGATGAGAGGAATCCCTTAAACAAATTCCTCATGGAAAATTACCAGCCACTGACAAAATATAAAAAGTAAGGCATTGCTGAATGGTTCTTTGTGTCTAACTATAAATACTACTATTATCGTCATGTGTTATTAAATGAATTTTTTTTAGAATCCTTCTCCAGATTTTGAACTCCTAAAACCTGCATTACCCTTTCTGGCTCGCCTTCTAAATCATACTGACTATGAAGTTCAAGCAGATACTTGTTGGGCATTAAGCTACCTAACAGATGGTCCAAATGAGAATATTCAAGCTGTTATAGATACAGGATTAATTGATAGATTGGTACAATTATTATATAGTGAACAGGGAACAGTTCTAACACCTGCATTAAGAACTGTAGGAAATATTGTTACTGGTAACGATCAACAAACTGATACAGTTATAAATGCTGGAGCACTTAACATTTTGGCCAAACTTCTGAAGTATCCTAGATTAAATATTGTTAAGGAAGCGGCATGGACAATTTCTAATATAACTGCAGGTAATCAATTTCTTTGGTATGTTACATACATTTTTTAATGTTCATGTAATTTCGCAGGCAACAGTGAACAAATTCAAAAGGTAATTGATGCTGGTATTATGCCTCCACTGCTCCATACCCTTCAAACTGGAGATTTCAAAAGTCAAAAAGAAGCTGCTTGGGCTGTGACAAATTTCACTAGTGGTGGTACAATTTCTCAACTTGCAAAACTGGTTGAATTAGGTGCCCTGAAACCGTTATGCAATCTCTTGAATTCCAAAGACCAAAAAACTGTAATTGTAGTTTTAGATGGACTCAACAACATATTAAATGTAAGTACCTTTTAATCACATATTGGATTGTTATGGATTATTACGTCAACCTGACCTTATGAATGCAAATGGTGTTCAATATATAATATTTAAAAAATTTTGTGGTGTTCAAGGTGAAATCGACCAAAACTCGCCTGAGAACAACAGTGGAACAATCTTACTATCATTTGTTAATAATTAAACATTATTTATATCAGTGGTTTTTATTATAATATTTACTCAGCTAAAATTGATGTTTGTCAACTTTGCTTCTCTAAGTAGAATAGAAATCTAAGAGATTTGAATTTGAGGCGGATACTGGATGTTCACATCAACAAATGGCCAAAATTCTAGGTCTCGTTGAGACATCAAAAAAAAACATCTATATTTATAATAATTGAACTATGGATAATCAAGCACTTCTTGAACACACTATATATAGAATCTGTCATCTTACAGTTTCGAGTTTCAAAATAGAAAAATTAAAATTGTTTTGATGATATTTTAGGCTGCAAGTAAAATGGGAGAAGTGGAAAAAGTTGCCATCATGATTGAAGAATGTGGTGGTATTGATGGAATAGAGGCATTACAAACTCATGACAACGAGAAGATTTATGAAAAAGCCTTGAATCTCATTGAAAATTATTTCTCAGATGTAAGTATTTTGTGTTAATCAGAAAAATGTGAGTGAATGACATGTTTTATATTTCTAATTATAGACTGGTGCTGATGAGAACATTCCCGCTCCACACACTGCTGATGGTCAAATTCAATTTGCTACACCCACTCAAGTGCCTAATGGGGGATTCTCGTTCTGAAAGTATATGCTTTTCTATTATGTTTCCTATAATTGTCTATTTACTTTAATTTCGCCATTCCATGTTCTAATTTTAGTATAATAAAGAAATGAACTACTTTGTATGAAATGTTGAAAGTTTAGAATGGATTACGTTGAAAATATCCTCTGTTTGTGTTAGTTTTTCATTCATATATGTTTTACTACTTAGTTCAAACATGTTTCTTTACTACTACATAATTTTATGTTGAAATTTAAATGCTTTTAATTTTTTATACAACTTTTTAATTCATTTAATTTGTAGCTGAAATATTGAAGTTGCAGATTTTCAACCTAATTTTAAATAATGATAGATTAATGAATGTTTTGTGGTATTGATAAATATTTGAAAAGAAAACATATCACAAGTTTTAATAGGTTCTGTAGCATGTCAACTGATTCAAAGAAGCTTTTGTTTAGTTATTATATACATTCATCAATGTTTAATCGATTATACTTTTTTAATGTTTTCTTACTTTATTTAGTAAAAAAAGTTATTTACAATCATAATCGTTTAATTTGCTGTTCAACCTTACATACCATCATCACCTAATCAATTCCAGAATCTCACAGCAAACTCTTCACAACAATTTGTCAATGCTTAATAGCCTTGAAATCCATGTACAAGAAACTTGCAAATTGTCAATTGTATGTGAAAATAAATGAAACGTTTAAAGTCTATTGAAGGCCTAAGGAAGAAAAAATTTCTTAATGATGACCAAGAAGAGATGTTGCAATGTTATAGGCATATAAGTTAATCCAGGAATTTAGTAACTCTATTGTCGGGCCTTTTGAGGAACCCAGCTGGTCAGTAAATTTTTATTTCAAAATAGTTTTGCCTAATGTTAAACAGTACTAACTTAGTGTATTAAGAGCTGGAGGAAATAACAAAAAACTAGATTCAGAACCACATGCGGGAGGTTTATTGTTGGCAAAATTTAGTATAAAACAGGTAAGTCAAGTCATTAGATTTTAGTTTACCTTCAGTTGCTGAAGACAATAACTTTGTTATCGAAACGCGCGTCAAACAGTGTAATTATGAGTGTTGGTGTACTGGTAGTGTAAACAGTATGAATATCACCAACGGTTCCAGAAATTCTAACTTAGTTGAAGAAACATTAAATAAACAAGTCAAAAAATGTGAACTTCAAAGTATAACAGATTGGAATAAAGATGCTGAATCTGATGCAGCAGTTAACACCAATATATACAAAATCTGACCTAAAGTGACACACACATAGCCATAATACAATGTAGAAATTTTATAGATACACGTACAGGTTTTATCGTCTAATCAAGCAAAGCATGGCGTTTCTTTCTATCATTGTAATGAGACGACAATTTCATAGCATAGTACACAAATTCATAAGACGTAATGAGGTATGTTTTAGTTACTATAGCTCCAATTGATTCTCACTAGCGCAGCTTTATCTCAAGTGAAGACGCATCAATACAGAATAAAAAACTTTCATTTGTTACCCTTGTGTAAAATATCTTGCTTCTATCATATTCAGTCTTTTTATATTAAACATATCTTTTTGCAAGTTTAAATACTTTTCGTTTCTTTCAGGCATGTGTTAAATAGTTATCCTTCTATATGAAGTTTAATCCGAAGGAAGATATAGGTATTTTGGTTTTTTTTTACCATTTTTGTTAACGTTAAAATTTTAGTTTATCAATTTTTGTATTCTCTTTGAATCCATTAAATGGAAATGGTATTGTCTGATTGAAGTCTAGGGTCTAGATTAATAAGTAAAAGCGAACTGAGTGAGATCTCTAAAAAATTTGAGAATATGGTATAGTGAAAAACTAGGAATATTCTCGATTTCATCATCAAATCAAGTTGCGTGTATATGAACTATTGAGAGGGTTTTGAAAATTCCCATCTTCTTAAAGAGTAGAATATGCACAAAAAGGTCAAATATGACGAGAATAAAGGTTGTATATTGGAAACACTCTTTTCAGATGAAGTTACTTTTCACTCAAATGGAATAGTTTAAAGGTACAATCATTTCTCAAAAACCCACACTAAATGTGTGGAGCTGTTACAAACTGTACTGAGAATTTAAATTTTTGTTACTACTATGCAAGAGCCAACCAAACCATTTGAATACTAAAGTTGTTGGTCAGAGAAAATTCTCTTTGTAATGGATACACGAGCAGTAGTTTATTGTGGCTATTAATCATCTTATAGAAGGCCCACAGGACCTTTCAGTGTAGGTAGTGAACACTGTTCATTGTAAATGTCACCAACAACTATTGAAGCAATTCTAACTCAATTTGTTATCAACATAATCATCAGCTTCACAAAATTCTCATTTGGCACAAACATTATGTATATCCGAGCTCGAGAGTTTGTAAAAAATAAAATTGGTTTTATTTGCAGAAGATACAGACATTACACATTCTAATACCAGAAACAGCTAGTAATAAAATGATTTGAACAATGAATAGGTAAATCAACTTCAATTTGCTCATATGATTGAAATAATAACATAACATTGAATTTTTAGAAAATTTTTAATTTGGATATTTTTAATTTATAAAAAACATTAAGACCCTCATGCTACAGCTACTGGAATAGCTGGAGGAGCTTCTGGTTTTGGGGCTTTAATTTCACTGCTGGGACTGGTCGGTAAAACTTCTTCCTTGGGTTCTACTACAGATACATTATCAGGAAGAGGTTTCTTAGGGCCAGTTTTGCCACTGGGATCCCATGGCAACATTATCTTGACTTTGATTCCCAACACTCCTTGTCTCAACAATACATGACGGGTAGCTGTGTCTACATAATCATTACAAGGGTCTCCTGAGTGAATCATAAGACCATCGACGAATTTCATGGATTTAGCTCTTTGTCCTCTCAATTTACCAGATACAACTACTTCACATCCTAAAAATAAATATTTCGTATAATGTGATAGCTCTTAATTGCAATTGAAATGTCATTCACAAGCTTGTGAAACAATATATAAGGATTTATTTATCTCTAAAAAAAACAGAAAAATATTTAGTTGTTAATCAAAGTTTTCAGTACCCACAAAAACAAATTAAACTTTCAATTAAAGAAAATATAGCTGAGTAGTTTTTTACTTGCTGTAGTGCTCAAGCCAAGTAAGAAAATGAATGAATGAATGCAAGAACAGACAATAACTAAACTTGGAGTACTGAAAGTTAAAAAGCAAATTCCTAAACTTTGTTTTCTCTAGCTTACCTTTGGCTCCACATTCCATGATGTACCTTAAAACACCGTAACAAGCCCTTCTAACAGCTAATCCTCCAATCAATTTGAATCTAAGTGATTCCGCTTGGGCAATAGCACATAGACCTCTATTGGCAACTTTTTCTCCATATAACACTACAGAATTTTCAATAAAGTTGAATCTCTTTTGAACTACAGAGGTCAATTCTCTAATCCTTCTGTTCTTCTCACCCAATACTCTATCAGTTCTGGTTGCCATAATAATAATTTCTGTACGTGTAGGGGTAACACGCACTTCCACTCCGGAATATCCATCCTCTGAGAGTTCACGAGTTAAAAATTCATTCAATTCGGCTTTAAAAACGCCGTCTCCGACAAATTTTCGCTTTTTTGAAATTGGGGTTGCCATTTTCGTTCAAGTCAACTGCAGAAAAGAAAAAGCCACGAGGAAACTGTGAAGTAGTAACTTTGGTTGGTACTCATTTCCAACATACGTCATTTGTCATTAATATTTCCGTCATGTAAAAAGATAATAATATTTCTATGGTCCTGTAATTTTGCTATTATTATAATTTCAGACAAATATAGCCAAGAGTTTTTTATGGAAGAATGAATTAAAAGTTCATTCATAGTTATTTTTGAACTTGATAGTTATGGGAAAGCGATATTTATTGAGATGATAATTCAAAGACATTTTACTAAGCTTAAAAAAAGGAATATCAGCTTTTGGCATATTAATTGAAAAATTGTTATATATGGAAAACTTACACAGAATTCAAAATATTTTTCTACTATTAGTATCTGATAACGGATACAAAATAAATTCGAGTAAATTGAATAACCATATTTTTTATTATAAAAGTATGGTGGCTATAAGTAGAAATGACCTATTTGACGATGAAGTATGAAACATATGAAAAAATTTTTTCACTCGGTACAGGATATTGTGAAACATATCTTAAAAGTTCATGCAGTGGAATGAGCAGACGTGTGGGGGTGCTGTCAATTCTATTTAAAGTTTTTCAAATTTGACATATCATTGATTTTTTAAACAAAAACTAAACATATAGAGTAAATTCGTTATAAATTAAATTATAATTTCGGCAAATCTGGATGAAAAGGAAGAAACAATGATTGCTGCCTCTGATCCACAGGTAAGTTTAAATTATAAATTTATTTCTTGATAATTATTGCGTTTTAGGAATATGTTCCAAGTGGCCGGCAGCAAGCATTTCGACATCCCGGCCCTTTGGAGTCAACGATAAAGCACAGTAAAACTGATGTAGATGAATTCCTCTTGAACAAATTTGAAAAAGTGTCATTAACGGAGACAAAACGATCAGAATTTTGGACTCTCAGGAAAGTCCCTAATCCTAAAGTACTTCAGAAATATTCACAGGATAGTTCTAAGAATATTAATAAAAGTTATCAACATACAAACTACAAAACCAGACAAAGTGATTTTTTGGATGAATCTGTTAGCTTTAAAACTAATACTGATACTAGTTTAAATAAGTTAGGAAAAAGATTATCTGATGTAAATTCTCCCAAATTTTCCAGTAAAAGGTTATCTGGTGAAGGAGATAAAAGTATTTATGAACCAAATAAATCTCAAATTCAGAAACAAGGACAAGATACCCATTTCTTGATAAAATCTGATCCCACATATATGGAAGATGAACTTTATGTTAATGGTCATACTGCCATTTGGTTAGTTTTATATAAATTTTCATTTCAAGCGTAATGTACTGTTATTTTCAGGTCAAGAGGATTAGTAAATAATCATGATGATCTTGATAATGGAAGGAAAACAATATGTTCCTATACATCAGAATCTGTTATTCACCAAGCACTTTGGTGTACATTTTATTGTGAATGTCCAGTTTTTGAAGAACATATCATTGATTTGCCAAATTTAGATGAGCCAACAGGAAATCCAGTAGAAGCTGTTTGTATTACTGACTTACATAATATTAAAGTATTCACTCCAAAAGGTGAAGATTATACGGTACCAGTTCCTTTTGTAATAGATAAGATTTGGAGTACCAAATATGGAATTCTTATATCAAAAGAAAACCAAAGTTTGTTTTAGATTAATTAGAAACACAAAATATTTTTATTTAATTCAACATGGTTTTCCAGGTTTTCCTAAAGATAATATTTATGAAAATAGAGCTACTTTATTCTCTCTTGCTTATCCTTTGGATGACATCTGCCCTGTGGTTATGAACCAATCTTCCAACTTGAATATTATCAATAATAACAACATGACTGTCATTTATACAAATGACGATCCCAGTATATGTATGATTTATGATTCTATCACCAAGCAACATAGTGTTTACAGAATAAGGAAAGTGAGACCAGATGAAAGGGAATTTGGTGATAAAATTGCTAGTATCTCTACAAGTCAGTCAAATAAGGTAAATATACCTTTTCAGATTCAAAAATGGATCACATCATTTTGTTTAATGGTTATTGTGGGTTGACATTATTGGAAGGCGCGGTTGTAGTATCTCTGTTTGGGGGACGGGTCACAAAAATAAAAAAAGAAAGGAAAGAAAAAGGAAAACTGTGATTAGAAATTTTTTCCATTTCTACTTTTTTCTACTTTTCCACTCATATTAAAAGATTGTGGTGAAAAATGTATACCATAAGGTACTCTTCAACTGATCTGACTCTACATTTATTTTGTTAGCGGCTATCTGTGGAAACTGCGGTTTTTCAATCTAAGTGGTTGGAGGTTCTGCTTGCATCGTTCTGTGCTGTTATCTCTACATTTATCTTACTTGTCTTGTTTCGATTCGCTTGAATTAAAATTTATTCTCTCAAGTAATTGAAACTCGATAAAACCATAAACGTGTTGGTCTGAGTTTGTTTAGATTAGAACCTGAAGATAACATCAATCTCTAGTCATTTCCTCATTTCTATTTACGTCAACACCTTTTATGTTGTCAGTCGATTTTGCAAGCACAGGGTGCTGATCGTATGACTTTCAATTATATTTTTCACCATATCTCTTTAGTAGCGATATTGAAAGTTTAAACATCTCTTTGGCAAATAGCTGGAAGACTATAGCAATGAGTTATATAAGTCTGAGCTGTTAAAAATTGTTAATTAGTCTAACTACTTCTGAGTTTGACATTTGTGGTAAAGTACACCAAGATGGAATTTGCTTCTCCTTTGACCTATCCCATATCATTCATATTTAACCATTAAACATTTGATTTCTCATATAACAAATACTTAAAAGAAGGCTTGTGTCTGAATCGAAAAATAGTTTTTTCTCGAAGCCATAAATCTTTTGCCCTAGTATTGAGCTAAAACTATAATTACTAGTCCTTTTAAACATTGAAAACTATAGAATATTGTTTGATTTTTGTCTCACAATAAATTTCTTTCAATCTACAAGTAGATGTGTATATTAATTTATTTTCATGCAGATAAAGAGCAAAAGAGAATCGTTGGTTGTTTTTTAAGTAGGATAAGGGAAATTTTATTATAGAAGGAAGGTTTGTTGGAGTTAGCACTGATATAGGAGTAGTTCCTCTGTAGGACTTGAGTTGTGGAGGTTGCGTGGGGTTATATGTGCTTGCTGTCCTGGCTGAAAAGGAGAAAAAGCGAACGACCATTGGCCAGAAGAAAACGAAAAGAGAGCTCTGATGTAAATAAAAATGGCAGTACCTGAAAAAGGACTGCTCGAAAGTCAGGAGTAAAGTGCTGTAGACTTTTGGTCTATATTCGATTATGGAGCGGATGTATGTTTTGCACTGATGAAGTAAAGTCCAAATTTTCTTTTGACGCTGATGGAGCGGTTGGTGAGATATGAATACATCAGTTTTATTATTGGATATGGTAGTCGGATAGTCAAAAGCTTTTTAACAAGTCCAGCATACAGATATTGTAATCTTTACTCATCCACTTACAGTAAATTTCATCTTTTCATATAGTTAATTATTTTTTTAATTATTTATGGGAAATTCAAATATATTACCATATTATTTTGTCTAGTTAGTAATCAAAACTGTATAACTTCATATCTATATAATGTTTTTTTCTACTTTTTAGTTGAAAAGTCGTTTGTCTATGTGGGATAATGTAAATAATAAATATATACCTTCTACTCCTCTCAGTATAAATGGATCAAATATTGCCCAAACAGCAAACTCGAGATCTCAAAGTTCTATGGCAATGATGAGGTAAAAAATACTGATCATTTCATACATACGACTCATTTAAATTAAGATTTTGTTGTATACGTAAAGATTTTTTAATCTGTAGCAGGTCTCGAAAAGAATAATAGATATACTATTTACTTAGTAGTCTTAGATTGTAAAGTAATATTAATTTTTTTTAGCCGTTGTCAATCTCCAGCACCATCATCTTACAATAGCCCATGGCCACCACAGACCTTGAAAGTTCATACAAGTTTTAAAAACTCAACTGTATTTAACAAATCTTATTTTGATTTGTCAAAGAATGCTTCATATCTTAGAGCAACACCTACAATATGTTTGGATTATTTGTGGACCGACAATTATTCTGTACAGTAAGTGTAAAGTATTTTTATTAATTTTATCTATCAAACCAAACATGGGACATGAAGGTGAAAACTAAGTAACTCTAGAGCGAGAATTTTTCTGGCATAAAACTAATTTAATCATAACATATATAAAAATAAGAATAGATGTATTGTGTTGGTAATTTAAAGGAATATTTTTTTAGAGATAGTAATACAGCAGCACCAGCATCTAAAGTATTTTTCGTGGATGACTTTGTTGGACAGAAATATTTATGTTATATTTTAGAATCACGTTCTCAATTATCTATTGTTAAAGTAGATTTTTCAAGTAGAAATATTGTATTTGGGATGTTAACTAGTATTAGTGCGAAGGATGCTACCCATATTCCAGTAAGTATTTCTAATTTAGATTATCATATTTTTTGTCCACTACTTTTTTCGTGGTATAAAATATTTCATATTTCAAATTGTTCTGATAACAGTAACTATTAAATCTACCTGTACTGTTTTAGCATCTCCACATGTTAGCTATTCTCGAACATGGTGGCAATGTCACCCTTTATTCGGGACTGAATATTATTGGCAAATTACACATTGGGGGTACTTTAGCCCAGCATACTCCATCTCCATATGTAAGAAGACAAACACCACAAGTTAATTTTTCACCTTATCCAAAGTGAGTTCATTACATTTACATTATATACAAAGTGTCATCAAAAAACACAGCAAATCCATTTTAATACCCTCCATGCTATGTCTTATACAATTATACCCTTTTTGACGATAAGGTAATCACGACAAGACAAAAATTCAGAGTTCCTAAGGAAGTGACCTCCCCTTGAAAAAGTTTGTCAATCAAAGTTGCACATCAAAATCATGGTTAATAGTCTAGGTGCCAGTGGCAGATTTTCAGGGATTTAAATTATGATTAATCGCGACCGTCAACTGCGACTCTATGGGTGGGGCGAGCAGTGGCAGCCTCCTACGCACGGAGAAAAAAAAAGTTTTTTCGATCATTTTCTCCTATTTGAAAATTTGTCAGATAATAGTTTACCTAAAATTTTGAAGGAAAAACAAAGTCATACCATAACATGGTGGATTATACATCAGGTAGCTGCTTGAACATGAAAAAAAAATACTTTCAATGACCTCCTCTCAACTAAAAATTTATCTGGTGATTGTTTATATGTTACTATGAATGAAAATTAAAGTTAGCTCGCTGTATATTACTATACACGCGGACTAATAATTTTTCTTTTCATATTTTCACAGATGTTGATGATGGTGATGAAGAAGACATGATTGCATGTAGGTAACTCTGACAGTAAATCAGAGATAAAAGCTACTTAAGCCAAAGCAAGAATGAAAATTATTAATTTTCATTGCTATTTTTAATCAGTTCATTGAAATAAAAGTTAACTAGTTAAAAAATACGCTACTGTAATGTATCTTCGGGATAACCAATGATGGTTGACCATATTCTTTGTATTCAAACATTGAAACTACTTTGAAATAAACTATTTATTAAACAATAAAATCAGTTAAACTTCGTTTCAATAATCCGACGACCATACTCGACGAATGCCAGACTGTTAAAGACCTCGTATCTGTTTACAGACCGCTTTTAAGTACTAAAATCCTATTGTACAAAAGGCGATAAATAATTATATGTATGGTCGTTAGAGTCACTTCGATATAGAATAGCCAATTAACTATGATGTGGGTCCCCATTACAATCGTGTACAATAAATCTTAATGAATACAATAATCCTTAAGTTAGGTAGCTAAGTATCACCCAATCAGATGATTAACAGATCCTAATGGTTCCCATTAGGAGGTAAGTCAATTTATATACAAGAGGTTATATCTCTCATAAATTATTCATGAATGAATTTACTCATACCAACAATACCTCCAATATTAAAATTTATATTTGTTATCAAAACACTCAAATCAAGCATACTGCTGAATAACTTAAAAACACGTTATTTTCTCTCGGATGAAAATTAAAATATATAAGAATGAAAAAAAATCAGGTTGCTGTAAGTCAAGGGAAAAGTCGCCAGCTGATAAGATTCAGTAGGTGACAGATGCTGCTTCGTTAAACCTTTCTAGGTTCCAGCTGACAAACTCCACTAAGATACAACGAGCTGACATTTTCATTCATAGTAGCATATAAATAATCGATCATAAAGTAACTTGTTAGTTGAGAGGAAATCATTGAAAATATAATTTTTTTATGTTCAAGCAGTTACCTGATGTATAATCCACCATGTTATGGTCTGATTTTGTTTTTCCTTCAAAATATTAGGTAAACTATAATCTGATAAATTTTCAAATGGGAGGAAATGACTGAAAATTTTTTTCTCTAAGCCTCCACTGCCCGGCCCACCCACGAAGTTGACGGTCGCGAATATTCATAGTGCAAGTCTCTATTGCCTTTTTACGCTCGAAAAGAAATAATTGACCTAAATTGTACCTGGCTAACCTTTTCATTAATTATGAGAACATAGTAGTACATTCAGAGGATCAACTATAAAAATGTATAAAAAAAAGATCTGAAAAATGGCTTTTCTTCATTGTGACGTTCCCCACTGAAAGTCACTTTTGATTTGCAAGTTTTCAACTACTAAAAGTGCTCAAATGAGAGGTATTTAGGAAGAAGGGGTTTAACATCGAGATAAGTGCAATGCTACCCAAGGAAAGCATATGCTTGCAGTCATTGATTTAACATTGAGATAGGTACATAGTAAGCCTAGGGCAGAACTTTGAAAGAAATTAATTCAAACTTAATGTTACTTTTTTACTTTGTGTTTAATGAAATAATTCACTGTGATGTTTGATTACATATTATGTATAGTTATAGGGTCTTAAATTATAAAATTGAGTTTGATTATATATTTTCTTTAAATTGTACTCTTATCAGTTGGCTGCATTACACTTTATGTTTCAGGCGAAGCAGTTTATTACCCCATATAAAATCAACAGATCCACAGTTTGATGAACATCTACTTTCTCCAGTTCTGCCAAATATGGTACCAAGAAATCCCATACTTCACATGAATTTTGCAGAACGTAAGAGTAAATAATTTGAATTTTAATATAATATCAACATACCCCTTTGAAAGCCGTTTAAAGTTAAAAAAGAAAAAAGTCTGTGTTTTTCATAAAAAGGGTCCTTTCATCTAAAAAAGTAGTTAATTTTATTCATGGTGGATAGTGAAATTACGCATTTACAAGCTTCAACTTGTCTCCAGTTGAAAAAAATATTATCCCAGCTTGATACATGTACATATTATACACTTTAACTCTTTCCTTTTGTACATTACATTTCTGTTTTTGTTGTACCAAATGATAAAATGCTGTAATTCTTCAAACAAAATGAATCACACATATTAAACAACATAAATTGATACATTTGAATTATGTGAACTTAATGTTTGATTAAGGAATAAAATAGATTTTTTTTCAAGCTCCTTATATGCTATTCGATTGCAGATGATAAAAAAGTGACGCTGAATGGACTTATACATGCCATTGAAGATAGGATCACACTGAAATATTCCGATGGTACATTTTATAGAATAACTCTTCCAAGTTTAGCGTCAACATCGTTAGTTGAGAGTTGCTTAATTGTTATGCGTCAAATTTTGCAAAAAGACGTCGCTGCTACACTATTTTGTAGATGGTATTCTACAAAAAACGTCATAGGAGCAAAGGATATAACTTCTGAGCAGGAATGGGCTATGTTTACAAATCTTATATTTGGTAAGAACTTCATTAGAAAGATTGGTATCAATTTTTGGTCTTGTCTTGTTATTGAAATAACTGAATGTTTTTGATTCATTTATTTTTGCTTCAGAACTTTTAGGTTACGATGATGAACAACTCCAGGATTCCTCTGGTGAAGTTCCAGTAACGCCATCAAACGTTATCAAAAAGCAAAAGTGTTCTACGGGTACTGATAATGATTGGATGTATATATGCAACTCTGAACACAGAAAAATTAAAGAAAATATCAACTTTACTCTTAAAATAGAGTGTACAGAAAATATTGTTATAGATGATTCTAAGAATCGAGAAAATATAGACACAAGAGGTGTATTATTTCCATATATAAGGCAAATTCACTTTAATCTGCATTTGTTATATGAAGATTTGAAACTGAATACTTTAAGATCAGAGGAATTATTACCTTTGATGGAGCTCTTGAATAAATTAGCAATTGATTTGAGTCTGGATGAATATAATTTGCATTATTGGTTAGATTTTCCTAATCAGGCAGTTTTGAAAAAACATTCAATAATACCCCAAACCGAATTGAAAAATATAAACTGTTGGCAAGGATATTCAGAGAAACCGATTAGCATTTTCAAGTACATTTACGATCTCTTAGATGGTGTACCTCTTAATCCATATCCATATTTAGACGATATATGCTCCAGATCAAGAGATATTTTACAGGTAATGCTTAATTCATTTATTAAATCTAGTAAAAGCAAATAAAAAATAGATTAGAAGGTTTTGAAAATTTGAATATAATCCTTCAACCAATTAAGAAAATATATTTAAATATCTAATGACAAAAGTTTTAAATTTGATTGCTAACTTGTTTTTAATGGTTGTTTTTTTAGCTGTGTAGTATTATATCTCAAGCTAATAATGACCCAAATAATAAATATCGTTTTGCTAAAGAACTCAATGGATCAAATAACGAAGATTTTTTGCAAACTCCATTGATTTATAATAACAATTCATATTTAGAAGAAGCAGTACTGCTAATGGTTGAGATGAAAATGACAACAAGGTAAATACAAATATATATTAATTTTAATTGATAAATATTCAAGTTACTGGTTTTATTATATATAGTAAAGCAGGAATTTTATTTTGTTAAAAATTACTACATTAGATTTCTGATACATCCGTATGATCACCAGAAAGTATTAAAAAAACCCCTCATAATTTACATTAATTATTATTTCATTATCATTACATTTTAAATTAAGTTATTTATGTTATTAATTCTACTCTTGTCATTATAAAATCATATCTTGAATCTGTTGTATCTCAAATATGGTGAAATTTTTAGTTTCTTGGATACATTGCCATACTCAATTTATTTTATACTCTATGATACTCTATGGAAATGCAGAGAAAATCCTCCAGCTGATTGGCCGGCTGAAGCATACTTTTTGCTTTGGAGAGAAGATCTAGCAGCAGAGGCTATAAAAAGTGAAAAAGAAAAAACTGGGACAACTCAGGAGCTTGTGGGAATGTACAGTAATACTCAACTCGAGGATGTTATGCCAGGTAAATAAATTGAACTGAAGTATTTTTTCACAAGTGCCGATTCTGTTTATTAGTATATGCCTTATATATTATTTCCATTCAATTTATGAGGTGCAAAGAAAATAAATACATCAGTTGATTGTAGCTGTTTTTGTCTCAGGTATTAAAGCTGATTTCGAGCAAGTCGATGGAATGGAAGACATAGACAATTCCCTTATGAAACTGCGATTTAGTGAAGATGTAAGAGTAAATGAAACTCGTAAAATGCTTCAGAGTTCAAGACCAGTACCTATTGTTTTAACCCAAAGACCTGATGTTTCTGACCACGATTTTATAGAAGAACAAGAGAAACATTTATATGGAATTTGTATAAGAACAATGGCGCTTCCAGTTGGAAGGTAAATAATCTATCAATTTAAATAAAAGCAAAGGACATCTATTATAAATTTTTTTAGAGGTATGTTCACACTTCGTACTGCTACACCTGTGATTACAGAACCTCTACCAGCTCCTCCTTTGTGTTTAACCGGTAAAGCACCTCCTAGAGGAACCACTGTTGATTTAAATCACATAGATACTCCTGCTAATATGAATTTGTGGCCTTTATTCCACAATGGAGTGGCAAATGGTTTAAGAATTACCCCCGATGCTCATAATATTGATAATACTTGGATTATTTTTAATAAATGTAAAGGTAAAGACATTTATTACTTCTATAAAATAGCTTTGTTTAAATTGATACTAATATTTATTTTGCTCGGTTATTACGAATGGCTTAAATTATTACAGGTAGTAATGATTTACAAATGGAACATGCAGGATTTCTATTAGCCTTGGGATTGAATGGTCATTTAAGGAATTTGGCTTTTAACAGCACTTTTAATTACTTAGAAAAACTGCATGAGATGACCAGTGTTGGTGTTTTACTTGGTTTGTATTTTTAGATTATTTTTTAGGTAAAGATATAGAAATTGAAAATTATAATAGAAGTATACAGAAGTATATTTTATAATTAGTTTTATTATTCTAAAATATTTTTTTTAGGTTTATCGGCCGCTTTTAGGGGCACAGCTCATCCATGTCTCACAAAAACATTAGCCATCCATGTCGAAGCTTTACTACCGCCTACTTCTATGGAACTGGACATTCCACAAACATTACAAGTCGCTGGTCTGCTAGGTATAGGTTTGGTTTATCAAGGAACCACTCATAGACACATAACAGAAGTATTACTGACTGAAATTGGTAGACCTCCTGGACCAGAAATGGAAAATAGCGTGGACCGGGAATCCTATTCTTTAGCTGCAGGCTTGGCCCTAGGGTATGTAAAGTGATTTTGATGTTATAAACGTCTGTTGTGCAGTATATTTAGAAATTGGGAGTTTTTTCACTTGTATTGAATTTTCAGCTGTTTCAGTTCTGTCTTCTGCAGGATTTAAGACTTTCGGTTAAATCTTGTTTAATGACTTTTCACAAACTAAAGCCATTTAACCCTTTATCATCTGAATGTACGGCTAGTAAACAAGACCATGTTCACTAACATCCAGAATATATAATTAGTTGATAGATGATCTATCTGAACCATGTTTAGAGTTCCCAAAAAGCCCTTTACTTACTCAATTACTTCAGTTAAACTCTAAGTTGAAATATTTTGTTTAATATTCACAATTCAAAATCGTATTTTCAATTGTGTGATTTATTTATAATGACAGTAAATGCAATTTTACAGATTAGTCACATTAAAAAATGGCGAACGTCCTTCAGGTTTATCAGACTTAAACGTCCCCGATACCTTACACTACTATATGGTTGGTGGAAATAAAAGACCTCTAACTGGTATGTATATATTTGTTATAAAATTTCCGAAACTAAATAAAAATTTAAATGTAGGTTCACAAAAAGACAAGTACAAAACTCCTTCATTCCAAATTCGTGAAGGTACCTCAGTAAATCTTGATGTTACGGCTCCGGGTGCTACTTTAGCTTTGGGATTAATGTATTTAGGTACTGGAAATAAAGCCATCGCCGACTGGATGGCACCTCCACAAACACAGTATTTGTTAGATTTTGTACGACCCGACTTCTTGTTATTAAGAACTTTATCTCGATGTAAGTCATGTAATTAATTTTAAACACATTAAATATTGTATAATTTCAGCACTGATTTTATGGAATGAAATTGAACCAAGTAAAGATTGGGTTGAAAGTCAAGTTCCATCAACAATAAGGCCATATTGCTTAGTAAAACCATGTAATACTGTAAATGTAGATTATGAAGCTATGAAGTAAGTTCTTTATTGTTATTATGCTTTTAAGATCACTATTCAATATTGTATTGTTTTTCTTATTTATTTATATGATTTCTATTCGTAGGGAGAATTAATAGAAACTGTCTCTTACGTTCTTAATATATTAAGAACACTACACTTAACCACTTATCACTTAACTAACTTAAATAATTTATTTAAATTCTTCGATTATTTTGCTAATTCGTTCTGTTCACTACGACTATTTATTATAAACTGAACTGAACTGCGTAACAAAAACTCCTTGTATATCTAAAAATCATTCTCCAAAGATCTAGAAAAATAAAGAAACAAAACAATGTAAATAAACCGCTTGCTATAAAAACTGATATAAAAACAAAGATCAAACAAACTTGTCGAATTTTAGAATTCTACTATATCTATTTCTTTGCCAGTTGAAAGATCCATCTCAAGGACAAGGTTTTGTAACTGTTAATGTATATAGACTTGTTATCCCTTTAATCAATCCCCATAATGGTTCACTGATCCTCAATAGCAGTATCAAGTTTTATTAAATGGGTATACAAATATTCTAGAATGAATTTCATTATGTTTACTAATTAAATTTACATCTTTTTTTATTAATTAGCAAATTCAAAAATATTATATTCTTTTTTATAGCCAAGCATATTGCAATATTGTAGCTGGAGCTTGTTTTGCAATGGGTTTAAAATTCGCAGGAACGGCTGAAGAAGAAGCTTACGAAACGTTACTTTATTTCTGTCATATGTTCACTTCATTAACAGGAAAGTCTATAGCAGAACTTGCTGGAAAATCGACTATAGAAACATGCCTAAATGTTCTACTCTTGTCAGTATCAATGGTAAATTATAAAGAATATTTATTCGATAAAACAATTTTAAACAAGTGATATGATTATGTGGAAATTTTTGTTTAGATAAAATCACCGAAAATCTTTGAAAATTGAACTATATAAAAAATAGAATATTATTTTAGTAAATATTCTATTTGTTTAGGTGATGGCCGGTACTGGAAACATTGAAATAATGCGTTTGGTAAGACATTTGCGGCGAAGAGTAGGGGTGTCAAGTAGCCCCGTTGTAACGTACGGATCACATTTAGCTATACATATGGCTTTGGGTCTATTATTTCTAGGTGGAGGACGTTATACGTTATCTAATTCAGCATCAAGTGTGGCCGCGTTAATTTGTGCCTTTTATCCCAAATTTCCTACACACAGCAACGATAATAGGTAAGATGATTAAAATCTAAGTAATATTGATGGTTGAATGAAAAAAAAATTCAAGTAGTTCGGTTATTCATACTACAGTTACTTTTCTTGTTGATATTAAATTGCTTTACATTACTGACAGAATGAATAATGCCACGAAGGCTTGTACGACAAAAGAAGCCAGAATATTGGCTTAACTTATTCTTGTGTTGTGTGTTGAATAGATACTTCTGAACCCAAACAATTTTAGATGAAGATTTAGATATACATAATTATTATGTGACACTTATAGATTCAATTATACAACATACAACTCTTTGACTCCATTTGAACATAATAAATTGAAAGCAAATATGAGATAAAACGGTAGTAGCAATGAATTAATCAATCACCTACCATCATTAACTTTTAACACTAGTCCCCCGGCTGGAGACTTTTTCTCAAGGAAATGGTATTCGGTCTAAGTTAAAATATATATTTAACTAGTACGTAGATGGGATGAATGGGAGGCCACCAGCTTTTAAACAAAGTTCAAAGTGAAGTAAAAAAAATAGTAAAAAAACTGGAACCACCTTATGATTTGAATTAATAAAAACTAAATAAACTACTACTGTACACGATTTTGCAAACTAATATTAATTGCTGTCAACAATAAAAAAGTTTTAACGAATATATTTATTAAAAAAATTAATAAAATTCGCATTAATGCGTTACCAAGACAGCAAAACGAGTACAAACGTATCTACAGAAAGCCGGAATAGTTGCCACCCTCAACTGAGTTCCAAGTTGTTGGAGATGATTATAATGTAATGGTACACAGGTTGTGCCTTTTATGGCAACTAAACTCTAACCTGGTAGCTTTAGAACTGCGGAAAAAGGAGAAACGAGTAGGAGGAACAGATCTGGATAAAAAGGAGCTTATGCTCTAACATACACAAAAACAGAATTTATATTTTTAAAATATAACCAAACAGAAGTCTATTAATTCTGTTTCCAAATGAATAGAAAATAAGCATACAAAATTTGCTTGATATGATTTTCTAGTAAGTTATGAAAGATAAGAGAAATTTTGAAAGCACCACATATAAAAAGTTGAATAGATATCAGAAAAACTCACTAGAGAATATAAAGAATAGAGACAGTGTCACCACCAATTTACTTTTATGATTCAACTTTAGTGGGCGTTGTAGTTAGAGGACGTTTTAGAATCAACACTGAGATTTATTGTACTTTCGAAGTGTGAGGTCGACAGCAAATTAATTTCTTCAAAAAATTTAACATGATAATAAAACGGAAGTGACTAATGAGCAGCAATAAGTAAACAATGGAATATGAGAAATATTTGAGGAAAGACGTAAAAGGTCGATTCACATGTTACAGAATTTATTTAATTAAAAGCTTAGTTAAGATATATTTTTTTCAGTAGTTCAAAGAAGTTGTAAAAGGGATAAAAGTTATTATTTATTTAAATTTTTAGGTACCATTTACAAGCGTTTAGACATTTATATGTATTAGCTGTGGAAGCTCGATTGATAATACCGAAAGAAGTGCATTTAGATGAAATAAGTTACGCCAATTTGAGGGTAGTAAAGTTAGATGGCACTGTTCTGAATGTAAAGGTGAGTCAAATAAGTTGGAATATCTGGAACCATTGACTAAATATACTATTTACACTAGCACTACACCAACACTCACAATTACAGTGTCTGACTTAGTTTACTTTTAGTCTCTGATGACGATAACTTGGTTATCAAAACGCGCATAAGACAGAGTCATTGTGAGTGTTGGTGTAGTGCTAGTGTGAACAGTGTATTCAGTAAGAAAGGTGAGACAGCTAATTTACTATGAGTATTTTCATTGCATTTGTGTATATATTAAAAACGGATTCTAAAGGTTAATTCTACCTATTATAAATTATTACAAACCTATTTATTTACGATATGTTTATTGGTTTCATAATATAAATAGTGTGTAATACTTTATCTGCACAGAAAAAACCTCTTTTAATCCAAGTTTGCATTAAGTTCGATTTGGCTGCCTAATCATTCATCTTGTGCACATGATGTATAATACAACATTTTGGGATGTACCCAGCTTTTTTTTTTAGATATCGGAAAACTACCTGATATACTCCCTCCTCCGAATGTCGTCTTTCTAAATGATATTAAAAATTTTCACTATGTATGTACTTTATTTTTAGGGACCTGGCATAATACCAGATTTAAATACTTTAACTAAAGTTGAAGTTAACGATGAAAGGTATTGGCCGGTTGTGTTTGAAAGGGGTAAAAATTGGAATTTATTAGAGTAAGTAATAAAAACTTATTATATATTGAGAAATAAATCATTTAGTTGTAAAATATTAATGAAACCAGCGCAGCCTTGTTGTAAAATGTTTTTTGAATAATTTCAACTCATTATTTTTTAACCTTCTTCATCTCGTTATTTTCACTTCACTTTCTACAAGCATTCTAAATATTGTTTCTACTTATTTCTCCAATTGAATACAAAAAATTCAAACTCTATAAACTTTTATTTAATTTCAGGAAAATATTGTCAACGACAGGATACATCGAAGTGAAACAACGAGCAGGATGTCTAAGCTATATTTTAGACAAATTTGGATACCGCAGTCAGCTCGCTCGTACCCTTACCCATTCCTTGGTTGTACCATGGGATCCATCTCCGTCTTCAATCACTTTATTCACATCCGATAAGTCAGTGAAACTATTTTGTAGATACTTTTTGAGTAGCGATAATGCTACTGAATCCTGTTTACTTGAAGCTAGATTGAAACAGACTTTGTCAAAAATCACGTATGACGCTGTAGTTAGAGATAAACTCATTGTGATAGTAGTGTATATAGCTTTAGTTAAGGTAAGTTTAATACTATATTCCATTATATATATATATATATATATATATATATATATATATATATATATTATATATATATATATATATATATATTATATATATATATATATATATATATATATATATATATATATATATATATATATATATATATATATATATATCTGTATGTGTTTCAATAGGATTCCTGTGAAAAATAAGGCCCCAATACATATGTCACGAATCATGTCAAAGAGAAAATACTTTAAGGAATATTTAAACGGATTGTCTTTTTTTAGGTAATTTTAGATCTAGAAAATAATCCATGTCCAATGAATATATGGCAATTTAAAATAATTGCAAAACGAGTTATGAAAAGCGACTGTTCCAATCTGCTCTCCAAAGAAATAATACTCTCACTACGCCAAGAATACATGAAAATTTTTGAT
This sequence comes from Diorhabda carinulata, assembly GCF_026250575.1. Taxonomy (NCBI): domain Eukaryota; kingdom Metazoa; phylum Arthropoda; class Insecta; order Coleoptera; family Chrysomelidae; genus Diorhabda; species Diorhabda carinulata. Next base: position 9,097,052 of record NC_079470.1, read on the forward strand.
AAATGGGAAGATAGCATGAAACAGGTACTGCAGAGATATTTACAAGGAGTTTTAGATTTCAGTGGATCTACTGATAATTTGCTGTCCAAAAAAATGTCTGCTTATGTGATATTTTTCGATTTTCCATGGAACTGTGAGTCAGTCACTGGAGAGTTTTTGGAAATTTTTGAAAAATTAGCGAATAGTGGTTTATGTACTGAGACTGTTGAGAAGATTGTTAAAGTTATGAACTAATTTAAGATATTTTATAAGGAAAATAAATTTATTTTTTCTTAATTATAACATTTCAACATGTCTTTTTCTTTAGGATCAAATTACAGGTTCAATGAAATTCAGTTGTAACAATTTTTCTTTATTAGACATTAAAAAAAGAAATAAATACAATAATAGTAAGTGCTAAAAGTTAGCTAAACGTTAATCACTAAATGAGTTCGGGTTTAGGCTGCCAAAAAATTACAAAACCTGATAGTATTCAACTATTTTATTTCTTTTCAAATAAGAACATATTAAGAATAACTATTAATTAGTCGGTATTAACATTAGTAACTGTGAGATTCTGTTATTATACTAGTTATAGAATAAATACACAGGGCGTTCATAAAAATATCACAAACTAGGAAAACAATGACAAAATTCATATTTTCAACAAAAATATGAATCCATTGAAATATGATTAATTCAGGACCGTATTTAAGAACAGATGACTAGAAAACATCTAAACTGGAACCATTTATTTTACTACAAAATAATTTGATGTGTTAAACTATGAATATATGAATATTAATAATCATAGATAATTTTAAGGTGTGAAATTTTCTAAAATAATGTGAGGAAAGTGGCAGATGGAATGTAACCTACTTGATAATCTTAGTCGGTGAGCCGATCGGTTCCAGCGATTGGCGGTAATTTCACACACTTCAAAGCAGGTTTTAACTAAATAATAGCAATATTTACATAGTAATCAATTCATAAATATAGTTTTAAATATTCAATGGAATGAATTGGGAAAAATTTATTTGGAAGATGGCGAGACTGTTCAATGCTGAAGGTCAACTCATATTTTTGTAATTAGATAAGAGTGATGGATAACTAGTATAGAATAGAAATATACGAGATTAACAACATGATATGAAATTTGTAGCTATAAACTATAATAAATTAATTACACATCAAATTATCATATAAGATGACAACAATGTTATGAATTTAATGTTTTATCATATGATATTGTTTGGTCCTAACAAGCTCCAAAAATTTTCACAAAAACCCTGCATAGAAAATAAATAGAATCCAACTTCAAACATTATTTTCAGGTACAATACAATCCAAAAGAGACGCACCCGTCTCGTAAACATCGTTCCAAATGGGCAGTAACGTATTTATCAACATGCAATTTCTCATTATTTGCAATGACCATTTCACATTAGTTGATTTTTTTTAGTATAATCTTGAATTGAATATTACTCAACAATTGCAATATTTGACAATATTAATAAGATTCAACTATTACAAATGATCACTTTACATAACTACATAAAAGTAAAAAACAAACAAAAATACTGGATCTACACTATTCCCACACACAACTTGTCAATAAAACGCTCAATAGTCATTGAATAAAAAAAATACTTAATTTTACTGTACGCCTCATCATTTTGGCTGGTTGATACAATATATGGATACTTACAAAGGCACTTACGTGTTTAAACCATAAATTTAACCTCAGTTTTCACCAGTTAATTTGAAGCTATTGAAAAAATAATTCGGTGCAATACGTGGCAGATAGTCCTATGGAGTATAAGAATTGCTTTGAGATAACACAATTTAATAAAAGTTGAGTACCAAATGCACAACTCACATAAATTTTAAAAGATTTGTCTGAATATTCACTTAAAACGGTTTGAAGTTGAAAATATAGGGAAATGAATCCTTTAGAGAAGAATAGTTAGTAGAAACTTCATTTTGATGTAGTTCATTTTATAGCTGATAATACGTCATCAATATGTTAAATGAAATTGAACATATCATTTCTATTCATCTTTATTATTAAAAAAGATAAGAACTAATATCTGCAACAAGAAAAATCTGCTTTCGACGAACTTTCAAATAGTTTGTCGACACGTAATTTCTATTATCAAAGGCGCTTGATTAAATTGAATGAAATCTAATCTATCAACAAGATTATTTGTGTATTTCATAGCAAAACCACTGATAACAGAGAAATAAAAAAATGGTGACAAATAATTAATATTGAGGCATTTCTATTTTTCATCATTTTTTCTTCTCTGATTACTAGTACTAAAGAAGATGCTTGTTAAAGGAAATGTGGTTTGTTTTCTACAAAGCATTGAAATATATCTTTTAAACTAATACTTCAGTTATAAGAGCGATTTTTATAAATCTATAGACAAAAACTGAGGTTAACCATACAAACCTTTAATAAATGCACATTTTCTATAATTCTACTCAACAAAAAACACATTTAAGTACACATTTTCAATGAATAGAGAAATACCAGCAGAACTGATTGAATATAATATATACATTTCCATATTTTCCTCACAAAAAAATCATTGAAATAAATTACTCTTTTACACAATACTCTAATATGTAAATATAAACAGTGTGAAAACAACGAGAACAAAAAAAAAATAGTGATAAAATTTAGTGATGCTCTTGTATACATATAATATCAGCAATAACACGAAATGTTACAACTATACTTATAAAAAAATTTATTAAATTGAGGTAAGTAGCAGCCATTATTTACAGATATATGAGGAACTTTAAATAACCTGAAACTTGAAAAATCACCAATACCAAAATACGGAAGGGGCGCATTTATATATATAATAAAATTAAGATTAATATAAATATCGAATACAAATTACATTAGTTTGCAGCTTTAATATAAATAAAAATTAGTTATTGAGGAAAATCCCAATATCAAATATGTGCTTGTTACTGCCATAAACTAATTTTAAATAGTTTAAATACTTTACTGAAAATTTCATCAATCAATTTTCTCAAATTAATTTATTCTTTTGAAACCATAAAAGCATGTTTTGATTCGTGCCAAAATTATATTATAAGTTTGTTCCAACCTTCTAGTCGGTACCGTACTTGGAACGATTATCGGAAGCGTTTATAGATATTTTCTGCGCAATCTCCGACTATGTACCGTTCTTGTAACAGTACTTGCTATTAACCAAGTATCGAAAAGACCGTCCCGGAAACAGTTCAACGGTTGGAACACAAATAAGAATCGTTTGTATAACGGTAACTACCCGGTTGGAACACGTAATATCTATTGCGCAGAATCTTCATAGTACCGAGGACGGTTTTTTGATGGGTTGGAACGAACTTTATAATTGGTTTCAAAATACTCAAATTGAAATTTTAATTATTTCTTAAAACGCAACTGTCTAATTTCATAAAATGCTGTTAGTTAACACTAGGAGTGTTCACTGAATTGAGGAACAAAATCGAAGATCGGATTTATGAACAAATATCTTCTAACCTACTAAGTAATGTTCTCAATTGATACGTGGGGTCCCCACACCATTTTTACTCTTATGTATTTAAATGATCCCGCTAAAAATGGGGCTTGCTACGCCCTCTACCTGTAGTTCAGATGTTAGACTACCTGTTACGTTACTTGTGAGGCGTCAGTTCTTCGCAGCCTTAGCTCAAAGCAGTGTCAAATTTGAGGTGAGGTCAATTGTACCCCAGTGTATCAACGTTATTTTTGAGTTGAAAATTAAAAAAGAAAATTGTAATATATAATTGCATTTTTTGAGAGTTTTAAACGTAAGTAGATTTTTATACCATGTTAGATTTTTTAAATTTTTATGTAATAAGTTAATTTGAATGATTTTTAGATGGCGTATAAATTGCGATCACGAGCTCTTCGAGAGATGCTCTTTACTGAGGATGATAATGTGGAGCCAATCGGCCAAGAGTCTTTCGACGAGGAAGACCATGTCTCCGAAGATGACTATTCTCCTTTGGAAGCGGAGGAAGATGAAGAAAACGACCCTTTGGCACAGCGTCTATTAGACGCTAGAGAACGTACCCGACTCGTGTAACTTCGAGTAAAAAACGGTTACAAATGGTCAACACAATATCAATTCTAAAGAGCGCATAACAAGCAAAAATTAGCAATGTACTTGATTAAATCATTATTAGAAACTCGACACAAGAATCCAACCTTGCGTACCGACCTTAGACTGAGCATTGCAGAAATTTTAAATGTGTAAGCTGAGCCGATTACCATCGAAATTGAGATAAAAAGATGAAATTTATTGGCTAAAACTTAGGCTATCGAAACTTTTTTTTAAATATACTATTTCAAGCATAAACTGTTAATTTTTTAGCTTAAAATATTAAAAACTAAACAAATGCAGCTCATTTTTGAAAAAAAAAATCATTTTTTCACTTTTTTGAATAGTTTGTTTTTTTCAGCATGGAAACATTATTATGCATTCGATCTCTAAATAACACATTGAAATATGTTAAAAAAATTCTCAAATAAAAATATTAAGAACTTGAGGAATAATAAACGTTCTTCGACGTGGAGTCCAATAGACATGTGGCAATTACATGATTTTTTTTAAGTGTGTCAAGTAAGGGTTAATATGATCGACAACACCAAAAATGATACAGGCATCTTCCATTACTATAAACACAGTTAGTAATAGGCTGAGAAGATTAGAAACAAAAGACAAATATTGGAAAAAACTAGAAGAGAATTAGGAGTGACGTACCTTTGGTTCATAGAAAACTTTCAATAACATAGGGAAGAACGACATATAGAGGATCGTAAAAAACAGAGGAATGGATGAAACAACTAATTAGATTTAAAATACTGTATAATAATACAATGAATGCTATAAGAACAAGGTACGAAATGCCAAATACATAGTACAACGCGAGGTGTGATAGGGTTATACTCGTATACTAAACCCACTAGAAGACAGGTAGATAGGTTTAAATATTTAGGATGAAAAATAACGGAAGGATCGTGAATAAAATGAGGGAGAAAACAAGGGCAGAAATATAAATAAATACCTTTTTGACAAAGAAAGAGATACCGAAAGAAATAAAAACACAAACCTTTGAAAGAATAGTGACTTTCGAGCACAAACATGGACCACAATATAAAGCGAAAGAGCATGGAGATTAGAAATCTGAGCTAGATACCTCAGATTAGATAGATAGGTAGATAGAAGATACAAGATAAACACGGAATGAGGAAGTTTTAGGATAGTTGAATGGAATAGGAAAAGACAGAAAGTAATGGATAGAAAAGAATGAAGGATAGGTTGGAAAAGTGATACTACATTGAATCACAATAATACAAAGTAATCTGATAATTAAACAATCTAGCAATTTATGTGTTTGTCTGAGCTTTCATTTATGTTTGCTAATTAGAGTGTGTCTCATAAATCTGTAATTGACTGTCTCAGAAGGAAATGTCTGAAATAATCATGAATTTCATCAAATTATTATGTAAGAAAATTCGTGAACACTCCCGGTATTTTCGTTTCAGAGTAAATTCAAATTTTTGCGACCCTCCTTTCGAGCTACTTTAATGAAAAAAACAAAAGTATAGCTGTCTACATACAGTGCGGATAAAAATCACACAACAATTTGTATATTAACGATAACTAGATTTAACAATTAAATTAGGTAATTCAAATAATAAAGTTTTTTCATATTTTCAGCTCCATTTTTTTACATTTCCATAATTAGTAGTTAACAAATATATTACCCAATAACATATAAGTCCATTTTTGCGACAAAACGATATTTGTTGCGATTAAAACATTCGGAATAAATAAATAAAATTCATACTAGGTCAGTTTAAGATTTCACAATATACGCCAACGGAAATTTTGTAGTTTGAATAAACTTATCTCGTAAGTTTCAAAAGATTGTCTACTTTTTCTATAGTAAAATCGTGATCCTTAAATATATTCATATTTACATATTGGAACAACAATTTATATAGAAATAATCTTAAAATTGACCTAGTTATGTGATGAAGCGTATTTTCAATGGGTATATATATATATCCTAAAAAGAGAGCAGCCTTTTATGGATGGTTTTAATAGAGAGATAACAGCGGACCGATGATGAAACTATAAAAACTTTCGATTTCTTAATGACCCTGGGTCACCGATTTTTCGATTCGGGTCCCGTTAAAATTTAAAAATTGGTGAAGTTATTCTACCTACTTTTACATCTCTCTATAGCACACTCTACCGCTCTAGTGATGTTTTCAAATACGGGTACTTGCTTTCTATTTGCTAAATCTGTGATATACACTCTGGCTCTGTTGTAATCCTTGATGGCATTTTTCGTTAGCTGTAAAAAATGCAATTCATTTTATATATAATATTTATAACATTTAAAAATCTAAAGGTGTTCTATTGCTGTAATTTATATTGACTGTTCCCAATATTTTCTAATATTTCGCTATTTTATCATAGAATTTTATAAATACTCTTTTCTCGACAATTTCTTCCATATTTATACTCCTTCTTTAGTTTTTATAATCATCTACCTACATACAGTAATCCCTGCTATAACACGGTAAATTGGTTCCATGTCGCATATAAATTAATCATGTTTAATTGCTTGTCGGAAGAAACGATTTCCAATCTTTTAAACGATTGAAATTTTTTTGGGATTTTGCTTTTATTAAGCAACTATAAGAATATATAAGAATATTATTTTGATTGCATTCTTTAAACATTTTTTTGTTTTTGGTATTAACGAATCTTTCACACGTGAGGATTTACTTAACGCCTGCATCGATCTAGAAATTCTAGACATTACAACAGTCCTAATTTTAATTTCATTTTGTAAAATTGTTCATATTATTGACTAATTTAGCTTCAGATCCTTTGCCATCACTGTTGATTTTTTACCACTATTTAGAGAAAAACACTTCTTTTTTTAACTTGGGTTTTGTTCCCTTCTCACTTGTCATGGCTTAAAACTAAATATTTTATTTAAAATAAAATTTTGACACCTTTCAATACACAAACTTCGTAAAATGATATTATATCAACACAATATACACTCGTGCAAAACTAATTATGAACTGTACAAATCATTATAAATTTCACAGTATGTACAAGAATATAATGTTGGATATCCCCACATTATATGGGGGAATTCCTGTGTTATGGGGGGGATCAAAATATGAAAATATGTAATGAGAGTACAGTGTTATAAGGGGATTACTGTATTTATATTTCAAGTCATTTATTTGTGTAATACAATTCATTTTATTTATACACGATTATTTTGACACTCTTATTGAAAATGAAAAATATTTTAGCCAATACAGAACCTGAAAGAATGTTAAATTTTATAACTGGATTGTGTAAATGGGGAATTGATGTTAGCGACTGTTTATTTATTGGTAGTTCGATTGGTTATTACTTTTATGATGGAACATTAAGATTTTCTCTAAAATACCTCGCAGAATAAAATATATTCAATGTGGTTCGAAATTAGAACATCTCCAAACTTTTCGGGACAGTTATAGAATATCTTGAAACCCAGAAATTTGTCAAAATGGTGCAATTATATGGACAACTTATTGCATCTTTAAATTTCTTGTACCATAAACTAACGGAGATTATATAAAGGATGAAATAAGACAGACTTGTAAGAACACTTTAAGAAGGTTCGAACCTTGGGTTAATGTATATAGTTTCAATTTCTTTTACTTCTTTTGCCTATATTATATTTTTTGAATAAAATACTTTGTTATTGCTCCTATTATCATTAATGCACAATAGAATTATGAGAAGTGTGATATTGAATTTCTTTTTAAAAAAATACATAAAATTAATAAAAAACTATGTATGTTTCTTTGACAAGCTATTGTGTCTTAAGAGAATAATGTGACTTAATTTAATTGGTTTTTTTATTTTTTTAATGAAATCTCAGTCTCCCTTCTAAGTGTTCTAGACTCAAGCAACTTCAGATAACGATATCTATCAAAAAAATTTTCAACTTTCTTATAAATGTTTTCCCGGTAATCCCATAGAGCAATATTATTAGAATTTACCTTTTCATTGCCTATCATGCACTCATCAGGAAGATTTTGTACGCATAGGACCATATCTTTATTAAGGCCCATATAGAAAGCTGCCAAAATTATACTGGTCATTGATCGCGTGTCATTTGTGATTACAAGTAATAACACTTTACTTTTGTCCAAAGCTCCTTTCCACTCCAGTACGTCTGAAGAATTGCTTCGGACAAATCTACAAAAATTAGAGAAATATTGGATTTTACATTTTAATAACAAATTTATTTGTTTTTATTCTAAAATCATTCAAAATTTGTTCCCGGAAATCTTATTTACTTAGAAATCAAATATATATATTTTTGTTTATAGTAAAATTTAGAACAGAATACATATATATATATATATATATATATATATATATATATATATATATATATATATATATATATATATTTTATTATAAATATATTATATATTTGTATTCTGTTCTAAAATTCACTATAAACAAAAATTATGTAATTTTAAAGTTAAATAATTATAAAATAAATTCATATGATTACAGTGCTTCGCAAAATTAACGCTTAAAATTACATTATAATTTCTCTCATTCGACGTCTATGTCCCAAACATTAGGTTTATACTGAAATAGTTTAAGTATAATTTCAAGGGTTGCTAAATTTATAAATCATATTACAAAGAATCAAACATTGTAAAAAATTGTAATTTATGAAATTTTAAAAAATTGTCAATACTGTGTATTGCCACCCCTTACCAATATGTAAAAAAAGGTTCCTAATTACATCTAGATAAGACTGATACCACATTTCTGCCAGATTTAATGATACCTCATTGTGGTTCCCAGTACGGCTCTAATCTCATCATACATATCATCACACAAGTGTTCAATGCGGTTAAGATCTGGATTTCTTGTGGACTAAGTTGCAATTTCTACTGAATGGAGGCAATTTTGTGATATTCTAGCCACGTACGTGTTTCCTACAAGGATGCATTGGTGCTAAAGCATCTATTATGTATTGGGCAACTGGTCTGTGTGGTTTTCCAGATAAATGCAACCTCAGACCAGTGACACCAAAACTTGACTGATTATTAACTAAAATTTCCTCCAATAACATTTCCCCAAGGTCTCCACAGTCGGGTAAACTGAAGATGTTGCTTAGATAAACTGTAGTAACATTTTATCTGTTTAAAAATATTATGAGGTCAATTTAATTTGCGTTAATTTTGCTATGAGGTATGTTCCTGTATATTATATATTCTGATATATATTTTACTAATATGAATATTGTAAATCTTGAAGATGTAACTTTGTAGAAAAAATATTTTTTGTTTTTTTATGATTAAAATTTTTAAAAAGAAATTTCACAAACTTGTATAATACTAACTTGTCATCATCACAGCCTTTTCCCAATCGACATTCATCACTCTCCCTCAATACAGGATTGTAATATATCAGCCCATGCTTTTTAATTAAAGGTATAGCTATCTCACTCCTCCATTTGTAATTGGACGACATAGATCCTCCTAGAAAAATGTCGCTGTTTGGTATTGAGTCAACGTCTACTTCAGGTAGCGGAGTTTCTATTAGACAATTGACATATGTGTTGTTTAGACTACAGGTGTTGTTGTTTGTTGTACATTGCCGTTGAAACGGTTGGGCTGCCCATACTAAAGGAAATTTATAGAACATAAGATGGATACAATTAATTTTTAAAAGTTGTTAATTTTATATGTAGAAAGAAATAAAGACCATGCAATAATGATGATTCTATAATGAAACTGCAAGATTTGAAAGACTTTTTATCTTTCCCTCAAACCTTGTCAAATAAGTGAATTATCTATAACACAATTCATTCCATACACATTCTTGAATAGAAACATTGGATTTGTAAAACCATTTAGATTTTTAATTTCAGTGATGAGAGAGTAAAAGTCAATGGCCGATTTACTGCTGTGATCTGACAAGAGCTCATATATTCAATGTGGTTTGGCAATTGCCATTGGAGCAAGGTATGAGGACTAGAGAAAGAGTACAACTGATTTTTGAAAAAGATAAGTACTTATTTTTAGGAACTGAGATCTGGCGTTATTGATTTGTGATGTATTATGAAAGTTTACAATATACACATTACCACAGATTAAATGAATTTAGCTGATAATGCACACAAATTCTATTAATTATATTCGCAGGAACAAACCGAAGAAGAAAACTTAAGAAGCATAATCGGGAAAAAGAAAAGAACAGGGACCAAAAGAAAGGAAAGAAATGATAAAACCTAAAGGATTAGAAATACAAAAAAATTAAGTACAAAAATCCTCAGATACAGAGGCAGAGAAAGACTATCTAAATCCTATAAGATAAGAGATCCTATTAAAAAAAAAACAAAGAAAACAATAAAAAATTGAGCTGAATAGTTGAGTTGCAAAAGTATCTTCTCACACTATAAACAACTAAAATTACATTGAATGAAACATTGATTTATCACTGAGATGCAAAATAAAATGTATTTATTTTCTATGTAAGAATAATAACAAATACCTCGAATTTTTTCTGTGATATGCTGATGGGAATTAATGTAATTGAAAAAAATAATTTTGTTTCAGGATTTATTTCTCCTCTGATAGCAACTGTAAGAATTACCTTCCACAATATTAAGCTATAGTCATTACAGGAATAATCAGTTCTCTAATACTTCAGCCTTTATATGTGCTGTTGAAAATGGTAAATAATTTTGTCAGAAAAAGTCCTGACATCCTGACAAAGTTGTGTATGCCGAACTGTTTACTAAAGCTACACAAGAAACTGAAATTTATTTTGGATCTCTGAAGATGTTAATTTGGTTATAAAAATACGCATTAGGTAATGTAATCGTGAATGTTGGTATGTGTGAATATTATCCATTGTAATATACAATTGGGCTTGTTACGTTTTTCTTGTAGTACAGTAGAGTGTTTGAAGAAATTAATTTGTTATCCACCTCCCACTTCCACTTTATTTGAGAAATTTAATAAAACCTCGGAATGTTTTCGAATTCTTGCTCTACCTATCTACACTTTAAATGAGTAAATTTATGGTGATTTTATTCTTAATATTCACTGGTTTATGGATTTCCTTTTGTTTTAAGCAAATTTCGTATGATTCCTGTTTGGTTATATTTTAAAATATAAATTCAGTTTGTTTCCTTCCCGTTTCCTTCCTCATTTTATTATTTTCCTGCAGCTGCCAGGTTGGAGTTTCAACCACACACAAAGGACTCAACCAGTACATCACTAACAAATTCAACTCAACAAAAAATCCCAGTGTTATTTTTAATATATGTACATATAAATCTTAATGATTTTAGACCAATAGTAAAGTTCAGCGATACGAGAAATACTTTTGGATATGCCCAAATGAGCACCTAATTCATTGTCATGCAATAACTTGTCATTATCATCACAAAATATGTTTGTATAAAATATTATTGTCAACCTTAAATGTAGGATACAAATCAGGTTTATGTGAAACCTTTTCTATCATAGAAGAATACCAAGCATCTGGGTTAAAGTACTTAGGTGAATAATGGAAAGTTCGGAGAAAGAACGGGATGAAGAAGGATGGGACATGAATCTCTGGTACAGGCTCTCGTTCGCAAGATTACATGACATGAAGTAGTAATTCTTGCCGGAAACGAGAGGGATGGCGAAAAATAACTACCCGCTACCATAAAGGATAGAATCACCACAAATTTACTTTGATTTAGAGTGTAGATAGGTTAGGTTAACGGTGTTCTCCCCTTTTCAGCTGAGATCCACTCGGAGGCCTTATGCCCATTAGAGTGTAGATAGGTAGAGGAAGAATTCAAATACATTCCAAGTTTTTATTGAATGTCTCCAATGAAGTAGGAGATCGATAACAAATTAATTTCCTCAAAAACTCGAATGTTAGAATAAATAAATCCTAAGTGACTACTGTGCCACAATATGTGACCAAAGAATATTCAAAATGTTTGAAGAAAAACGTAACAAGCCAAATGGCATGTTACACAATGGTTTGATGAATTCTAACTTAAAATGATTATATATATGATTAATTTTTGTGTAATATTTAAAAATTGCAATGATACAAGCTATAATCAAAATATAAAAAAAATGAACACTTTTGAAAACTGAAATAAAAAAAATTAAATATGAATGAAACATCTAATGTTAGGCATATATACCTAAGGTGTTATTAAAAACAGATTTAATAAAAACCCTAGTCTTCAAAAGTGCGCACTTCCAAAAGATCGTTGTATAATAAACTCTACCATCTGCAGTGCACATTTCGCAGTTGTCGGGCGTCGAAAATTCCGCCATCAAAGCACAGAACTTCTCAAAGCTAATGGTCGAATTGGTTCGGCAACCGTTTTGCGTATTGAAATAGTTGCAAAGTTGTGTGATTTCCAAAGAACGTTTAGTCAGTTTTTCAAAAGCTTCCAGTACATTTACAAGCTTCATCTCACCTCCATAGGAGTCATATACTTCCCTCAGTTTCCTAAAAAGAAATAAAAATAGTTGTGATATTCAAAATATAAAAATAATGTACTTTAAAAAGTAGTTGAAATTGAACACTCGAACCCATTGTTAAATTATAGACCACTCGAGGACTGAATGTATAAAAATTGAATGGACTGAAGAGATCATCACAATTGAGACACTGGGCGGTTGATTCTCTATGCTACAGTCACCATATAAAGATTAAAATAAATACAAAAAAAATTCATTTACCTAAGTTTGCATGTTATTTGTTCCTCCGCACTAGTTCCATTCGTAGAGGAGTTTCTTAAAATATTTGCTGTACATTGCAGAGCAGTAGAAAGATTTGAATGAACTTTAACACCTTTACTTTTTACTAAATCTAATAAAATTTTTTGGGCATTCACTAAATCCCTAAATTCCCTGGAAACAAAATAAGAATATTAATCATTAGGTTAAGTGAATATATTTTAAAATGTGCTTTTATAGATATTTATTCAGTTACCTATCAGTAATGACTTCCCCCATAATTGTTTGGGCCCTTTCATAAGGTTGTGCAACCACTACAACACATCTGCCAGATGCTACGAGATAAGCAACTTCTATCATACCGACTGTACTCCTAGTTTGACTGTCTATCACAAAAAGTAGCACTGAAGCTGCCTGTTTTGCATCATATTCTTGTGCTACTAACTCTGGAGCCCACATTGATACTTGCTGTTAGAAAAGTTTACATTAAGTATACAGAGATAATCTAAAAATGATCTTAAATATATAGCCTTTATGTATATAGTATCACAATGTTTAAACTATATGCTCTGATATGCTAAGTTCATATTCTGCCACCAATACTAAAATAGTTATAGTAGAAAGAATACTCTACATCTCAGTTGAAGAATACATTATTCCATTAATGACCAAAACTTTTTTTTAAAATGTTTTTTAATTGATATTGTTTCAAAATAGTTTTGAAAAAATAAATAATCATCAATAGAGCTACAGCCAAGCAACTAAAGTTGCTTCAGATTACTTAAGGAGTAATTTTTATTAAGCAATTCAGGATTTAAATTAGGATATAATATAGGTGCTTCAAGCATGCCTTTCAGGCCCATAGCATGGAAGCGATTCCCTTCTACTCTTTCCTATTTTTTACTTTTGTTTTCCAGTCCTGAATGCCTCTCTCTCTTAGTTCTTCCATCACCTCTGCATACCATATTTTCCTTGGCTTTCCTTCGGACCATAAATAAAAAAGATATAGCTAAAATACGAATAAGTTTTCTCTGAAAAAAGAAGCAGCTTCAGTTGCATCTGTATTGTAAACTATTGTCAACCCTGTTCATTTTTTAGTTTCATCCTTTTAAAAGTTCCTCCAAAAATTGAAAATTTTTTATTCCTAGAAAATTATGTCATTCAACTTTAGTTGCAGTTGGTCACTAATGTGTTAATATATTGGTTGGATTTTTCTAAAAGGCTGTTCATGTGTAATTAATACACTGTATTAAGTAATTTAAAGCATATGAAACATACAATTTGAAGTAATTGAGAATTGTGAATAATACTTACTGGATTATAAAAAGTAATACCCTGTTTTTCAAGTTCTGGTATAGCTGTATCAACCCGCCATGTAGTTGGATTACAGGAACCTCCCAAAAAGACATCACATTTACTATTCTGACATTCTATGGAAATAAGAAATAATAATTAGTCAAAATGCAATATTTCAATTGAATATGTATAAATTTATATTATTCTTTCTGTATAAAACAACTGAAGAAATTTTAAATTGTGTATCTACTATTTAAGATAAGATTATAATTATCTATCATTTTACTATCAATTTTTTATCAATTTATAATTGAATTAATTTAAATCAGTTGCATATTATATATTTCAAGTAGTTTAGATACTTTTATATTGCTTCCAACAACACTAAAATATACCTTTCTAAGAGATAATATTAATACATATTAAAATAGTTAATGAATTTTTATAGAAAATCGTTGAAATTGGTTTGGTATCATACATTTTAACGATATTTATAATATATAATTAGATTTTAAAAAAGCTGTCAAGTGTGAATATATGACTTTTAAAATGAAATCATTATTAAAAATTACTTGTTTTAATCTAGAAAAATGTTAATTGGACTGTAAATACTTACTTATTGTATTATTAATTTTAGGAGGTGTAGGTCTTCTCTGTTGTTTGGGATGTTGATTTTGCATTTCCTTAACGAAAACGCAAAATTCCCCAAAGGTGATGTAGTCTGTAGCACCATTTCTCCTACTGCACTGTCTTGCACACTGGAGCATTTTTGACACTGAAATGGGAAAATCTGAGCAAAAAAATCACTAACGTGAAAACAAACATAATTTCTCTAACCTAGATTTGATTTTGGACAAATCATTTTTCTAGGTTAATTTTTCGATTACCCACAACACCAATCACATCATACTTCCAGCTGTGATACCTACTGAATAGGTAAGGCCATGTGAGTGTGATAAGACAGGTTCGTAATAAAAATATATTTCATTTCCAAACTATCGGATTTATTGAATTTTGTGTTCAAATTACGTAAAATTCATATTTACCTTGTGATTTGGACGGAAACAGTTTCATATCATTAAATAAGGCCTGTACAGATTCTTCCGGAATGTGTAGAGTATCGCCTAATCGAACGCAGATGGCATTGTACACCTCCCTGAAAATAAAATAAAAAAATATCTTATTCAATATGTTCTAGTGTTGATAATAACATGTTTTTAGAATGACTAATACATATTTTTTGAAATATTTGATGGTTTCAAGTAAAAATAATAAACCAATCATTCTTAATGTTTCAAATTAAGCGAAATTTTGTGATGTTATTTAACTAATAGAGAGAGAAATACGCCAATCACTTTTAAATAAAAGGTCAAGTTCCAATACAAAGTATAATCTTTTAAACTAATACTTTGATTATTCGTTTACATAATCCTTAATTTTTAAAACTAAAATAATTGAATATATCCCTAGGAGAAATATACAAATCCAAACGTATACATGAACTTATTGTTTATGATGAAGTTAAAATTGTTTTCTCTGTTTGTTTTACGTCCTTTAAATTATAAATATATATATTTCATAATTATTTTCTTCTGAAATTTGATAACCTGTTATATCATTATCAGAAGTTCAAGAAATTTGTCTATGGTGTGACGGTTTAGATGATTTTCTTATAAATGATTTGGCCTATTTGTTACGGTAAAAACATAGTGAATTTTAATTATTCTTTTATGTTAGGTAGATAGATAATTAAAATTGTATAAAGCTGTATTTAGATAAAATTTCAGTTTATTACCATCGAATTATGGATATATTTAAAAACGTACTTTACTGTTTCTTTGGATTTTGTAGGCCATGAATTATGTATTTGTTGCTGGACCATTTTCTTGAAAATTCAACACAAATACCAAGTATCATTTAAAAATAAAAAAGCACTTCTCAGAAACGAACGATAAACTAAATGTACCGTCGTTACTGTTGTACAGAAGGGTAATTCAATTTTTTATCTATATTGGCACAGAGATTAGATACGACTATAAACAATTTGTTAAGACAAAAATCAATAACAAAAATATATACTCTAGTGTTGGAATTTACTACTCGCTATAGATAATTTACACCGATACCATCTAGGTTCATAAAGTTCAAGATTTATACTCGCTCTAAAATTTTCAATCAAAAATTATAAAATTCATATGAAGTATTTAGAGAAAAATAGTTTCAAATGTAACAAAATGCGAGAGAATACGAAAGAAAAGTAAAAAGGCTTGAAATTTTTTTATGTACAATATGTGAAAATGCTAGTTGCTTACAAATCTTGATTGTAAAAGAAATACCTACTACAGTTTGAGCTAATGTATAAAGTCTGGAAATTATTTAAACGTTCAGCTTTTTATAATGATATTGTAAAACGATTTAAATGGTCTAGATGGAAAGAGCTTTAATCTAGATAAGAGTAATCTGTTTCACGTAGTCAGCACAGGTCGACACAATATTACGAGCGTTTCTCCTCAAGTATTGAGATATGGTAACACTGATGTGAATATATCATTTTTAATGGTGAACGCACTCGTATTTTTATGCGATGATTTTTTATGACTTCCGACGTAGATGCCAATCAACTCGCCTCGACTTTTGGTGATTAAGCACCATCTCCAGCCACTGTGTTTTGCTGGTTTTCCCAATTCAACCGTGGTCGCACTTCGCTATAGAATGAATTTCATGAGGGCCGGCTGATGTGCCAGAAAACATCGATGCTGTGCGTAAACTGATATTGCAAGATCGTCATGTGACATACCGTAAGATTGAGGCATTCTTGTTATTAGTTCCACTCGCATACATTCAGCACTGCATGATCATTTGGCTGTTAAAATATTTGTTCGTGTTGGATACCACATAATTCGACAATCACTCAAAAAAAGCTCGTATAGATTTGTGCAAAGAAATGCCGAAAAAATTAAATAGCGGTGGTTCAGAAGACATCTATAAGATCGTGACAGGAGACGAATCAAGGATCTATACATATAAACCCGAAACTAAACAACGATCGACTGAATGGGTTTTTCGAAATGAGCCAAATCCAACAGAAATTATATACGAAGCACTTCGAAGCAAATGTTCGCTTATTTTTTCGGAATAACTGGACCGTTAGAGCAACGTAGAACGGTCAATGCTCAAAGGTTGACCAGTATTTGTTTGCCAGAAATGGAAGAAGAAAAAATCAGGTCTCTCGTCGTGCTCTTATGTTCAGTGGAGATCAGATGATTAATCTTCGACGATGAGTCTTAAAATTTACTATTACGTCAAGTTTTTGCATCCTAACCTAAAAGTTCAAACTTACTATTCATGGGTATATCATGGGTTATGTTGCGTTGAGAATTATGTTTTTAAATATTCAAATACGAGCTATACAAACTGAACATACCGTTTTTTAGTGCAAAAGAGAATTCGTGCCGAATGGAATCTTGAAAATATTGTGGAAACTAGTTTGGATGATTGGAATTGTAATTTTTTGACATATTTATATTATTACGATAGTTTCATTTCTCTTTTATTGCTGAAACTTTACATTTTTATAAGATATGTAAAAGTGATGAAAATTTTATAGAATATTTCAATATCAACATTTGTTGCTTCTTTTTCTCTTTCTTCTCTTTATTTTGCTTCGTTGGTGATTAAAGTGAGTGAATCTGCAATATCTTGACACAATTTTGATTTGAATTTTGAAGTACTCAAATCCTTTTAAAACTCAAAACTTATTTAAAATGAATGCATATTTTGTTTTGAGCCCATTTATGACAATACAATAATTTCATAAATCCGTGCAAGGATTCTGATCAAGCCACAAGGCTTAGGGATTTTCTCTGGATATGGAGAAGCGAATCAAATTTATTTAACTGACCCATTGAGGAAAAAAAACGTTTTACAAATTCATTTATATATGAAATTATACTGCATTTTTCTATTTTTGTAAGATATTTTAGAAAATTTCTATCTACTCTACTTTTAGACATTAGTAAAATTAATTTCCATTCATAAATACATAGTTGCTTTTTCAAGTCATTTTATTTCGTAGAAGAAAAGAGAAAAACAATCGTTTTTTGGTGAAATGGTATTATCTATTTAGACATAGCTTTATTTTGGCTAATTGTAGGACTTTTTCGTGATTTAGATTACATTATTTAATTTTTTTATTGTCACGAATATTGATTTCAGGTTATTCACCTCAAATTCAAGAACTTTTAATACTTAGTTACAAATAATAAAGTTTATACATAATACCACATCTCTATAAATAAGTTTTCAGAAAAACCGCAGTTTTCCCTGTTGAATTATTAGTTAGACAACATGCACACCAAATGAAATTACTTTCATTTCATAACAATCATTTTTATGAAACTATTGTTTATAATAATTGCTTGTTTCAGAGTGTAAATGTAATATTTGGGTCACGTTTAAAACGAAGAGGTCATTTACTATTTACATATCAAATCTTTTTCTTGAATTATAATCTTTTTGAAACAAGCCTTAAATTTGAAAAGAATATGATTAAGACTCAAGTTTGTATGTGTGAGAAAAGCTACTTTTACACATTTCTTATGTTAACGTTAAGCAAATAATCAGGTCATATTTGACAGACCCGGATCTAGGGAGAGGTAAGCCGGGGCCCATGCGGTTGATTTCCACGACATTTAATTTGTATTCATCTATAGTTTGCTAGGTATTTCATTTTCAACATTCTTGTAGAACATGTGTTATCTTTGTCCTACAGTTATTAATGAAAAAACTCCTACCGTGAAAGAGAGTGTAGAATGGAGAAGACGTACCGCTGAATTTGTAGGACTATATGGTCGTCCGATTACATGAAAATTTACAAAGTTGCATACAAAAAATATTTTCCTAAACAAAAATTTGGTGTCACTATTTGGATATATTCTGAGCTCCAAACAAATTCCTAGGACAATTCTTATTTCGAGTTCATTATTCTACTATTTTAATGGAAACCTGACTGTTAGTTAGACAAGATAATCTCGATAACCAACAAAATACCTACGCACATTATTAGCTACCCCTATTGAGAATTTTCACAGAAGAAAAACATGATATTGATCAATTACGTTGAGCAAATGATAAATACAGAGAAAGAAAAATGGAGACCGATCTTACACTGGGCAAACAATATCGAATCAGATGGTTGCCATAATGGTTAAAACTATTTTAAATTCCATCGCAAGACTATTCATTGCATATGTGTCCCATATATAACAAATGAGTCAGTAGTTTGATACGTAAAATAGAACTGATAATGATTTCAAATAAAAAAAAGTTTTATTGAATTGATTATAGAGACATGAAAGTACATTTATCAATAGGCTCTAGAAAAATTGATAGCCAGAGTTTCAGAAAGGAATGAGCTGGCTAGTTGACGCTTCCCTGAAATATTACGGGTTTTTTATTAGCCTGGTAAAACTAGGAAGTTTTAAATTGTATTTGGAATTATTCAAAAAATATTTCCAGCTCCACTAATCTGTCGTATATTATAAAAAAATATATTAAATTCTCTGTAATTGGAAGCAATTAGTCACTAAGATTGTATTAAATTATTTGTCAGAAGTACTGGAAGCCATATCATACTATGGCAGCTAAATAAGAGGCAGGTCATCTCGCGGAATCAATTGAGTTACTTCAATGGACGATCTGGCTACACTTTTAAGGAACAGCCTTAACTTTTATTTGATGATATTAGAAATGTAGCAGATTGCAACTGATGTGGGCGTATGATATGCTTGTAACTACATTCGTAAGTTGTGAGCAAGTTATCTGCTATATTATATAATCCAAGATTAATAATCTAGTTCACAATCAAAGCAATAGAAAATCGTAAAATTAATTATCTTGGAACAATGTCAAAAGGTAATGTGCAATAGAAAAAGTATCATTAATTTTTTCAGACTCTATCTACCCATGTAGGAGTGTTTTGTATGGAAGCACTAAGGAATATAAGAAAAATATACACGTGAGCTTGAATACAAAAAAAAATTAGAAGCAAAATTAAGATTGAAGAAAGTCTGTGATGAAAAATTATCGGCTAGAGTTTGATGAAATGCATAGTTAATTTCTAGAGAAGGATTAAACAACAAAAACAAATATGCATAAATATTCTCTGAAAAGTTGTATAATTCGACCTTGAAGTAACGAGAAAATTAATTTCACTTGCATTCATTAGGTGTACTATGAGTTTGAATGGCTATTATTTATAGTCCAGGCGCTGGATGAAGTTGAGTATGCAAAATGTGAGGACCGGCAGCTATGCCCAAATTCTTTTACTTAAGATCCTAAATAATGGAAAATCGCCATATTGCCGGCAGCTGTGGTGGCCCCTTTTCCTCACCCTTCACTCTGCTCGGCACTATGCTGAGTCCTAGCGTAGATTAGTCAATAGAAAAGAATTTGTAGTCCATTATTTTTGCGTATCTAAGTAATAATATTTAAGTTTTTTTTTAGTCGAGTGTTTTATTTAAATAAAAGACAATGTCACTTCAAGTGACAAATGTAGAGAAGCGAACGTTTATAAATGGTTAAAAAGCAACAGATCTCAAAAAGGAAAGAAAATAGAAAGTCATGCAAACTTTACTGCACAAAATTGTTCCTGGCATGGAGCAATTTATATTAATGAAGAGAATCAGCATTACTAAAGCAGGAGAATGCCTCTACTTCCACCTCCTGTATAGAAGCAAATGTTTCAGATAGCCAACGTGTTCGTCGTTCATCAAGGAATGAATTAAATCTTGATATAAATCAGAAATGTTTAATTTGTGGTAAACAAACAAGAAATAAGAACTGTTTTTTATGTTCTGAAATTTCATCAGCGGATCAAAAACAAGATGATGTTTTCACAAAATTTGTTACTAGCGAACAACCAACTAATTTATTTGCAATGGAATATCATGATTATTTGCGACTGCAAAGAAATTCTGAAAATCCAGCAGGTAGATCTTCAAGTGAAATACCACATGACATATAGTTCTTCCAATATCAATTGCGGATTATAAAAACCCTTGCGACAATTTTTTTTGATCTACCATAGGCGTAGATACCTCATTTTATAAATTTATTATTTTTATAAATACTTTTAAAAATATGTTTCGAATGAATAGACAAAGCGAAATTGAGAATTATATTGGTAGTGAACTAGTGATTTCTGTTCGTATAGTCGATTTACAATTTGTTAATCCTGACTTTTATTTTATTCCAGCCTCAGTAATCATTAACAAAAAACTGTTAAAAACCGATTCATCTAAATTTTACTTAAGTAAGGAAATAATATGTGTATTGACTTTACTTCAAACTAATTACCATAACATTAAAAATCCCCATAATTTTTACTCATTGCATTAATTTTAAATATTTAAATTTGTATATCAACATATTTTATACTACTTAGAGTCAGTCAATATTTAGCCTTCTCCTAAGCACTTCTTAAGATGCTGGTGTGCTTGGTTTCTGTTTTTTTGCACATCTGTTCATATGTTTTGGCATTTTTAGGCATGATGTCTTTTAACCTCGTTTACGTTCCCTAACTAATCTTAACACATCCTGAATTCCTAGTTATTTTCTAATATACTGACTTCTTATTTTATCTCTAAGGCTCACTCTCTTAATTGTTCTTAACGTTTCCATTTCAGTAATTCTCATTATTTTTGTTAATATTTCGGCTCTTGTTTCCGTTACATACGTGAAAATTGGTCTTAAGCATCTTGTGCGAGAACATATTCGTTAAGTTCGGTTTAAACAGGGTACCAGACGTGAACTGTGCCCTTTGTGTACCCCATTCGTCTATTAGAGCTTAGGTAGTCTTTTATATGACGCAAATAATCTTGTCGCCATCGAATTGTCCTTAACGATTCGGTTATTGCCATCCGTTTATTCAGTTTTTTGTGTTTAAAACCACTGATAATACTTGACGCAACGTTTCTAAACTGGTATAATTATATTCTGGATAATCTGGTTCCTTTTGCTTTATAACTCCTTATGTTGCAGCTCTTTTCTCCTTATATAAACTATAAATTGTCCTACGTATAAAATTTTGAGTAGCTTTATCAACTGATTTCAGTTTTCCTTTATATATTTTCCTTTTTTAAACATTCGAATTTATTTAAAATAACTTGGTGTGTTTGTATATTCAAATCATTATTATTAAATTTATAGCTGTCTTTTTACACTACAATGTGCAATTTCTTTCGCCCAAGAAATTTATTAATTAAATGAATCTCACCAAGCCACGTCACTGCTTATCGCAGACTGTCTAGCAGGAATATTTCAAAGAAACTGTGTGCATACACCTTCCGACAGCTTCGACCAATAGAAATGCATTCATGTTTACGATTCGATGTCTTCATTGGTAAGGCTCTTGTGAGAAATTACATATTGATTGTATTTCTTTATGCAAATTGCGTAAATAACGATTGTCAGAATAAAAAGATTGATTATTATAATTTTTTTCTTTTATGATATGTTCAAATTTGTTTTCTTTGATTTAAATAATTTTTTTATCAATAATTATTGACTATGACTAGCTGTGAGTATCATAAAACGCAAATGGATATTCTTATTAAAACAATCGTCATAATGATACCGTTACGTATTCAATTCAAGTACTAGATGTCTAAGGGCATGGGGTGTGAAATAAAAACGACTCCTGACAACATTCAGGATCATAATTTGCATGCTTTCCTGAGTTCAAAACCATACCCAGCGCTCGGTCTACTAAAGCATTAAGAATGTGATTGTTGTTCATAACATAGAAACTATAGCACACTTTTCTCCTGTGATTTTACTCGATTTTCCTGCTTTTTTGATAAAAAAAATACCGGAAACGTGACAATTTTCCGATATCTTAAAAATGAAGGCAAGGAATCTGATATATGATTTTTAATATTTGGTTAAAGACACAGAACTTTTCATCGGAAATTTATTAACCGTATTTCCAGTAACTTAAGATGACACAAAGATATAGACAAGACCCAGGGTCCCTAGTGTCCCTAGTAGAAAATCGTAGTACTAAAGAAAAGTAGGAGAGGAAAAGTATGCTAGATATAAACCTCCTCATTATAAAGTAGGTGATAATACATTTTCTAGATAGTCATGTACTTTGAATTTTATGTTTATAATTTTTATAGAATTTTAGATTATTTTGAGTTTATTTTCACAAATTTCAAATATATTGAGAAGATATTTTAGTATATTTATGTTTTGATGTGAATAATATAATTTGATTAAACAATATTATTTGGAACTACTTGAAAAAAAGAACTTCTATTGCTCTATAACAGTACGTAACAAGTAATTATTTTGATTTTTTTTATCTAACTACGAGTTAAATGGAAATACTAAGTTTCAAGATCGGTATTGAGTGAAAATATTCAATATCGATAAACTTAAAGGCATACTTTTACCAAACGATATAATATGGATTATAAGAAAGTGTATAGAATTGAAAAAATGTAAATAAACTAGACAAGCTATAGCATGCACGTAAACTCGTTTAACAAATAATATAAAACTTACAATAATAATATTAAATCAATATAAACATACTTCTTTTTCTTCTGTACCATTATTTTAATGAAATTTCACAAAAACGCGACAACAAACTAAAAGTTATGAACACTAAACTACGAAAAATAACTAAATTAACAGATTCATTTAACAGCGCACAACATTCATTCTGATCGTTTCAGTTGGAACTGACTTAATAAACATTAAAAACCGTGTGTATATATTATTTTATCGTCATCGTTAGTTTTATGGGGAGAGGTTAAAAATGCTATGACCGCACTTTGTAAGTGTTGTTTGAGCTCGAGTTACTAACATTCTATTCATATTATGTTCTATGTATTTACGGATTTTTTTCACATCAAGGAATTATACATGATTACTTTTCAAGACAGTAGTTTCACTTTCTATATAATTTCTTTTATGTACATAGAAATATATTTAATATTACAGCTGGGTAGGTTCCTCTCCGTTGGGAGTATGTAACATGGACAGATTTACTTCTATTTTTTTTCTATTCACAATGAAATGGCGTCCAAGTTTATCTGCAATGTATGAGAGGTCATAGCTGGGTCCTGGTGAGATGTGCGGTAGTTACGGTTTTGTGTGTAGGAATATCAGCTGTGTACATAAGATAGAGTATCTGGCCAAGTGCTCTTCCCTGTGGAACTCCCGACATATTTGGATGTAGTGGTGACTTGACAGTGTATGTTCTGCAGGTAGGATTTTTGTATTGGAAAAAGGTTGTGCGGGAGGTTGGGTTTTCCCAACTTTTGGAGGGGTTGTTGTTTTCCTGATTTTGTATCGTAGTCCAGACCTTGTCGAATACCTGAGCGATATCTAAAAAGGCAGCCGAACAATAATCTTTATCTTCAGAAGATTGGTACAATTTTTTTGTGACTCGATGGACTTGTTCTATGGGGACATGTTGCTCTCTAAATCCAAATTGGTGGTTAGGTTTTAGTCTACTGGCTTTTAGGATCGGTTTGTCGACATAAGTTGGTAAAATTACAAATTTAAAGTTTTTATCTACAGAATATATGTGTCAAACTTTGTTTAGAACCGAGGAATGAAGCATAAAAATGCTAACTTCTGTCCCATTAAGATCTATTGGTTAAATCATTAATTTTATTTACCATATCAAATGATAGATTAATTCTTACTAATCGACTAGTTAATTGGTTGAATTTTTTTAATTTATTCATGTCATTAACAGGAGTAAGTAAGCATGCACAATTCCAAGACAAAAAATTTGAATGATTACAAAATTTGCTCCACACAAACTGTTACAAAGAATTGAATAAAATTGATACTTGACATGATGAAATACAACGCAATGCAATGCAAGTCGCAATATTTTTTTATCAAAAGCATGCGCAGATAAAGTTCAGCTGATTGATTCATGCAAAATCTCGTACTTGCAACATTAGGGTTTGTCGTCATTTTTATATCGCGCAAGTTGTTTTTCTAGGGAAAAATTTAGTAACATTAAGCTTATCAACCAACCAAATTAGATCTCAGATAAGCTGCCTATAGTAAAACTAAATGAAAGTTGATGCATCTAGTAAAATCAATATTCACAAAACATTTCTACGAATAGTTTTTATACGTTTGAGTTCGGTATTATATGCAGGATAGCATTATTTTCAAGAGGACTGACTTGTCCTCGACTATGATCATAGGTAATAGTTATTTTTAAATGACGATCGTTTCGCATAACCGCTTCCGGAAATTCAGTAGCTATGATTATGTTATTTCCTGAGTTTTAAATTACAATTAAAAGATAATAATGTAATAAACCATGAAAACGCGTTTTAAAATATAGTTACGACTAGAAAATTGTCGAGAAAATATATACATGTTCATTTTAAATTGTCTATTCCTGTTTAAGTACAAATGCGGAAATGACAGTGCAAGGACCAAATCAAGCCCTGGATAAACTATCGTTATATATACGTGTGTCTAAAAAGTTCGGTGAATAGTATTAAGAAATAGAAAATACAAATAAATTACTTTTATTGTCCTTCAAAGTAACCGCCATTTTACACAGCTCACTTTCGACAATGTTTATAAATATTCAGGAAACTGGAAACAGAAAAATTCCGCAAGCCTCAGGTGCACGATTGAGAACAGTTACGCTAAGATTGGCATACGCAGATTGCAGAGTGAGGAGGCGCGTTATCGTGCAGTAGAACCCACCGCTCAATCCTGTTCAACTATTGTGGAACACGCCCTTTTGCGTCATAGCAACCGTTTCAAAACTCGAAAATTTCGAATAAAGTGGAGGCACGGTTTGATCCACAATAACGCAATTGATGATTCCATCGTTATCGAAAAAAGCGACCAACATTGTCTTGACCTTGTAGTTTTGACAGCGATCATTTCTGAGCCGCGGGGAAGCCGGTGAATGCCAATCCATTGATTGTCACATGGAAGTCGGTAGCAACAGGTCTGATCTAATATGATGATGGTTAGTAGAATGAATAGATCCCGGTTATACACGGTAATAAAATCTCCAGCTGCTTCCATCCGTTTGACTATCGACTGATAGCATGTGGGGCACAAATCGAGAACAGGTCTTTTTCTTACCCAAATCCATGATGTAAAAACTATAAAGTGTTTTCTTACCGAAGACCAATTTACGACCTCTACTGCGGAGTCACACTTTCCGCCATATTGGCTGTCACCATCTCACTGATTTATATTTATTTACGCTGGGTCCTGGTGCTCTTCCCTGTGGAACTCCCGACATATTTGGATGTAGTGGTGATGTAATCGTGGATTTTGATTTGACAGTGTCTGTTCTGCAGATAGGATTTTTGGATTTCAAAAAGGTTGTGCGGGAGGTTTTTTGTATACGATTGTACTTACTGTTCTGTACAATTTATCAACTTGTTTATGAATATTTCAGGGTTCAAACAGTGAACCACACTTATAATTTTGTTGACCCGGATAGTGGAGCTCATACTCAACATATTGAGAGGATTTGGAGAACAGCGCGAACCAGTATTCCAAGATTCGGATGCAAGGAGGAGATTAGAGGAGTTTAGATTAAGATATAGCAATTACTGTCAAATATTGCATAATTTTTTTATTTTATTACAAAATTTTTTCGAATATGATTTTTTCTTATAATATAATATAATACACAGTTCATTTTCTTTATTTTTGTCATTTTAAGATCATTCATTGAAAATTTCATTTATTTTTTGTTTAAAATACAAATAAAGTGATAAATAGTTACATCAAGAATCAGTTACATAATTTTCTTTGTAAATATTCATTTTTTTCTGTAGACCAAAGAAATAAGTATAATTTGACTATGTACATAAATTTTATGTACCATTATTAACGATAAAACTTGATTTTGTAAAAAATTAAGAAATAAACGTTATGTGATTTTTCTTTTTCAAAATATTCGGTTTTTTTTCTATTTCTCAATCGATTATATCTCAAGAAGTGCATTTATGATAACATTTAAAGTCAGAGAACCTTACGAAATCTTCAAGTGAAATAAACAAACATTTTCCAATTTTTTTTGTGAAGATTAACAAAAAAAATATATGAACCTCGTTTGACGCTTTGCAAAAAAGTTATGAACGAGAATATGCAAGAAAGTGCGTTTATGATCACATTTAAAGTCATAAAAACGAAGATCTAAAAATAATTCATCGAAATCGGATGATTTTTCGATTTTCTAGAACCAAAAAACGAGGGGACCGCGAAAGTATAAAATTACGGTATCGCCATCTAACGAGTAGAAGTATAAAGTGGATTGATCCATTTTGCTGTATATTGACGTAACGATTAGGATTTTGTAAACTACTCCATTTTTTTGGGTTATTGCGATATCACACTTATAGCCTCAATTATAATATTTACTTGTGAAAATAAACAATAATATTTGCGAAACTAGCGCCTAGATTATGAATAACACTGTATTCAACTATTGATTCTTTATTGCGTTAAAGTAGACTTAGAGTTCATTGCCTTTGAAATACACACTTTCTTATGGTGAAAGAATAAGAAACGTTCTTTGGTTCATTTTATATCCAACAAATGAATGAATAAATGTATAGAGGTTCTTTTTAATTAGCGTTTTTTAAATTTAACAATCGCTTAATTTAGCGATAATTTTTTGCTTTATTTCCTGTCATCATAAAGGAGACAGACATATTCAATTTCAAAACATATGAAAAATGAATAAGACAATTTGTAGGCACTTTTTTTCACGATAAATATGAAGTTTATTTGTTATCTCATCAATCACAGTTGATATCAAAATAATCGATTTACAAAATCTGTATCAACGCAAATTGATGAAAATATTTCTCAACGAATTCAACTAAAATGATGTTCCTACAACATGAAAGTATGAGAGAAGGAAACAAGCACTTGCACTTGATTTTAAAAAAATCTATGTCAATGAAGAATAATCACTTTTTCTCTCATGGTCGAGAATTTTAATGGCGTAAAGAAGTGAATGTAATAAGCAAATTAAGTAACGAATATGTCAAATTTATAAGTATGTGTCTGATTCAGCTAGTATCAATAGGTTTTAAGTGATTGTCTATTGTCTTTGGAATTTTAACTTTACGAAATCAAAAATTCTGTTTATTCGAATGTGAAAACACAAGGAGACATCGAATAACTTCAATCATCTGATTTCCGGTTATATAATTTGTCTTAGAATATCAACAGTCATCGTTACGATGAAAAGCAAAATAATTTTTTTCATTTAGTACGGCCAGATTGCGAAATGAGGTGACATGATTAGTTCAAATTATTATTAAGACAATTTTTTTAGAAGTTATTGCTACTGCTAGATTAACGTCAAACTAATATTCTTGTCGATTTTTTAGGGCCGGATCAAGCAACACAACCGAGTTTTTTGGCAAAGAAGTTTGATCATTTCTTTGTATATTTTTGTTGATTTAGCACAATCACTTTTATGGAGTTTAGAATTAGTTCAGTAAGTCCCAATGACATTTCCCTATTCGCAACCTGAGCATTTTAATTCGAACCTTGTAATATGTGTATTATATGATTTTTCATAAGATCAAATTTAACCCGGATTGACCAATAAATAAACATTTTATCGTCCTCAAAGTAACCTCCTTTCGGGTCAAACAAGAATGTCACCGCTTAATCGAATTTTCTGTACACTTGTTGTAAGCCTCAGCTGGGATTGCTGTCGGTACCTTGAGCCAATTACTTTTTATAGCTACAATGAACTCATATCAAGGTTCCCCGAAGCAGATTTTTGAGTATAGAGAGGAAGTGAAGCCAAATCAGGGGAATACGGTGGCTGAGCCATGACTTGTTTCGTCTTTGGTCAAAAAATCATGGTGGAAAGACGCGTTATCGTGGTGAAACATCCATGAATTGTTTGCTCAGAAATCTGGTTGAGAAGATCCATAAGAGATGTTAAGAGCCTCTGCTATCTCTCGAATGCCGATACGACGATTTTCGAATACCATTTTCTTAGTATTTTTTTTTATGTTACTGTCTTTAACAAGCTGATGGGCAAATTTCAAGTGGCTTTGTGCCACTCATTTGTGTTCACGATGAAGTAGTCTACCCAATTTTTCCTGTAACATTTTTAACGATTGCGTTGCCGTGATTCCACTGGAGTTACAAAATATAGGAAGAAAAATTTTACTATTTCTATTTACGCACATACTTTAAAGTCCAGGTCACATTTGTCAAACCAGACTTAGGTCGCTAGCAGTCCAACCGATAGGATATTTTGAGGATGCCAAACTCTAGTGTTTTCAAATTTATGTGACAAAATTCAAAAGGTAATTGCTCGTATGAAATTAAGATGGGTCTTTTCTATAACAAAATTTCCTCAGCCCATTCCTTTCCGAGGTATCACCCTTAAAAGGTGGCCATTTCAAAGAATTTGTGTACATACGCCTTCCGACAGCTTCGGCGAATAGAATTGCATTTATGTTTACGATTCGATGTTTTCATTGGTAAACAGTGGAGATGATGAGTCCAAGTGGACTGATGGTTGGTTAGATGTATCGAATTTTATACTTATTGTTCCTATTTTTTATTTATTGTTCCTCGCATAACTGTCTTGTGCAATTGATATTGGAAGAACTATACTTATAGAGGCATTAGATGAACTGAATCATCAATTAACATCTCACATTTCTTTGTTTACTTTGTAGAATATCCAGCTACTGTCGGAAATCTTAACTTGAAACAACTTTCGACTCACATTCACCACAAAAAATATAACAGGAAGAGGTTTTATTGATACCTGATTTTTTTCGATACAGTCCTAGATTAATTAAAATTCAAATTGTGTGTATCTAAACCACAATATCTGTAAATAAGCGATATCTCCATGATGGTATTCACGAATCTAATCATTAAAATGCAGTGAATTATATTGTAATTGTAATTAAAATTCGATTTTCCATATATTTAACCTAATTTATATACTTGGACTTTTTTTAATTATCCCTTAATAAATGTTGACAAATTTAAAAGTCTTAACTAACCAAATAATTTTGGTTAAGTGTATGATAAGCCATCTCACGACGATCATCATAAAACTCGATAGACTATCAATGATAAGAGAAATAGATTTATCATATCTATTTCATGTGGAAACATTTACTTGAACCATGGATAACTTTATTCGATAGATCTCATCAAGATCTATCTGTGTGTGAAAAGTCATGATGATTCACGCAAGCGAAGAAGATTTTCTGTGATAAAAATATACAAATGCATCATTTTTATAACAAAAAGAACGTCGTTTCAGGAAGCATAATTCATACAAATGGCTGGCTAGCCTTTCGATGCCTCAGCAATGAAGGCTACACTCATGTGTGGGTCAATCACAAATAAAGATTTGTTTCTGATAGCCAAATAATTGAGGCCAGCTCTTAGAGCATTCTTTTGCGATAGGCATGTACCTTCAGAAGATTGGGACGACAGTATCATGGAATATACATGGCGAGCAGAATGTCGTAAATCTGAATCAAAAATATTCATTCATTTCATTAATAGATGAAATCAAAAAAGATTTTCAAATGTAAAAGTTATAGATTAAAATATTTAATTGAAGAAAATTATTTTTGTTTTGTTCATTTCAGTCTATAACACAACCTAACCTGACCTAACCTAACCTAACCTAACCTAACCTAACTTATCCTAACCTTACCTAACCTAACAAAAATTACTAAATTTTCATTTTATCTATTGATTTTTCGAGAAAATGATGCATTAGCATTGCATACTTGTTCCACAAAAACTCTTCTGCACATGCGTCAATCATCATGACTTTTCACACACAGATAGATGTTGATGAGATCTGTGGATGTCGAGTTGAAAATGCAATCAAAGATTGGATCGTTTTTGTTATGTATCTGGACAGTTTATATTTTAAAAGAAAAGAAAATAAACAGTGGGCATTAAATGTGTTTTGTGAAAGTTATAGGATTTTTTGACTAAAGTCGGTAGACCGTGTCGCGATAATTCCTCTCAAAATATATTAAATGACAATCAAAGTGATGTCTGTTTGTAGTGATTCGGACTATTTATCTCTTCAAAAAAATGCTTAAGCTGATATAACTGATATCATTAGAAATTTACAATTATGAAGATCTAAAGCAAAACTTTTTGGATCTTGTTTACAATAGTGGCATTTAGTAACCCCAGACAGAATAGTTACCTTATCCAGAAACAGAAGTATGATTTACAAAAGAAAAGGGAAATACTGTTACTGTTGTGATATTTGAAGCAATGAATCAAAACTATGATAAAGTAGGAAGTCGCCTGTTCATTTTGTGCACTCACATTTAAATTTTTTCCCTGACAACTTAGGACGTATGATCATTTTGCGAAACGTCATCATGAATGTTGAGATGAGAATATGTTGGCGGATTAGGATTATTCTTAGTCTGTAATAAATGTAACTGACCGCAGAAAACACCAAAAGAGCCACAATTTGTCATTTTAAATTAGTTTCTTATTGTTAATTCAATTTTGTAGTTAGTATTTCCAAAAACAGATGTGAAACAACATTTTTATTACTGTTTCTATATAACGATTACCTAAATAAACAATAATTGCAACAAAGAATTAACAACTTTCGGCCGGTGTACAAAAATCGTGTAGCTAGTGGAAATATTCTTAATTTTCTTTGAAGTACCATTCTGTTAATGTTTATATCACTATTATTCAATATAAGACTTTCGCAAATTAAGACGGTACTACACGATACGTCAAAAATTCGCTTTCTAACGAAAAGCTGAACATTGGAAGGAAGGCTGGATGCAGTGCCGCAACTACACGATGCGTTCAACGTTGCCTAAAGATTGGACGAAGGATGTAACCTCACGTACAGGAATTAAAACGTAGTGAAAAGTTCTGAACAGCAAACAGCAGATATAAATTATTTTAAAATAAACTGGATCAGACTGGCAACTTTGGTTTTTCATACAAAATACGTATCATTCACACGCGAGAGGACAAGAAGTGTGTGTAGTTGTACAAGTGTTGGTTCCAACTTCATTCCATTGTTGGGTAATCCTTTGACGCGCATCAATATACCGACTTTCCATGGCCAACGTTCCAATACCAATGTTGGAAGCAACACTTTTGTTGAATGAATGCGCACTAAGACCACACGATGCGTCTGATCTCACCAGCGTCCATCGTGTGATAGGCACCGGCTTAAGTCAAGACCAAAACACAAAGATTATCCGTACTTAATATACAAGAAAATATCTCATTCTATTATTTGTTTTTTTTTTAATTTGATTCTGTCTTTTTGAATCTACAAATATCAACTATAAATAATGATATTTTAAAGTCGCCCACATCTTAATTTTGATACATTCCCTTATCGTGTTTGGGTAAAAACTATGTTTAGGTCAAAAAAAATTTACAATGTTACGTAAGTTTGCCGTAATCCACATTTTATTAATAGAAATTCGTCAGGCAAATGAAGAAACTTTCGATTGTTTGCGAATATAATGTGACGCTAAAAATATCGATGATAACACGATTTAGTGGTGAAGAAATTTTTAAGCGGTCTTTGCCTTAGTCTTTTAATAATAACACACGAAATGTCGTTGAAACATGACACTCCAGTTGTTGATTATGGATGACAATCGGAAATAAACGTATTTATAAAATAATATTATATTTCTATCAAAATGAATGAATATTAACTGATTTATTGAAATAAATGATAATTAGTTTTATATGACCTCAAAAATCTAAAAAATACTAAAAAAATAAAGGGCATGATAAACTTCTCGACATTATTCACCGACAGAGCCATATAGAAATTCCGCAAATCAATTGTAAACATTCTCTGATGGTTCATCATTCCCAAAACTTGCATGAAGCGATTACATGTACTGTTGTTGAGTAAAGCCTTTTTTAAAATCATAACAAAGCATCCAACGTAAGCATTCTCGAGTAGGTAAATTCCATTTTTGCGAAGATTTGCTTCTTTTGAATGTACACTATCAACAATTTAGTCAATCTTAAAAAAGAGACCGCCGAAGACCAACAATCAGAAAACGGCAACAGAAAAAAGAATAAAATTTGCATGACCATGTAATTTGGCAAATGAAGGAGGCTTTCTTGCGAAATGTCGCGAAACAAGATAGACGAAACAGCTGAGACAGAAGGTATTTCAAAAGATTGCGTAGGTCATATCCTGCATGAACTTTTAGGTATGAGAAAGTTGTCGGTGTTTGCTTATTCCAGGCATAAAGCGTAACCGTGAGATCCCTTAAGAGCAGTGTTTTACGCTATTTAAATGCAATCCTAAGGATTTTCTGCGATGTTTTGTGGCTGTTGATCAATCCTATATCTACTGGTAAACACCACCAGATACCAAGGAATATTCGAAACAGTGGACTTTACCCGGTTTACACGTGATTGAAAGAAATCCGATTGGCTGGGAAGTTGATCACCACCGTTTCCTCGAATTCACAAAGTACGAAGAATCAACAGCAGCCCCATTGGGCACAAAAAACGTATTCCTGGGCTAAGAACTGCTGCCCCATCGACTGTATTCTCCAAATTTGGTTCCGTGCGACTTGTTTTTATTAATTTTCAAGACGGTTTGTAGAAGTTGAAGTTTCGCTGGTTCATAAGTATTGAATTAAAAGGAAACTATATTGAAGAATGTATCGCCACTTTTCCAAAATTTCCATTTTTCTTTTGTAGACGTAAGTTATTATCAGACCACCCTTGTATATATACTGTTGAAGTATTTCTGTACGTACTAATCTTGTTAACAACATAGAACGTTTATTTGTATTTTATTTTTAAAGAACGACTGAATTAATTTGAATTTTTAGTGAATTTTTTTCTGAAGAAAAATTTGTTAATGCAAATATTTTAGTCTTCATGGTTCGCAATAAATCCAACACTATTTTGCGGAAAATTTGTTTAAACTCATTAATTTCCTTTAAAATTCAATTTCTTTATAAATCTAAATAAAAAATACGACCAGTTTGATAAACAATTCATAACATGACTGGCAATATTTTTTATTAAATTCCTTTGCGATTAGAATCGATAGTTACACCTTAATGACTATTATGGAAAATTATTTATGCATAATTCACAATACAGTCAGGGAATATTGATTAATTTCCATGAAATTCATCGAAAAATATACACAACAATTTGATGTTACATCATGGAATATTGATATTCACAATAGGCGCAATGACTGTGATTGAAAAGTTCAAAAACTAAAATATCCCAATGATGTGAAAATAAATAAAATATACGTAACTTTTTATCGATAGCATGTAGGTTTAAAAAGTTATGATTGTAGTAGTTTATGAATCAAGTTCAGATGGAATGCTTCACCGTCACACTTTCTCTCGCCTTCTCATTCACTACCATCTGATACGTTTTCGGTTTCGAATTTTGAGCAGTTACCATATTTCTACAAATAACATTCATAATAGCTTTGTAGATAATTTGAACACACTCCGAATGTATTTTGAATATTTTGCTTTGTTCTGAATATACATTCTTCCACGAACGATTTATGAACATCTAAAATTATAATTTGAATTCAACACTAGCTAGAAGAATATTTATTCTTGTAAGTATAAATCGAATTACCACGTTTTTAAATTGCAAAATAGGATGAATACACATACGCCGGATTGAAAATTGAATTTATCTGCTCACATTTCCTACGATCAACCTCGGAATAGGACTTACAGCAGCACCTATACTCATTCTACGTAAGAGCTAAAGCCTTTAACATGCAAGTATCCACCGCAAAAACCTCTAAGAAGAGGAAATAAATTTTCTATTTATCGAGTAGTCACGAAAGGGGTTGCTATAGATCATTCACAGAACCGAAAAACATGTAAAGAAAAAATGAAATTCGTTGACAAAGCTAGTTTAGAAACATTGGGTCAAGTTCTGTCAGCATGTGGCTTTAAGCACAAAAACTGAATAAATGGATGGCAATGACCGAAGCGTTAAGGACAGTTCTATGGCGACAAGATTATTTTCGTCAGATAAAGGATTACCGAAGTTCTAATAGAGTTCCAAGTAGGACTACAATTAAGTGCATCCGTCTTTTAACGACTACTTTCTCGCATGAGATATACATCTTTTTAAAAGTATTTGTAAAAATAATAAATTTATAAAATAAAATCTACGCCTATGGTAGATCAAAAAAAATTGTCGGCAAGGGTTTTATAATCTGCAATTGATATTGGAAGAACTATAAGAACGACCAGCGCTATGGAGTTTGGGTTGTGGTTATTTGGACCGGTAGCAGGTAGTAAAGGTGTATAAAATAGTACCTAAAAATTATGAAGCCCATTTTTTCTACGAAATATCTCATAACTTTAATAAATTATAATTACATTTTCGTTATAGTATGAAAGCTAAATATAATAAATTCAATTTTCCGCTAATAGTAAGTGCCCCACGTAAAATCATATCAAAAATATTATGTGTTTTAAGCCAGACTGTAGAGTTACGATTCAGGGTAGATTTAGTTCTGATATTAAAAATATATCTTGAATTAGAAAACACACTATAAAGATATTCTGAACAAAGCATGTGCATTTGAAGCGTTCAGAAGATATTCAGAATTTATTTCATAAATAAAACCTTTCACAATTGTATACCAAAACTATTGAGTGAAGAGATAAATCATATAATAAGTGATAAATTGAATGAAATTCTTCGAGTAATGTTCGTTCAATTGAAGCTGGCTATTTTAAAGAAATCATGATATAGGAGCCAAATATATTCATTTCACTAATATAATGAACGAAATACGTGACACGACATCGATGCCAAAATGCTAGCCCCCACTGAAAACACAATCATTAAAAAAAGGTGATCTCATTTTAAAAGTGATATATTTATAAGAGAATCAAAAGGTCACGATCTGGATAATATTCGGCATGTAAACAGTTGATTCGTTGGACAATGTCGTGCAGTACCGGCTTAACTAAAACAATTTAAAGCAAAATATAGTTTTCGCAAACTTACATATATACTTCTGAGCAACAATTCCTCAATCATCTGCAAGAAAAATTGATTATGAAAAGGGACATGCAAGAAAATCGGTTTCCCATTCCATTATTTGATCACCCTACTTATTAGATTCAAAATTGATCAGAATCAAAACAAGAGCAGGTAAATGTACGTGGAATCAACAACATTTTATGTCACAAATTACCATCTCTTTCAACTAAACATAATTCAAACCAGTTATATCTTTTAGCTGTAAATCTACATCAATAATGAATTATTTTGTCGCTCAATTCATCGAGATTTGTAGCCTTTCAAAGAGTTTAAAATGATAAAAATAATTTCGAGAAAAATTTGGTGAACATTATTTATCGATGGATTTATAGAGAATTGTTACTATACTAGTAGAAATGTAAAAATATAAAGTGGGAAAGTGATTGAATACTTTGTATCCCATAAAAGGTAGGGGATGTTTAAAAACGATCTAATGTTTGTCTGATCCAAAATCGTTAAACCGTTTTAACGTGAATCAGTAAAAGACGTCTAAGTAGTAAAATAAGTGGTGACGTCTAATTTCGAGGTTTCTTTTCTTTATTACAATTCTAAGTATGCACTCGTGTGCATCCAAATCTATCTTGATGGTAATTCTAATTTTCAAGCTTGGTTTAGAACTCACCTCTATCATCAAAGAAACTAGTTTGAGGTGAATGAAGAATAAAACTCATTCAACAAGGTAATTAAACGTGAAATATACAAAGTCAAATTAGTTTTACTTTGATTTTGGCCAATAACCTATGAGCTGAATACACCTCTGTGTCATAATAATAATGAGGCTGAGGATAGCTTTCTTTCTTAAATATAGCCATGACATCAAACATCTTTGTATGAGAAATACTATAACCTATAAATAAAAATGAAATTTATTGATATTACAGGTCTGTGAAAACAGATTTTTTTCAGCTGCATGCGATAGTTTTGCTTAATTATATGCTTTAAGGTACGCTGATTATCAAAATAACTTCTTTACCATCCATCACTTTTGCAAAATAAAAACACAATAATGAGAAAAATCAACTATTTATTGCAATAAAAACAAAGCATAACATTAATTAAAAACCATTATTTTTCTTATTTAAATTTATACACAACTTTATGATTACTCTTTTTCCTTGTGAAAATCTTTTCTTTTTCTATTTGATGCTTCTCCGAACTCGATTTTGGTTTCTCGCTTAAGCATCCAACAGTAGTCCGCTAACATACTGACATCCAATCTTCCTTGGCAACATCTCTCGATATCAAGTACCTTCTGGTGAAAATTTTCACCTTGTTCTTCACTGTAGGCGAAGGGGAGTGCACCCTTGGGCTTTATACGTTGTCAGCGCGCTGTACAATAGTTTTATATTCGGGATCCTTGGTATTGCCCAAAACTTCTGTACTAAATTTTTGAAAGAGTCCCATGATTCTTATTCGATTTCTCCCATTGATTCAAGAAAGAAGCGATCAGACAAAAGTTTGGTTATGTCGAGGCCAGTGAAAACTCCTTTTAACTTTGCTCCAGACAATTTCGGGAGCTTGGAACATATAATCTAACACAATTCCCATATTTTTGCAATTTATTCATAAACTACTAATTAGCAACAATTTAATATGAAGAGGTGGCAATAAAATCTCTTCTGGCGTAACTAAAGTGGTATTGATAACGTTTTTCTCGCCAGGAGTTAAACCGTTTCGAGGTGGCAGTTACTTGTTCGGCAGTTACATCGATGTTCTTGATATTTGATTTTCTCAAGTCAATGTAGTTTTCTTCCATATGAACTGAGTGTATGCAAATACATTTTCATTATATAGCAAGACTGCTTTGAGGTTAGTTTTGGATGCATCAATGAATAGGCGCCATTCTGATGTATAGTTTTCTATTTCAAAGCATTTCGTGAGCCCACAAACATCATTACAATAAACCAGATAAAAAAAGGACGTAATTATTTACATCCATTATTTTTTTCTTTATTTCCATATACATATATAACGAATAGCTGATCAGAGAGGGAGTATTGTGAAAAGCAGTTTGTTTCCTTCACATATCCTGCAGCAAAGACGAGAAGTCTTTCTAGATCTTCAAAGCATAGATGTCTTTTCGCAGCGCAAGATTTAAACGGTACACTGAAACCTATACTGACGAATATGAAGATGTAATCACCAACAATCACACTACACCCGATTTTGACAATACTTAACCAAATATAGTAGATAAAGTGTTACTTGAAATGCACAAGGCATTAGCCTGAACGTCGTCCAAAATTACCCAAATTGAGGACCAACAAAAACTCTAATAATATAATTGCAGTAGTCGACTCATTAATAGGAAGCCTCCGTTGTTTTGATTGTTCTTTTTTTTCGGTGGTGAAGTGATGAAATTACGTTTCATCCATGTTTATAAACAGCGTAAAAATTCGGCTTTATTTCTGTGAAATATTACACTCAATGGAAACATCTTTACGATGCTGGTTTTTTCCATTGTGAGCAAACACGGCACCTATCTAGCGCACAGCTTTCTCATTTGAAATGCCTACCGCTTTATGGATGTTCTTCGACATTTCTGAAGTCTTCACCGCATTTGGTCGACCACTACGATGATGGTCTTAGTTTAAAGACCAGTCTCACCCAGAGTACAAAGAGAGAGAGATTAGTTCGAAAATTTTTAGGTAGAATAAGGGAAATTTGGTATAGGAGGAAGGTTTGTTTGAGTTTGCCCTGATATAGGAGTTGTTCCTCTGCAGGACTGGGCCCAGAGTAGAATATAGTTCAGCTTTTATATCGATTGGACTAACGCCTTTCAAATAAAAGTTTTGTATTACATAACGATGACCAATTTTTCCATGTTTATAAATTCACTGAAATGATCAATATTGGTGGCTGCCAAACAAATACTAAACAACGTGGCGTCTTCAATACTGTTTTGTAAAGGCGTACGTGAACTCAGTTCTCTTGTATGAGCAGAAACATGGACATTAAAAGTGGATACCATAAATAGACTCAGGGCTTTTGAAATGTGGATCTTCCTTAGACTACTGAAACTATCATGGACTCAACATACACCTAACGATGAAGTGCTTGGACGTATGAAAAAGGAAAGACATTTACTTACAACAATAAAGAGAAGAAAGGCTGCTTATCTGGGCATATATGCTGTAACAAGTATGATATACTGAAATTAATAATATAGAAGGAAAAATCGAGCAAAACATTGACCTGGCACTGGAGATGAAACCCGAAGAAAAAAAAGAAGAAGAATCCTAGTAATTATTTACGAATATTTTTATTACATTCTTTACTTTATTTCGTTGTTTGTTGTTGTTATTTACAATATTTTTAATTTGAAGTTTGAGGTACTTGAGCACCTCAAATCCTTGATCATTAATTTATATAACGACCAAATGGATATAGAAAAATCTGCTTGTCTATTGCCGGGAAAGAAGTGTGAAGCAACGTAACAATACTTCAAAAAAAAAGTGCCCAAAAAAGACTTCTAATGCAGTTTCATTGTACATTCAGTTTATAATTTAATAAATGAGCAAAAGTAAAAAATTATTGTAGATTAATGAAAATTAATGAACATTTGTGCAATTTTCTAGTCATCAATACATTTTTTAACAATATAAAAGACAAACATAATTTATATAATTGTTATATAGAAATAAAATAATGTTTAATCAATTAATTAATTCTTCTATAGTTTTATTTCAGCATATGTTCATTTCTTGAATGATTTGACAATGTTAATTAAAAAACCACACCTCAAATTTCAGTTTACAATAATTTCGTTACAGACATTCAAGTATTCAAAGCTCGTTAATTGAGATTTATGTTTATTTTTAATGACGCATCTAACTGGAATGAACTTGTACTTCCCTTTAAAATTATTAAGCATAGAGAGTAAATTGATTTACACCTCCATCTATTTCCATTTGCATTATTAGCTTTTTATAGAGGAGTGAACAGGTGATTATACCATGTAATTAGTGAAAAAATTATGATAATAAATAGTTCACAAAAACTTTTAATTATTTTACAAACTTACAAATGAATAATCAAAATGAATAGACGGTAGTTTCATTAGGAATGGAGAAAAAACAAAAAATCAGATCATGCTTCCAAGAAACCAAAAACCGTTTATTTGACCAATAAAGTCAAGGTCACAGTTTTACACAGTAACATTAATTAAATAGAAAAAGAATATAACTAGCCAATATTAATCTGATTGGCTGAAACGTTTTGATGTCAATAAAACCGACCGCATTTATTCAAGAAAATACTTTGGTTCGATCACAACATTTGTCCGTTATTGTTGCAGAAAAATGAGACAAATTGTGTTACCACCACTATTTAAATCTGATCTGAATCCCTTCGATTACTTTCTGTTTCCAAATCTAACAAAATGACTTGACAGTAAGCGATTCCAGACAATAAAGAATAATTAATTAATTAAAGCAATAATTCGCAATTTATCGGTTTGGCGCCGAACCAAATGTCATTTACACTAGCTCTCCTCTCATTCGTCAACTTCACTCTTAATTTGCAGCTCTGATGAAGAAAAATGGGTTAGGATTATGTCATGGTAGCTGCAGGAGCCTTGCATAACGTCAAACCAAGATTGGATCCAGTTGCCTTTAAATTTCTGCAGGTCATCTGAGTATCCCTTTCGCTGCATTTTTTTTACTTCACTACTTCACTTTACTACTAAAAGTCAGTAGTTCATGAGATGCGGAAATTGAAGTATTCAATATTGTCAAGGTGAATAAGTATTTTACGAAGGAAAGAGTTCCTCTTTGGGGCGAAAAAAAGAGTTTCACCGGAACAACAAAAACAGATCAGCATGAGTTACCATCTATCAATACTTTACACTTAGAGGATCAGTTCATCGAATACTCTTTGAAATATCTCATTAGAACAAAGATCGTTTATTATAATTTATCTCAATGGAATGAAAAAAACCCTGTGTTCAAGTAGATGCGATAAAAAAACAATTATTATTTCATTAGTTCATATCAAAAACAATGTTGTCGTTTACATATGTCGTCACAGTCACTTGATTTGTAACAAAATTATTTCGAGATCAGGGGCGGTTAGAGGATGAGAGTTGCAGTGTTCAAGAGCTCTTAAAACTAGAAAAATTATAATCACAAAGTTTAAATAACAAAATCTCCATACTTAGCAGTCGCCTTGTAATATTTATATTAACAACTGTTGGGAAACGAAGTTCGGTTCGAACAGTTGAATAATGTACCTACCGATTCATGCTGTTGCAGTATTATTAATAATCTCGGATATTTGAATCTGCTCCGCGCGCTCTTTTGATGATCTACAATAAACCACGTTATAGTTCCGTCTTGCTTAACTGGAGAAATTTGCTGCATTCATTCTAGCTTAATATATTGAGTAGGTGTGTGAGTAAATAAAAAATTTTCGCGACTTTTTGAACTGTCTAGTTCATTAGTATGTATGATTTTGTGCAAAAAAACTACAAAAGAGAATTTACTCTATATTTATACCAACATTGATTGGATTTTTGGTATAAATTGTTTTCCTTGCTTTTTTGCTGCCGAAATGCTCGCAAGGAAATAGAGCTCAGTGATTTAGAACCCCTAAGATAAAAATACGCGAAAGCTCTAAAAGCAAACTTCAAATTGCTTGATTTTTTCTTAAACGATTAGGCCGTCATGAAAAATAATCGCTGCTAATTGACGATTCGCCAACTTTTTTTCTATCAGAATCAGTTGCAGCAAAAGGCAACTTCTGAAGATGCCAACCGCCTAACAGCCTAAGAAACATTCAAGCAATGGACGACGATCGCGAAAACCTTACACATTTAACATATTTAATAAGTAATCTTTATAATTACATCATTAAAATTGATAATTGTATTGCATTTTGTGATGAATAACGATAATCATGGCATGTTTCTTGGATTCATTTTTAGGCTTAAATAGATGTAACTGTAAGTTAGTTCTGAAGCATACCAAAGTTTAGTGAACTATCTCTCAGCGCAGTTAAATTATTGGATGTGTTAAATCTGTTCAATGTGATTTATATTTTTCTTGTATTGCAACTGTTTAAACAATCCATTTCAGGACAAAAGCCGATAAATTTAATGGAATTTTGACAAAGACAACAAACCTTCTGCAAGAAAAATGTTTTTAGAACCATATAGAACACCTAAAATTTGGTAACACGAGCTGCCACTGTTCAACACGATCCAAGAATCTCTAAATATGTGTTGGTCGATAGATAAAAACATTTATTGCACTATAAACAGTTTTTCAAATGTCATGAGAGGTTAAGAAAACTAATTTAAAATTAATATATCCAATTCCTTCGAGATAAATGGTAAATTATAATTTTTCATTGACTTTTATTGTTTTTCTGACGTTTGATTTTGCAAGAAATAATAATAAATGGATATTTCGCAATAACCAGTACGACAAATAGGTATAAATATTAAGGTTGGATATACAGAGCGCGACTATGTTATGAAACAAATTCAGTATTTTACAAACAATCTACTTAATCCAAAAATCCTAAAATAATTCGACATGTAATTTCTTTTGACTCAATTTAACGTTCTGGTCATTGGCAAAGAAACGAAACTGTTACAAGACATATTGGATTATATTTTTTGATACAGGTTGGTAGCGTTAAGAAGAATATTTCTATGAGGCATGAAGGTTAAAATGCTGATATATGGTAGAGGTATGGTCTGCAATCGATAAGAATGTGCTTGACGTCCACAAAAACGTGACAAATTTAGCAACAGGACGAATCTTTGAAGACATCAAACAAGTTTGGTGTGGTTAATACGGAGTCTTCTTTTGCCACGACTTCTCTCCTTTTCAAAAAATATGAAAGAGGTTGAATATTGTGTATAGCTGTTTAGATCACACTAAGAATCATGGATGAGGTTTTAGAAGTTACTTTTAAGACCATTCTCAAGCTAATGTAGGAATTCTGAAGGATTGTCGAAGA
This sequence comes from Diorhabda carinulata, assembly GCF_026250575.1. Classification (NCBI taxonomy): domain Eukaryota; kingdom Metazoa; phylum Arthropoda; class Insecta; order Coleoptera; family Chrysomelidae; genus Diorhabda; species Diorhabda carinulata. Next base: position 9,140,244 of record NC_079470.1, read on the forward strand.
CTTCTTTGACGTGGCGATCTGCAGATTCGTTTCTAGTGTGTGATCGATTCCAGAAGAGAGAAACTATTATATTACGACTATTGCGTGGGTGAAAATGGTTTTAATTGACAATATTTACGAAACAGTGCATATGGTGATATGTTATGTGAGAGAGATGTATATTTGGTTAGTGCCGTATAGTTCGCTAGTATAAACACTTCACGTCGAAGGAAAGTGGAAGGAACTGGGATGTTGGTTTTAAGTACTGATTTTTAAATGATACTCGCCGCAAAAAGTGAGAAAAGTACCTAGACAAACCTATCAGCTTGTGAAAAAATTAGAGCAAATGGTCATTGTGGAAAGATTCAGAGCCTAGACGTTCCAAGGTAACAGAAAACATGAAAGTTGATGTTGTGAGTTAATATTTCACCCAAAATTTCGGTGGTTATGGGCATATATCAACGATCGGTATAAAGTATACTGAAATATCAATCGTATTAAATTTATTTACATGAAAAACTTAACGATGATGATTCAGATCGCCGTATGCAGGGAGTAATTAATGACACAATTATTGGTCGTTATTTTTTCGAGAAAACTTTATAGGGGAAATGTTATCTACAATTATTGCCACAGAACCTCCAACATCTCCAGATTTCACACGTTTAAATTTGTTTTCTATCGAATTACATATTTAAAATCAGATGCAGATAAACTATTAAATCAATAGCGGTTGCAAGACGAAGTTAAAGACGAAGTTAAAAGATTAATTCGGAAGTGATTCGTATTGGGCAAGAAGAATGTGTATTCGCTTATTATCGAGAGACAGATGTACGGAATTTTGAACATTTAATTTTATTATTAAACACAAACTACATTAGAAAATTAAAAATCGACCTACTTCTGGGTTTTTGTAAATTAATTTGTTCCATAATTTAGCCGCGCCCTGTATATTCAAATACTCTAATGTCTTCTTTTATGTCACGTATTGAATTTTCTCGACAATTAACCTACCAATTAAGTATTGCAAAGGTATGAGAATAAATTAATGAAGTTGTTTGACTTGGGTTGAAACATCGCGTATTGCTACCCACGGATATAATAATTGCGAATTTCACCTGAGCATGATGATGTCATTTCTATAAGAGATAAACCAGAACTTATTTGGACTCGATCGACACGAACAGACAGGGTGATTGCTTCAAATCTAGATTTGGTTCAGTGAGAATTGAAATAACACTGTTTTGTAGTAACTTCATCAAATCGACCATAAACCTCTACAATATTTATTTGGGATGCCAAGTCCAAAGAGCAGTTAGCTTTAGGTTAGCACTGGAGTATTATTCAATGTCGCTTGAAAGGATACAATACAACGTGCAATACAATGCAAGACGCAATATTTCTTGATCAAAAGAATGCGCACTTACAACATTATCGATGCGGTGCCACTTTTATTGCGTGCAAGTTGCAATTCTTGGGAGAAGTCTAATTACTTTTCGCGTAACAACCAACCTGTTCATAAGGCTCAAAAAGCGAGGCAGCAGTAGATATAATTAAAGACAATCTTAGCTTTATCAATTTCATTTTTAAACCGGTCCCAAAATATTCAATAAAATTTGATGTTAGGAGTTTGTTTAATTTTCTTTTTGTTACTGGCAGCCATAATAAAATGGCAAGAGGTTTGCATAATATCAAGCGAAGTGCAAAATTAATCTACGAAATAATTTTGATTATGAAGAAAATTGCATACAATTTGTCTTGCACCATATCAAGCTGCCTTTAGGCTTACTTGTGTTATTGGATTTATCTACAAAACTATTGTAATTGAAAGGTTATTCACACTTATGAACTATATAAAGTTGTACTTTATTCACTAGTGAAATACTTATTTATAAGCCGTAACTATGATAAATCCTCAATTTGTATTGGTTAATTCTATGATGAATCTTATATAATATCACCAGAGCCTCGAAAATCATCGATTACTTTACAAGTAATGAGACGTACTTTTTTAAATATTGTTATCTGTCGATGAGCTCGAGTTAGACTTGCGTTATATTCGGCATAACGATTTTTTTCTCATTTTTTCAATGATGTTAAGATGATACTCATTGCTTAGCTTTGGGTATGGCTTGAATCATTTGAAGAAGTTGAATAACTTCTAATAAGTCGGCTACAGATTTTTTCAAATTGCTTACTATAATTTACTATTACAGCAGAAATTGGTACGTTTTTATCTGATTGAAAAATTCAAGTTCAGTGGATCAATCGTTGATTCATAGATCAGAAATTGTAATGTCAATATCTAACAAGCTTCGTACAGCTTCAGTCTTATAACCAAGCTCAGTCGTTTGTAGTATAACATTACTCAATAAGTCGTGTGACTGCAATTGTCAAATCCATATGACGTTTATGTCAGTACCAACCAAAATTATGTGTAAAATTTCATGATATTTTGATTGGTAAGAGAAAAGTGAATGATGGTGAACGTTCTGGTTGTCCAATTAAGGTAGGCAGTAGACAGAAGGCAGTGTGTTTACAATTATACATGAACATTTGACCATGAGAAAGCTTTTTTCAAAGTGGGTGCCGCGTTTACTTACAGTCCACCAAAAACAAAAACATATTGATGAATCAGAGAAGTGTTTGGAAATGTTTACACACAGTAAATCAGATTTTTTGCATCGATATGTGACAATAGATGAGACAAGGATCCATCACTTCACTCCGGAACCAAAACGTTTATCATCTGAATGGACTGCAGCCGGTGAACTACGTCCGAAGCGTCCAAAGGCACAACAGTCAGCTGGGAAAGTAATGGTTTCAATATTTTAGGAGGCAATCAATAGCGAATACTGCACAGAGTTGTTTGATCGTTTGAATGTAAAAATCAAGGAAAAACGGCCTCATATGTCCAAGAAAAAACCATTGTTTCACCAAGACAATGCACCGATTCACAAGGCGGCGGTGGTTGAATTGAAGGAATTACACTTCACATTCATCGTATAGTTCAGATGTGGCCCCTAGTGATTACTGGCTATTCGTTGATCTCAAAAAATGCTCGCCGGTAAGAAATTCAGATTAAATGAAGAAGCAATTATTGAAATTGAAGCCTATTTTGAGACAAAAGACAAATCCTTTACAAGCACGGAATCGAGAAATTGGAGAAGCGTTGCAATGATTGTATTGTGCTCTTGAAGGAGATTACATTGATGCATTAAATCGAATATTAACAAATATGTTGAAAAATTTCCGTTTAGAATGTATAAATGAGGATTGAAGGTGACATTCTTTGGAATTTAAACGTCTGTGAGAAAATTAGTATTATATTTCTAAGAATATAATTGAAGACGCAACGTTGATATTGTAGGAAAGTATAATTTTCAATGTGAAATTCGACTAGAAACGGATACCAGTGGAGGCGGGCGATAAGTCGTGAGAAAACACCCTGTATCCGGTATACATATTTGCGATATCGTTTTCTGCTGTGACCACATATTGTTTATTATCAAGAAATATTCATAAAAATAAAACGATACTTTGTACTTGTAAAACAATTTTCTTTCAAGACGAATGAACACATAAATGTTCAAATTAACATTAAAAAGTAAAAAATGATACTATTTTCCTGGTTAGGCTGGTATAATGGCAAGATAAATTGTTGGAAACACTAGTAGGTCTTCAGTTACTTTTGGAAACATTGAGACAGCGAGACGTATGACCAAGATGCCACTATCAACCCATTGAGGCGACACTTGGTGATAGATCCGCAGCAGTAAAGTCAATTTACGTGGTTGACGTTACATGACATTAGGATTAGATACAGGAAGCGGTTTATTAATGGTTTGAAAGCATTCTACAAGATCACTGATTTCAAGGCTTTAAGTTGTGGAAACTTCGGTTACAAAAATACATATATGCAGTTGGTGATTACTTTGAATATAAATAGAGTCTTATTAGTAGTTTTCTTGTATCTCAAAATATAAAGCGGCACCTATGCAATGTTCTATTTCTACTAGCTAATAATTAGTTAGTTGATATCTACATTTCGGTTTATTGTGATATTCGTTATACAAATGTTCTTTAATGATACATGTTCTTGGTTATCAAATCAATTATTTTTCACATAAACGAGTTAGGTGCAACGTTGTCGTTGCTTCTGAACAAAACCAAAAACGGTCCACAACATTCAAAGATCTTGGTGTTACATTCAATAGTGAATTTAACTTTATTGGGCATTTTTAATATGATCCTTACTGGAGGAGCCTTTAGAAACCTTGGTTTCGAGCCGATGAACTCTAAACAGTATACCGAAGTTAAAACCGTATCTTTATTTCATAATGCATTCGTTCTTCTATTCTAAAACTTGAATATGCCTTCTTTATGTGGGACTCAAGCTACCAAACCCACACCAGCAAAATACTATTCACTGTTACATGAATGAGGTTCGATATTTATCCACTTCAAGGGATACCTCGAACCAAACTATTACAACGCTTTAACCTAAACGATCTGACTTACGAAGATTGAACCAATATCAATATTATATGCAGAAGTCTTTGGATGATTTATGCAGCACTATCTCTAAAATAAAAAAATTTCTACCGTTTTGTAATTTTCATGGAATTATCTACAACTATGCTTACTTGTTTTGTATTTTTCTTTGTACTTTATTATTAACATTTCGTCTAAATGTACTACTGTTCAATTGTACTATTCAATTGTACTATTCATGCCAATACGTTAAACGAATTGGAACTACTTGGAACTATTTCTATACTGAAACATAATTTTAGTAATTCACTTGAACGAAAAACAAATGTTACTGTTATGTTCTAATCGTTTCTAGTTGCTTAGGTAGACTCTATGCATTCCTCTTGGTCTTTCTCGTCCATAGAGGCTCTGCAGAATTTAATAATTCTACAGGCGTTGCTGGCTTTATATTAAGATTCTTCTATTGAACCAGAAGCCGCATTGGCAACTCTTTCGGTGTGGTTCTGCCTTAACTGGCTTCCATGTGCCCTATGATTTGTCTTATCAGTATATTTGCCTCACCTCTACTTACCTGCAGTATTCTAGTTGCCCAATCTAAAGGGTAGAAAGATATATTGTTCCCAACAATTCATGAATGGGAAAGATACTATGAAGTAGAAGAAAACTCTAAAGCAGATAGGTTTGCACAAAGTGGGATAAGGGGAGAGGATGCCGAAGAGACAGTGCTACTACTGATGTAATTGTTAAACTATGCTATTGACTTAAGAATCAGAGCCAAATATCAGGTTTTATGGTCAAATAAAAGTGATTGGAAGATCTCCAGAGCGATTTGAGTAACGATCGATATAAAAAGCAAAAAAGGTCATAAGATTCACAAAATATACAACTCAAAAGACCATTGTAGTGATCACTGGAGTGTTGGCATGAGATTCCAGGAATGGGAAGTAACTAGGAACAACGATCAAAGTAGTTAACAGAGAAAAATTTATGATCAAGCGTCTTTGCTGCATAAACGACACCAAATGCTAGGAGATGATATAATTGTTTCGAAGAAATAGTAAAATTAGACATACCAAGAGTAAAAAAATAATTCTGGGCGAGAAATCTCAAAAAATATAAAATAATCAAATCTGTAACTATACCCAACGGAAAGGAACCTGTCCAACTGTAATATTAAACGATCATTTTCTGCAACAAACTAAAACCCATCGGGAGTTATGCTATTGAACTATGGAGCACTGTATCCAACTCAAGTATAGTAATTCTAGAAAAATTTCAATCGAAAGTACTCAGAATTATTGTAAATGCTTCTGGGTATGTACCCAACAGTTTTATCACTTGTTACCTTAAGTCAGTTAAATAAGAAATATCTCACTTCTCCCAAATATAATCTTCTTCTACTACTTCTTCTTCTTCTAACGAATGTTGGCGATAACCCCGGCAAAGTCATTTCTGTCTCTGGCCCTTCTTATCAGCCACTGTATTTGTCATTTCTATATATGTGTCCCAGATACGAGGTTTTTCGAGTTTTTATTAATTCTGTAAGTTCCCTGTCGGTGCCTATTCTTTGCATCACTTCTTCGTTACTGATATGAGCGATCTAGGGAATTTTCAGCATCCTCCGAAAGATCCGAAACTCTCTAAGCGCCTTTGTGACTTCACCTTAAAGGTCGAAGCCTCCGTTCCGTATAATAAGGTGCTATATATATAGCATTTCACCGTCCAGTACCAGATTTTAAGGTTGGGTGCTCGGCATGTAAACAATTGTCTCATTTTTAGAGAGACGTTTTCGGCTTGCTCGATGCGTGATCTTATTTCTATACCTGGGTCTATATCTTTTCGATGATGCCACCATTTACGTTGATAGACATGGAAAATGGTTAGAATATATTCTTACCACATGGAAACCCATCTCCACACATTGGCTCAAGGTCTAATGAGACCTCCCACCCAGTGAAGGTTTAGAAAGCATGTGATCTGCCAGATTTTAGTGTCATGGTGATGTGTTGTGTGGTTATCCCTCAATCAAACGATTTTTTTTAAGTGGAGAGAAATTGTCACTGTAATTCTCCTACAAGACAGTTTGAACCATTTGTTCATTGTGAAATTTTACAGATTGCAAATAAAAAAGGGGTTAAAAAAATGTCACTGTCACATTCATTATGAGCTAGTCGTACTATGATAATCCTTTTGTTCTATGTTATTAAGATTAGATTTATTGAAGAAAATATTCAGTCCGGGCCTGCTTTTTGTTTATATTGGCGATAGGAGCGAAATGTCACAGATATGTCATTGATCTGAGAAATCTTGTACATATATTGCAGTCAACTTTGACACTTCACATCACTAATATAAATATAGCAATGTAATTAATTTATAAGTGTTGTATATAAATATTATTATGACAAGTTAAGATAGATAAACTTCTGGAAAATAAGTAAACGTTAAATAATAAATCATTAATTTCACGAATATGAATATGTTTCTAAGTATAGTAGAATTTTGAGAATCAACAATATATTGTTTTATTACTTGCAAGATGTGTTCCTGACCTTACCAATGAACTACTTAGTGAGGTTTAATGTATATAGTAGTAATGCACTTTTACTTGTTTTGTAGTACAGCTCATTTTTTGATGATTAATCCCCATTAAAATAAAAAAATAGTCGACGCATTCAGCAGATTAAATTCCATAAAAAGTATTTGCTAACTTTTAATTTTTCTAATAGTTCTCATAAATGGAGTCTATCTAAAGATTCGAAAATATTTATGGAACTGGAATTTTTAAACGACAAACCTGAAATTGAAGTATTTGTTAACAATCGATGGTAAAGCGTTTAGGAGTTATTTAGTCCTTTTATAATTTCGCAGTCTCTCGTTTTTTGGCTTCAGAAAATCGAAAAATCATCCGATTTCGATGAATTTTTTTAATCTTAGTTTTTATGGCGGATTCATGAAAAAATATAGGAATAAAAAAATTAAAAGTTATATTGGTTAGGTTAGGTTAGGTTGGGTTAGGTTCCACTCCTGGGAGCTGTAGGACCTTGAAGTTGGTGGAGTGGCTCAGTAACTTTCTCTCTTCTTTTGCCGTCTTGACGGACTGGTGGAGAGGAGTGAAGCTAAGAAACAGCTCAAAAATCCAAAGGATTAAGTGTTGTACGCTGATGCATGACAATTTGTTGTCCTCCCGGCGTACGACACTCCCGAGGATTGAGGAGGGTGGTTTAGTGGGTGAGAGTCCCACACAAACTCACAGCATTTGCACCCGCCCGTTGTGAGGAAGGCATTAGCTTCCACCCCACCTCTGGGCAAAAAAAAAGGTTGGGTTAGGTTAGGGAAGGTGTGTTCACATTTAGTCTGCTTTTCAAACATCCCCACCCCCCATCTGGATTCTCTTTAACAGTCAACTTAGTAAGATACCATCTTTTTAATAGTGAAAATTTTCAATTTTTCAAAGTTACCTTTTAATATTGTACGCTTGATTACAATAAGCGATTTTAAGAATGTTTTGTTGAATGATTTAGAAAAAATTTATCAATAATCATACGTGAAAGAGAGCATTTTCATGAACATTTAAAGCCCTGAAACCAATATAAGTTTTAATTTTTTTTATTCCCATAATTTTTTTCGTAAATCCACTATAAAAACGAAGATTTTGATAAAAATTCATAGAAGCCGGATGATTTTTCGATTCTCTAGAGCTAAAAAACGAGAGGACCGCGAAAGTATAAAATTACGTAAATAAGTAACTTCAAGGATGTTAAATCGAAGATATTTGGTTTCATTATCCTTATTAAGTTATTAAGCATATTAACAAAAAATGAACAATTTCGTTTTCTCAAAAAATTTGAAGTAAATGAATACCGTTTTATTTCTTATTTATTTAAACTATTTCTAACGGTGGTGTGAATTTATAAACACTGTCTTTTACTCATTTAATTTATTCAAACACCAACACTCGACTTATCCAACTTATACAATAAATTAATTAATCACTAATACTTAACTATTTAGTTCACTATCACTATTTATTATTAACTTACTAACTTCGCTATACAAACTCCTTTTTAATAGTCAAAATAAGTTTTTCAAAAATTCTAGAAAATAAACAAACGAAACAAATAAATAAGAGATCTTCGTAGAAATTATTTTATAAGAAACAACATAAATCACTATTTTTAAATAGCACATCAGACGCGCCGCGAATTCGCCTAATTTTAGAAATCTATTATAACCGGAAAGGATCGGCTTCACAGCCTATGTCGTGGACGGGTTCGTAACATTATTGTCAATCATCAACAAATTGATTTCCTATCATGGATGATGCAGCCAATGATTTTTCAGATGTATAAAATAAGCAGTGTCAAAAAGATTGAAAAATGATGAGTCAGTTATAACTTTATTGATATAGAAAGGAGCGATGGCATGGCTTCGTGAGGCAGCAGGAAATCGAATAACCAAATTCAACCATATTTGCAAGGTAACTATTGCTACCGTTTCTTCATCTTCAGGTGAATGTGGATTTAGTATTATAAATGATTCACAGGTAAAGAAAAGAAAGAGGAACCTATCTAAATTGGATCCTAATATACAGGGGAGTTGCCTAAAGTATATGCATCTCTTTCCCACTCTACTCTACCGTATAAGACTGTGTTCAAGCATATTCTAGAATGTTGTCAGTTTCTATTGAGGCGCCTTAAGGAGCAGTACATGTACTTTAAAATAAGTGGCCTTACGAACGAAGAAAAGGTGTATCTTATCGAGTGCTTTTATTCTATAAGTAAAAACTATAGTGAAGCATATAGATTTTGCACAAAAAAGTATAGAGTGGCTCCCATATTCACTGGATTTAAGCCCGTGTGATTTGTTCTTATGGTGCTTCCTGTTATGCAGAAAAACCCAAGACCAAAGATGATTTGAGAGGAGTTATTATATAAAGAATTCCAAATATTTCATCATCTACAATTGAACAAATTTTCGATAGCTTTCAAAAACGATTTGATTATAACGTTCACTTCGAAAATATTTACCATTAATAGTCATTCTCTAGCCAGTCATTTTTGTCATTTTTTTAAAAACTTTATTGCGTCTGTTGAAAATCTTCAATTGAACTGAAAACCATTTCAAATGAAAATGACTACTTCAGTCACTCAATGTATGTTTTTATTACTTTGTTCACTTTACCCATCTCAAAATTATAAGAGCAACTTCCCATTTGTCATCCGTTAAAATACGGCAAGGATTTGGAATTTGAATTTCATTTTTCCATTATATGTTTTGAAAATTTAATTAACAATTTCCTAGTAATTTCTTTCTAAAACCCATCATTTAAGTTTCTTAAGTGTACAATGCCATATTTGTGATATTAAAAACTATATATGTGAAATAAGGGGGGCATAAGAATTTAGGAAAGGTACAAAATGGTACAAAAAAGGTTGGGAAACACTGCTCTAAGCGGTTGCTAGATAATAAATTTTTCCCATGGTTCGTTCAATTGTTTCTCATTAAATTGAACCACAGCTGTAATTTTGCATCGAACAAAAACTTTTATTAGTACCTATCAATCAATCTACTCGTAACAATTTTTTAATAACAACAATATTGTATATTGACAGGTGATTATTGTGTCTATTGTATGGAAATTGTACTAAATCATAAGACAACAAGACAACTGAGAGACTCGGAAAAATCTTAAAATAACCAGACAGTTTGTTTGAGAGGAAACTGACTATGAGTGATGGAATTTTTTCAATATTTCTCAAACGATCACCGCTAAAAATACAGTAAATAACATACAATATTTATAATGCAGATTTACGTGGTTGTAAAATTTTTTCCATCTTTTCTCGGCATACGCGGCTCCGAACTGTAAATAATTTTCTATTATGTTCAATAGTGTCGTAAAATTTATGGTAACTGACCCCGAAACAACGTCAATAAGACACGTTTTAATTATTATACAGTGTGAGCAGTCTATACCGCATTTATAATGCAAATATCGTTAAAACTAACATATCCTTTTCGTCACAATTTTACCATATTGTCTGTTCGTTAAAGTATAAGAGATGAGTTTTTAAATTGTTATATGGTGGGTCAAACGTACAAATAACAAAATTCATACGTTATACAACGAATTTAAAATAATAGATGTAATCTGAGAGATTACGAAAAAGATGATACAAAAAGAAGATAGCTTAGAGAATACCAGAAAGAATGGATAAGAAAATAGAAGGATACAATGTTGTAGGATAATGACTGACAACAATAAGAAACAAGAAAAATTTAGCAACCTAAAGAGGACAAAGTTTACCTGACTGTAGATCAAAATGCGTACTTAACTATATATAGTTCAATAATTAAGTTTGGGACCATAGCGCACTTAAAACTAATAGAGGCCGAGGACATTTAAAAACTAATGAGACAACTTGGCTTGAACCCTTAACGTCACGAGGCAAACTGTAACGCCTGTTAGGAACTCACCGATGAAGTGATCTGCACACATGCACCACCGTATTTCAGATCGTCCATGATGCCTATAGCATGAAGATGAAATCTAAGATGACCATGTTCGATTAGAAGACCATTGACTAATTGAATTTTGCGCCTGTTTAAATGGAGCAATTGGTAAAAGATCCACCTCAGTGAATAGACTACTCAAAGTTGTAATAGCTACACAAAAAATGAGTTCTGAACTGGATAGTGGTTTTGCTAATCCAAATCTGGTGATTGAAACTGTCTCGTCGTTGCCAGAGTGAACGAACACCCAAACAAACTGGAAAATTTTTGTACTCCAGCACAAGTTTTTTTTAATTGCCCAAATATTTTCTGGTTACTGGCCGTGAAAATTAACCTTATATTTTCATTTTCACCCCAAAACAATTGGTTATTATTTCATCCTCTTTCGTAATTGGATTTTATGAAAATGATATAATTTTTTATAGTCCGGAATTTTGAGATAAATACCGAATATAAGATTTTACACTCGGACAGTAAAATTTTTTTGTCAAACAACTCTCGGGGGAGGTGAAAAAAATATAAAGTGGTTGATAATAAAAAATCATAAACTGCTGAAAATTCAATATATTTGAAATTTTTTTTTACAATTTATCCTGAAAATTCTTCAATTTAATTATAGAGAAAAATTTTTCATATAGCTTTCATCGAAAATTTGAAATTTCAAAAATCCCTTCTCGGGAATTGTTTTGAGAAAAATCTTACTGCTCGTCTTTATATCTAGAATATTTATTAAGAAATATGAAAACTCAAAGCAATACATAGTTATTTATAAGGGGACCATCGAATGAATAAAATAAAATTATTCAAATCTTTGAATGAATGAAATTCTACTCTACAAACAACAAAATCAATTCAATCTCAATCTCTCATCATAAGATCTAAATTATATTACAATTTTTCTTCATTTGACTACGTCCATGATTGCTCGTGTTTATTCGTGATAATTTCATATTATTTGAGATATTTTAAATAGTATTACGACGTAAAGTCAACTATATTGATGACGTATAACGGTATTTTTATTAAAAATTCTATAATTAATACAGTCCAAGGTAAAAATACGATTTTTTATTAGTTTAATTCTTTATGGTATAGTAACACCTACTATTAACTTTGAATTTTTATCATAATTTTCCGTTATTTCAATGCCGTAAATATCTATTTTCGTCAGTGACACTTTTTTTGAAACAACATTATCGTTATTTAAACAAACGCACAACAATCATTTGTAGTAGCAAAGATTAATATTTGTCTTTTTTCCCATGTTTAAGTGTTGTTTAATTGCGAAAGTATATTGATACGACGTATATTGTGTATTATTTGGTGATTAGATTTACACAGGACCGGTTCGAGACCCAAAACTAAATGATATTTCTTTCTTTACTCTTTGTGCGGAGCGGGTTATTATTTACTACAATAGTTCCAACACTTCGTCAAGGGCAATCGATACCTTGTTGGTAATTGGTACTTTCGTCATTCAAAACAGTGTCAAAATGCGTTGTTTGCCATATAGCGGGAAGGAAATAGTATATTACATAACGAGTTTGCACTATTTTTCCTACGACTACGTGAAAAATTCTTCAAAAAACGTAGTTTTTAAATAAGAAAGTCGATTAAACAATATCACACATATGCTGAAAAGTATACAAACACGTGTGCGGAAAAGTTAAAAAATCCTACAATATATTTTTTATTTTGTAATAGTAGAGATGACAAAAACGAAAAGAATGATTATGAAATATTTTATAACTAAAGAACAGAAAAAGAACTAATAGAAAAATAAATTTTTTGTAGCTATATTAGATACTTAACAAAAGCTAAATAATTATTAATTATTTTGTTTTACTTTTTTTCTAAGACGTTATAAAGTTAAATGTAAAGTTGTTATTATAACAATTACTTAATTTTTATTCAACTACTTTATACATTACCCAGTAATAGTAATAATACTTAATTTTAACTTTTAAGTTACCTTGCAGACACTAGTATATGTATATTTGAACACAAATCACAACAAACTTTCAATTTTTACTGTAAACACTAATATAACCTCAAAAAATCATACTATCTACTTCAGTCTTCTTAAATTTGGCCTGTTGCCTTTCGGCACCCAGCCAGATTCCCTCTATCGTTATATATCCTTATATAACATAAGAAAAAGAATCATTTCAATACATGTATGTATTAGTAAATATGTGAAATAAGCTACTTGCTTATGTAAAATGGAGTGTGCAGTCTATCATTTTCATAAGTGATCGTTGGTAAAAACTATTAATCAAATATGTTTTTAATTCCACAGTGAAATTTTTTGAAGCCATAGTCAGTGGACAATCATATAATGTGAAAGAAAGTTAATTATGAAGTTAATCAAATCTACTCAATGTTATTTAGAATCAAAGATCAACCTTTTATAGAAAAAGTAAGATTTTTACTGCTTGCAACCAACAACGAAACATGTTTCAATTAAAAATTGCTTTTTCACTACCAAATAGATATTTACATATATCCATTAATGAGAATAATTTATCAATCTATTCTTCTCTATGATTTAGCTTGACTTAATCGATGTTCATTTCTCAGAAATATGTTCTCACCGACTATCTGCGTTCGAATTCTTTTTCAATCTGTCTGAAAGTTTTAACAAACAGTACATGACATCATATCTTTTTACAAAAACCACAAGTCATTGTTAAATAGCAGTTTGAGAGCGAAAGGAAGAGAAAAAAAAATAGTATTAACATAAATTTTGCGTTATGTTTTGTAAGTTTGTTGTAGAATATATGTACTCACATCTCCAAAAGTCTTGACCCCTTGGTTATTTAATAACAAAATATTTTTAAATTCATAAAATGTGCTCAATCTTATCTTTAGTGTAATAACAATATAAGTGAAACAAAAAAAATTAAATTTACGTAACCAAGTAACGAAAAATTTGCAAAATATTGAAATGTGAAATTTTTTATGTTAAAAAAACAGATATAATGTAATAAAAAAACCGCCTATTCTTACAATCAATTGGCTAACGCGTCTCGGCATCCCGCGACTCAATTTATCTATAACATGGTCAGCCATATTTACAAATTCTTCTTGAATGGCAGCAGTCAGGTTTTCAAGAGTTACATTTTCTCGATTGGATACTGCTCTGCCAATATAATCCCGCATATGTTTAATGGGATTCATGTCTGGTGGATTTGCTGGCCAATTCATTCTTTGGATATCTCCTTCCTCTAGAATGTTTCGTACCATTTCCGTGCGATGTGGTCGGCATTATATCTTGAAAAATGAAATTTGCTCCATATTCACTGTTTGCTTAATGACCTTAAGTGGTGTACGGCGACCATACCCCCACAAAACATCACGGATCCGCCATGACAGAGCACAATATTTCTAGTAAAATTGAGTCGTTCCCACCTATCTGGGCCTCTCCAGACCCCTTTCCCGTCGACTGTGGAACCCAAATCGAGTCTCGTCGGAGAAAAGAATGTTATGGCATTGCTGTAAAACCCAATCACTGTGCTCTTGAGTCCATTGGAGATGGGCAGCTATGTGTCGGCTATAATCTATACTTAAGCAAACTTAAAAGTTTACAAGGGGGGCCAAGACTTTTGGAGAAGTGTGTATCATAATTTACTTAACTCAACCCATTTTTATATGTATTTACAGGGTTATGGTTATGATGAGAGATGCACAAAATGAATAAAATGTACAATGGACAAAAATGGAAAAACACGTCAAACTGTTTATTATATATATTATATATCTAACGTCATAAATATTTAGTTAAATAGGAAGCTAAGTTTTTTTCCATCATTTAATAAAGCTTGTTTATCTCTATTATAAAAAAATATTTAAAGTAGGGGCCACATAAAAAAAGTAGATTAAAGTAAATTCATAAAAATTTTACTAATAATTGATAAATTAATTAAATAGTCTATAAAACCAAAACTATTTCTTAGAGGAATCATTCAAATTGTGACCCATTTCATGTCTAATTCATATCTTCTAAATTATCTGCACAAAGTATAGTTATCAGGTAATAGACTCAGATCATAGTTTTTTACCACTGGCTGCCCTACTATTCAGGGGGTACTGATATTAGTGTTATTATCCCGTACACGAAGTATAGATACCAGGAGTCTGGAAAGTGTAGGCTTTTTCACATTTCACATTTCATATTTATGTACACAATCATAGATCAAGATCTTTAGCACTGGCTGCGCAAGTATTCAGGAGATACCGATACTATTATTATTATTATTATTATTATTATTATTGCGTAAATAGAGATTGGCAGATGCGCATAAAATTTTGGTTACTAAAAAACTCATCTGCTTCTTTTCTGTATTAGTATTAGTTCTGTGTCAATAGTAACAAGGATTCCCGCGTAAGCATTTAAACAAGTACTTCTTGAAAAGTAGGTGAAATATTTGTTCCCTAAATTAATGCCGTTCTATCAACGTTACGTTCGGACTCCATACTTCGTGATTATCTGGTTGGTTAACGTAGACCCGACTTTTCAAATGTTCTCTTAGAAAAAACTCAAGAGGCTGACCTAGGTTGCCATTCGATTGATTCACGTCTTCCAAACCACCTTCCTTCAATCTCCAGAAATGATGTGATGGTGCACCATCTTGTCGGAATACAGGGATCCAAGTTTTTTTCTATTATTTGGATCCGGAAATGCCGCAATTAGGTCATGAAGCACTGCCATAGTAATATGTTCTAAATATCGCTCAGCAGTTGAGTTCCAGCGGAAGAAATACGAATCAATAAATCTCCTACATTTTTTAGTTGTAAAACAACTTCTGTCGTAGTTGCGTGAGAGTTGTCTTCTTATAACAACAAAATATCCAACTTTGCATCGTCGCTTATCCCTGGTCTTCTAGATTTTGGAGCATCCCTCATGATTCCTGTTTCAGTAAATTCTGCTTAGTGGGCTTCTAGCAACTGGAGGTATTTCAAAATGTGTTTCGTTATATAAAGCATTTCATTAGAATTTCTGTCCTTTCTCTTTCGGTTTAAGAAGCCATAATATTAAAATTAGTATGACACTAATTGCAAGTCTAATATTAACAGTTGTTCTATCAACGTTACGTTCGGACTCCATACTTCGTGATTATCTGGTTGGTTAACGTAGACCCGACTTTTCAAATGTTCTCATAGAAAAAGCTCAAGGGTCTGACCTAGGTTGCCATTCCATTGATTCACGTCTTCCAAACCACCTTCCTTCAATCTCCAGAAATATTCCAGTAATGAAACCATGATGTGATGGTGCACCATCTTGTCGGAATACAGGGATCCAAGTTTTTTTCTATTAATTGGATCCGGAAATGCCGCAATTAGGTCCTGAAGCACTGCCATAGTAATATGTTCTAAATATCGCTCAGCAGTTGAGTTCCAGCGGAAGAAATACGAATCAATAAATCTCCTCTTGACGATTCCTACATTTTTTAGTTGTAAAACAACTTCTGTCGTAGTTGCAAACAAAATATCCAACTTTGCATCGTCGCTTATCCCTGGTCTTCTAGATTTTGGAGCATCCCTCATGATTCCTGTTTCAGTAAATTCTGCTTAGTGGGCTTCTAGCAACTGGAGGTATTTCAAAATGTGTTTCGTTATATAAAGCACATGCTGTTTCATGACTTAGAAAGTTATCGCCGTAACCTACCATCATTAGAATTTATGTCCTTTCTCTTTCGGTTTAAGAAGCCATAATATTAATATTAGTATGACACTAATTGCAAGTCTAATATTAACAGTTGTTCTATCAAAAAAAAATGTTACAATTAGATGTTTTTACTAGGTCATTTAAGTTTTGATTCTTTTAAATATGTTTTTTTTTTTCAAAAATGACTGTTGTACTTATATATACGTATATAAGTGTTTTTTTATTGGGAACGTGGCAATGAAACACCAAAGTTGACCAACTTTATGTATTCATAGTCTGGGAAATAATTAATTTATATTTGCGGTGGCTTTAAATGCTATTAATTCTTGTAAAAACTTGAAATTCATGGGAAATCAATATTTAAAAAGATGTGTGATAGAATTATTTATATCACATTGAATTACAACTCCTCTGAAGAGCGTGATGTAAATCGACCATTTTGTCGATATTAAAATCCCCAATGACTCGCAATTGTGAAGAGACGTTGTAACCACTGACTAGTTTTTACGTTATTACGTCTCATCAGAGCAGTTTAAAACCTTTTTGTTGAGGTTTGAGACCCGAAATGAGGATAACGTCAAAGAGCATCGCATTTGGTACATGTAGGTACACGGTCTTCAGAGAAGTTGTTATTTAATATTCGTCTAGGCATTAGCCAGGGAAGAAATTATTTTCTCCTTCGAAGAACGGCAGAATACATTTTCGAAATATTGAATTTTGAAATTATTTCATAGGGGAATAATAGAAATTCTTTATTTTACTCACCTCATTTACCATCGGTATCTATATATATATAATTTTTATACAAAAGATAATAGATAAAGTTATTTGTTTTTCAAGATACTAAAGATTGTTTTGTTTGTTGAAAATATTAAGTCAATTGTGATGGTGAACGATAATTTTGTGAATTTTTCCATTGGATACATGTTATAAGACCACATAAATAGAAACGATAAGGAGAGAAGATAAATTTGGTTTTTGACTTCTCGGCATTATTTAACATAACAATCGGATAGTACTCAGACTGATTTTGGAAGAAGTATTTAAATTTCTAAAGAGATAGTGAGAGGTTATGGATTAAGTCAAAAGATTTCGAAAAATTAACAAGAACTAAAAGAAATTGAAATCAATTCTAACAAAATTGGGTCTTGCGCATTTAACATTGCTCAAATAACGTGCTGGATCTTTTTCTAACGAAATAGTTAAATATTAACGTAGAAAATTAATTTATTTAGAAGAAAAACCATCTACTTTGAATAATACATAAACGAAATACTTTTTTGGCTTTGTTAAATGACACGTTATAAGAACCAAAATAAAGAAACCAACTACTTAGCACAAGAAGCCTGAAATTCCTAATCCTTTTTCTTAGCTATCGATATCATATTTTTCTGAGTGAATTTGTTAGTCACAACTACTGAAGATAAACGTATTGTATTGATCATTAAACGTGATAGACGAATCACAGACCCAGAGATAGCAGCTCAGATCAACAAATCTAGGGATCTGCCGTTGAGTACTTCTACAGTGCAAAAGAGACTGAGAGAACTGGCTTATTGGAAGGGTGGTAGTGAAGAAACCTCTTTCAAGACGTCAAAAGAAAATTAAGAGGTTGCAGTGGGCTGAAGAACATAAAAATTAGACTCATGATGAGTGAGAGTCCAAGTTTGAGGTTTTGTGTCTTAGAGAAGAGTGCTTGTGCTTAGATCAAAGAAAGATCGGATGATAGATCTATGACTAATCTTCCTGTAAAACACAACAGAGGCTCGGTAATGGTGTGGGAATATTTTGGAAGAAGGGCTATTGGAGTACTGGTAAAAAGAGAAGGGATTTTTAAGAAAGAAGGTCATAGAAATATTAAAGGAAAATGTAGTACGTTCTATTCTATTAAACGTAGCTTCCACCATGACAACGCTCCCAAACATTCTCCGAAGCTGTGCAAAGAGTATTTGATTGAATTGGAAAGTAAGAATATGCTGAAAGTAATGATTTAGCCGTCCAAGTCTCCCGACCTATGCCCTTGATTGAGTTTTTTTGAGACAAACTGCACAAAGAAGTGTCCTACTTTCACTTAACATCTTTGGAATATCCTGAAAAACGAATGAAACAAAATAGACGACGATTATTTGTCGAAATTGTTACAGAGATTTCCAAAATTATGCATCGAAATATTAAAAGCAAAAGGGGGTTCCATCGATGAATCAAAAATTTATAATTAATGATTGCAGTTTTCGTTATTACTATATTCTTATCTATATATGTTCTTCAAAATATTAATTTCGAAATCGATCGTATTGTTGTGTATCACGCAAAGAGTGGAAAAAACTTTTGACCGGTAGTGTATGTGATAATTTTCTTGGATTTCTGGATTATTTTGAGTTTCCAGTCATGTTTTTTCCTAATATTTGCGTCATAAATGTGTAAAATTTCTCAATGATCTAATTTTTTTAACGTAGATTTTACCCTCGTAGTTCGTAAAAAAAATTAATCGATTATTCGATGTATCGTAATCATAACATTTATTCCCGTGCCGGAAATTGTTAAACGATTTTCGGGAACACTTGTTTATTCAATTAGCTGGCGCTGTGGTTAGTAATGTTTTCCAGGTGCCTCGAAATTTCTTACAAGTTTAACAAGCAATTACTGACAATGACGAATCACCCTAACCACTCCCAAATACCTTGTTCTTAATATTATATTTACTTTTTGGTGTAATTGAAATTTGTTAAACGCACATTGCACATGAATGTATTGAATAATTCAAAAACTATAATATATTCAGTATACAAGGTGTTCCGGGACTGTGACAAAAAAATTTCTCATACGACCCCTCGTTTCTGAATTATAGGCATTTAATATTGAGAAATCAGAACTTATATTCAAGTATAATATATTGTCTATGTTATACATTCGAACATTATGAATATTTAATGGATGATTACGTATGTCCATTCAGTGTTTTTGACAGAATAAATAATTCTACACTACTATCTGAAGGCCAGGGGCGGCTCATGTACAATAATTAACAATTCGTTACTTATACAGGGACAAACTGTACAATCTAAAGATAGCAAAAATTACTTTTTCAATCGATTTTTAAACAAAAAGGCACTCTTTGCTTGATTCGATAATATTTATGGTTACGGAGATATGTAGATTTTTAAATAGTTGTACATACCAACGAAACCGTTTACCATAAAGAGACATTCTGGAGAAAATTATCATAAATTGTAATTATTTATTGAAAATACTTACAGGAGATATTAAAACACAATTAAACATTCCTAATTGAAGTGCATGGATGTACTTAATCATCCAATAAAAATTCATAATGGACGAATGTGTAATTTAGAAAAAGACTTAAATGTAAGTCCTGAATTCGCAACTCAAAGGCCTATAACTTAGGTATAATAAGAAAATTCACAGTCACAGCATTATTTTCAAGTCATCTACTCATTTCCAAATTTTTTGCATCAAGTCCTGGAACACCCTGTATTTCATACTACAGTTATTTTTGCAGGAGGGTATATTATATATATTTTCTATCATTTTTTCAATACTTGGAAGATACATACTTGTTATTTATATTAGTTACATTTGGGTTTGCGAAAATCAAAGATCGAAGTTTCAGTTTTTAGATAGTTTATTGTATATTTTTTTATAAATTAAATTCTCTGCGCTAATTTTTATAACTTTTATTCGTGAAATTTATATTAACATAGTTATTAACGAAAATATAGGAAAATTTGCAAACAAATTTCACATCTGAAATTTACACTAACTCGTTAAGTTTCTCTCATTATTCTTTTATTTTTATTTTAAATTATAAATTAGTTATATTGGAATGTTGTTTGTGATAAATAAACTAACTTCATACTAAATTCCCATACATTTAAAAAATAAAATTCCTTCTAACTTTTGTAAGCAATCCCGAAAAATGTAAAATTTGATTGGACTAATTATATGGTTTTTGGGTACTAAGAATAAGTTCAAATTGTGACATACCCTGAAAAAGTCTCTTTGAAAAAAGCCTCTCTTATTATTAAAAAACTATCTAGCTAAAATGCTATCACCCTGTATCATTAGCACACTCATACTTTACCTACAAAACACTGAAAGGTTGTTGGAGGTGATTTGAAATTAAGATGATTACAACGTTGTCGCGTCTCACTATTAAAATATACTGACGACAAGTTTATTTAACAGAATAAGTACTGAATATACTGTTTACATCACCACTACATCCACACTCACAATTACACTGTCTGACGTTTCGATAACCAAGTTATCGTCTTCAGAGACAGTTTATCTTCAATCTCGTTCAATTGTCAACTAGTAAATTTCGATAGTTCGTTAAATAGAATTTTAAAAATTTTTTCGATTTTTTGGTGTCTATTATTGATATTTGATAACTAGGTTTGTAGCACAATTCAAAACTAAAGGCCAAAAAATTCGAAATTAGGCATAGTTATTGAATGAGATTGAATTTTTTTGCGTTTAAACCTTAGAAACAATTCCATAAGTTATTCTTAACACAAATGTAAAATAAAAAGTTGTTCTAATATAAAATACCAAACATTTTTCACTATATTATAATATAATAGTCTAACTGCTTGGAGTCCTCTAAAACTTTTATAAATCAATCAAATCAATCTTTTATTTAGTAACAAAACATCACTTTTGTAATGACATTCAACTTAAATCGTGGCTTTTTCTAAATCCTTTTTTCTATTTACAGTAACGTGTGATTATTTTCTAAAAATGCAAAATATACTGTTTTATAGGGTAAACCAAGCAAACGTGCCCCAGTCGGATATGTGCCCCACTCGCGAAACTCAGTGAAGCATTTTAAATTTGGCGCTTATTTGATCCTAGCTGGTCAGTGTTCCAAGTATGGCCGCGATGTAAACAGCACTGTGCTGGTTTTTATTTAGTTTTAGTGAGAAAAAGTGATTAAAAGGTTTGTATGACTACATGAATTTGTTTTATATCTATTTTCACGTTGATTAAAAGTATTTGCTCCATATTATTTCGTGTTTTTAAAGTTTTTATCGAAAACTAACCTCATTTAACTTTTATTTGCCTATAATTACGTTCCGTTTTTCGTAACAAATATCAGAATTATTTAAGTGGGGCACATTACACTGTACATCGTCTAATGCGCCCCGATTTTTTTCGGCTAATGTGCCCCATTTGGAGATAATTCCGGAATTCTTATTTTGATTACTTTTTAATATTTTTTTTTAGGAAATGGGAAAGGTTAAAGCTGTTGATCCAAGAAAATGGACGGAAAAAAATATGCAGAAGGCGGTGGAGGATGTAATAAATAAGAAAATGGGAGTAAATGAAGCGAGTCGTTTATATGAAATACCTTCGCGCACATTGCGAAGACACATCCTCAAGGGTTGGAGGTCTAAGCAGAGAATTGGAAGACCTTCTGAATTGGGATATGAGAACGAACTAAAACTTGTAGCTCACATTAAAAAGCTTGAATCCATCGGATTTCCCTTGGAGCCATCGAGACTGCAGTCTATAGCTTACGACTTTGCTGAAAATCTTCGATTGCCACATCGATTCAATAATGAGAAGAAGTCAGCAGGCTGGGATTGGTTTCAAGGATTTATGAAGCGTCATCCAGACCTGAGTAAACGTAAAGCAGAAGGCCTGTCATTGGCAAGAGCTAGTGGTATGAATAGACAGTGAAGTAGAGTTGCAGCTTAGTGAATCTAGCGAAGAATGTTCTGATGAAAATGAAAACACATGTGTAGAATGTCACGAGAATTACTACCGTAGTAGTAGTTATAGAGATAAATGCGTCTAACGATAAGACATGGATTGGGTAGAAAGAGCTCGGGCTGCGTTTAACAACATGAAGAAACTATATACCAGCAAACATATTTCTTTACAACTAAAATTAAGACTAGTCAGTTGC
Organism: Diorhabda carinulata; assembly: GCF_026250575.1. NCBI lineage: Eukaryota > Metazoa > Arthropoda > Insecta > Coleoptera > Chrysomelidae > Diorhabda > Diorhabda carinulata. The sequence continues at coordinate 9,162,833 of NC_079470.1, forward strand.
TTCATATTTTCTGTTTTGTTCTATGGTGTAGAGGCTTAGACCACAGCCGAGGCTACTTTAAAAAGACTGGAAGTTTCCGAAACGTAGATGTATCGGCGAATATTGAAAATATCTTAAACGGAGCACATCACCAACATGGAAATTATGCAGAGACTTTTTACGGTAAAAAAACTAAAGCATGACAAATATCGTCTTTTGCAATTGTCCAAGGCAAAGTGCACGAGGGAGACATTCATGGTTGAACAACCTACGTCAGCGGTTTGGAGTGTCATCTGTTGATCTGTTGAGAAACGCAATAAACAAAATACGAATAGCTTGTTAATTGCCAACGGATAAGGCGGTGGAAGAAGAAGAAGAAGCTAGTATTTCAAAAAAGTTAATGCTTTGTGTGCTAGGAATCATTGAACCTTTCATTGACGGCTTTCCTGCTCTTTCTACACTAAGGGTTACTGATTGGCTTATTAATCAACTTGGTGGAAGATAGTTTGGGACAATTATTGTTACATGTTGGCCTGGTAGGTCGCCAGACCTTACAATAATAGTAAAACAAATGGTTTATCAAAAACACAGCTTTTGAAAAATTATTCCGAAAACGTATATAAAACTACGCTGAGAGAGACGGGGAATATGTGAAGCCTAGCATTCAATTTGAGGTTTTAAACTTTTTATTTTATTATAACTAATTAGTATTGAGCCTGTTGTAATAAATCGAATGTGAACTTTATAATAAAAAGTAAAAATTATACATAACAGCTGATTTATGAATTTGGTATATGAGCCTTGATATTGATTCTACAAAACTTTTTCTCTTCAGTTTTGCCACATAAAATATACTTAATGGATGTTTGTAAACTCTTCATCTAGGAAACCAAGACGTTGTTATTGATATTAAAAAATAGCAAAGGGGCAAAATATCCCATTATAGTTTATAGCGCCAGCAGATATCATCGTGGAATCGTTTCCAATGCATGAGATTATAACAGATCCAGACGAAATATTTAACAGATGAAATCAAAAGCAAAAAATAATCCCGAAATTAAAATGAAGAAATACTTTTATTAGCACATGCGATATCATACTTCTTTCTGTAATAAAACTCAGTCTTACCAGTGGTTTTGGATAGTCCAACAATTTTTACAGATAAATTAGCTAAATTAACATTATACAAAAAATTATAATACCAATCGTACGAATTTTCTTGCACGTCTTTTTTAATTTCGTATATACGACAATTATTTCATAATTTTCCAATTTCCTTCACGGTGACTAGTGAGGCGTCTTCTAGAGTCTCTCGACACGAGACGTGGCAGGAATGGTAGCCATCCTCACTCTCGATTTAGTCTGTATCCAGGTCTTTACGTCCTTTGACTAGCGAGGTGAGGCGTGAGAAGGCGAGCGCACAGTCCACACTATCACACTAGCCTTCCCTCGTGGAGAGTGTGGATTGATATACTATACCTCTGTTTAATGTTCCACTTACACTGTTTTTCCTAAGGGTAGATATCCTTCAATTTTCAATAAATCTTTCTGAGCTCCTTCCAAAAGTATCTTCCACTTTTTCCACTTTTCGAAAATTAATTTTTACAGAAAAAACAAAGATTGTAATACATACAATATCCCTCAATATTTTTATGGTAATTCAGAAATAAATAAAAATACTTATACGTAACTAGTATCTTCATTAGTATTAAATTGCAGAATATGTGAATCTCAAAATATAAAAACTGTTCTGGCAACAGCGCTATCGATACAAAACCGATACATTCACCGTCGAGTGGAACAGGCTCACGTTAAAAAGTGATAGTTAGAACCATTCTAAAGTACAGTCTGTTGAGGATAATTCGAGAAGTGGGGTTTAGACTAGTTTGTACAGTCTCATTTTAAAGTAATTGGCATCTACGTATAATGTGAGTGTGTATAAATAAAGATGATGTCATTCAACAACACAACAGAGCGTACATTGCCATTCGATGCGATGTTGACTAGGAGCGCACCAATGGAAAATTATGTACATAAATAGACGGCATTCATATTATGAATAAAAAAATAAATGGAATACTTTAATGAATTTACTATACTTTATAACAAATTTTGAACATTTTACGTATATAAGTTTGATTCAGCACTGTTATTTCTTATTCTGTACTAGCCTTAAAGCCGACTTTACACGTCTGAAGTAGCTAGAACAAGTTACTAAAGCCAGTAACTAAAATTTAAGTCCGGTTTTTTAGCGAGTGTCTACATTTTGATAAGTATTTCGGTTTAGTTGTCATTTAGTACTGTGGAATTAAACATGACTGAAAAAATACGTGCAGCAATACGGCATTGTATCTTCGACATATGTCGTGAATTATCAGAAACACTTGCAGAAGAAATGAGGATTGTTGGGTACGAAAATGGATGAGTTGAAGAGATGTATATGGTGCATCGCCTTTCGTGATATTCTTCTACAAACTTTAAATAGTCCGATTTAGAAGTGGTCTTCACTCGACAAAAGGTAATACGGTAATGAAGGATTGAGAGAAAGGACGAGCTCGTAGGTCAGGTACTGAATTTGGAGTTCCCTATCTAAATCCTTCAGTGAAAGGACGGCCCAAGCCGTCTACCGTCTCTGGGCTGCGCTCTAGCGGCCGGCTCAAGACGTCTTCAGCATTGAACGTGTTAATGTTGTCGCTTCACTCCAATGAACTAGACTAAACCAACCTGTCTACACTCGTTTAGTCGGCGTCTTAATTGCCGGAAAATAGTGGTGGGAGAAAGTATTTGATCAGATGCCTAGGATTATCAAAGAGAACAGATTTGATTGCAAATGAACCGATGGAGTGGAAAGTCTTTATTTATGAAAAAATGATGAATAATTGAATGCCACCCGGGATTTTGTAGTTGCAAGTTATTTTGAATTCGCTAACATCGTCAACGATAGAGAAATATGGGAAATCCCTGGCAACTAAAGCTTTTGACTCGGTCATACATGCCCACCCTTCAAATGAATTAATATGCGGTTTTATCGTTCTTACTTATCGACTGACTTGATAGTTCTCTCAAAGATCGATTCATCCATATCACCATCGATGGACACATTTCAGAAGGATTTGAGGTCAACTTTGGTATTACCTAGAGATGTATCTTGTCACTTACCCTCTTTTTTCTGCACATCAACGATCTACTGCTGTATATTCCGAAACAGCTTCTATGAGGCCCAGATTTTTCAACCCGTGGAGTATTTCTCGTACATCTATACCTTGAAGATGCTCGACTCAATACAGAAAAGAGTAATTCGACCTATGGGTCATCCAGAGTGGATCAGTATTTCCAAGATCTACTTGATAGGCAGCCGTAGGTCAACACCGAGTTGCCTGCAAGTGTAAGCCTGCGAAATCATCTACGTCTTCCCCCAGAACTGTAACCTACAGAAGTTCATGACTAATATCAACAGGTATATCCACTCGAGCTACTCTTTGAGTTTGAGCTTTTTTCTTACATCACAAAAATTATGTTGTGAAATATGAATTAATCAGACTGACTGGTTGTCACACCATGTTACCCGTCTTTTCAGACAGCAGTGGGTCAGTAGAAACATTCCTGTGGCTTCTCAGGCTCCAATTTTTTGTAACTATTCCCCGATATTGGAATATTACCTGAAGGAAAGTCGTTTTGCACACTACAAACTGCTGAAGCTTATTCAGCATAACTGTTTTTAGACTCCTAATGATGGTAAATTACTTAATTTACACATATATTCATTCTCAATACTCTTTAATTGTAATAACTTTATTGTCTGTAGTTCATTTTTTCTACAATCTTTGTAGGAATTGTTTATATCTAATACGTAAAATGTTTCGTTAATCAAACAATTTGTAAATGTAATTAACATTGATGTGTTTGTGTAAATTGACATAAAGTCTGACGAAAATATTGTAGCAGCTTCAAACCAGGTTTTGTGTTTTATTTTTATCATATTTACGTCACATGTTTATCATGGTCACAGTGGGTCAATGTAATACACCAGGAAAAATGTAGACTTGACTCAAAATACATTGTAGACATATTAAAATTAGTTCGCTCAAATGTATCGAACTGAATTTTAACATAATAAAATAATAGTGAATGGTTATAATCAATTCATTCAATGTAATATTAGGATATACTGTAGGTGGTCGGGCAATTCTTGAATTTTAGTATTTTATGATTTAAATTATTATTTTGAGCAAATAAATCGACTTTCATTAGGTTATTTCACTCAGCATTGGTGCTGGTTTCATTATTATCATTTTTGATGAGTAGCATCATTAACTGTCTGCGTTAATTTATTGTCGAATGATTCTCATTTAGTTAATGTTTTTTGAAAACTAGTGGAAATGAAATTATTGAAATTATTTAAAATATTCGTGAATCGTAATGTTTATTTATATACTATTTTTTCTAAATGGATGTTAGGACAAAATCAACTTTGATTTTTTTTAATATAGCTAAGACTAAGAAACAAAAGCAAAGATTGCAGTTGTTTCGAAGTTTGTCGTTAACAGAATTATAATAAAAATGGAACAAAACAAACTTTTGGAAGCGTAAAACGAGTGTAGCTCTTTTGAGTTTTGAGTAACTTCCAAAAGAACAGTCAGTTAATCAACGAAAAGCTAACCGGAGTAGTATATCTCATTAAAAAGTGCATAAATCATCATCATCATTTACAATTATGTTTCTCGGCCTAACCAAGTTTAACAAAATTCATTCGTCCGACAGCGTTCTGGTGATTGGTTCCGTCCAGACTGCCTAGTAGAGAGAGTTAACAATCTGGTTAGTGTAATGTTCTGATTGATCATCTTAGCTCAAAGCATTGAGCCAAGAAGACAGAACGGGTACCAACGAATACTAAAATATACACTATTACTATGGTTCACTGATTATTCAGGACACATATTCATGCATTCATGATTCGACTCCGTATTTCAAAGCAATAAGTAGAGCACCTATGGGAGAATATTAAACGTGCTATATCCAATGATTTGATCACCATTAAGTGACAGTTTATTGAAACTCTCATGAGAGAATGGCATTATAACAAGTAACTACAACATTATGCCTAGATAGCATGCCCTGACACCTAGAAACTGTTATTGTAGCAAATGGCGACAGAACTAAATATTAACATGTCTGTGTTTTTTTATGTTTTACTTTTATACATAAATAAAAGAGTTTTCTTATGAGAAATGTGGTACATACAATTCTAATGATACAATTTAATAAATAAAAAATTCTTACAATAAATTAGTTCTTTGGCTTTACTTGAAAATAAAAAATTCTTGTCCCTAATAATTTGGTCATCTAATTGATAGGTTTTTGCCTAAGAATGCTTTTTGGGTTTATGACAACTACGACTTATAATATCTGAAAGCTATAAATGTCAAACTGCCAAGTGATTAGTTACAGGATCGTACCACAAAAATAATTGTTTCGTCAATTGGATTTATTCAGAAAAAAATATCTTCTCTTTTTCTATAAGCAACGGTACTTACTTATACATGCATCGTATTTAAATGCTATGTTTTGGTATACACTAAACACAATTAATTTTAATGTTCAAACGTTTAAACTTGTCTAATTTCATCTACATCTGGCACGAGATGCTTGAAAATCTCACTAGGACGTCCATTCACGTTTTTACGGAACGTACAATGAATGTTGTTATTTCAATCTTTCAATGCATCACTTTCAGATGATCTTTTATGACGAAAACAGAACTCTAAATACCTTCTATTCAACTGATAATATGAGAATTTTTCAGGATACTAAAACTAATTATACTGAAAATTCAAAATGAACCAGGGTAACCACATACATGATTCAGAATTTTAGTAATTAGGTGACCTAGATGTATTTTATAATACTGTAGTACAGTATATCTTTGAAAAAGAATCACAAAAAACGTTCTAAATGTGTATTTATTGTATTAAATAGGTATGTAAAAACCATAACTTATGGTTGCTGCCTTTTAGTGGCAGATAATTCTTTGATTTATGAATCTATTAAAGTAGTCGCTCATAACTTTGAGAACGATGCTAGAAGGAGCTGCCGTACATAATCAAACCAATTTAAAAGTAATGATGTTCCTTGTACAGAATATCGTGCGTTAAAACATATTTTGTTTTTTCTTTAACATCGTCATCTATTGCCACATTCAGATTTCCTCAAGACATCAATCTCGTGTAAAAAGTTCAGTAACTTCGTTCTGTACACTTGGGTTAAATCATCATATTCTTGAATTGAGTCTAGAACTTTATCCATGTTTCAATTTATTAGTGATTTTATGCGTCTTCTGACTTTTAAAATGGGTGAAAATACTGACTTATACTTCATGTTTTCATATGCCAAGTGCCCCGAGACGATCAATTAAATTGATAATCGGTCTCATTGCTGCGTTGACTGATCGCGTCGGAAGCGATTGATCAATGGATTGACAGTGATTGGGAGAATATTTAATTGAAACTCACTGAGAAATCCGATTGACGCTAGAAATTAATCGTCTAATCGAGTGATTGACAATAATTCGGCCAGCTTCCTGTCGGTCACAATAATGGATATCTCGTTGAGTACCGTGGATTCTCAAAATATTACGCTTAAAACTTTGTGGTGCTTTTAATAACGCTGTATCGCGATCACTAAGAGCGGAAAGTAAAATCTAGAAAATTAAAAGCAAGTTATTGCCTTACAAAAAATACTTAGTGCTTCACAAAAGTATAAACCAGATTTAAAGAAAAAAAATTCCAAATTCATGCCAGAGGACAGGAAGTCTATGACTAGCAGGAGCTGCAGGGCGCATTACAGAGTCTTGTTTTTGGATGTCTGGCCAAATTAATGTTAATAATGTATCAAAACTGTTTTGATCCATTTGGAAAAAAATTCTTTTAACCATCTGGTTCAGTATCTCGCAAAAATTGTAGTAAATGCTCGTGGGTACAGATATTTCTCAATTTATAACAAGCGCCTTCTCATTTTCTCTTTAGACTTAGATTTTTTTAGCCATATACCGCCAAAGTAAAGGCCAAAAAGCCCAAATCGACATTGGAAACCATATTGAGTAACTGACGATTGAATAAACATTGAACCCCTTTCATTCGAGATTTAATTGATGGTCTCGGGGACATTTTGTAGTAAAAGTTTCTTCGCGGAATTAGTTAGGTTTGACTAAAGCCATCGAGCAAACCCCGAAATAAATTCCAATTTTGATTTCTATTTAAAATGTTCATAGTCAAACCTCTAAGTTTTTAACTTTACAGGTAAAAGTAGATACTTTTGGGTTGTGAAACTTCAAGTGAAACTTGAGGATTGACTGGTTGAACCTAGAAGCTATCAGGTTTGATAAAGACTCGCTAATATTTTCGAAAACATACGTATAATTCCTTTGCTTTTTTATATAGATTTATTTTAAATTGTTCTATTTTTGAAATTGATTGATCAAATTGACTCAAAACGCTTAATTAATATCATTATCATGATGATGAAATCATCGTTTAGAAAAAGTGAACAACAAATATCATAAAAGATCCAATTAAACACAGAGAAATTGTAAATATGATAGACGTGTGCAACCAATTATTTTGAAAAAACAAAAATCTTTTTCGTTTTTGGTGTCGCACAGTCTAGCTTCATTCGTCTAAATTAGATTAATTATCCGAAAACAATTTCAAGCACATTAAACAAACACTCCCACTTAAGATTTAACTGCTGTATAATTTCTATTTTTTGATGATGACCATCGCGGCAATCATTATTTTTACATTCGCATTAGCAACGTTTTAATATAAATAGCGTGTCAAAAAATTCGTAAATTATAATTAAGAAATGTAATGCCGGATGCTGCGTAAAAAACATCGTTTTAACACGTGGACAATGGTCAATTTGCAAATTTGTTGGTAAGCGATGACCAAATTTAAACGCAAATAGGGTCAACGAATTATGGAGTGTACTCATGACATAGGCCTACCAAAATAAACAAGGTTGATGATAGAATAATTGAAATAAGAGATTCTTCATTATAAATTCCTCTTTCTCCTTTTCAGTTTCTCATAAATAGAATTAAAATATGAAAGTTTTATACTAAAATATTCTTTCAAAATCTTCATTCACGTCTTTTTTCTTCATTCGGCCGTTTTTCCACATCAATAAAACTCGATTGAACGAGGCAATCGGCCACTCGACATCGACGCAATAACACCTAACTTGTCTCGAGCCGATTTACGCTGCTCCTAGAGATTAGACACGCGCGGGTGACATTGACTAAGTTTACTTTTGTATTTACTTAAAATTCACGTTTCTCTTTAATTGATCGTATTTCTATCATGTATAAATTTTATTTATTTAATCGAACTCTGATTATTCTATTATACATTCGTCATAATTGATCTTAATACGTGCGCCCATAGTTCTCCATATGAGTAGCCCGAAAGTCTTTCCATATGATTTAAAAGAAAACGTCTAATAATATCAGAATTTTGAAAATGATAATTTGAGAACTCTTAAAAGATTTATCAACCAAATCAATCTACTTGGAAGCCCTGTGCTGAACTGAGCTGATTGTTTTCAAACTATTTATAGTCTATTTCTGAATAATGTATTTTTTGTATAAGGTTCAATGAAAAATAGGTGTACCTGATACTATGTACATAATGCCTAATTTTATTTCTGTTAAAATAAAATTCTTTCCTTTTTACGAGTATCCTACCGGCACGCCTTTGGTACACTATTTTCAGTGTTTGTGAATGGATAACAATAGGCTAAACCTATAAATTGACCCTAATCCGGGTAGTCTGTCGTCCCTTTACATACCTAATGAGTTTTTATTGCTCTATATATTTCTGAAATAAACTATAGTATCAATAATTTAAAATGAAATAACTCTGCAGTTAGAAAGCTTCTCCATTTTCAGATTCAATAAAAGATGCTACAATTTTCCACGAGAAAATGACGGTAATCCATTACTTTTTGGAAGACATCAAAAGACAGGATAGAACATATTGTGAAAGGAAGAACGACAGTTTATGAAATATGCGGTTCTAGGCATATGAAGCCTACTGGTAAGAAACTACGAGATTTAAAATCTCGCGATAAATTAATTGGTTATGCAGGTTTTTCACATAGGTGATTGGCTATATGAGAGCTCATTGTAAACCTTGAAATTTCATATGCGTCTATGAACAACATTTTAATACATAATTTGCGGCAAGTATGTGTCAAATTTTGCTTTGCTCAGTATTCACTGCAGAAGCAACAGCAATCGAAAAGGCATTTTCTTGAAGGGGTCATTTTTAGATACAGTTTTGATTAGCAGGTGTAGGTTTTGAATAGCCCACCAGGAAAACAATCTAGAAATGATTGTTGCCCCGTTTTTAAAATAATGCGTCGGTTATATATTCGTGGTATTCAGCACAGGATAAGGAAACGTTTTTAGCGGGGAAAAACGTGCACGTGGTACAAAACTATCTTTATTATTAGCATGAAGAAGGATTTAAATGCAAGTAATGGGATTACTCCTAATAATTAGCTGACTTTTTTCATCTGTTCTTTAGCGATTCTTTGATTTCTCACCTAGGTTACCAATTAATGAAATTCTCTATTTTTGTTATGGGAACCGGTATTACAAGCGCTTCTTTAAAGTTCATCCCGGCATCGTTTAAAATTCTTTGTTTCCTTTTAGAGTCCTTCAAGTAAGAATAGATAAAGTATACCAACTTGTATCACATCTCTATAAGAAATAAGAATATATTAGGTTTTAACAGACAGTTTGAGATAAATACAGAAACCTGGGTTCATTGTTGTTAACAAACACACACAATAATAAATGAATTCGGTTTCAAATATTTACAGTTTTCACATTTTGTTATAATTTCGTTGTTTTCTAGTTGTATATCGTTTGTATCCTATCCTATACATAAGTTCTGTGTCTTTTCTACTCTCTCGACAGTCTCTATTTTCCGTTTTCTTCCTTTAGTTTGCTTACCTCATATTACCTGATCATCTGCAAATTTGAGGATGTATAAACAGGATTTTGGATCCCCATTCCTTTGCATTTCTTTTTCCAAGTTGTTAGACCTTCAGAAACATATATTTTGACAAGTGCAGCAGCCTTGTTTCAAGCCTTTGGTGATTGTGAAGGACACACAGTATCACTTTTAAATGATGAGTGAAAATAATTTGTGTCTAATTGAAAAATCGTCTACTATTAAGACTAATGGTTTCTCTGTATACTTGGATGACAGTTTATGACGCCATCCAATAAAATTTCAATAAAATCGTACATCAATTTCTAGGTATTGACATTATTTACAAAAATAAAGTTGTGCGCCACTGTTGACCTATGATTCGATCAACCTAAACGAACTCGTATAAAACTCAATTACAATCAATTTCCTGAGTTGTGACACTGCACTAACAATATCATAATCTCGCATTAAAATAAATGAATAATATTGCTCTTTTGTGCCGTGAGAAGAACTTTATTAAATCACATCGGATCAATCAGTGTCTCGCTTTATATGATTACGGTCATAGACGTATCTGTAAATATTCCTTGCGGGTTTGAACGATTTGAGGATCGTTGGATTCGAAAATTTAATTTATACAACAATAATGTTTCATCTGTTTCGTCATAAACGATATTTATAATATTAAATTGAATTAAAGTAAATCAGGCAGTCTTTTGTCGAGTATGTACAATTACGGTAATGGGTTGATTGTAGCTTTAGAAGCGTTTAATAGGTGACAAATTATGTTATTAATTTTATTATCCCACTCAGCTATTGTACGGCACTAAAAAAGTCGTAAAACGCCATAAATCAGTGCTAGACTGTAATTATAATTGATAACAATTGTTCTTTCCGCACGAGAGTTGATGAGTATTCAAATTAGGAGAATTTTTTATTATAACAAGAAACGTTTACTTCGTGATTAGTGTTGTTAATGATTTTAAAAAGTATTTTATTAATTAACGAACGAACGATGATGTATGTATGCCATAACTCACTCATATGAAGTCCTTAAAAGTGAAGAAGTTACAATAATGATCATGTTAACAGCGCTTCGATAACCAAGTTATCGTCTTCAGACATTGAAGGTTTACTTCTGAAGACGACAACTTATTTCTTCTTCTTTTTCATGTATAATCTCCATTTTAGAGGTTGGTTAACATCATAGCTATTTTCACTTTGGAAGCTGCGGCCCTAAATAGGTCAGATAATATGACGGTAAACCATTTTCTCAGATTTCAATGAACTTTAGGATCTCCTTATTTGGACCTCTCAAGATGTAGCCAAGATTTCTTCTATTCATTTTATAAAGGATTTCTAGGTCCTTCTCCTCTGCATTGGTGGCATGATTTATTCATGATATTCTCAGCATCCTATGGTAGACCATATCTTTAAGGCTTTTAGTCTTCGCTCGTAATATGTCCTGAGGGTCCAAGCTTCTACTTCATACTAGAGGATTGGGAATACATAGCAAGTTTAGGTCGCAGCTACAGAGAAGCTTCTTGATCTTCATAAACGATGCATGGGCTTTTGGCCAGTCAAAACCTTTTTCTATTGTTCTGTACAACTTTTGGTTGTGAAAAAACGAATAAAAGACAGAAACGTTGTATTAGCCCCAAATACATTTATGAAAATTCTAGAAAATATTTAGAGACTTCATTATTCTCTCTACATCAAAATAAACTATAGATGTACATTGTACCGTCAACGAATAACAAAGGCTGTCGTCTGTATTTTTGCTAGTTGTACGTTTGATTTTATTCAAAGCAACATGTGCTTCTTGTTTTGATCGTGTCAAAGGTAGTGACACACAAATATAGTTTACATATTTCTGGTGGTGGTTACAAGGTTACGTTTGGTATAGGCCAAAATTTCTTAAGCTTTTTTCCTTAGAAATATTAAATGAGACCTCATGCTGGTACAATTCTGAGGTATTTTCAAAATTCGTCAAACAATATGAAGATGAGTTCTAAAGAAGGAAGTTGATATAGACCCCAGTCGAGTCCACCGTGTACCCCTAGGTGTTCACCTGTACCACTTTGAGAAACACTGATATAGGCTATATAAGGAATTACCCTATAGAGAAATTAAAAAAAAAACTTGACCAGGACGGTTATTTTATAAGTTTGCATCTAAAATTTAGAAAATGGAAGAAAGTCTTGAAAGTATTCTGCAGCACGTTTTCGTGTTCCTTGCAACCTTCTTCGATAGAGGACTGACAACCCCATTACAAATAAAATAATTTTGTTTGACCAATGTCCATCACTTGTATAAAGGGATGTTTATAAGTACGACCCAAAATTTATATTCGACTTTTATTCCGGGTGGTTATACAAAGGAAAAGATTTACCGACAAGTCAGAAATTCTCGGCTCAAAATTTGAAATGATTATCAATTTGAGAACACTTGAATCCCAGAATTTTCCATCAATAACAATAATGGTACAAAGACAAGTTAATATTATTCTTCACCTTCTTAATTTGCTTTGTTTATGGATAGTATTAATTGCTCAAAAGCAGTTGAATAATTACATATTAATAAATAAATTTCCAGCTATGAATGAGAGTTAAATAAATGTTCCGTACAAATATGATTGCAATGCGATGGAAAACAAGCTCGACATAAAAACACTACGTAACAATCTAGATTCTACTGTTTTTCATGAAAATCAGTTTATTTAAATTAAACTGCCTAACCAGGAAAAACATTCCAGCGATTGTATTATTATTACTATCAATTCGAGCCTATAGTTCTAAATTAATTATAATCTGTCATTTTTATTATTAAAAGTTCAATCGATAAATTTATGGAACGTTTATTGGCTAATGGTTATAAACGCCACACTTTGTTATAATTAATTGGTAATAACTATTCTTACGTTTGATTTCTAATAATTTATGTGAATGCTTCGAGGTGATTCAATTACCATGAACGTTCACTGGATTTTTTCCTCTAACAGGATGTTGCTCAGTATAATTTACGTAACGAAAACAATGAAAATGAAACTTTTTTGGGCCATTGTTGTATTAAGTAGCGGTTAAATGTGATGAACCGCAAAAATTACTACGTGACGTCATGTTATCATATGTTTCATTAGTAGCGTAAAATAATTTGACTAAATAGTGTACAAATATTTCGATTTGATACATTTGATTTACAGGGTATTTCCGTCAAGTAATGCATTAAGGCTTGGATTTGAGAATTTATCAATTTATCAGCATTCTTCGAAAGGCGACCTCACTGCAACAACACCCTTTTGCAATTAATTTTTCCATGCCTTATTGAAAGGCTTTAATAAGGATGCCCTCCAGCCACCTCGTCCTAACGACTCTAATGTTGTCCAGGATCTCCTAATATTGTATTTTCAATTCAATCTCTAGAGACCAGGGAACCAAAAGAAATTTGACGGGGTTGTAGGTATGTTGGGGTATGACTCATTTTTTGTCAGGTGGTAGGTCGTGAGGAAGGTCGAGTGAGTGGGCGCATTATCATGGTGGAGGAATCCTTGATCTCCGTCCTGACGCGGTTTACCTTTTGTTTCAAACTTCATAGATAGTAGTAATATTTAGCAATAACGATTTGCCCAGGTGGCAAAACTTCGGAAAGCCTTCAACCTTTTTCCGGACACACTGAAACATCTTTTACCACATTTTTGACTAGGATTCTTATAGGAGTCTTATAATTTCCAACAAATTATCCCCAAAGGATTTTTAAACCAATGCGAAAGTCTTTCTTGAATCTTACTCAAAACTTGATCATGTTCCGTAATCCATTTAGAAGCGTGGTGTGACGTACAATCACTTCGGAAAAAGATATGACGCATTATTACCCTGTGCTGAATTGGTCGTTGTTCACTTGGAAACCTTAGGCTCATTATGTTCTATGCTATCCCTTTTCATAGCTTATTTCTAAGCATTTCCAACTTATAATGAGGTTCTTTAATTTTCCGGCAGGCTACCGACAGAACAGATCTTTTTCGTTACACTCTGGATATCTTCAATCACTTCTATTTGACCAAAAATTCTGATGTTTGGTTCTGATTTATGTGTTAATAGGACCTCTCAACAATTCTATCAGTAGTAGTACTATAACTTCAGCGTATTCTTCTCTCGTCGCACTTTTTGCAAGCCTATCTGTTTTAGAGTTCCTTCCCGGTAGACGCTTATTTTAGTATCACGAATCCAGCCAAGTGCCTCTCTACTTATTATCATGGTGCTATTGTTTTTAAAATTGCCTGGCTATATGTGTTTCTGTTTGATTAACCACTTTGTCTTAACAGCCTTCTCTATTGAATAAATTTTTCTTAGCAGGATCTTATATACATCCAGTTTTCAAACTGTACAACTTTTGAATGTTTAGATCCTTTGTGAAAACAGAGATTACTTCCTTCTTTATGATGGATTTTTTCTTGTCTGATTGTTTATATTATCATATCTTTCAAGTCCGTTTCAAGTATTATGTAGTCCTTGCTTTCCAATGTTGACAATTACAATAACTTATTAATATTAAATAATTAATTTCAACCAACTTCCGTCAAATATTTAATTTGCATTTATATAATTTTACTGAAAATACCAAATATTTTTTTATTGTACAATCTCAACGACTATAAAAATCACTGACAACATTTTATTCAAATAACTATACAAATAATAAGTTTTTTTTGCCTTTTGTTGATACATCAACGAAGTCACTTAAAATGAATGATAAATGAATAAGAATCAAATGATTAGCGGAAAATTTGCATGAATCATAAACCTTTTATGAGCACTATTTCATCTAATTAGACAATAAAATTGCTTTTTGATTAGATACAGGTGTTTCCTCGACTATTACAGCAACTGTGACGGCATTTCTATTTATTTTAAATGCAGATCTAGAATTTGATTGAATAACTACATTTCATTAACACTTCACTTATAATCTAGTCGTTATGTCTTGAACCATGAACCGAACTAGTAAAGCTTAACTTCAAATTTTTGGTGCTTTTTTCACGATTTACAATGAATTTTTTACCTATCGTCCATTTTTATTGAAATATCGATCAAGAAAGTATTATAATTATAACCATAATTTTATTTTTGCTAATGCAAAATATCGAGAAAATGTTTAGCATCAAACAAGTAGATCATGAGACCTAAAAAGCTTTTTTTTTTGGTTGATATACATCTAATGCTGAATTGTGTTTTACTATTAACCATGTTTTTGGGCATCGGAAATTTCCTCCGTGAAAGCCGTGCAATGTCCGCATTAGATTCTCGCTAGGCGCCTTCTAGAAGCTGTCAATAGGAGTTTCGGTGAAGGGACGCAGCAGGAGTGCTAGCTATCCACACTCTCTATTTATTCAGTTGCCCGCTACGTCTACATGATTCAAGTAACTGCGTTAGATACTTTATGTACCTACCAATATTGTAACAAACGGGAAGGATATTTTTATCTTTGGATTAGGATTTTTTGGACTCGTTACTCCACTTTAACTCGATAAAAAATTCCACCTGTCTTCAATAAGCAGCAGTGAAAAAGAAATTACCGGACGCGGGAGTGTGGTTGATTGTATCGCCTAGCCCTTTGAGCCGCGCTCTAAAAACCGACACTGAATGGAGTGACAACGAGGCAGCGTACCGTCTTCATTCTTCATTTGCGTTCCCCAATGGGGAGTCTGAAGCGGACGTAAGACTTGTAGGAGGAAATTTTCCCACTGATCTGTGTCTAGCAACTAATCTTAAAACAACCATGATGTTTTTACAACTATCACCTTTCCCTGATTCATGTTCCACTTGGTTCAATGAATACTTTCCGTGAATATAAATTTTTTTATTTATATTGAAAAAAATTACAGAAATCAAATGAAAAATATTTGAAAAATTCATTATCTTATCTATTGTGACATATAAAAGATGTTTTTACTAGCAAATATCAAATAATACGGAAAGTGAAGAGAAAGATGATTTTATTGTACTGATTGATTGTTAGTGTCTAAAATAGACCATTGATATCATTAGCAATATCTCAATAAAATGCAATTACATTAAAGTTATAAGTGAACTTCAGAACTTGAACTTTAACCTTCAATTAATCTCAACTAAATGCTAACATACGTGACAAAATTCAAAATGGTATTCTATTAATTGTTCATTCATAAAAAAATGGAGCTGTAAAGTAAACTACTACATTTCTTGGTAAATAGGTTGATTATTAAATTTCTAAGAAATTTAAAGTGTTTACTGAGAAATCGTGTACGTGTTACTATCAAAACAAAATGATATTATACGTTATCTTTGTAGTGCTACACGCGTATTTTTAAATTTTCAAATTTTTCAACAACTGGCTTCTGAAAAGATTTCATTATCTGTCAATACATTACTCAATTCGCGTTTTTAGAATTCACGGATAAACAAAATTCGTCCCAATTCCTATATTCACGGCTACAGATTTTTTTATTCGGTACATAAATATTACTGAAAAATATTCCAATAGGTATCCAACCCAATATTATTTCCGGAAAATATATGGTTTTTCAATAAGAGCGCAAGATTTGAATTGCGCGCCATGTTTGACAGTCATAATGTCACATGATTATGACGTGACAGTTGAGAGTAAACATGGAGTATTATACTGAAGAACAACACATCCTGATAGTCCAAATGGCAGTTCACGAGAGTGTAACAGGAAGACCAGACACGTCAAATGAATAATTGGAATAATGGGACATTTCAACAGGTACTCTTTACAGGTGCATGCTTACAAAATCCAACTGGTTCAACTACTCCTGCTAGTAGACCATGAACAACGAGGAAAATTCACCAATTGGATCCTTAATATGCAGAACTGTTGCATTTGGGGCTTAGAAAATCCACGAATAATTCATCAGAAAGCAGCGCATCCATAACGGGTCACTGTATGATGTGCATTATGGTCTGGAGGAATAATTGGACCGTTTTGCTTCGAAAACAAAGAAGGTAATGCAGTAACTGTGAAAATGAAATACGAATCGAATGACATCTTCAATATTTCACAACTATCTATAAATTTATATATGAATACGCTATATGTAAAGTGTGTGCCGGGATTGCTTATTGCTGATTAAAAGCATAGTCAATGAAACTAAAAATATAGTCGAAACAAAAGATTCCAACCAAGAAACGTGATTTCAATAAATCGAAAACCAATACTTTGACCAATAAGGTCATGACCACGGTGTTTTGAAATTCCGAACATCTAACCATAATTGGTTATATAGAAAAAGGGGAAATTATAACTGGTCAATATTATGATGATTTGCAAATACGTTTTGATATCGAAGAAAAAACTTTTCGTTAAACATTTAAACAATTTGTCCTTCCTGAACAGACACTATTAATTGGTGTTGACACGACTTTTTTTATAAATCTGTTTATAAACAAGACTACTCTTTCAGTCCATATAACGTTTATCTTTTCCACCTCCCACGATCTCGTAAATTCGTAAATACAACGCAAGAATGAGATCATCGAAAATATTCATCGGGATATGAACGGAAAGATATGGGGTCATTGAGTCTTTCGCATGAATTTTGCTTTATAATAACCTTTGGCGATTTCACAAGGTCGATTGTTTTGACGGGCAAATTATTATAAAAAAAAAGATATTTCAATTATTTTCTTTTTCCTTGAATTTTATGTATGATAAATATTCTAGTAAAGACGCAATATTAATATAACTGATATATAATGGTAAAAACCAAGAAAAAAATTATATGAATATTTATAAACGAAGAATTACAATAAATTAATTAAAATAATATCTGTAGATTTAAATAGAAAAAATACTAGCCAGATCACATCTGTTAATTTTATTTCCAACACAGATATTACAAAAGTACAACTTTTCAACTTTTTTTCAAATAGGAAAACTATTTTCTCTACAGTTAACACCTGTATGAGGCAAATACAACAAAAATACATTGAGTTGTTTAGAATTAACATTTAAATCGCTAACAGATTCATCGGTCAACTATAATTTTATAATTTTTTTCAACAAATCAAAAGACTAATATTTGCAACAACGACTGCCATGGAAAAACAAATATTAATCTATTGAAATGAGCTATCAAACAATGATTACTTTCAGTTAAAGGTATTTAAATACTGCAATGAATAAAAATACTACTTCGCATTTAATTAAGAGAAGAAAAAGAAGCAGTTATTATAGGAAGAAATATACAAAAGTTTATGTTAAAACTGGTGCAGACACTTCAATAGATACAGATCCCTAACCTAACCTTAGATTAGGTTAGAGTATGAGTTTTTGGATTAAGACTGGTGGCATTCCACGGCACTCTGCAGCACACCAGGAGTGAGCCCTGGAACTGGGGTTCCCAAAGAAAGTCATGCGTGACTTGGCACGATATATTAAAAATCGATGAAATCAATATCTCGGCGTTGATTATTGTAGTCGAGCTGGTGGCAATCGACCGCACTCTACATCACACCAGAATTGATCATTGTGCACGTCAATGCCTAGGTCTGCGACCCTGCACCAATTCCAGCGATGCCAAATTTTCGTTTTGAATCAACATTAGGATGACATTGGATCTATTACATTTGTAGTTGTGAGTTTTGCGAACGATGTGCTTTTGCTGTTGAGGTGTCTTTTATTCTTAGATTGTAGGAATACATGCCCTAAAAGGCTTTCATCCGCTCTGTCTTGTTCTTTATAATGTCAAGAATATTGTCAAAGCCATTATCTTTTAGCACAATTTTCATTTTGAAGAATTTTGTTTCAATTGTGAGTGTGGCGAGGATGGAAAGACTGAAAAAGTTTTAGCGACCAATAACTCGTCAATAGAAAGGGATTCGTGGTTTTGCGGAATGTCATGTTGAATAAACAGTCTCTTTCTTTGCATATCCTTTTCAAAATGTTCCATTACCTTCTTGTACAATTCGGAATTCACACTCGTTCTCCTCGACACAAACTCCAATCACACTATCTACTCTGGTGTTCCACAAATGGTCTGCTATGATTGAGTTGTTTCAACATAATAATTTCCCATTTACAATTATTTAAACTTGAAAAAAATTGCTCCAATGTAAACAACGCTGAGGTCAATCTCTTGTGTGTAATTCAACTCCCCCCAGGTGCGAACCATTGGGATCTGTTAATCAGTTGAAGGATACAATAGCGTTCCTTATTCCTATCCTCCATCGACGTATCCTCTCGGATTACCAAACTTCTGTCTCGTATTAATGTGAATATGAAGAATCATAAATTTTGCTACTTATATTTATGATATATGATCTTAATGGGGACCCACATCATTGATGATTTAATCCGACTTTCCCTTGGACACTTGAGTTCCATCAAGATATCATATTACCTACTTTATTTGTACCGATAACGACCATAAATAATTGTAACCCTTCATATAATATTTTTCATTATTCAAGAGCGGTCTATGAACAGATAGATGTCTTAATATTCTGGCGTTCGTTCGAGTATCGTAACTACTTATTTTATTATTTAATAAATAGTTTATTTCAAAGTAGTTTTGATGTTTTAATACAACGAATATGGTCAACCATCATTGGTTAGTCCGACGATACAGGTTTTTTACCACTGCTTCTATTAACTGATGATGTATACTAGTTGAAATAGATGCAATGTAGGTAATCGATGCGTAAAGAAACTTTTTTATATTTTGTATATGAACGTTAAAAGAAATGTATGTGGAAAATAAGTATTGTGTTAATAATATCTATAATATTTTTAGCATGACGATCAATGAAATCAGTAGATAAATTACTGAGCTTACCGATGATTAGATAATATTGTTTTCGATGTTATTCATTTTCATTGTAGAGAAAATATATTATAACCGGCAAGTTTATTTTTTATATAAAGTGTACCATATGGGTTCTTATAGTATTTATTCATATTATCTTTGATATCTAGTATATAAATCGATAATCAGTTGTGATAATAATGCATACAACAACATTTTTGTGGTTGAGCACGCACAACATTGCATCATGATCTATAATTAGATCATCAAATCAATTCAAATCAAAGATAAATAATAGACTATGAGATCCATTATATATGTTATTCGAAAAGTGTTATAAATATAAAAGGTACAATTAATTGCATTTGAGAATTACATTGAATCAGAAAGAGGTCTGAAAAGTTTTTATTAAAAAGTGACCCAAACTTATATAGAGATTGTTGCTTGTTTGGGAAGTCTTTTTGGCCTTATAGCTGCTACAGTTGTTTACAAATTTCATTTTTTGGGGTAATTCAGTGTAAAGCAGGAGAGGACAAAAGCCGCATTGATACTTATAGTATTGTTTGTCAAAATGAAGTTGTTGGGTAGGGACAAACATTTCACCAAAACATCGCGTGTCCGTAGTCTTGGTGTAAGGATTAGTTGTAAGTGTAAGTGTAAGAAACAACAATAATTAAAAGTTATATAAATATTTTAAACCATATTTTTTTTATTTGACTCTTCTGTATCTTACACTGACTCACTCTATATATATTTTTATTTATTTACATATCTCTGCAGGTGTACCGCTTTTACGCGAAAAAAAAAATGGTCACGTTACCTATACCTAATAAATTATAGTTTGAAAAAATCTACAGAGTACGCTTTTAGCAATAATCAAACTAAAAAGTAAAAAATCATTCTTGACATAAGAATAAAATTAATGACTAAACTTAACGTTTTTCAGTCCGACGTCTGTCCGAATGGTTTTTTCAATTATTAAAAATGATTCATTGAGTAGGACTTCCCTCCTCCTCATTTTCTTGATAAGCACGAAATAGGTCTCTAAGGTAAGATGGACAGTAGCTTTTAAATCTATTCCCTAAAAGTAGAGTAGAGAAGAGACCAAAAAGTCAATTGCAAGCATACAGGTGAAACTAATAAAAGCATGTTAGAAATATAATTCACTGAACTGGTATCCATCTAATGTCTCGTGGGAAAAAATGCCACAAAAACTACTTTCACGGCAGTGCTATTATTGAGGTCTTTAAAGTAGTATATAAATACCCTCAAATGTTAAGATGAGAAATGACTTTGACCTTGTTTCGGCTTGTCAGTTTTACTATTATATCTGCTTCAGTCAAAACGTGAAACTTTTAAAACAGTTTACAAATGGTGTAAACGATTTACAATTTGAAATGAAGTTAACAACAAAGATGGTTGAATGATTTCAGCTTAGTGAACAGTTCGAACAGATTATTTCCAAATATAAGGAATGAGTGTCAAATTCGTTCCTAGATTTTCTTCTGATGATCTAGTTACACGGAGATGAAAGTTTGTCTTTAAACAATTCCGGATTTGATTTCCAGAATTGTTACTAGACACGAAAGTTAGGTCTATGACTATAGGAAATCAAAATCATGATCATAATTTCTTTCCATTGGGAGAGCATAGTATATTCTAGTCAAGTTTTTTGGTCACTAGAAGCGTCTTTGTCTACACTCGGTTTATAAATCAGATTAAGCAATAAGGCTATGCTAAAACGGAAAAATTTTGATAAATAGACTAGATGAAGTCGATTCCAAAAAAGCTGCTAGTCCGTTTTATGAATCAGATTTATCACAAAAGATGTGCTAAAAGGGAAACGTTCTGAGATCATTCTTCACTTTGAGAAGGCCAATACGGAGCAGATGAAGGCCATTCTAAAAAAGATGCTAACCAATGGTACTATTTTGAAGGGGTTTGATCACAATAAATTTTAATTTTTCGCTTTGTTTTTAAAGGAATATTAGAAAATGCAGTTTTGTATTATGAGTTATGTAATATAATATAATTTTAAAATAAGATAATTTGCGAGAAAAATTATTGGCAGATATCCGTATGTTTGGCGCCTACTTAGAAACTTAACCAAAAATAAAGCGTCTAAATGTAAAATCATTAATAAAACGTATATTTTTGAGACGAAGTTTTGAAAACTGTATTTTATAGATATTCAAAAATATTTATTCGTAAAATTTTAATATAACGAAACAGATGGTTTTAAGATATGGCAACACTGATGAGAATATGTCAAATCTAGCATCATCTAATGATGAACGTACTCAGAACGTGTTGTCGTACAAGTGCTTTGGATTAGGATTGTTTACAGATCCTTGAAGCATTTTCGTTCGATGATTGGTTATGACATTCGATGTGGATCAAACCAATAGCAGTATGCCGATCAACACGCTTCGACTTTTGGGGATGAAGTACAATCTCGATCCACCGTGCTAAGCTGGTTTTCCGGATTCAATCATAGTGGTACTTCGCTACCGAACGAATTTCGTGAAGTTCCTGCAAAATCTGCTGATGTGCCAGAAAACATCGATGCTGTGCGTAAACTGATATTGCAAAATCGTCATGTAACATACAGTGAGATTGAGGCAAACTTCGAAGGTAAACCTCAATCTCTGAAGACGATAACTTGGTTATCGAATCGCGGATCAGACAGTCTAATTGTGAGTTTTAGTGTAGTGGTAATGTGAACAGTATGAATATCAGCAACTGTTCCAAAAATTCCAACAGATTTGAAGATATCCTGATGGTTGGATTGAGTTAATTCCATTGTTCTTAGCTACCCATCAATTTTTTTTCTGCTCTAATTTGTAGTAGTAAGTATTTAATTAGAACAAATGTCGGAGTTAGCATTCGGAAGTGTGACGAGTCATGAATAAATTTTGTCGATGCCTTAGAATTTTAATAACTGCAAACAAAAACATTGAATCAAAACGAGAATATAGTAAAAATCATTCTAAATTTTTTCGTGATTGAGTAATGACGCCCGACTAATCATTGATAGGAAACTTTATCGAATCCACCATTTTGAATGGCAAGTTTGGAGAAGAAGATGTATTACTACTACAGATGTGCTAAATGGAATGCAAGGGGTTCAATTATTAATTAGATAGACGTTGGCACAGATAATCAATAAGTTTCAAAGTCAAACGATGTCTGTTTACGGTTCTGACTTGAACACACCGTGTTTTTCACACGTGGCATTTTCTTGTGTGGTTAAACCATCCAGTTTGTTTGTGTTGGCTAAATATGGGCTCACTAAAAAGATCGTACACTTCATTGCACTGAGGACTGAAATGTTTTTTCTTTTAATTGTCATAATTAGTCATTCGTCCAGATATTAAAAGTAAAATGAATTCAAAAAATGATTGTTTGTTCTTTCATTATTTTTATAAGCCGACATCTTCACAGAGCTCTTTCCTGTCGTAAATCTCATACCAACACAAAAACATAAGTTAGATATTTTTATTTAACTGCCAAAAATATTTGCTGGAAATAATTCAATGTTTGCCGGGTTAGCTAGTTTTAAATAAACAAATATTTGAATACAATGTTTTAGGGTTTTCTTTTTCAAAAGTGCAAGAATCTGTGTCTTACCCGATACTGAAATGAGTTCATATATGGAAATCGCTTAATACTGGTTATTCACTTTTATAAATTATGAAAAAGTGCGTCTACCTCTAAAATCGAATGTCAAACATTTTCATTTCTAACGAAACACCATGTGTATTTTTGAATGTTTTGATGTCAGAAGTAATTTATATAGATTTAACTATTTGTTGAACCAACATTGCTAATTGTCAGATCTAAGTACATTGTCAATAACAGCTTCACGTACTTTTTAGTTTATAATATTTTGATTCAATTTCATATACAGGGTGTTTCTATATCCGACCGAAAACGCTCCACCACAGAGAGATCTCAATAAATGATTCATTTTGATATAGGGATATGAACCCTTACGGGGCCTAATTGCTAAGATTAGGGTGTTCAAAATTTTAAAATTTAAGCTAAAATGAATGGTGTAGAAATTTACCTCTAAACAAAAGTCTGCAAGCATGTAAGTAATTTACAAATTAATTAATTATTCATTTAATTAGTGAGTAGTTAAAACAAATGAAAGATAATTCATAATCTCAATTTCAAACAAAAATGCATTACAATACAATACAATAACAAAATTGGCAATGAAAATAAAAATAATAAAAGCACAAATTAAATTTAAACAACACTGTATTACAATAATAACAAAATAACAAAAAGTTAAAGTAGTTGTGAATAAATCTGGATGGGATTGAATGATTTCTGCCGCAGCTTAAATTCTAGCTATTAGATCTTGTTCAGATTCGATGATCGTTTCGTACACTAAGGACTTCATATAGCCCCATATAAAAAAATCGATATGATTTAAGTCAGGTTATCTTGGAGGCCAACAATTGGATCCACCCCGACCAATCCATTTTTTTCTAAAGCGTCTGTTTAAGTAATTTCTTGCCGCTGCAGCTAAATGAACAGATGCCCCATCGTGTTGTCTAATTCAATTTATTTGGTAAAATGTAAGGCCCGATTAAGCAATCTCCAACAATAACCACCCACACATTAACCGAATATTTATGCTCAAATCTCCTTTCACGAACAAAGTGCGGATTTTCTTCATCCTAAACATGATTATTTCTAGAGTTGAAAATTCCTTTTCTAGTAAATCTATCCTCGTCGGTATACAACACATATTTTGGAAAATCGTGTCAAATACACAAAGTCTCACGAACTATCAAAAATATGACTGTCTACAAGATTATAATTTAGAAATATTGAGTAGTATTTAATTACCTACAACACTGTTCATTTTAGCTCCATAAAAGGTTATTAGTTTTTTAACTAAAAATAATCAGGCAATTTAAAACAAAATTTAAAAAAAACTAACCCTCAAGCACGCCACTAGGTAAGTGAAAACCAAAGTTTGTTTACGTCAAAATATTACTTTATTAAGTAGCATATTGGTCACCAAATTTGAAAAAAAAACTTAAATGCGTTCTTGATTTGTGGCAAATTTTTTATTTAAAATTTTGAACTCGCTATATCTCAGCAACTAAGCCCCGTAGGGGTTCGTATTCCTATATCAAAATGAATCATTTATCGAGATTTCTCTGTGGTAGAGCGTTGTTGTTCGAATATAGAAACGCCCTGTATGTAAATTATTCTGTATGGATAATTCTTCATATTAAACATAGATCATTTTTGTCATCATTTGTATGTAAATATTTTATGAAATGAGAGAAGGGAATTATAAGAGAGATTTAGACAAAATAAATATCATAAATACATAAAAGAGGGTAATTTTCTACAATGAAGCAACTGATATCCTTGTTTAGTCCTCTATATGATGTCAGTTATATTTTTAAACATGAGCGATACTATTATCAATTATCAATACATTAACACAACATTCAGATAAGCGGTATCTAAATATACGGGATGTCCAAGTAATTTTTAATTGGTTGGAATGAAAATTACTTTCTTAAAATCCTATTCGTACCCATATTCATCACAGAAATTTAGAAAACTACCTTAAATATTGAATATACTTGCTGGAATTATAAAATATTCATCAATTAATGCGGTATAAGACCAAATGTGATATTTATATGCGGGTTACACGGAAAAGGTGTATTAATGAGTCCCCTACATTTTTCCAATTTTTCTTATAGTTTCTATATTTGTCACGATGTTTTACAAGCCTCTGTATAACCGATTTTATTTGTTTGTGACCTGATAAAAGAATATTTTGGATTCACCAGGGGAAAACCGCAGAAATTAGTGGCGATGGATTTCCCATTATAGGTCTAGAAAGATTAGACCTCTCAGTTTCGAAAAAATTGGCCGTCTTGCAGTCAAGGTACAAAAACTGGTCTGCATATGTACAACCGGGGCCATGAAAACATATCCAACGGCTGTGATTGAAATGTTTCTGAAGTCACCAAAGATAAACCGAAACCTCCCTCAAAAAACGATCAAATCAAATAGATTGTACCTAAACACAACACTATAAATGAACAGAAATGCATCAAATGATATCCTGATAGCTCCAAAACAGTGAATTCCAATGTTATAAGATCCAAGTTGGTTTGGGAATACTTGAACAAGTTAAATGAGCTCTCATGAGTTCTAGGGTACACTGGAGTGGAGGGAAATGAAGTAATAGATAGACTTACTAAATTAGGGGCGGATAAACTCTTCATAGGACTGAAACCCTTCCATGGAATTGGCTACAGGACAATAAAGAATAGAGAAAGAGGTGGATTGGGTGAAAAACAAC
The DNA here is from genome assembly GCF_026250575.1 of Diorhabda carinulata. Classification (NCBI taxonomy): domain Eukaryota; kingdom Metazoa; phylum Arthropoda; class Insecta; order Coleoptera; family Chrysomelidae; genus Diorhabda; species Diorhabda carinulata. The sequence goes on from NC_079470.1 coordinate 9,188,961, forward strand.
TACTGAAACAATCTAATGGGATTGAGACAGCCGAGGGGAACCATAACCATAAAAAGATCTATTGAATTTAAGTTAAAATGTATATTTTGACGGTGTTACTGGAGCAGAATCAGAGCTTGTAATTAGCACATCCAGAGAATTGATCACCACGTTATTTGTGACGAAGCGATTGCTCCTGAGGAGCTCTTTTAAGTTGCGGTATAAATGAAAATCACTCTGGGACTGTACGATTAATGGTCAATCTGTTCCCATCTAAAAGATCTGATCAGATTTTGGGTATAAGCGGCATCGAGCATTGTAATATAGCAACAAAACTAGAGACGTACGAACAATTTGCTAATTCTGCATTGAACGTCTATGTTTAGTTAGATTAGCACAGTATTTATTGTTTCTTTTATGTTAACGTCAAGTATTCTTTCTTAGTATTCTGTGAGATACATCTAGTCACACATATATGCTAATAAATCGGAGTTATAACGAAATACTTGAAAATCGCTACATGGTCAGTTCATGTTTAAACATTAATGGTATAAAATCATCTTTCATGAAAGCAATTCTATTTATATAAAATCTTCTATAGAATCTTCTTTATTTTTGGTCTCTTTTTCTGATTGAAAATTTTTAAAACAGTTGAAAATATTGGTATTTCGACCTATTTCAGTTTTTATCAAAATATGACTTGACTATTTAGCAAGACAACCAAATAAAGAAATAAGAATTGAGGCAAAAAAATAATATTTTTGGATTTAATTTCATATTGCCAATCTTGACTTGTAAATAAAAGTATTATTTGTTATGTTTAAAAGCTTTGATTGATAAAAGTGTTCTTAATAATAAATAAAGAGATTTGGTATTTACAAAATTATAAATATATAGAAATAATTACATGGGGCGTGCCTAGGAAATACAAGGTGTGTAAATTTACTTATGGCGTAATACATATCGTTACTAAAAAATTTGTTCGTGCTTTGAATTCTCAATGCATGTGAAATTATGCAATATTTACTTCGTAACAGAATAACCTATATGAAACATGTGAGTAACTTACAGTAAATCCATAAGAAATTGAATTTAATATTCTTTTCTTTCAATACGCCAGTAAAACAAATTAGTTTCTCCTCTGACATTGTTAGACAATTATTAATGATTGAGGTAATAAGTATACTGTTACATACAACTTAATTGTGTGTTCTATATATATATAGGGTGTAGGGACAACAAATCCGTACATGTTCAAGTATGGAAAATCTAAAAAAAAACGAGAGTAACATAAGTTTTATAAACAAAATAAAGATGTGAAGACAAACAATCTACAATATTTGTTGGCGTGTTGAGAATGTATTCGATTGAAAAAAAGTCCCGATCAGACAAAAAATCAAAAAAAAAAAAACGCCAAAAACGAAGAGCAACTTTTGTTGAAGCGGCTAACGAAAAATTGGGCAATAATCGGGAAAAAATTAAAATTCGATAAGAAATGTGTAAGCAATATATTAAAGGAACAGAATTAAGTTCGAAAATAAAAAAAATCAGCATCCAAATATTCTGAGAAGCAACAAATGTAACAAAAATCAAAACGTCTCAGTGACAACTGGTTTTCGCCCCACGAAGAGTCATATTTTACTTTTGACGGGCGTGAAACAGAATAATGAGACTTATTATTTCCAGAAAGTAAATTCAGGAGTGTATTCCAAAAGACATAAAATGTTCCTACTCGAAAGTGTTGGTATGGTTGGCGATATTTTCTCGTGGTCATTCTTCAGCATAAATTTGTCTTACTGGAAATGTGAAATAGAGTGTGTTAGATCTAGATTAATGCAGTTCATCAAAAAAGCATCCTGAAGGAAATTTTGTGTTTTTGCTAGATATGCCAATTGCTCATTATGCAAAGGAGTTGAATGAGAAAACTAGAAATGTGCCTCAACTGATGGCAATTGAACGTTTTTGGCGAAATTTGAAAGGAAACGGATATTCTAAAGATTAGGAAGCAACTACACAGAATTAAAAAAGATAGTTTTGAGCAAACGCTAGATTAATACTTCATAATTTAATGCAACATTAAAAAATGTGTGTAATTTTAGTGTGGTAACCATTTTTTCAGTGCAAATAATTAATTTAAAATAAACAGTTTGTACAGATTTTGTGTCCTCACACCCTTAAATTATCATTTTTGACGCTGGCCGAACATATAGCAAAAGGACTTCTAAAGGATCGGTATCTTTAATGTTAGTTATTCAAGAGGTTCGCATTTGAATGAAGGATATTCGGAATATTTTGATTGTTATTTACTTGAAATTGAACTGTCAGAAATTTATGCTACTATTAATTCTTGTGGAAAATTATCAAAAGAAGCTTAATAAAATTTAGTGGATAGGTATCAAAGTAAAATTAATCTTGAAGATATGGTAATTGAGGTAATGTAAATGGCTCAATATAAACCCTCAAAAGTATGTATTTCGTTATCCAATTATTGTGAACTTTTTTGATGGATTAACTCACAAATAAATAACGAAGCAAAGTGAAGAAAATAATGTAGTTGGTATTCGAAAAAAAATGACAAGGAAACAGTTATTTGTTACAAAAAGCATGGAGAGTAGGGAAAAGGAGAAGTATCTCATTTGGGTGAAAAGTTGAAGCAGTTTCCAGATATATAAGATGAATTACAGTTCAAAATAATTGTAGATGAACTGAAGTATGCCGAATTAAAATTCAATATCATTGTGGATACAAGTAGTTCATTAATGAACATTTTAACGATTTACTTTTACAAAATAATGTAGTTAATATAACCTAAACGAAATTTACCTTGATGCTAATGTGGCGCCACCTTTATTTGATACATTTTGTACAGAAAGTGACAAGGAAAGGTATCAAAACGTCCTTCTCCATTTTATTTTGCATGTAAATACATATTATGACTCGTGAACATATGAGATAATCTTTTTTGGTTGATTCAATGCGGACCAACTGTATAATAATTTAAAAAAAAATTACTGTTTTGTATTCATCAGAACGACCATACATGAGCCAATTTTTGTGGTCATAGATAGATAGATTTGCGGTTGAGCCGACTACGTCTTGCGGCCAGGCCTACCACATCCTTACGATTTAATTGTGGCAAACTTGTGGTGATATCGTTAACACCATTCGGCGATAGTCTATGACAAGTATCCACAAACATTCTCTATGTTAAAATGACCTCCGTAAACTCCTTCATTTTTTGAAGCTAAAGGAATGGATATTTCCTAACTAACCTCACAATATTAATATGCAAAAAGTGTATGCCAAAAAGCAGATTGTACTCACTATTTAAATGTCACTGAACCTAACAGATATTTATTAAAAAGGATAATAATGGCCTTTTTTATTTATGATCCTGAAAAGTAGCATCAAAATAATGAGATTGCGTTCCAGGGTTCTTAAAGGTCCAAATGTCCAAGTCTACTTTCTCCATTACTACGATCTCGTTCTTACTTATAAAATAAGTAGAAAATAACCTAAACTAAACTAAAGGAGAATTTCTAAGTTCTCACCTTAGACCAACAACGAGCTTATTCCGCATTATCTGTCTAACAAGTTCAGCATCCTATTGACCTATTGCCCAGATCTGACGCTGTCTACTTTGAGATGAAAACTACATTAGTGTTGCGATTCAACATATGGTAAATACCATAATCGTTAAGACTTTCACAATTTTATGAAATTTTAGACAATGACAAATGTCGAATGTCCTTTGTACCTTTAAACCCCTAATAAATAACTCTCTCTCCGCAAGAGACCAATCGTTAAATTTCTAAAGTGTCACTAATAACTTTCTCTCAAATAAACACAAAAGCAATTACTATTGAAAACTTTTAAAAAACCTTCATTATACTTTTACAAACTATTCCAAGTTCATCTGGTCAACCCTTATACAAACAAAAGAGAAATTTCAAAAAATCTGTTTGTAAAATATAGATTCTTTTTATTGCTTCACGGCAATTAACACAAAATATTACCACGATATTGGGATACTTTTAACCCCCATTTTAGCCCATATAAATAAAATTTAACATTCATGCACGAGAGTAAGAGAGCAGAAAGTAACACAGTACAGAACAGTGAGAAAAAAGAATCCACAGTAAACAGAAACTAAACATACAGTGCGCGTTAAAACTAACGAACTATATCTAAATCAACCTAACGATTCTCTCTCACTTATCAAATTATAAAAAATCTTAACCTTACAAACGGGCAAAATTACGATTTACCTGAATAATCAAAATATCTCTCGCGTTACGACGCAACATAAAACGTGCAATTTTCTGTTACTTCGTTCAAGTATAACCGGAGAAATATACATATAAACTTCGCTATCTTTTGTAATCAACTATATATCACTGTGGACATTCTTGTTGATTTATCTTGTTGCTTATTTTGTACATCGATTTACGTGTAATATTGTCGTATTTAAGTGTTTTTATTAAACGTTACTTAAAATTACGACTGGTCCTTCATTCCGCAACCTCGTCGAAGAAAACAACACATCTACTTGGGTGCTGTAGTGAACGACAAACTCGACAGTCCACTTCATCCAACTAGTTCATTACAATCCCCCAAGAATTAGTATGAACAAGATCTGAGTCAGGTTAAGCAGTGATAGAGAAAGCAGCACGCGTTAAGAAACTGCTAGAAGAAGACTGTTTCAAACAAAGGAAAGGTTCGTGTAAACCGCTATAAGGATAGAGGTGTCAGTCTCGTTGTTTAATACATACATCTCGCTTTAAGTGAGTCTCAAGTCGTCGGCTTTGGAAATTAATAATTACAATAGGTTATTTAGTTATTTCTAATTACCTATGTTGTATTAATGAGTTAATTATGCTAAAAGTTGCCTTTCGTCTTTATTTGTTCAATGAAAACGTATCCCCATATGACAAAGCTCACTATGTAACCTAATTATTCATTATAGCCACTAATTTGTCTTCAATTCCTCCTTATTTTCATTTAACTCCAACTCTATTTCTAAAAATATGCATATAAGAATATCAAAATGACTGACTTTACAAATATATTGGCATTTTTCATTGCTTTTTCAAAAAATTATCATACAAATCTTAGCCGAAGAATGGATTTATGCCTCATTTAATGGACGCCCAGTATAAAATGAAAAACCGTGATCGATCACAGTAAACATTTAGACATAATCCAGCAGGATTAGAACTGAAATCATATTCATCAATTCGTCAGTTACAACTTTTGGTGCATTAGCAAAATTTAATCCTTTTAAAATCCCAGATTACTTATCAATATATTTATGATATTAATAAACGTTTGTACTTTTGTCGATAACCTTTTTGAATTTTTTTTTATAAAATTGGCTTATTAATTATGAAAACATCGGAGTGAATATGGCAACATTGCAAGATGAAGTTAACTACGTAACTTTATATTGTTTTTAGATGGACAGAATGAGTGTGAGAAGGAGACTATGATGCAATTCTAGAAGAGCCGAAATTTTCTTTGTTTTATCCACGAACGAATCACTCAAGCATCGTGGAACAAATGTTGATAAAACCCTGTATAGTTCGATACAAGATACTTCACCTTGACCTGAGTAGTACCCATTACACGATAATAATCTCTGAACGCTGTCAATTGAAAAAATTAACGGAATCGTACTTCAAAATTGAATTTATTTAGAGTTTTATTGTATTTAACAGGAACATTTACATACTATTATTTCAGATCTTAGTATATTAGGTGAGTCGAAAAGTTTGCAGACTGATACATGGAGGGCGCTACCAGTATTAAATCCGCCAACTTTTGTTAGTTCGAAAAAATGTATAAAAAGGAATTTCGTGTGTTGCTTTTTGGCAAAATAATCCTGTTGAAGTCAAGGTTTGGCTTGATAAATATTCGGAATTTGCTCCAAAAAAATCAACCGTTGAGAGGCAGCCACCAATGAAAACATCAAAAAAGTATTCAAAATAATTTCAGATAACCGTAAATTTAAGATGAATGAGATAGCTCAGACCCTAAAAATATAAAAAGATCGTGTTGGACATTTCTTGAATGAATATTTGGGTTAAGAAAGCTCTGTTGCTGCGCGAACTCAGGTTCTGATCAGTTTTTAGAGCTGTTTATTCACAATAAACCTGAATTTTTGTATCGGTATGCGACAGTTGATGAAGTATGGCTCTATCATTTCACACCAATTGAAAGTCCATGAGTCGTCGAAATTTCCGCTAGTTTATCCTAGTTTATAGGGCATCGGAAGCTCGTAAGCTAGCTTCATTTATCTTAGTTTGTGTTGGTAAATTTGGAAAACATCGAACCTACAATGTTTTCCACAAACTAAAAGAAAATCTAATCCTAAACATGGTTGGTAATGCCATTAACAACGCAGTGCACCACTGGTGTGATTTATTGACAGCAAATGAGGAATCCATAGTTTTTGTAATTTATTTTTCAGTCACTGAAACAGTAGTTTTTAAAGAATTCAGATAAAAATTTAAAGGACAGTGATTAAGTTAAAAAAGTAACCCCAAAAATTGTATTCTAGGCTCTAACATCCGGGATTTTCATGTTTCTCGTTCTGTTTGCCAAATTTTGGAGATGGAAACTCTGGCTGCACGTGTTAAACCGTGAAAAGACGCAAAAATCAACTGGCAAGGTTATGGCATCAGTATTTCGGGATGCGCATGGTATCATATCCATCAACTACCTCAAACTATTAAGTAGCGTTACTAGAGCGTTTGAAGGACGAAATCGCGATAAACCACTCCATTTGAATATGAACAAAGTGCTGTTTCATTAAGACAATGCAATGTGTCACAAATAAATGAAAACGTTGGCATGAATTACTTCCCCGTCTACCAAATTCTCCAGATGTTGCCACTAGCGACTTTTCCGCGAACCGCATGTGGATACCCGCTGGACAGAAATTTTGCACCGACGTAGAAGTTATCGCTGAAACTAAAACCTGTTTTGAGACTAAAGACAAATCGTAACGAAAAATTCAGTGACAGCTATAATCGTTCTATCTAAGGCAGCTATATTGTATAATAAAATGAAATTCTATTGAAAGAAACTGGGGCTACACGATAATTGAGCTAAATATAAAATACTATGGAGGCAGTTGCAATATTCTATGCTCCACAGTTTTAGCCACCTCTTTTTCAATATTAATCGTTGCTAATGAATAAACTTAAAGATAATGAATTCCTTTTTACTATTCGTAGCTAATTTTACCTATCATATTAAAACTGTTATTGTGATGAGAAAAATAACATTTCATGTTTTACTTTCGACTCTGTGCGACATTTAATATTTCCCTGTAATGTTTTGTTCATGGGAAAATATTTTCAAGGTCGTACAAATCATCCTAGCAAAGCTGACTGAACGTGTAATTGAATAGGAACTGCAAGCCTCGTGCCTTCGGGCGACATCAAGTCTATAGTAATAAAGTTCATATGTTTTTAATTGAATGATTCGTCATGGAAACTACATCAAAACATTATAGTCATTTTGTATTTTAATAAACTTAGCGTAAATGTATGATAGTCGACTGGTGAATAATGCAAATGAATTAAGTATATTATTTCTTCGGTTTTGTAGTATAAAATGAAACACTTTTTGTAAACAAAAATTTTCTATTTTGCTCAATGACCTTTTGCCATCTTACTTTCAACTTAATGATTCCGCGCTCATAACATTTCTAGTCCTTATCAATAAAAAACTGAACCAGGTGCGATTGAAGGTCATCGTCATTTGTGAAACTTTGACAATTCAAAAAATTTTGCAAACTTCGAAATAACTGGTAATCAAATGGTGCCAGATCAGGGCTGTATGAGGGATGTGGCATCACTTCCCAGCAAAGCTTTAATAGTTTCCCACGAGTTGATTAAAATGTGTGAGGCCTTGCATTATCATGGTGGAACACTAAACCTTTCCGATTTGACAATCCTGGCCGTTTTTCTTTGATTCTGCATCCAGTTGAATTAATTGTTGACGGTAAACAGCAGAATTGATCGTTTGGTTTCTTTGAAGCACCTCAAAAAACCCAACATCTTTGTAATTTCACCAAACTGATAGTATGAGCTTTTTTGTTGATTTTTAGCTTCAGCTATAGGACCCATTTTTCATCATCAGTGATGATTCTTTTCATGAAAGGGTCGGTTTCATTTTTTTTAAGATGCATATTGCAAAAGTTTGCAAACATCAAGCTTCTCAACTAGCCCAACACATTTTGAGTGTTTTTCAATTGTTGTGTGCGATATATGTAGCCTCTTCGCAACCTCTCGTACAATTATATGACGATGCTCTTATTTGGTCATCATCATCTTCAGTAGGCTGACCAGAACGTTGCTCAACTTTGAGGGAAAAATCTCCACAACGGAATTTTTTATACCAATTCTGACACGTGCAATCAGCACTATATACGTTCGTTTCTGCACTCCAATTGAAATTAAGCCACAACTAATAACTTTAATAAAAATCAAGCACTACTTGCTTCTAAAGTTACGTCAATGTGACCAATATCAATAAAGCAAGTATCAGTAAAAAAGCGAAAGTACTTAGTTGCCAACCTTATAATTTGTTACAAGTTATTTCTTCTTGGTTGCAATATAGATCGAATACTTATATTTAATATTTTCTGAAAATTGTTAATAAAAAATATTTACGAAACGTAGAGGTGTTGAGGTTTGGGAATAACTGTTGCAATTGAAGAATTATCAATTATAACTTTTTCAAAAACACATTGATCTCAAGATTAATTTAAATAATGGATATTGCTGATGATAAAGCATATTGAGAAAATATTTGTAAAAAAATTATGAGGACACTTGGTAATATAGAAACTATTACTTTGTAATAATTAGCTGAAAAATCTACTATCCAAAAATCTGTACATGTAAAGCACGAATAAAAGACTAAGAATCTCAAATGTGGCGAACAAGTTGGTAGAGAATTTTCTCGCAGATGAGATTGAAATACTATTAAATCGATAAACGATATGCAAAAATGGTATCACATGTTTTAACAGGTGGGCTGAAACATTCGTAGGTTAGCATAGAAAAACTCTTTTTTTGATAGAAATCGATTTTATTATTCAACATAGCCTCGGAGGGCGATTATGGGGGTCATACAATTATTCGATACTAAATCGGCGCGAGTATCCTCTTAAGGTCAGAGAACTGAAAAATACAGACGACGCGCGAAAGCAATTTCGACAAGGTCATTGTTTTGATGAAACAGAATTTTCTTCTTTTTCTAATAAGGACATTTTTCAGCGATTTCGTTCTTAAACGCTCCAATAATTTAAGATATTCGATGAATATTATACCATATACATCCCAAAATGCTATCACCTTGCCAATTTTTGCATCTTTCCACTTTTTGGAGTTGATTCATCACATGCAGTTCACTTGGTTGAGTGTCGATTGGATTGAAATGATAGAGCCATGTTTTATCCATTGTTACATGTCGACGCAAAATTCGGGTTTATTACGACGTAACACCTCCAAACACTGCTCAAAATAAACAATTCATTATTGTTTTTGGTATTTTGTGAGCTCCCGCGGCACCCACTTTGAACGGAGCTTTCGAATACCTAAATATTCATTAACAGTATGTCCAACGCGATCCTTTGATATCTTTAGGATCTCAGCTATCTTAATTAACTTCACTTTAAGTTTATTCAATATTATATTGAGGACTTTCTTTATGTTTCCGTCATAACAGACTTTTTGGGGTGACCACTGCGTGCAATGCAAATTTAGCAAACCACATGATTTTTCTGGGGCAATATCCTAATAAGATTTATCAAGCCAAGTCTTGAATTTAATAATATCTTACGGCCAAAAAGCCTTCTCTTTCATCCATTTTTTTCAAACTAACAAAGGGCTAACAAAGTCGTATGGATTTGATACTAACAAAGGACGAACAAAACAGGATTCCAAAAGTGTTGTGAACAATATTTCCACCTACAAGTAAGAGATGGTTTTGACGTTTATTTCCTTTCCATCCTCGTTCGGCAAACGAATATGCTGTAGTAGAAATAAGACTCAACCTTGGGAAGGATAGTATTCCATTTTTGATTCCATGTTATTCCTTCTTGCTACAACTAAAACCGATAGCTTTGATGTTCTAGACTTAAAAGTAACACCAACTGATATCGGTATAAAAAAAGTTCATAGTTTATAGAACGTTCCGCTCTGCAAACCACTGAATTATTATTACCCTTCTCGACGAGTAACAATGATAACTTTAGGCAAGATTTTGACCTTACTCGCCCTGTGTCTCTGGGTGATTTTGTTCAACTTTTCTGTTACCATGCCTGATAACCATAGTATTCACAATTCTGTAAAAAGAGCTCAGTTTCTGAAACGCCATCAACATAGTTAGCTGCCAAACATTTACAAGCATTCACACTTTTGAATGCTTGTAAAATAACATTTAAAACCACTATACTGGGATAAATTATATGTTTTAATGGACAATTCTCACAGAGTAAGCCCTGGATCCATCCTCTGATGTCTTGAAGCTGGCTCTCGCAACTATGCATTTCATTCGTGCAGTGCGCTCTGCTCTAGCAATAATTACACGATACGGATCATTAGTTTTCAATCTGCGTACTGCCTGGTGATTGTTTAGCAGTTTAGGGGATCAGGATTTTTATTTCGTCTTTCGTTGTTGGGATATCTAAATCCCTTTGAAGAATCTTCTTACGTACGTACTGTGGAGAGTAAAACTTAGACCTACAGGTAGGTTTTCTAATTGTGACTTGGGAGAGAAAAAGCTCTAGTTACAGAATTTATCCAAGCTCTATTTCTAGAGACACACGTGTTATGATTGGATCTGAGCTGAGAATCAGCGATAGATTAGTATATGGAACCAAAACAGGTAATTCATTTCTTAGTTCACTTTTTGTTGGTTCATTAAGTAGTTATCAATATTTATGTATTTGTGGGAAAAAAATAATTTTCACGAGGACACGAGCACTTATTTTGGTTAAAGTGAGCTTTTCTGATCAAAATAGTACATTAGGAACAAAAAATGTATCTGTTTCAAATGTTTAAAAAGGATTGGAGATGTTTAAGTACCTCAAGTATTGAAATGTTTTTTCTATACAATAATAATCTTTGTCTTTACATTATAAATGTAGGTATTAATTTAATTTGAAAGCATATGTCTACTCAAAATTTAAATTCGAATTAATGGTTACATCTATTTGAACAGAAGTAATTATTGAAATGATAATTCGTGCTACTTAATCAACTGAGTTTAAGCAGGATGTTAAATTAAATGGCAATCTTATTGAACTGCCGGAAGATATAAAATTATTAAATAACAATTCCATAGGATAAATTGTTGCGACATACGACAATGGACATCTATACAATATTATTCATATTGACGACAAAAAGATTATAAATTATTAAATTTACACAAGGCCATTCAACCACTTTTATGCTAATTTTGTTTCTTGAAACGGGTAGGGGAAAACCAAATACACACTTTTTTGGTATAAGACTTTGCGATTCTGACAAATCTCACTGCGAAATTGCAAATTTATCACGTTATAGTATAAAATATATACATATACTAAATCCATCCAACAAACAGAGCGACCCAAACAACAACCGATGCGTGATCGATGCATGATCGCCCCGCGCCTTTGTATATATAGATTTGGGGTCTCGTATACACTGCGACCCAAAGGATCTATTATGTCTCCCTTTATTTCTGAGATAAAGGAGAACCCTGTATTCACAACTGATCCATAAATCCCACAACTTTTCAAAAATCTAGAATGTGGAATGACTTTAATTGCCAGAGATCTTCGTCTTCTATGTCAAGCGTTCCCAGGTGTAGTGCTCTTCGCTTTTGTATGTATTGGCTAAAATAAACAAGCCAACTAATACTGGCCAATCAGATTTAACTGCAATCGACTGGGGGTATTAATTGTTTTTAGCACATCGCTACAAGGATCAGTTACGTCTTAACGGTTTGTGCTGCTATATATTTAATAGATTTTTAGTTTACATATACGATTTTTTTAAGTTTAATATTTTTAAGATGTCAGATACTAATACAACTGAAGACACGTCTTATTTGTGTCGCCACACTAGCCACATACAGACTACCTAAAAAATGTAAATTTAAACAGGCAAAGACAGTTCCATCTGCAGGCAAGGTCATGGCGTCGGTTTTTTGAGATATAACTGCTAGTATTATGCGAACTTATTGCAACATTTGAGCAATTAGATCAAAAACGGCCACATTTGGCTAAGAAGAAAGTGTTAATTCGTTAAGACCAGCTCACATATTCGTTATTTCAAAGGCCAAAATGAATTAGTTTGATTTTTACCTCATGCACCCTATTCGCCAGATTCAGTCCCCTCGGAATATTTTTCTGTTTCTAGACTTGAAAAATTGGTTCAGTGGTCAAAATTTTCCAACAATGGAGAGGTGATGTCGTCAGTTTTGAGGAGCTTGAGGATATTACGTTGAAAAATAAATAAATTGTTTTCCAAAAATTTTCCGAGTTTTCTTTGTTGGGCTTGGTACTTCTGGGACCTCTTTTCTGATTTTTTAATTGCCGTAGTTGGAGTTATCGAAATTTTTTATTGTCTCGATCAATTGTTCAGTGGAGTATTGCATATTATTTATAATATTAAGAGTATTGAAGGAAGCTACCCACTTCTCAATCATTGAATCTATAATCGTACAATACTTTTCTATAGAAAACAGTGTAATAATTAACTATACACGTGGTTGAAGTATAAAAAATTTTTTTTAACCATCAATATTGTTAGGAACAAGTTCTATTTCTACTATGGATTTTAAAAATTCGGCGAATTCGCGCGGCGCCTTTCACATTTTTTATAAATGACGGACGCGCATTTGATGTTTCCTTTTAGAACTTTTTATTATAGCGGACGGCCTATTAACAATATTTCTTTTAAATAATTTCTATGAAAGTCTATTTCTTTTGTTTCTTTTTGTTCTAGAACTTTATAGAATTCTATCTGTGGTATATAAATAAGTTATGTAGCGCAGTCGTAATGAAAATAACGAATTAGTAATAGTAATCGCAGAAATTATTTAAGTGATATATATATATAAGTAAATTATTTTAAGTAAAATGTATTGTATAGTATGTAAATGAATTAAAAACTTGAAAGACATTGTTTATTAATTCACCTCACGAATAGAAAGAATGTAAATAAATACGGAAAGCGTTACCTACAATATAAATCAAATATTTCGTAAACAAATGAGAACCAAAAAAAATTCGATCGGAATTGAACAAACATGTATTGTTAGTTGTTGACATTTAGTAAAGCGCTTAATAATAATTATGCGTACGATTAGCTATTCACTAATAGCAATGGTAATTTTTCCACCATGAGATCATATCCTAATAAACACAAAATGCGCATATAACTATTCTATTTCTAAGGAGTAATATTAGAAAAATTATAGGTGACAACTATGTATTATGTAATTATGTTAAACACATAAATTATTATCAGAAATATTGTTTTAAAAAAAACAAGACGTGTATAATTGAAATAACTATTTGAAGAAATGTAATTACTCACCATAAATTTTTTTTTGTTATTACGAGTATGTTAAGTCAATATTGAATTGATCAAATAGTCAAGTTTGTTGTTAAAATGGAAAATTCTAAGAAAAATATTCAGTAGAACCAACATATATAAAGGGTGAAGGAGAAGGGTCAAAAATGAACGAAAAAATTTTTACATTTGACTTTAAGTCAATTTACTTTCAATCCATGGACGCCAATTGTGGAAAAATTCCTAGTGAGCTGAAATTTGTATATATCGTAGGTCAATAGACAAGTTGGGATTTTAGCTAATATCCCAGGATACTAGGCAGTTGGTTGATGGCGCGCGACGCATGCCTATTCTCCCGAATTATTAGCTAAATTCCGGACAATAGATTATTCGTCGACAAATGACCAAGCGTTTGTCTATTCTTCTGGATTTTAGCTAAAATTCGAATAATAGAATATCTATTGAAAAAGGCCAAGCGTTTATCTGTTGTCCTATACCTCTAGCGAAAGGGCCAATACCTTAACCAATTTCAATGTTTGTTTTTATTTTTGAGTTCACATTGAGGTTCGCACTGGCACTTTACACCTTTATTACCATGTTTTTATGAAGATTTGAAAAATCGACATCAATATCGCGCCGGCTAAAAAAGTTATAAAAGTCGAAAGTCTGTAAAATCAACCGTCTTTTGAGTAGAGCGCTGAGAAATCGATTATATTGTGACGATGCACTCGTTTTCTCACCACCTTCGAATTAGAACGCAACGGGCTTTATATTATTTTTTTTATTCATCTTCAACATCTTCAGTTTCTCTATCATTAATAGTTGCTGACAAAACGTCGAATGGACTAATTTCTACATCAACATCTTCATTATTTCCATCATTTGTTGACCCTGCGTTTAGGCATAACTGGCCACGGCAACGTCCACAAACTTTGGAACACCTCAATTTTTTAGCATCTACATTTGCCGCCACAACCTTTCGTACTATTACAAAAGATGGTGTTAAGTAGATCATCGGGTGCTGGTGGTAATATAGGCTCTATTGTTTTACATTTCAACTCCCACTGTTCAGGATCAGTTTCTCTTCTTAGCTAGGTTTTTATTTGATAATATACTCGATACTGATGTCATTCAAATATCTAGGAGCGAACATAACAAGTAATAGAAATCTAAAGAATGAAGTGGAAGCTCAAACAACAAAGACGTCATTAATATCAGGGCACCTGAGAGATGTAATTTGGCGGAATAAATACATGATCACCAGGAGCAAAGTCAGAATAAACAAGACCTGTGCGAGACCAGTAATGACATCCAGAATGTAGTGGTCAGAATGTCAAAGGACAGGATGGCAAAGATTACAAAGGAAGAAAAACCGACCGCCAGGATGTCCACTTTCAAGATGGTTTGAAAGCTGGTCTTCATGATCCCAGCTGCAGCTAGGCAACCATTGATGCAAACAAGTCCTAACGTACGATGAAGAAGAAGAATACTCGATAAATATTTTTCTTGTTGGATATTTATACTTTTTCTCTCAATCACTCCACTCGCTTCTTCTTCGCAAAACAAACATAATTTTTTGGAATCAAAAGCGCAGAATATTTTCTTTCGGTGAGATATTGAAGGACCCGGTTCTGCTTTGATAGTCGCAATACTCCATTTGTTTGTATAATTTTTACAACAATTAATATGCACATTCACGAAATTCGCAGTATTTGGCAATTCAAAATTACCATCACCTCTGGCGACACTAGCATTTTGTAATGTTTGTAGACCATGCCAACTTCTACAACATTAGCATCCGATAATTATTCATTACATGTAAAACATGTATCAGTTCTATAAGTATATTAGAATGAGGATATTCAAAACCAATACAGTTTACGCTTTGGTATAAAATCTAGTCGCTTTCTCAGCGCTTTACTCCGAAAACGGTTAATTTTACAAAAAAATGCAAGAGACATTTTTTTTAGATGATCTTACTAGGAACATTTTTGATAATAACCGCTATTGACCTCCGAGCAATATATCGCGAGATATTTGCGAAAAACTGATTTAATATCGATGTTGATTTTTCACATCTTCATTACAACACCGTAAAAAAGATTTATACAAAAATTCAGCTCACTAGGAATTTTTCAGAAGATTGGTGTTTAAAATGTCTCAAATGACTGAGGAATTTACTGAGATAGAATCACAGAAACAACGATTGTCAATGGGAAGGACCAAAAAACAAATCTAATGAATATTGCCATAACATACCAAACAAGAAACAACTAAAAAGATGAACCAACTAAAAATAGAATTGAATGAACCATACCATAAATATCTGACCACAAATACCGAAAAACTAACAATGTAAAGGTTCTAAAGCGTCGACCATATTTGTAAATTCGTCTTACCTACACCGAGAAAAAGCTCTAGAAATGGTCTAATACGGAAAAAGCGCCAAGCCTGCTGTTTAGGTATAATAATACCACAAAGTTGGATTTTTTTATAGCTGATCACAAGCCAAGTCGATAAAAATTTTGTTTTGAATGCTGATCGAGGCAGTCACTTGATTTCGTTTCTAATAAGTAGAGTACTATGCATGTAGAACGGCAATCCAGGGGATTGAGTTCATCATAATTAACCGCGACGTTAAAAGGAAAAGAATATTAAATAAAAATGATCCTGTCTGTTGAGGCAACTTAAATATCTTATTTCTTGAAACTGATAATTACGATCTCGGGATATTTTTTTTCCGTGGATTCATAATGCTTAAGAATAGCTGTGGAAGGAAATTTACTGTTTTGTTTTGGAACATCAGATTCGTGAGAAACTGATGATTTGCTTATTTGTGGTTGACCTCATAACACGGGGTTAACTCAATAATAGTAATAACGACGACTGCAATTTGTAATGAAACACGACAAACGTTTATTGTTTAGAATGCCGCTTGCGGACAAATGCAAACAAAAAAAAATAACAAATTCTAATTACTAACACCCTCTACGTTGGGTTTTCTTTTATCATATATTCAAAGTATCCGACCGCAAAACTAATATACCGGGACGAATATTGAAGAAGCACATATAAATGAATGTTATTAAAGTCCAATTTAAGTTTATATTATAAAGAAACCGCTGCTGTTTTGACGAAGGACGACTAATTTTTAGCCACGATTTTGAGGAAACATTTTAAAGTCAGCCTCAATCATAAACTGTTACTGATTTATCAGCATACACTAGTGAATCAAATCAATCCACTTTTGAGGCCGACGTCAACATTTTTATATTCTGATTTCAGTGAATCGATGAATGGTTGGGGTGTCCAATGGCCATGCTGTTTTGACCACATCATGCTAGGATTGATGGTATTCGTTTGTGAAACAATTAATCAATGAACGGTAACTACCCATGCAAGCTCCGACTTCATTTATAAAAAAAAAATAAGGTCCAATGATGCCACCAGCATATACTGCATCAAACGATGTATTTATCCGGATGTAAATCAGTATGACAGTTAACCTCATCGAAAGTTCAATCGGACTTGAAAAATACAGACTATATTTTATCAAAATACGATGTTCCTGATTCCAGATGGTACTTGATTATTGCTTATAATCATTTTTATATAATCTTTTTTGAGTCTTTCTCCTCAAAATACTCATTTACGTATGCGGTAACGTCCTCGTCTAATGAATATCTTTCTCCCGCTACAACTCGTGAAAATTTTTAATCCGTTGAGAAAAGGATGCGCCAACTCGGGACAAGGATATTTCAGGTAAACCAAAAAGTAGTCCGAGTACTGAATACGACTTGTGACGGATTTATTAAGAGTATCATCTGGAATTTAGAACCTAATCCACTTTGTAACGTTGGAAAATCCAAAAATTAAATCGTAAAATTTCGAAATCTTTCAAAATCAATAGAGAAATGAAATTTTAAAATTCCATATTAAATAATAGACATGCAATTGGTTAAAATTCTACCCCCAAGATTGCCACCACCCTATGTCAAATTAAAATAATACACTACGTGCTCCGTTCTTCATTCTTCAAACAGATAACGTGGCGTGGGTGTTTGTGACAAGTTAAAAATGGCATTAGTAGTAGATTTCATGCTAAGTCAGCGGGGAAACAAATTGCTTGTAATTAATGATTTTAAATTTGAAAAGTAGAGATGACAAAATAGTGACAAACTTCTTTGGTGCTTATCAGCAGAAGGATGTAAAGCAAAGTGCCATATGACTTGTCTAATCTTCATGACAACCACGATCACGAGTTAGCACATTGTATCAGAAGTTAAAAATCTTATGACGAGTTGGCACACCTCAATCTCCGTAAGTGAAACTTTTATTTAGGAATAAGGAAAAGACGCCGAGGGCCAAATCTGGTGAATACGGTAGGTGGTCAACCAATTCAAAGTGCAAATCGTGAATTTAAGCTGTAGCGATGTCGGAAGTGTGAGAAAGAGCGTTGACCAGATAAAAAAGTACTTCTGTTACTGTTTTTGAAGATTATTGATAAAGACAATCCCGTCACCTATGATATCGCGGTTGTCACAATTTTTACACATTTTTTCCATTTTTAGAAAAATCTGAAAATCTCTGATCAGTACTGTCATTCTCAGATCGGAATCTTTTAAAACAACCCTCGTATATCGTTGTTGTTCTTGATTTCTATTACAAAGGAAATAAATTTCCGTTGCCTATGTTCAGATACGACTCAGGTACATTTTGCAGGTTTTTATGTAGCTTTTAGGCATCGTAACTTATATATAAGCGGTAGTAATTTAAATTTTCCTACTTATTCAATCACATTCGCTTCGCGTCATTTACGTTCAGTTCTGTTTATAAAAATTTAACAAGGCTAGTTAAATTAGCAATAACAAGTACGCGAAGAAAAAAAATACCGTTTTCAATTTATTATATCAACGTGATTTTGTTCTCTTCCACACAATAAAGAGAAAATTTTCCATTAAACGTTTTGGTATGTTTTGTATTGAAAATACAATTGATCTACTAAAAATAAAATAGTTGACTTCGAGATTGATACAATCAGTCCAACGATTTTTCTTTGGTATAGCAATGAATGGCTGAATATTAGTTTGCCGAAGCGATGTCACTAACTAGGACTTTTACCAACGATAATGTGCAAATTATTTTTGTAGCGACCACGCCATGTGACCTTGCATTTAAAAAAACTTAGTACAGGTACACATTTCTCCGAACAAGTTCCTCAACAAAACAATGATCCTTACATCCCCGACTGACCAATTACTGACACAGGAAATTCCAAGTAACCTGCTTAATGTCTTAATAGCATGCAATTAAATAAATCCTTCTCGTTATACCTGTTACACTTTTTAGGAAAAACCTATATACCTTTCCAATGTTCCATACCTTACACGAACCCAGGCGAAACGTTTAGAATCGAGGAGAAATTAAGTTCCGAGACAGTGAAGTGATCAGATCTCGAACCTCCGAGATCTTCCAGAGATTCAGCTCACGAGACGTAGTTTAATCTTTTGTTGTATATTGTTTTATTGAAGTGTATATAGTAAGTTTAAGTTATTGAACTTTGTTTATTGTGCTACCTATTCACTATCCCCGACACTAGCGCCCATATTTCGTTTTCCTGTTTTACTTTTCAATGAAAAAATTACATAATCTTCCAATTTTAGTCTAGAGAGATTCAAATTGAATTAGCCGAGTTTCAAGCAAAACGTCGGGTAGGGGTCATATGAACAACTCTTCACAATGCCATCATTATTTGTGATGACTAAACAATACGAACAAGGAAGTGACAATGGCTGTCACAAAGGAAAATCTTGTGTACCTGATGGAATTATGGAGGTTTACTGTACTTCGAAACCAATCTAGATGATCGAGCGAACAATGCCTAAGTATAAAGTGGACAGCTCATGAGAATCTATGAGGTTTTATCGGAGAAATAACCAGGTTTAGTAAACTGAAAGCGGGTTCTCTTAAAACAATATGCAACAACATACTGGAACAATTAAACATCATAAAATGGAAGAATTTAGCGATTTGATCTCCTACAACATCCAGGATTACTATTTAATCAGATCCATGTCCGAAATCTTACACGGGAAAAAGGTTGAATCCAATGTTGAAAATGCAATGCGAAAATTTTTCGCATCCAAGTCCAAAAGAATTGTCTTACCTCGTCTCAAACTAAAGAATATGAAGGGCTAATACAGTTAGTAACCCTAATAATAGTAAGCCGCTGCATATGACTAAATCCTTTCTTATTTTCTAATTTTTTACTTTTCACGAATGTAACTAGTAGTGTTAAATTTACTGCGTCGTGGCTTATCGGAAGTTACCTTTAATTATTAGTAACCAATTGATTTCATTATAATAACGTTCAAAACATTTAAATCACCGATTTCATCACCGTTTATAAATTAGTAAAACATGAAAAATGTGAAGAATTATAAATGCATTTAATGCGTTTCCTATTTCCGTACATGTAGTGCACGTGTTTCGTTTGCTCTAGTTATCTTATCTAAGACCAACTGTTTACCTGTAGCTATAATGTTACGAGTATAAATACACAACATGTCAGTGTTCATATAATCTGACTTACCTGGTAAACTCGCCAAAACAGACATCTTCCTTGCGCTGTCCACGGTTCTTGTTATTGGTGATAAAATTATTAATATCGTTTATATTCTTATTATTATTTTTGTTATTATGTTTGAAGGAGCTTCTTAAAGAATTAGATCTCGAAATTTTGTTATTTTTATTTTGAATGTTATGGTTTCTATTTAAACTTTTCGTTTTCGCGCTTCTGGTAAAATGAATTTTCCTATTTTTCAACAACTTACTACTTGTTACTACTTCCATTTTTATTAATTGAATTACCTAATATTGTATTTATTAAAAAAGCACATTCAAAAATCTCATTATTTACACTTTTGTTTTAGCGAAGGCGACCTAACCTCGCTGAAAGTCTCTTTTATAATAATTGTCCATCGTTGTCTTTCACTCGCCACTTCCTTATATGTTACCGTTGTTTTTCCATTTTTTACGCGATTTCAATAATAGCGTAAAAATTCGCGATCATACGAAGCGAGCTTAAGCAATGTAAAGAAACTTGAGTGCTACGAAATTAAGCTTGCAAAGCCTACTGCAACAGAATAACAGATACACAGCACCGTGTTTTCGTTTTCGAGTTCCCCCACGACAGTCAACGGTTCACCGGCATACAATCGAGTTGGTCGAACGTTACGTCATTGTCGATTTGATTCGTCCGCGTATTGACTGTTGAGGTTGTAGAAGAAATAGAAAATTATCGGCGTTGTTTTTATTTCAATTATTAGTTTGTAATGCAATCGACAACACAAAGAATTTTTGTTTGTGCTCCGACAGAAATAGATTCATCGTCATTCTATTATATTTTAGTTATCAGGCTATGATGTACTGGTTTTATTTTTTTCAACTGACTGAATTTATACAACATATTTTTGACCACTGGTTGTTAATGAATTATTATGAATGTCGAATTATAGAATTATGACTATTCTAAAAATATCCAATATGTCAAGGAAAACGTTTTTTAAACATGCAGATTATGAAATACTGTGTTATCTAACAGATCACTTATAATGAAAAACTATAGAAAATATATACGGACTATACGAGACCTAGTACTAAAGTTTTGGTACCATTAAGCACAAAACACACTTGATGACTACATCGATCTAAACATTCACGACTTAGAATGAGATTAGAATATGCAAATTTCAATATACAACCACAATCAGTAACAAACTTAGAGGTAATAATTAGTATATAAGCGTAAAGCAAAAATGAAACCAGTATGCAGCATGCCAGGAATTAAATATTATTAGAATAGAAGTCGTTTATAGTGTAGAAGGCACTTTCCAGTAAATATGCACTCAAATTATTGCGGAATGCGGGAAAAGATCATATCGATTTTATTTCAATTGGCGAGTGATTGTGCATTTTTTTGCTTGGTAAAATATTGAGCCCTTAACTAATTTTCAACTTGGCGTAGGTAGGTAAAAGTCATGCCCCGCGTTCCTAAGTGGATAGCCGTGCAACGTCCTTTCTGAAATTGGAGAAGTGCAAACGGATTAAGATAAATAAGGAAGAAATAGTCAGAATTTATAATCCCTGCAGTGCGGCTTGCTGTTTAGATCAAGTTAATATCTAACAGCTCTCTTTTGTAGTTTAAGATTCGCTCAAACTGAATCGCATCACATGTACTCCAGAAGGGAAAGACATATCGGAGATGCGACTCAATAAGGACATAATAAACAGTTAAGGAGATGGATAAGTTGAGTTCTTTGGAAACTGATCTCAGCGCAAAACAAGACAAGGAATTGTCTACAACAAGCCCTAAGAATTTTACGGATGCTACGACCTCAATGGTGATGTTATTTAATAAAAAAAGGCTGCAATGTATTTTTATATGATAAAACTTTGGTTTTAGAAACGTTGAGAAAGAAAAGATTATAATCGCACCAAGATTTAAGGGTGATCAGATCACTAGATATGGTCCTATGAAGTGCTGTGAGATCAGGGTTCCTCCAAGAGAAACTAATGCAAATAGACATATTTTACCACTGATGTCTAGATAGGCGATGTCGTTT